>NC_137516.1:12962500-13645000 GCF_041902795.1 Electrophorus electricus
CTTGTCTTGGCCAAAAGCCTTCTCCTTTTGTCCTTTTACAAAGTTAGTTGTATTGATCTTTGTTGCTGTTGCGTGGAAACTATTACTAAACCCTTGATAGCCATTACACTGCATTCACAAAAAAAGTGCTCTCACCTTGAGGATAAACATTTCCATGACTCAACCACAGATCAGAAGGTGATTTGTGGGTCACTGAGCTGGATGCGGTTTTCCTACCTCTGGTCATTGGACTGCATAGACATTTGGTTTCAGGATATAAACTTGCCCCAGAAGACATATTAGTCTCTTAAGGCGCGACAAGCCACCAAGGAATGTTCTGGTTCCCACGGTGTCTGTGGCTGCCTCTCATCTAATCTCCAAAGCCAAGAGCGTGAGGCAGTGTCTGCAGGGAATTCTCACGCTCCCCCGGCTTCTCTGCCGCTTGCCTGGGAAGCAGGAAGCGTTTGAAGCTCTGCTTTTTCCTCCTCACATTGCACCACACGACGCGGCTTTAGCAGAAAAGATGCTCCCATGTTTCCCCTCAACAACGTCTCATGTAGAGGTAGTGAGGTGGATGGAGGTGGTGCAGAGGTAGGCTGGTTGTTACAGAGGCACTTGCATTTTCATTGCGTTAGCTGCTTTTCATCACCTCCAGCGCTTTTGTACAGGTGCGTTACTTCCCCACATATGTATAGGCCTGTATAACATTATGTTTTGTATGGATATGGTATATATTCAAGGCAAGGCAACCATTCCACTTGATGCTGGCTAGCAAGATTTTCCGTTTAATTTATGCTTGTGTTTGCTCAAAATACGATTTTTGACAAAGGGATCCTATCAGTAGAAACATTCTAATGGGTTGAGGCAGGTGACCTTATTCAGGAGGTGGAGGGGAGGTGGGGCATGAAAGAGGTTGTGCATAGACATCCTGCTCTGCTCTGCCTTTGGGCTGCAGCTCTGATGAGTGTCTGACCCCTGTAGGTGATGACTCAGCGACCTTTATGATTATTGACCACCCACATGTGCGTCATCTTGGCCCTTTCAAACTGCATCCACTGTGTAGATACAATAAGCGCAGCTTTATTAGATTGTTTGGCAGGCCTGGCCGGGTGTATTTATAGTAGAGCTTCAACCACTCAGTCACACACACACACACACACACACACACACACACACACACACACACACACACACACACACATTCAGGAACAGGGCACTCATACCCAGACCATTACTGACACTAAATCTCCCTCAGACAGTAGCAGCTTTTCTTTCCAGCATCTTTTCAGTTTCTAGTTTAAACCTTCTAAATGATTGCGTAGCAATGCCTCCATCAAAACACATAGGTATGCAAGATTCTTCATGAATTATCTTGACAATGTACTTATATGCTGTTGTGCAAATTCTAGTCAGATGGATCACAGCATGCAGGCATGTTTTGATGCTGCATATTTTCATTGTTGGTGGCCCTGCTGGTGGTATCTGTCAACAGGCCCTGCAATTATTGAATACCATCCATTTGGAGATATCTGGTTCAGGTGCATTGTGTGAAACATGTCCTTGTATCCTTTATGCTTCAAAAAGATGAAGAACTAATCCCAGGGCAATAACCCCCCGCCCCCCCCAAAAAAACCCAATATCTCAACACATGATTCTCTAAGGCAACAGAATCTATTGTCTATTAAGGTGTTTGATATAATAGAATTAGTTACCAGCTGAAGAAGCATCTCATTGTTCAAGGAAAGGGCATCACACAGATATGTACAATGGAAGCAGAGAGTAAATTTCAGTCTGTTTGCTGTGGTTTACCTCACTATCCTCAGATAGTTGGCAAGTAAACAGACAGAGGAAGACTTATGTTAAACTCTACCCTCCTAAAATCACGCTGGGAATTAACATATGTTATACCAAAGTGACAAATGTGTGGCAAGTAAAGGGCAAAGAATAGTTATCATGAAAAGATACACTGTCAAAAACCTTAGCCTTGAGTTATATGGCCTCATATTTCCAGCTTTGGGAGAAGTGGGACTGCATCATGGGAGATCTCTGCTGCATATGTAGGCACACCAACCAGACACACATTTGAATATGTATAAGGGGAAACTGGAGTATTTGCAGGTTGCTTTGGAGACTGGAAAATCGGATTCCTTTCGCTAACTCAGCTCGACCCCCCTGGGGCCTCAGGTAGTGCTCCATTAATACCCACTCTGGGCCGACTGCCAACGGCAAGCGAAATGGAATAAAACAAGAGTCTAGCTGGGTTGCGTGGAGCATACTGCTTACTGATGTAATACAACACTCTAACACCATACTGCATTCAAGAGGAGATCCTCTCTGATAGCTGTCATGCATGACATGCCAACATTTCATCTGTATAACAGGTTTGTAATCAGTGCCAAGAAAAGACAGAGAAGGTACTGCATATGCCTACTGCCCTGTTCCTTCTATTAAAATAAACTATAGGTTTTTAACATGTTAAATATAATTTTGTGTTCTCTTGGAAAATGAAATGCAGTGAAGCAATTTAACCCTCTGAAATCCTCAGTTATTATGCGTTATTGTAAATGATATAATGTTCTCTTTATATAGTAGCATATGTTCTATTTTAATCACTATAGTATTACAATATGGTTTTCCTTATTGCTGGTGCTGTGTCAGACCCCAGAGTATTTACTATATGTAAACTCAGAGGCTGGTTTACCCTAGAACCCCACAATATTAAGATATTAAGTATCATGAGGTGATACTTCCACCATCTCAGAGTAACCACACTAACCTTCTGTCAGTCCTACAGTGGCTGGGACACAGATTTGAATTCAAATGAAAGCGTTAGTAATTCTAACTTCCTTTTGGCTGCTTGACTTTGGACCGAGTGTTTTGCCATGGCAGGATTTTCCTGAGCTCCCTGTGGATTCTTGGGTCCCCCCCTGTGGCTTATTTGGCTGTGGCAGGTCACTGTCTTGGCATGGTTCTTCCCTCGGATCTGTGCTGCTCTTTTCCTCAAGGACTCCATACCCTTTCATCCCCTGCACACTGCTGACACTCCTGCTCCTATCCCTAATGAGTGCAGGCCTCAAACTCCTCGCTCATCATTTTCCTACAACACTCTGGAGACCGCCGGGCATGGAGGCCAGGTGTCCCGAGTCCGGTTTAGGAACTGCTTACCCCATCCCTAACTTTGATATGGGAGGTAGAACTAGTGTGTAATCAGCATGAGAGGCCACCCACCAGCCGTCTGCCTTGGCTACCTGTGTTATGGCTTCAGGTGTACGTTGTTATGTCTGCCCCAATCACCTGTTTATAAACTGCTTGATGAGGCTACGCTGGAGTGGTTCTTGCCTTTGATGATCATTTTAACATTGCAGTTACTCAGGCACCATTTCAATTAGATCATTCAAACTGTGCAGCCTTCTTCTCTCTCCCAGTTCCAAAATCCCCTACGACAGTCTTCCTATGGGATCAAATTTAGTTCTTTGCCTTTAGGGTCAGAGCAACTATACACAACACTGTGTATTGTCATATATACATTTTTGTATATAGTGTAATCAGATTATGGTTATGGGCAACAGAGAAACCACTTTAATGACTTGCACCACTTTCCAAAAGTATTTTTGGATTCTTTTTAGTATTACTTTATTAGTTATTGTAATTTTCCTTAATGTAATTTCATTACATCATGAATGATATAGTACTGCAGAATACCCATCGAGAGCTTTTGGATAATCAAATCAAATCAAATCAAATATATTTATATAGCGCTTTTTACAACAGATGTCACAAAACAGCTTTACAAATGTCCAAGTCCAAGCCCCCAGTGAGCAAGCCAAAGACAACAGTGTCAACGAAAAATTCCATAGAGCATGAGGAAGAAACCTTGAGAGGAACCAAGACTCAAAAGGGGGCCCAACCTCTTCTGGCTTACAACGTTCACCACAAAAGTAACAATATACAGTATACAATATAAAATATGCAGTTACAGTACGTTGCCCTGAGCTTACAGTTATTCTAGAAGGCTACTAAAACCTTTAAAACACCAAGAATGGCAATGCAAATTTATTTACAACAAGATCTGGGTGATATGAAAATCATGCAAAAAAAAAACAAAAACCAAATTGTTGTTGGACAGGAGAAATACTTTCAACCAATTTGAAACCCCCCAAAATGAAGCCCTGGACAAGCTGCTGGTGGCAAAACTAAATCACGGGTGAGACTAGCAATGACACTGTGTTACCACGTTACCATGGAATGCTGGCAAAATTGGCCTTCCCAACCCTAACACAACGAAAGCCACCCTGTCATTCATTTTCATTAGTCTGCTTCTCACTTGCGGTTGGGAGGCAGCTGAGAGCAAGGGAAGGTTCCCTCTTGAGGATCAGGACCGCATGGAGGAACGAAGCAATAAAGACAGTGCCACTTCTGGGCAGTGCAGGGCAGGTGTGGTGTGGTGTGGCGGCAGATGGTAGGTCACTGGTGACCTTATGTGACCTTACATGACCTCTCATGCTGAAAAAACTGTTTCTGGTTTGCTCCCACATCTAAATGCCACCGGAGAAAGACATAATGAAGATAGTGGAACCACGAATAGTAACTTGCACCATTTACTGACGTTTAAGACAAGTGCTAAATAAGTGGAAATGCTGCTATAATTTGAGTGCATAACCTTTTTAGGATTTCAGTGTTAAATGCCATTAAATAAATAGTAGTTCCTGGTGATAACATAGCCAGATTTGCTGTTATATATTAATCTATATTAATCTGACTCCTAATTTAGCCCTCTTCAATTTGACCTCTTGTCTGCTAACTCATGAACAGGAGTTTGTTAAATCAGCCCTGATCTGTCATGACTTTGCATTCTGATTGAGCTGACACCCCTCATGAAATTTCCCCCCAAATGAAACAGAGTGCTCAAAAGGAGCCCTGTCTAACTGTAAGGGCAGACGTTGGATCCTTCCAGCTGCACCATGTGCTATTTGTGCCTGGGAGTCCATGAATGAAAGGTGCTGTGTACTGATTGGAGTGGAGGAGGCCAAGGGGGCAATGTATCTCACAAGGTGAAATCCGAGAATTAGCACTGACCTGCAGACATATCAGGATGTGCGGCCATGCTGCCCTCGAGTAGAACGAGACATCGACCCCACTAGGTAAACTTCAATGCCCCCCCAAAAAAAAACAACCAAACAAACAAACAAAAAAAACAACAGCAAAATAGGTCAAAAAAGGGAGCAGAATTATAAGATTAATGCTTGCCACTTTAAAGCATAGCACTGGAAGATGTTGTAAAATCAAGTGTTTTTGGAATACTTGGTCTTGTGACCAGCATTGCTTTGAAACTGTATTTACCCAACAACATTAGGTCAACGTAATGGAAAAAGCAGGCTTGACTTCAACCAAGCAGCAAAGAGGTCACATGCAGCTGATGCCTGGGTATGTGTGTGTGAGTGTGTGCGTGTACAAGTGCGTGCATGTGTGCTTGAGTGTGCGTGTGTGGAGGGGGTGAATGATGAAGCAGAGCATGATGGTCATCTTCCCCTGTTGTCCCATGATTCTCACCTGACTGGCTCCTCCAACAGCTCGCATGACTCCTCTTTTGCTTCTTTCGGCTCCTTGCGCTTGGTTGGTGGACAGCTGAGAAATGAGGCGAGGCACTGACCGCACGCCGCTCACTCCCAGATGGGCAGCACACTGTGAAAGGCATGAGTCATGCGTCTCCCTTTAGCCCTTTGATAATCACTGTCACACCACTGGGTTTAGGACACCACATACTCCAGAGTTCCACATCTGATGTCAAAATGGCTTTGAGTCATTTCTAATAATAGTTATCTATTGCATTCTCGAGCCACAGTGAGCGTTGTAAAGCTAACCACACCTAGAGGCTCAATTCTCAAAGGCTTACGCATGTATGGCAAAGTATTTTATTGCATTAATAAGTCTAGTCATAGTCTCTGCATACTGACCCAGCTGTGTGACAGTATTTGAGCAGCTCCATACCGTGGAGTCATAACCATGTGTAGTGGTGTGAGCCAAACTGCCTGGACTGCTTGCGAGCTGCAGGAAAATGTTCACCCTCTTATGTCTTGCACTGGAACATTTCCTCCCATTCTTTTCATGGGACTTTCCTGCAGGCGTGTCTTACAGTAGGTTTGGGCAGGATCTTTTTTCCATTTAGTGTGCGGGTAAACGCATGAAAAGGCTTTGTGCACAGCCAAAATGGAAGAAGTTGCTGCCACCCTGATTTGTCTGGCCTTTGTTTTTCCTGAGGAGCCAAAAGCAGCCAGGGAGGCTCCCAGAGGAAAGCCTACTGCTAGGAACATTGTCTCGCAGTTGGTGATCACACGGAAACATCTACCGTCAGTTAATTACAACCTGAAAAGTTCAAACTATTGGTGTAGAGAAGGTACATGTTTTGAGGGGGTGTTGGGGGGCAGGCTGTGTGGTGTGGCATTTATTCACCTCAGTGAGTGTGCTGACCTACATGTCTCTTAACCAAGGACTGTCAGGATGATTCACTCAGAGAAAAGAATGCAGAGAAAAGAATGAGACAAAAATGAGAAATAAGCGAACATGCTCCGTCCTGTTGGAACTCTCTGTTGGTAGACTCATAAATTGTAAAATGTGGATTTTATTTTTGATTTTGTGTCAGCCCCAGGGATCTATAGCAGCTGTGCTGCAGACTCTGCTGTCTATCCTAGACGGGAGGAAGTGAATGAGGGAGATAGGAAATGGTCTCGTCTTTTTGCCACTCTGGAATGTAAGCACATGCCATGAAGTTTGGCCTCGACAAGGGGACTTTTGCTTTAGTTTGCGTTTATACTGCAGAAATGTGGCTCTCTGACTTCTCGATACTATGAACCTGCGGTGTTTGGTGAGCTAGTCCTATGAGCAGTGTGTCCCATAAAGCAAAAAAGCTGTAGTTTCCATTTCGTGTAACATTTGAAGGCAGGGGTGTGGAATTATGATACGTTTCTATAAATAGAGGCCATTACTCTGACTTTTACTGCTATGACCTGAGGAGGCGATATAGAGTGAAGAGGCCTACATTGATGCAGTTATGTAAGATGTGAGTTAATCATGTTGCAATCGTCTCTGACAAAACCAAGACTGGCTACATCGTGAGGGACTCCCACTAGAGGAACTGCTTGCTTCCATGGCTGTGTTTTTTGGACATTCAGCCAAGTGCATTGCTTCCTGTTTCAGAATGAGCCTTCACCAATCCAGCTGTATGCCCTGGGCAGATACATTAGCGGACATCCTCTTTCCTGTACTTTAAAGAACTTCCCATTTTGAGGTCAGAACTGAAACAGGGTTAGAAACGGAGAGAGATTTACACAGGTCTGCGGGTTGGAGTTGACTAAGGGCTGTTGTGGCTATATGTGTGTGGTATATATGATGGAATGTGCATGTGGTTGTGAGCATGCATGCGTGTGTGTGTATATATGTATGTGTTTATGGGTGTCTGTTTTGTTGTAGTGGGACCCAGATATGTAGATAAACTCCTTTTTTAATCAGGTGCTTTTGGTCTCTGGCATGTGCTAGCATGCAATGGCGAGCTTCCAGAAGAGGAGGGTTAACGCTCAAGACACCTCTAAGAGAACCCCCCCCCCCCAGATGGCTTTGCTCACACTCTTAAACTCAGAAGAGGCCTTGGAAGAGAAAGTGCTCTTCTGAATTCTCAAGCCCCTGAGAACTGCACATACCTACCACCAGGGGCAGTAGACTCAATAGCGTATGGGATGAGTAAAGGCAAGCACACGTACACATAGCTTGTCCAACACTTCTGAAACTAAAATGGCAAACTCAAATTCAATTTACATGTTAAGAATTTCCCCAATTTCAGTTCTTAGGGTAACTCCATTGTGTGGCGGTTGGCACCCAAAGCACTGATATTTTTTATTTTTAAACTAACTCTCTCTCTCTCTCTTTCTCTCTCAGGATGCCTTCATGGAGCTGTATGGCAGGCAAAAGGACTCCGTTTTCAGTAGTTCTTGGCCTTCCATAGTGACAGTCTTCAGCTTGGCAGCACTGGGAGCAGTCGGCTTCACCATAGGAGCCTACTTAGCTCAGAAATGAAGAGCCCCCTGCACCCAACCCCCTCCCTTTTTCTACAGCCATCCCCATCTCTTAATGTTAATTAACGTCAGCAGGATTTGGATTTGTATAGTATAGTACAGTATAGTAGTTCTTATATAATATAGTTCCATATGAGGGGCACAATGTTGTTTTTGCAGATTCACCAGATTCACTAGAAAGACTGAAAGACAGAGTCACTAGTCTTTCAACATTTCACACATTAACTTGTCCTATGTCAAGTATCAACAGAATGGTTATTACTAGCAATTAGCAGTGTGCTCTGAATTTTTGGCCCCGAGACATTTAATCAGTTCACTCCTATAACAGATAAACACAGAACACACGTACACAATAAGTTATAGTAGCAAATAGCATTTGTAATAGCAGTTGGCATGCTTAAAGTCTTGTTGTGTGCTCAGTCCTCTTCAATAATGTACATCCTGGGTCAAACCATAGTAAAGTTATAAATAAACTGCAGAACCTCTCCTGTACAATCAACATTCATGGACTGCTACACAAGGATGGAGAATAAAGCACCTCAGAACGTGGACGGCCAAGCGTGATTAAGACAGAAAACCATCGTGAACTCAGGAGGTGGGCGCAGATGCAAGGCTCTGTCTGAGATCCCCATCACCCACCCAGTCTCCATGCTAAATGCCTGTGTCTGATGAAACAGGATGACTCATCGCAAACCTTGAATGGCAGGAGCTGAAGCAGCAGGCTAAACCGCCGCTCAAGCGCATCAGTCAAGAAAAAGGACACATTGTTTATCCGATTTAAAGAACTGAAGAAACATGGTGCCATATTGAGTTGAGTCAATTCAAGTACTGTTTGATCATTGCATTGATAAATGGTCAGAGTTATACCTTCAGATGAATTTGGCTTGAAAAAGGTATAGGGTTTTAGGTGCTTTTGAAACACCTGTGTTTAGTGAACTTTGGACACCCTTAGAGTCGTCTATGTGACGGATCAAACATCCTCCCTTCAGACTACAACTTGTAAGCATGAGGAAAGGTTATTATTTCCAATCCACATCACTCTTGTGTATGTCAGATATAAAATGATTGCCTGTGGTTAAGGTCTGGGGTAAATGTGTGTTTGGGGTAAATGAGTTATTTTGTTTGACGTCGAAGGACAGAGAAGAATAAGGAAGGTGAAAGCCAAAGAGAAAAGACTTTTAGAAGAAGAAAGTAAGTGTGAAAGGTGGGGGGTGGGGGGTGGGATATCTGTTCCTGACTAAAGAAATACAAAGAACACAAGGGGCTTGGTAAATAAAGAAAGAAAGCTGCTGTGGCTAAGTTTGTATGAGGCTTTGAGAGTGTCGGAATGAGAGAGAATTAGACATGCTGTGAAACACAGCTGTGAGACTGACACCAGACAAGGACTTTCTACTGCCAGAGAAAAGGTGGCAAGCCCTAAATGCATGTACCTGGTGACTGTGTAAGCATTCTTGTTGCACCATTTTAAAGGTTCCAGAGAGTAACACAGTGTGCATGCTATGTGTATAGCCGCTGTTCTTTTTAAGTGTGGACGCTGCTGCGTCACCAAGTGAAGTCACGTGCATTTAATATTAAGTTGCTCTTCTTGTGCACAGACGTATACAGGCCTGTCTGTCGATCGCTGAGCACTGTGCAGCGAGCTACCCGGTTCCGCGTGTCCCAATATGCAGGGCTACTAGATGATCCCAACTATGCCTTGATATTCATTAATAATGTATTTGGGGGGGGGGCGGGGGGGCTTACTGTTTCTAGATCGCTGTGGCGTATCAGTGCCAAAAGCAGAGAGCAGAAGAATCCTATCGTGAATCACATGTGAATGCAGTCGAACATACAGTATTTCTAATGTTACCCTCAGAAGAATTCAGGTCCTTACCTGACCTAAATATCACCACTGGTCCAACCAAGCTAAAAGGTGGGACATTTAGGAGAGAAACAAAATGACTGAGATTGCTCCTTCTGTTGACAAAGGTAGGATGTGTTGTCCACCAACCTTCACACTAACAACGGAATTAGATCAGGGCCTACTACACTAGTGATAGATGCCCCCTTCTGGTGCATTTCATCAAATCTCAACTTGAATCAAAATTAATCTGGTTTCTGTTCTGTTTTTAATCACAAATGTGCAGGTGTTCATTTCTGAACTTGCCCATTTTTCACTCTTTTCCCACTGTGCTCTGCAGGGTGTGTCAAAGTTCTCCTGGATTTGTCCTGTACAGTGTTTGGTGGACATAGGCCTGTGGGAGTTTGACACAGTACAACCCCTAAATCCTAAAATATACAGACTTGAAGCATTAATTTCACCATAGCAGAAAATAGATTTTAAAAAGCACACAATCATGGAAAATATTGCATGGAAAGTGTAGCAAGGACATGTTTGACATGCTTTTACAGTAGAAAAAATATAAAATCCTAAAATAAGGTCAATTGTGAGGTCAGTCATGTGCAAATCTTAATTGTCTTATAAAAGCCTGTCCAACTTCCTTGGTATATGTTATTTCTGACATTTTACACAAGCTTGTTTAGTACTTTATATGAACAGACATAACGTGTGTTCTGATCTATTATAGTTTAAAAAAAACTTGGTGTTATCACCATAAACTACAACAGTGAGAACATTGTTGAGTTTCCTTTGAGAATGTACAGTGTCTGTTGTTATAATGAAATTATACATGTATGTTCTTTCCACTGTTTACAGCTACTTTAATAATGCCACACTAAAATTCAACAGATTTAGGATACCATAGTTAACTATTTAATCATTCCTTATTTTTTTATTATTTATTGTTAGGTACCTTAAAGCCAATAGTTGAACACGGGAGATCATTGTAAAATTACTTTCATTTTAATTCCATTTCTAGTTTTCTTGTTTATAATTCCACACTTTAAATATATAGAATTTATTAGGATCCTAATTTACTGCCTAAATGCTTACAATAATTAATGATGTATACATAAATCAAAAAATGACACCAGATAGCTATGTGGGTATTTATTGAACATTTATATTGTTGGACATATGACTTCACATATTACTGTAGCAAAAATGCTTGTGATGTGATATGGTGTCCATTTTTACATTGAACCCTGTTAAAAGGAAGTAAATTAGTAAATAATTTTACTTCCTTTACTTTAATAAGTAAAGGAAGTAAAACGTTGGGAAGAAGCATGTAAAGGGATTGAAGCAGTGTCTCACACTCTACTGTAACTACACCATGTACCACTATTTATTTCTGAATGGGAATGAAAACATGATCAAGATTTTCCTCATCATGCTGTATACATATATTTCCCTCACAATGCCATGCCTGCATATTCCTCAAAAGGAAGAGGAACCATCATTTCTCTTTAGTTTCTTTAATTACCATTATGTTATCATTATTCAATATTGCCATTTCGCACACAAGTCAAAGCATGGCATAAATCATGCATACACACAAGAAAGAACAGTTTCTCATTTTGTAAAAAAAAAGACAAAATAAAATCCACTTAATTGTGTAGTTTTAATTGCAGTGTTATTACCAGGAGCAAAGGTGTAGAAATGCATCTCCTACTTACTGCTATACCCTGTCCTGAAGCCTTCCAAGGTGTTCAGTGCATTTAATTTAGCAGCAGTGCTGTTTGTACATAGTCCGCACATGACACTCCTTAAATAAGCTACCACAGTATCCTTCTGTAACAATGACATGATTAAAGAATCATAATGTCGCACATTGTTGTGGCCTGTTTTGTCAGTGTTAGATGTTGTTCTTTGGTAATTAGCAAAAACGTCAGCAAATGTCACCTTCACAGGGAGGATAGTCATGTAAATAGGGTAGAGTACTCTCTCACAGCCCACTGACTCAGTAGGAAATCAGTGAGGGTTCCATTTGCTCCTCCTGTTCTCCGAATCCAAAACTCACCAGCAAACTCCTTGTTCTGCTAAATGTAAAGGTAATTTCACATCTCTCTCCCTCCCTCCCTATCTCCCTTTCATATTCTGTTTGCACACATCTTCAGACAGGCCTGATGGGAGCTCCGTGTAATCTGTGAAAAGCAGGATGCTGTAAACAAAACTGTGAGAGAGGGCGCGTGGAGGAGAGTGAATCAGCCATCCCGACTCCTGCTTCAGCAGTCCAGGGCCTTTCTTGCTCTCCATACATAAAACACAACATGCTCAAGGAAACCAGGCTCCCCCCACCTCTGCTTTTTGAGACACTTTGACATGTGTAAAATGAGAGCTGGCTTTGATGTTGTGGTTGTGGTTTGGTTTTCCCATGTTTTGTATTCCTGAGCCTCAGACCTGACCTCTCAGTTCAGGCCAGCTGCATTTCAAATCACATTTACACAGGTCCTATGCACAGTCGTGCAGCTATGAAAATCAAGAAATGTCAAATGCTATGGCGCCGCATAGTGGATATTCCTATAGCATCAAAAACATAGTCTTAGTGGTTTAAGCACACTGGCCTGGCCTCAGATCTGTATTAAATAAATACATTTATAAGAACAATAATCATAATAAGAACACTAATTATAATACAATGAACATATTATAACTCTTAGATCTGATTCTGAATAAGTCTCCATTAATGAAAAAAAAAAAAACACATTTAACAGAAATTTTTACTACACTCCAAACTACGTGATGTATTAAAAAAGTCACAATTATGAATGCATTGTGCGTATATTAAGTCAGAACATATACAACTTTTTTAATGAAAACTTTAGCATCATTGTTCAGCTAATAAAGGTGCACAGTTTGTTCCAGATTGAAGACTTCCCTTTCAGTAAAGAAATATAATGACATTTAAAAAAGAAATTTAAAATTTTTTTAAATGAACATGATTTAACATTTTAGGATACATAATTAAACCTTCCTGTAGTAGACCTCCAGGCTTGCAACTTTTAACCTGAACATTAATGGTATATATAAAAAGGTACTCATCGTACTGATGGCCACTAACCCCTTACCGCACATCCCCCCCTTTTTGCATAGGATGGGGATCACATGCCCCAAAGCGAACCAGAAAAACACCTACAGAATGACAAAGCCAAAGTACATAAAAATCAGTCAACACTGTCGCCCACAAATTACCGTCCTGCTCCACACTTCTGAATGAATAAACAAAAATAATAATAATAATAAAAACATAAAAATGTCTTGTGTTCTCCAAGATTTGGTACATTCATTCTTTACCCAAAACTTGGGACATATACAAGGCACACCTGACAACAGTGCACAATGACATTGCAAGGACTACAGTGTTCAGCAAGTTGGCTTTTTTGTTGCTGTTGTTTTTTGCATTTTCAAAAGCACATTCATTGGTTGCTCATTGGATGATTGGTGCGTTCACAAGAATGACTACCATGCTCTGCCAGCCTCTTCAACAGGGAAAAAAAACAAAACAGGGAACTGGCCAATGAGGGCTAAGTGTCAATCTGTCATTCGGCAAAGTCCGACCGTTTAAATCTGTGATGTAGATGCAAATTTCCCTTTTGTAGATTTTAGCATAGCAGCTAAGTATGATCATTGTGCCATTTAGCATAATACATACAACATTATTATGTGACAATATTAACATCCAAAAACAAAAGACGACAGTGCGCAACTGTCATGTCTGTCACAGATGCAGCATCAAAAGAGCAGCATGGCGAGGCAAACAAGCCCATAAATCAGAGCATGTATAAAGTACAGCAGCAGACACTGGGCCACCAGAAACTATATAAATTATATAAAAATAATGTGCGTTATGACCGTTGCATGAAGCCATTGTAAAAGGCACCTAAAAAAGAGGCCCAAAGTATCTTAGTGCTTCCAGTTATCTTTCTGAGAAAGTCAAGACTCCAGCTGGACTGATTAGGACTTCAGATGGATAATTTGTCATTTCTGTAACATGACAGAAGTGGTCATCGATGCGTCATTCCATCTTAACTTCTTTCCTGCTCCCTATGAAATAAATTGCACTGAGTTTAAAAGTTGTACTGGTTTGTTTAATATAAAGTCTGATGCCATTAGGAGTCCACATATATTTAAGGAACAAAACTCATAGCTTTTAAATTGTTTACATTTTGTGGTTCATTTTTCATTTGCAAGGAAGTGCTTGGTTTTCTATTTATACCAAAATCATTTGCTAACTGTCACACATAACTTTGAACAGTGAGTCAATAAATAGGCTTCTATAATATTCAACTGAGTATTTCTCTTTACTGTGGCAAGTTGCGAACGTAACTAACACATGAACCACTACGCATAGTACAAAGACATCAATGCACGCTACAAACAATGAGCAAGACAAAATCAGTGCAACCTTGTCCAATACACACTGACATAACCATACAAACAACTGGATATTTGGATATCCTTGGCAATGCAGTCAGTATACTAACTTGTTATCAGAAACAGGCAGGTACCTGGCTGCAATGATTAATTATAATGGATGGCTATGCTTACAGTCTATATGGTACATGAAAATCTAGGAAGAGTCAATAATGTGATGACATTGCTTTTTGTAACTGCTGTTTGCACGGATATTTACAATCAGTTCCTATTTGCACTGACTCATAGCTTTGTTTTGGGGCTGAACAGAACAAAAGTGTGGACTGGCTGGGTTCCTGGAGGACGCTTTTGTCGATTTGAGCCCTCAGTGTCTGGGTATAATGCAACCACAGCTGTACCTGTGATGGAAAGCCTGCCTAAAGCATCTGGGCAGTAGAAGAAGGAGAGTGGAGAAACACTTAAGGATGCTGAGCTTCTGTACCTGAGGGGGTGAGGACCAAGGCCTGGAGGATGTCTGAGAGCGAGACGATGCCCTCAATGCGGGAATTATCGTCCACTACCACCAGCCTGTGCACCTGGAGAACCAGCAGCTTTGAGTGAAGCTTCTGAAATGGCTTTCAGCAGATACTCCCAAATGTACAAATGAACAGAACCATAACAGACAATGTGGGGGTTTGCATGGTGTGTGAGTGTAAAGAGAGATCAGTCTCACATCAGTCCACTCAGGCTCACCTCAGCTTTAACGATTCGGTCTACGATAGTCTCCAGGGTCTCGTGCCGCTTGCATTTCATCACACCCTCAAAGTACTCTGAACGGTGCTTCAGTGCCTGGGTCACTGTCACGTCCAGGTTGTTGTAGGTCTTCTCGGCAGCCAGGTTCTACACACACCCACAACAGTAATGAACACAGAGTAACACTATAGGCTGTGCCACTCCATACACACATACAACACTGCAGAGCTGAGCAATTGTGGCAAAAATTCTTACTGTAATAATTTAGACATACTATCTACCTTGATGATTGCTAGTAACATGAATAACTGATAATGCTTTTCAAAGGCAAGGGACCAAAACATATAGATATATAATTTAAATTGGCCCATTCTGTTTAATAGTGCCTTTTCTCCTGTTATGGAAAACAAAAAGCCAAGACAAACCAAACTCCTAAAAAGTGTAATTCTGAACTGGTACTCAGTAATAACTCCCTGGTTCAGTTGCCCAACCTTTCTTTTTTTTAATTTCTTTTAAATGGTGTAAATGGGTGCAACATGCTCTCTGGAAATCGCTTTTGTAAAAAGTTGTGATTTCAATGCATATTTTTAGTTTTAAATGTTTAAATAGTTTTCATTGCATCTAATGTTTTTTCTCTAAACCCCTCTAAGGAAAAAAATAATAGCGGCTTCTACACTATAAAGAATTTTACTATAATAAAAACATAAAAGAAAAAAAAAGACTTACTATGACATCAAATTTGGAGTAAATGTCCACAACCTTTCCTGTGTGAAATAAAAACAGTCAAATCAGTGGCAGTATGAGAACTTTCTAAAATTGTTCATCCCCATGGTGGAAGAGCA
This sequence comes from Electrophorus electricus, assembly GCF_041902795.1. Taxonomy (NCBI): domain Eukaryota; kingdom Metazoa; phylum Chordata; class Actinopteri; order Gymnotiformes; family Gymnotidae; genus Electrophorus; species Electrophorus electricus. The sequence continues at coordinate 12,978,373 of NC_137516.1, forward strand.
TCTTTAAAACAACAAATTCTGACCCATAAAAGCCTCATTCTGTTGAAGAACTCCAACCAACTAACTTTAAGAGTGGATAAGTCAACTCTCCTATGTCCAGTAGTGCTCGAGGCTAAAATTAGCTATGAGATGTTTACATATGGATCATATTCTATTCTCTGTAAAACATTTCCTCGAGATGAAAGATTGCTGGGAGGCATTACTGGCTTGTTGGTTTGATTTTATTGACCATAAGTAGCAGGTGTTCTGCTCTTACAGTGTCTGCCTTCAGCTGAGGCTTAGACAAGAACACTGAGGATGTCACTGGCTGCATAATGGCAATGAATCTCATCTCAACAACTTCAGCTGACAAACGTGTGTTTATGCACAAATAAACTCAATGAAAACTTTTTCTGTATTTCTCCATTTTGCCCCATCAGAACTATGAAAACCAACCTAAAATTACAGTTATATGCAAAATAATAGCAGTGTTTAAAACAACTGAGAAAAAGATCAATCCTCATAATAGCTATTTCCATATACACAAAGGCACTGGGAGCACTGCACATTCAATTCCAAATGAAAACATGAATGAAATATAAATTAATTTTAAACTGAAAATGAAGAAAAAAGAATAATGGGCTGTTCAAAAAAAAATAGTGTCTTCATTTTCATTTACAAACTCAAATAATTTACAGTATAAACAAAGTTGTTTACAGATTTAGCTTTTCTGTTGATTACTGAACTAATATTTAGTTGTATAACCTTTATTTCTGATAACTGCTTTACATCTGTGTGGCATGGAGTCAACAACATCTGACACCTGCGAACAGATATTCCAGCCCAAGCTGACTGGACTAAATCCACAATTCTTCTGTATTCTTGGGTTTTGCATCAAAAACAGCATTTTTGATGTCACTCCACAAATTCTCAATTGGCTTGAGGTCTGGGGATTGGACTGGCCACTTCATAACATCAACCTTGTTAGTCTGGAATCTGGATGTTTTTCGCTTGCTGGTGTGTTTGGGGTCGTTGTCCTGCTGAAACACCCATTTCAAGAGCATTTCTTCTTCAGCATAAGGCAACATGACCTCTTCCAGTATTTTTGATATATTCAGACTGGTCCGTGGTGGGTCTGACTCCAAAGTATGAGAAATGTCCCCAAACCATTATCCTTGCACCGCCATGTTTTATAGTCTTCACAGGTTACTGTGGCTTGAATTCAGTGTTTATGGGTCGTCTCACAAACTGTCTGTGGCCTTTAGACCCAGTAAGAGCAATCTTGCTCTCATCTGTCCATAGAATGTTGTGCCACTTCTCAATGTGTTCTTTGGCAAACTGTAACCTTTTCAACATGTCTTTTTTACAGCAATGGTACTTTACGAGGTTTTTTTGCAAATAGTTTGGCTTCACATAGGCGTCTTCTGATTGTTGCAGTACTCACAGGTAACTGAAGATCTTCTTTGATTTCCCAGGAGCTGATCACTGGACGCTTCTTTGCCATTCTTGTTATTCTATGATCTACGCGGATGGTAGTATTTCTTTTCCTACCACGTGTTTCGGGTTTTGTTTGCCATTTTAAAGCATTTGAGATCATTTTAGCTGAGCAGCCAATTATTTTCTGCACTTCTTTATATGTTTTCCCCTCTCCATTCAATTTCTTGATCAAAATTCTTTCTCTGGAACAACCTATGTTACTCACTGAGAAAGAGCTAAAACCAGCAGGTACAACATTTGCTGCCCTTCTTCTTTAAATAAGGGCCATAATTGACACCTGTTTCTTCATAGAATGAATGACCTCACTATTTGAACTCCACACTGCTATTAATTTGAACACTCCCCTTTCATTAAATGAGTCAATTACACCCAATTAGCAGCGTGCATGTCATGACTGTTGATTCTGTTGGTTGCCCATTACTCGGCTACACCTGGTCATGAATTTTTTCCCCATGTTGTATTATCTTTTCTGCCAAAATCAGTAATTAAATACATTAGTGAAGTTAGACTGCTATTATTTTGCACATAACTAAACATCCTCTCTCTCACATTCCCATTCAAGATTAAGGTTCACAAATAAGGTCATAGATCTTCTCTCATGAATCGCCCTTAACAACATGACATGGGCTCAACTGATAAAGAGTGGACAAAGGTGGAGGTTAAGCCTGTTTCTACCCATGCCGTCCACCACGGGAAGCGCAGACACCCTCCTCTCCACGAACATGTTCAGGGCCTTGATGATGGCCGTGTGGGGCCGGATGAAGGCGATGTTGCAGTAGGTGCCAATCCCTAACTCCTCCAGGGTCTGCCTCATGAAGGCTGGCTTGGGCATCTCGCACACCTGACAGCCAGCACACACGACAAACGCTCTCTCTGAGAATCACTCTCAGACAACATTCATTCCAATCAGCATTCTGCTAATATGAACCGATCTGTAGCATTAGTCATGAATATTACATTTATCCTCCACATACACTATGCGAATATGGATTTATACAATGAGCTGCAGATTAGTGGCATATGTTTGCCTATACCCACAAAGAGCTGAAGAAATTTGAGGATCCTTTTATGTGTGAGGATGTAGAGAGCGTTGCCTGTGACTGGATCAATCACTGGTAACCGGTGAATCTTATTTTTGATGAGGGAGTACACAGCATCAAATATGCTGGAAATGCAAACAAACATATACGCACACAATTCTCAGAATTATAGAACTGTTACAGTTCAAGCCTTGTTAATGCCTGCCCCCTGCAGTGAGTGACCACAACAAATGTAAAAGTCTCACCTTGCATCAGGAGATATGTTAACCAAGGGCCTGCATGTTTCCTGTAAACAGAGTTCTTTTGGAAAAATAAAGAAAAAAAATTAATGTCTAGTTTACAAGCAAACTAATAATTGGTCCATTTTTGCAAATTAAGACTACTTCTAGACTACGCTGCAGTGCCAGTGGAGAATTACTATTGGGAACTCTTTTTAGTTTAGTCTTAAGCTTAGTCTGGGTCTGTGAAACTGGCTCATTAAAATTGAATTATATTTGAATATTACTTTTCAAAAGTTAACAGTTACCTCTCCATGTCTCAATTTTATGTTCTTCCAGCTCATATATTTGTACCTGCCAAAACAGAAGTTATAATCAAATAAAACAAAATACTATGAATTATGTATGAATTCATGTTTGGGAAAAATGATTTAAAACACCTACTAAAGGTGACTTGTAGTATCTGTGTAATATTATGATGAAGTCTGTTATGGTCAGCATTCCTAAAACCAAACATTTCAAATCAGTATCAGTTTACATTTAATTAGATCAGTTGCTGATTAGGACTAAAGCCTTCAGTGAGCAGCTTGAAATTAACTGGCTTACTGGCAGTGTTGTGAATAACGTGGTGTTATAGAGTTTGAAAGAAAGTCTACAGTGAGCACTGGGTAAAAATTGAAATTGCATGGCTAAACAAGGATTATATACTTTATTCTGCAATATCAAAGGCTAACTACACTGGCAATGGCAATGGCCAGAGGAAATACAAAGTGTATGTTACACTTTCAGAAAAAGATCATGACTATACAGGAAAGACAAAGAAAAAAGATGGATGGATTATACAAAAAATGGCAAGAACATTTATTTATGACTGAGTGTGAAAAGAATTATGCTAATTGTTATTAGGTAGGCCTAAGTTACATATGTAAACAATACATATGTGACCATATGTCTTGACAAAGTATTAAAAACAAAGATGTGAGCGTGTGCTAAATGTTCTTACCCACAAAGCTCTGCGTATTGGTCTCCCACAGTGGGGCAGCTCTTACTCCATTAGCAACCAGCGCAAAGAAAGCTTTCTTTACCTGCAGTATAGAGAAGGAGAGTTACCTCACACATTACCTCAGAATGGCACTTTGTCTCCCAGTTCACGCCCACAGTGAGGTCTCTCACCAATGGATACTCATGGATTCCTAACAGTTATATTCTCTATTCCTGCTATTTTGTCTTTGGTAAATCAGTGTATATGCTTTTAGCAAAATGTCACAGTGTGGCTACAACATGCTGAGTATCAAATCCACGAAGGCCATACAGCTTTCCTTGGCTATCTCAAACCCAAAATGTCCAGAGGCTCCCAAACACTGTCATTCAGTATAAACGAGGAGAGACGAAGGCGTAACTCAAAACAGCAGCATGACACGTGCACTTCTGGATGGTCCATACTGAGAGTGTCAGGCCAGGAGGCTGAAGAGGAGAGTGGCAACAGCCTCAAACCCTGCACATATTGCACGTGATTACAGTTGAACTGTTGCTTAACTATTGTTTACTATTGCTAAACAGTTTCTTCAGAGAAACACAGAATCTCATCTTCATTTCCTGCTATGTGAAACAGGTTTCAGTTATGGGGAAAAATAGCAAAGCAACGGAACTGCATGAATAACATAATAACCACTCCTGAATTTGTTAAAACTGGGAAGACTGATTTAAATTAAATACTTTATACTGTTAGGGTTATGTCCTACGTGCAGAATTGGTATCAGGAAATGACACAATTTCCTACCTGTAGTGTAGTATCGAAGACCACCAGCTTTGAACTGGTGGGAATGAGGTCATAGCACTTGTGGGACTTCATAAAGCGCATGTAAATATCACAGTCTGGCTCCTTAGAAGCTGAAAGGACAAAAAGAAACAGGCTTTCCCAACTACTTTTGATAGCAGGATAGAAATTAAGATACCATGCACATGAGCCCACAAGTGTGTGGTCAGCCCTGAGCTATTCTGCAACCATTAACTTATCTTTCTCACATATCTTCTACATGCTGTTTCTGGCAATCTGGAAAAAAGTCAAAATTCCAGAAGATTAGATCAGGGACATAAAAGATTTTCTATTTTAGTCACTTACATTCATTGCTGATTTCAAGTTTCTCCAACATGCCTTCAGCTAATCCATATACCTGTGAGACAGAAAAACATAGAACATAGAACTTAGCCATAGAAGATAGAGAACATAGATGGGTGGGGGGGGAGGGGGGGAGGAACCTGTGTAGTTCAAATCAACCCAACATCTACTAAGAACTTGCCATGGCTTCCCTTTTCCCTGGTGGCACCTAAGAATGCTTTGAGGTCCAGACAATAGCCCAGCTAAGCTCAAGGACACGATATATTGTAAAGCTTTCTCACTCATTCATTTGCCCTTCCCACTCCAAATGTGAAACTTACATTGCCCACACAGGTAAACATTAACCAATGGCACAGCCCCTGGCAGCGGTGTAATATCGGCTTCAGTCCTATGATCCGGAACCACTAATCACCAACGTGGAAGTGGTCCCTGTTTGACTTGTGTAAATGGCAAAGATTAAATAACAAAAGGAACTTTTGATACCCAATTCTATTAAAATAATAAGAAAATATGAGATTTATTGCAATAACCACAACGCAAATAAATAATAATCTTGTACAACCAGCTATCATTTTCTGCCATTAATACTTACATGACCTAGACATGTAGGTTTCTCTGAAGAATTCAGCCATTTGTGTCCAGAGACGCCACTCAGTAGCTTGGCCAGTCCCTTGTTATCTCAAGACTGGACGACTGCAATTCACTCTTGGCAAGCCTCCCTGCCCACACCACCAGGCCCGTGCCGCTGCACAACTCATATTTAATCTTCTCAAGTTCCCAAATATCATCCTACTCCTTCATTCCCATCACTGGCTTCCTGTTGTCGCCCACATCAGTCTTAAAATCTTGACACTCGCCTACAAAGCCTAAAATGGACATGTTTCCTCCTACCTGAAAACACTTGTCTCATCCTGTACCATGTCTCTCACCCGTCATGCCTCAAATGTAGCATTTCTTGAATCACGGTCTCTCAAGAGATAGCAGGGACATGCCAAGACTCTTTTCTACACTAGCACCAATATGGTAGAATGAACTCCCTCCAACAGTCCATACAGCTCTTAGTCTCTTGCTGTCTTCAAATGTAATCACCAATACTTCACTTACTTTTGTACATACATATATTTCTGTATGTGTGTGTCTGTGTGTGTGTGTACACACACACACACACACACACACACACACACACAGTAATTGTAGGAAAGTATACAGTTTACAGAGAAATAACATTTTAGACAGCGGTCCATCATCAGATGTACAAGCTTGGGTGTGCTTCTAAATCAGTAAAAGGGGCCAGTTTATATATGAAAAAGTAGTCAGTAGTCTGTTTAGAACCTCACTGAATGAATGTTATGATTTAAAGTTCCAGGGTTCCTTTTCTTTTAATTCACACACACACACACACACACACACACACACACACACACACACACACACACACACACACACACACAGTAATTGTAGGAAAGTATACAGTTTACAGAGAAATAACATTTTAGACAGCGGTCCGTCATCAGATGTACAAGCTTGGGTGTGCTTCTAAATCAGTCAAGGGGCCAGTTTATATATGAAAAAGTAGTCAGTAGTCTGTTTAGAACCTCACTGAATGAATGTTATGATTTAAAGTTCCAGGGTTCCTTTTCTTTTAATTCACACACACACACACACACACACACACACACACTGTTCTGGAGGCAGAAGGGGAATGGTTTTAGTGTTATGGCTGATTGGAGAACACAGTATTTTAACAAATACTGTGTTCCCCTGTGTGATTTCCCTTTGACAATGTCCTAGATTAATGAGATCTTTAGATTCAGGCCTAGTTCACTAGAATAAGGATTCTCTCCATGGAGACAACTAAGCACTATTGACAAAAGTGTCTGTTAAATGTACTATAATATAAAAAGTATCCGTTTATATGTACTATAATTATCATAATTGCATGCTATAGCAATTTCAGACACAGTATTGCCTGTGCAAAGATGTGGGCTTGCCTTCATACATGAACTAATGCTACAATAAAACTACTTGCTATATTACAATTAACAGTACCATCACGATGCTATGATGTAAATGAAATAAGGATTTACAGCATGTGTGTCTATCCAAGCATCTTTCACTAAAATTTCTTTAGCAGTATGTTTCCCTCTGTAAAACCAACAATAAATGCTTGCAAACTGTGGGTTACACAGTTCTTTGATACAGATCGAAAGTGGTCTTAGCCTAAGCGCACAACACATGCATAAGAAACACACTGTGCGTGGTCCTATTTGGGAAATGGAACATGTGCACACCAAGTGTGTAAGTGTCATTTAAGTATGTAGACTGCACAAATATTAATGAAAGTTAAAAGTCTAAGTTTATGAGTCTAATGTGTTTTATGTTCTTGCTGTTTTAGAAAAGTGTCCATTTACCTTTAATTCTACAACTGAAATGACTTTTTAAGGCTTTGATCTCATCCACTGCAAACAAATGCAGATCAATGCAGGGCTGCTGAGATGTTAAACATGACAAACATGCCGGCAACCAGATAGTGTACAAACACAGTTCTGTGAGGAGCATGGGGACAGCTTCTAGGAAAAGGGACATCCTTTCCTTTGGGTTGGAAGTAGGTGGCAGTAATGTTCAGCACCTCATTGAAACTCTCAGAATCATTTAAATTCTCACAGCATACTGTAAGATACAGTTATGTGCAAAAAACAGCAATGTGTTTAAAACAACTGAGAAAAAGATCAAGCCTCATAATAGCATCTATTTCCATATACACAAAGGCACTGGGAGCACTGCACATTCAATTCCAAATGAAAACATGAATGAAATATAAATTAATTTTAAACTGAAAATGAAGAAAAAAGAATAATGGGCTGTTCAAAAAAAAATAGTGTCTTCATTTTCATTTACAAACTCAAATAATTTACAGTATAAACAAAGTTGTTTACAGATTTAGCTTTTCTGTTGATCACTGAACTAATATTTAGTTGTATAAGCTTTATTTCTGATAACTGCTTTACATCTGTGTGGCATGGAGTCAACAACATCTGACACCTGCGAACAGATATTCCAGCCCAAGCTGACTGGACTAAATCCACAGTTCTTCTGCATTCTTGGGTTTTGCATCAAAAAACAGCATTTTTGAGTTCACTCCACAAATTCTCAGTCGGATTGAGGTCTGGGGCTTGGGCTGGCTACTTCATAACATCAACCTTGTTAGACTGGAATCAGGTTGTTGCCCACTTGCTGGTGTGTTTGGGGTCGTTGTCCTGCTGAAACACCCATTTCAAGAGCATTTCTTCTTCAGCATAAGGCAACATGACTTCTTCCAGTAGTTTGATATATTCAGACTGGTCCATGGTGGGTCTGACTCCAAAGTATGAGAAATGTCCCCAAACCATTATCCTTGCACCGCCATGTTTTATAGTCTTCACAGGTTACTGTGGCTTGAATTCAGTGTTTATGGGTCGTCTCACAAACTGTCTGTGGCCTTTAGACCCAGTAAGAGCAATCTTGCTCTCATCTGTCCATAGAATGTTGTGCCACTTCTCAATGTGTTCTTTGGCAAACTGTAACCTTTTCAACATGTCTTTTTTACAGCAATGGTACTTTACGAGGTTTTTTTGCAAATAGTTTGGCTTCACATAGGCGCCTTCTGATTGTTGCAGTACTCACAGGTAACTGAAGATCTTCTTTGATTTCTCAGGAGCTGATCATTGGACGCTTCTTTGCCATTCTTGATATTCTATGATCTATGCGGATGGTAGTATTTCTTTTCCTACCACGTGTTTCGGGTTTTGTTTGCCATTTTAAAGCATTTGAGATCATTTTAGCTGAGCAGCCAATTATTTTCTGCACTTCTTTATATGTTTTCCCCTCTCCATTCAATTTCTTGATCAAAAATTCTTTCTCCTTCAGTACAATATCTGGAACGACCCATTTTACTCACTGAGCAAGGGCTAAAACCAGCAGGTACAACATTTGCTGCCCTTCTTCTTTAAATAAGGGCCATAATTGACACCTGTTTCTTCATAGAATGAATGACCTCACTATTTGAACTCCACACTGCTATTAATTTGAACACTCCCCTTTCATTAAATGAGTCAATTACACCCAATTAGCAGCGTGCATGTCATGACTGTTGATTCTGTTGGTTGCCCATTACTCAGCTACACCTGGTCATGAATTTTTCCTCCATGTTGTATCATCTTTTCTGCCAAAATCAGTAATTAAATACATTAGTGATGTTAGACTGCTATTATTTTGCACATAACCGTATATGAGGTTAAGCTCCATAGTTACAAACAGCATGGATGTTAACCTCATTTTAGCCTCATTTTGAGACACTGAAATCTGAGATCTGAAATCACTAAGAACAAATACACTGTTGGCCATTAGAAAAATATTTAATGAGTGATTAATTGTATTTAATATTTTAATCCATGTTTAATGGATTAAACATGACAATGCTGGTCTTTTAAGTGATCTAGGGACTTGTAAGAACACAGCATAGTAATCAATTTTGACAATCTACAGTGCATCCGGAAAGTATTCACAGCGCTTCACTTTTTCCACATTTAGTTATGTTTCAGCCTTATTCCAAAATTGATTAAATCCATTTTCCCCCTCAGAATTCTACACAGTACCCCATAATGAGAAAGTGAAAAAAGTTTATTTGGAATTTTTTGCAAATTTATTACAAATAAAAAACCCAAAAAACCACATGTACACATACAAAGTATTCACAGCCTTTGCCATGACATTCAAAATTGAGCTCAGGTGCATCCTGTTTCCACTTATCATCCTTCAGTTGTTTCGACAACTTGATTGGAGTCCACCTGTGGTAAATCCAGTTGATTGGACATGATTTGGAAAGGCACACACCTGTCTATATAAGTTCCCATAGTTGGCAGTACATGTCAGAGCACAAACTAAGCCATGAAGTCCAAGGAACTGTCTGTAGACCTTCAAGACAGGATTGTATCGAGGCACAGATTGGGGGAAGTGTACAGAAAACTTTCTGCAGCATTGAAGGTCCCAATGATCACAGTGGCGTCCAACATCCATAAATGGAAGAAGTTTGGAACCACCAGGACTCTTCCTAGAGCTGGCCGCCCAGCCAATCTGAGTGATTGGGGTAGAAGGGCCTTAGTCATGGAGGTGATGAAGAACCCAAGGGTCACTGACAGAGCGCCAGTGTTCTTTGGAGAGAGGAGAACCTTCCAGAAGGACAACCATTTCTGCAGCACTTCACCAATTAGGCCTGTATGGTAGAGTGGCCAGATGGAAGCCACTCCTCTGTAAAAGGCACAAGACAGCTCGCTTGGAGTTTACCAAAAGGCACTTGAAGGACTCTCAGACCATGAGAAACAAAATTCTCTGGTCTGATGAAACAAAGATTGAACTCTTTTTGGCTTGAATGCCAAGCGTCACGTCTGGGGGAAACCAGGCACCGCTCCTCACCTGGCCAATACCATCCCTACAGTGAAGCATGGTAGTGGCAGCATCATGTTGTGGGGTTGTTTTTTGGCAGCAGGAACTGGGAGACTAGTCAAGATCAAAGGAAAGATGAATGCAGCAATGTACAGAGACATCCTTGAAGAAAACCTGCTCCAGAGCACTCTGGACCTCAGACTGGGGCGAAGGTTCATCTTCCAACAGAACAACGACCCTAAGCACACAGCTAGGATAACAAAGGAGTCGCTTCGGGACAACTCTGTGAATGTTCTTGAGTGGCCCAGCCAGAGTCCAGACTTGAACCTGATTGAACATCTCTGGAGAGCTCTGAAAATGGCTGTGCCCCAACGCTCCCCATCCAACGTGATGGAGCTTGAGAGGTTCTGCAAAGAAGAATGGGAGAAACTGCCCAAAAATAGGTGTGCCAAGCTTGTAGCATCATACTGAAAAAGACTTGAGGCTGTAATTGTTGCCAAAGGTGCCTCAGGAAAGTATTGAGCAAAGGCTGTGAATACTTTTTTATTTATATATATATATATATATTTTTATTATTTTTATTATTATTTTATTTATTTATTTTTTTAAATACATTTGCAAAAATTCCAAACAAATTTTTCACTTTGTAATTATGGGGTATTGTGTGTAGAATTTTGAGGGGAAAAAAATAATTTAATCTATTTTGGATAAGGCTGTAACAACAAAATGTGGAAAAAGTGAAGCATTGTGAATACTTACTGGATGCACTGTATTTACTGCAAGTGCACCACTACCAGATTTATCCTTATGAGCTATCTAGCTCTCATAATGTTTGTGTACTTTGATGAGTGTTCTGGACAATACGTACTGACTATCATATTGTCCATTTAAAAAAAAAAGATTGAGGAGTCCGATATTACCCAAACAAAGTGCACAGTTCTGTTAGACTACACACACACACACACACACACACACACACACACACACACACTGAAACTCATAAACATTATTTTTATTACCTCACGTGATTTGAACTGCATTCCAAAATGCAGTAACAATCAGGATAAAATCAGGCTCAGATCACTTTAAGCAGTCCACAAAACCAGCAGGAAAAATTTCAATACAAGTCTCGTCTAACATGAATATTTTACATGCTTCAAACAACATTTAAAATATTAAACTAACTGAATCTAATTTAGCGCTCTTACAGGTTCTGCTGTAGAACATTAGGAGCTATAGATGAGAAGCAGACCACAGAAGTGGAGAAAGAAGAAAATTCAGAGGAGCTAATGGAGAAAAAAACCTCAATGCTCCAGAAGACAGGATGCAATACACAATGCACCATACAGGAAAAATAATTTCACAAAACAAAATTTACTAGGCAGAATGCTGTAGCACTGCAGTGGTTTTCACTGGTTCTGGCTCATGGTGCAAGTGTGATGTAACTCCTCTCACCAGACTTCTCCAGATAACATGCCACAGAGTAACCAAAGCCAACATCCTACAACACAACCAAACCCAATGTCCTAAAGTACAACCAAAAGTTCTTGATGGTCATGGAACAGCTCTTGACAAAAGTATTTTACTGGACTGGACATTATATGCTTAGGAGCAATTACTTTAACCTTTGAGCCAACTTTCAGCCAGACAATATCAGTATCTATGTATATTACGCTGACAGCTAATGCCGATGAAGCAAGCAGAATCCAACTGTGTCATGCAGGCATGTGCAAAAACAATGTAACAACAAAAATAAAATCCAGCTGTCAAGCAAGTCATACAGTTAAAGCCATTCTCATTTTAGGTGGGTCTCTGCTTCTTTTTTTTTTATTTTAGTTTGTACTTATTACCTAAGAAACCTACAACAGCACAAAATCTGCATTATTAATGACCATGACCACCCACTAGTAATAAACAAAAATCCACTATCACCACCTGACACATAGTTCTCAATTCACATTTACGATTAAAATTATATACTGGAATAGATTTTATGGATTATTGTGTATATGAACATTGTGTATTATGGGAGCACAAAACATTTTACTTTTCAATGAAGCAAGACAAGAATGTACTATACATCAGCTATACATAAGCACTTTCCATTTTGGGTCTCAAGCTCCTTGCAGCTCACACTTCAGGGTGTCCTGCCCTATGCCTGATTCAGCTAGCTGTACAAGCCCTGCCTGTGTTGAGGCATTTTACACTGAACAAATTGTTTATTGTTTTAATTTAAAAACATACGCGTTCAGGCTCACTTAAAATAATGAGTTCCATTATTGTTCTGTTTATGTAATATATGAAGGGAGAACACTGAAATGTGTTATGCATGGGTACAGGACACGACAGACTGGAGAAGCACAGGACCAGAAACCCAGAGCTAAACTAAGCTTTTTCTATACTTATGTGAAGCACTTTGAATTGCTGTTGTGTATGAAAGGTGCTATATAAATAACCTTGCCTTAAGTCATGACCTGGGTTTCCCACTCCTGCTTCTGGATTAACCCTGCACTCCGGAAACAAATGTGCTTCCCTGCTCTCGGTGCACACCTAACTCAACTCACCAGGTAATTAACAAGCACTTTGTGAGGTTAAAAGTGGAGTGTTATAGCAGGGGGATCCCCCTAAAATGAGGGGTGGGGCTCCTCCAGGAGCAGGGCAGGGAAACACTGGCCTCCATCAAAAAGCAAACGACCAATGCCGAGTCCTTACCGGCACTGCAACTTAACCCAGGCGGGGAGAACACGATGATCACTCACCGGGCGGTAAGCAAAGCTGAAGGAGGCCAAGTTGGAGGTGAGGGTGGGGGTGGGCATAGAGGTGGACATGGGCGATCTGCCAGCGGGGGCCAGGCTGAAGCGCTGGCCAGTGTCAGGCGGGGATGAGAGCGAACGTGTCCGCCTCTTCTCCGGGCACTCTGGAGCACTGCTGGGGGCTTCCAGGGAGAAGACGGGCGGACTGGGGGTCTGTGTCGGGGTGCTAGGTGGAGAAGACAGCCCAGAGGCTAAAACAAACAGAGACAGACAGGACATGATGAAACCTATTCAACAGTTGTATACAAAAACAAACATTTTGCACAGGAATTCACTGAAAACTTTTATACTATTGTAATCTTCAAATCCATGGCTGCATCTGTTAATTGCTTGACCTAATCATATGCAATCCACAATAAAGAAGACTTTTAATGTCACTGGCAAACTGTGACTGGACAATTGCTTATGTAATATTCAATTATTCACTGTAGGCAGGAGGATGATAAAGTTTACAATACAGGCTACCTATGTGTGACACTCAGTGTGTTTATTTGCACTCAGTGATCTGATCATTATCGGATTTCTCCAGTTATCTGATTATTCAAGTACACATGTAAAGAGCATACTCAGATTTCGTAGGTCGGATTTCTTGAAACCCGATAAAGAGAGGTGGATTTAAGCACAGGAATCGCATTTCTCAATGCACGTATCTGGGTATTGATTTCTTAGACTCCTCGTGTGCAGAAATGTACATGGATAGACAAAACAAACAAAACCAAAAAGAAACCTCTAAGAAGGGCAGCATTTTGCAATAAAACCATAAAAAATGAAGGTCCATATTTTCCATTAAAAAAAAAAAGCTGGGATAAGGAGTTTTAAGTTTATGTCACATGCTACGTCTTCTATGTGTATACTGCTGGGCTGCAAAGCAGAAATCAGATTGCTACCAGATTTGTGAAGACTCTCCATTTTTCCATTATCTGACTACTGAAGCACACACAAGTGGGTTAATCGAATTATTGACAAAATCTGCTTATTATTGATAAAATCTGCTTTCTTGCCATTACTGGATTATTGAGTCCATGTAAATGCACTCATTGCTTTGCATGCACATAAAGGGTGATCAGTAATCTCCACTGGAGAGAGTACCTGTGACCTTACTAGTGTCATCTTAGTGTACACAACTGACAAGACAGCTAGCTGTGTAAACAGATGCAACTCTTGCTTTCACTTGCATGCACTGGGGATGTTACAGAAAACAGCTGTTGTGTCACATAACAAAGGTCCCACGACAAGTGTCCCACAGACACTCCCCAACCCCACACACACCCATAAACACATGCTGTCCTCCCTCAGCACATGGTAACACATGACACTCGCACACCTGCTGACCTACTGACATATTGTACCAAGCCATAACACAGTTACACAACCCTGACCATGGCATCGACACATGGGTATATACAGAACAGAGTATGTCAAAGCGTGAGATCGAATACATAATGGTAGGTTTTTGCTAGGCTTATGAGGTGTTGTCTTTTTGTTTGTTTTGTTTTTTTACCTGAACACGATTTACCATTTTAAAAACCTTGATTAATGATATATGTGTCAAGAACAAAAACAAAAAAGTGAGACACAAAAAATAAATCTTAAAACCATGTTGTGGCACTGTTGAGTTCTATTTGTTTACATGTAAATGACATTACAGCAGCAGCAAGATTATGTAGAGAAACTAAATTATTAATCAGTGTAATCTTAAATCTTGGGTTTGAGGCCCCTCACATACTCTTGAAAAAGTATAGACTGTTAATTAGGCACCTATACCCTAAATAGCAAAAAACAAAAAAACAAAAACCCATCTAATAATAGCAATAGCAAAAGCTTAACACACACACACACACACATATATATATATTTCAGCAAAATACAGAAAAAACCTAAATCTACTTTACAAAAATAAAATAAAATACACAAATAATGTTCTTTTGAAATGCACTTACATTGCCTAAAATTACATTCATTTTAGTCGAAGTGTGCTAGTTAATAGGAAAAATAACATTTCCTTGATTTCTGGTTTGAGGAGAATATGAATACATGAATGCAATGGTACCCAAGTTTCTTCAAAATAGGGAAGCGCGTCTCTTCCCCACCTCTTCTGTGTTCCACCAAATTAGTGGATTTTTTTCACCGTCAATGACATTTTCACGCAAGTATGAACTGGGTTCTGCTGTAAGCTCTCCATCCTAAAGCTAGCAAATGGTGAAAGCTACCATTGCCTCCGTTTCCAGGGCTTGCTTAGTAAATGTTTCGTGTAACTGGTTGGCTGTTGTGTCACCATGCCCAGCGAGGACGTAAACTGCTGCAGACGCTGGAAACAATAGGCCCCCATGACTGTAGGTACTCTGAAAATGTGAAGCTACAGTGACATCGCTGAAACCGGTTTATTTTCCAGTTTCCGTCTGTCAGTCGTACGCAAGTCCGTGTTTTCATGGAAACTATTTACAACAGTTCCCCACCAGTGATCAGCACTGGTTCTGAAAGCGTGGATTCCAGGTTCACTATCTCCTGACATTTAGCCGCATGCTGCTGGCTGCCTGTGGCCTGCCTGGTGTGTCACCATGTTGGCTTCTTATTTTAGCCTTTGCCACTGCAACACATTCCACAGATTCTGCTAAGCTATGTTGCTGGCACAGTGCTAAGTCTCCACAATCTCCTAAACTGCTCCAAGTGCAATACTGCCTGGTTCTACATGACTGTGTTCATTCATCAACAACCTGGCTTATACCTTTTTCCTTGATCATATTGTGAAAGCCATACTCATATTTATATATATTCCTGTTTATTCCTGTGCTTCCAGTTATTGCTTACTGGAACCCTATTCCTACAGTTGGATGGGGTCAGAACTCTACGTTCATGTCTTTTATCCGTTTTTGTGAATAATAGTCTCATAGATGCACAATGGTGTCAGGATTTGGTATAACACTGGAGTGATGCTGGATTTGCTTGGAACAGTGCAGCCTAAAATTCTGCAGTCTGTTAAGATTCATTAACTGATATTCCCCAATAAAATTAGTAAGATATTAGCAAAAAAAAAAAAAAAAAAAAAGTTGACCAAAGGAAGATTATGCATCTTGGAAAATGAATCTGATTAGCACTAATTTGCCAAATATGTATTTCGATTTTTTTCAGCAAGAAATATAATAACTACTTGTATAGGTGTATCCATTTCAACATGTTTATAAACATGTCTTTTAATTTTTCTACACATGAAACAGGAAATGCAGGCCATGAAGCGTCGGGGTGTAGTCTTCAATATCTATTTAGTCAGTATAGTATCCTACACTTAATTTTTGTTCAAATAAATTTAAGGCACACAGTACTGAGAAATGCAACAAAGATTTTTTTACCCTGAGGGATAATTTTCAATAGGGTGCTATTAAAATGGAAAAATAGACTACTTGGCTGCATCCTTGATGCTAGAACCCCCAAAACACTAATATAAAAATGCTATCGAACATCAGGCCTTACTCATTTGGGTGCATATTTTCAAGATGTGTCCTTAGGTTGCTTATACTGGAATGGTAGGCTAACTGTAGCTTACAATTCTTGCATGCAACTTTATCATGAGGTTCCACAGTTTTGCCACCTACTGACCAAAACTTAAATGGAGGGCAAATTACTCTCTCTGCAGCAGAGTTGTGAACTCTCTCCAATTGCTAAAATACAGTTGTTGAATTATTCGCTTGTTTTGGCTTGACATACATTGCATTTATGAAAGTGATGTGGTATGACTCCTGTTCGTTATACTGTACATTCAGTGCAGCAGCCGAGGCCACACGAGGCAGACAGCGAAGGTAGTGCTGTCCACCCCCCACCATCGAATGTCTGGGTTTTAAATAATTCGATTACAAAATCAAATTTATAAAATTCGTTGACAGCAGTAATGTTTATGTATAGTCTGTCATTAATGAACGTGATTAGATCATGTCATTGTTAAAAGTGATTCAGCCTTACGGCCCTCTGACGGCAGAGCCAAGTTGCTCAGAATCCGGAAGTGCTCTACATTCACGCTATACCGTGGGCTGTTGGCTTGCTGAGACCGTCTAACCATCCTACTGTGCAACAGGGTTCTGGGGGCATGGGGGTGGGGGGTTATTCTTTTCCAGACATCTGTGACCCACAGCGAATTTCCTGAAGAGGCCTAGAAGCCCCTGTCTGATTTCCTGTGTCACCTCCATTGGCCTCCGTCACCCAGGTAGCCAGGATCCTAGTAGCCTCTAGTGAGTTAGGCTAATAGGTTAAGTGCATCCCTGTCATGGTCATTTCTCCTCTCAGAGCAGGTTGTTTACCGTATTACTAATCTCTGACCTGCAGGTTCATATGTGGGTTTGGATTGAAATAATCACCTCCTTCAGACCTTGCAGTCCATTAGCAGGATGCTGGCCACTTTAACTGGAGGAATTCCCAGTTTATTTCCCTCTTCCTCTTATTTGTTTGGCTTGCGTGGTTTGAGAAGGTCCCCTCACCCGAGGGAAAACACAATCAGGTTCCTATCCTCCAGATTGCTAAGCAACATGTCAGTGATTCAGATTTCTCTCCGTTTGGGCCACAAAGCTATGCGCTGTCTGGTGATGTATCGGGTAGAAGTCAAAAATGCAAACTGTGGAGGAGGTCCTGTACCAGGCCACACCTTCCCAGAGTATCACATTAATGGAATATTCATTGAAGAAATATTACAGCTTTTTTTCAACCTAGGTTTTATCTACTGCACTGTAACATATGATTGTTAACCATAGGCAAAAACGTAGACACATTTCCCAGTACTTAGAAAAGAATGGAAAACTTGACTCAAAAGATACAACAGCTGTGCTATTAGGAGATTGGGAAGATACATGGTGTAACTTTATGAATCATCCTGTAGGAAATGATAGACAGGCAGTGTACCTACGCATCAAATGGCACAACTGAATATCTCGGCCTCATTAACAATGACTGCTATTCTTAGCGATCGAGCCCACGAGATTCTGGTTGCGAGCCTGGTTCTGCCTGAGCCAAAAACAACACCTGCAGTCGCAATCACCTGTCCATCTCTCCAACACTCCTGTTGAGCGAGTCAGGGTAAAAATAGTCAGTTTAAGAGTTTCTCTTATGTTTCGCATACAGTCATCATTAAAAGACTGACTGTCCTAAAGTGGATGGGCAACAGTGATCACCATGCTGGGATGCTTTCTAGGAAACACAATGCAATTTTCTAGGAAAATGGATGTTATTTTCTGTAAAAGATAAACTATTTCCAGAATGTTGCACAAACCCTTTCAGACTCTGTATGCTCCAATTGAGCCAAACAATGATCGAGTCTCTCGTTGGGTGCATGGTGAATGTGAGAGAACACAATTCACTAATACAGAAGGGAACACAAGGCTTTAAGTCTAATTTACGTCAGCAGCCTGCAATCTCATGTGACACACAGGAATCCCTGTGGGGCGACTCTGCCCCATTACACATCACTCCTGTCAAGCTGAGGTAATATGATGAATCACAAGGTTCCCGTGTGTGTCTGCGCACGAGAGATGGTGATGCTAATAGAGAGTATGTTGATAGTGTCCGAAAGCACATGCCATAGTGTATCTGTATTGCTGTCGACAGATAGGAGCGTTTAGTGTACTAAACAGGCACTACCACTGCAGGTCAGTTCACAGTCAGACCTCAGGGCCCATCTGTGCCAAACTACATATACATAGAAATACATACATTACAGATTCATACAAACACCACCAACTCTGACCTGAAATAACTGACCCGAAGAGAACAGGTCCTTCGGAACCATATGGGCTAGAGTCCAAACTGTTCACACAAAAGGTACACTATTTGAATTACACATCTATGCAAGCAGTACAATGCAGAATTGACCTACAATAGAAAACCTGAAGCATTACTCATGACATATATACATGGCATAAAAGAGTATTTTAAAGGAAAACTTCTCAAATATGAACACAACAAATATGAACATCGAACTGCTACGCAAACAGCTCACACACTCCTGTGGAGAATTCTGTCTTTGTCGGTGTTCTAAATCAGCACCATGGCATCCCTTACAGCAGAGCCCTGACCCTACCAACCAGGTGTAATGCAGGTGCCAGGTCCTCCAGAGAGCATTGACTAGGCGATCTATTTTAATGAAACTTGACATACAAAAATAGGCTGCCCGAGAGTGAACACAGACATGAGGACCAAGGCTTTGTTATGACAGTTAGGTAAGTGTGCTAACACTGGACAAAGGCAGCAGTCAAACACAGATGTAATGTACTATGGAACAGAATTAGGATTACCAAACACACACATATGAATATAACCAGACAAACAGATAAATGGAATGTCTTGTAGTGTCCATGTAGTGCTCTAAAAAAAAAAAGAAGCTGTATGTGACTTGCAGAGGTGGGTAGCAACGCGTTACTTTTACACTGTTACATTCGAACAAACTGTACTTCCAGAGATGCTTTAAAAGAGGTAACTTAATACTCGAGTACATTTGCTAGGTCAAAAAGTGTGTTAACTCTCTCCTACAACATTAATCCCCAAGATTTATTTGATCTTTTTTCAAAAAAAGAGAGTCACATGTTTGTTTGTTTTTGTCCACATTCAGCACTGTGCTCTCCCAAGACATCAACACATGAGATTTGGCTAAAAATAAATGGAGGTTTTCAGCCAAGTCATTGACCTCTATGGATTGCAAGAACATACAGTGGGCCATCAAAAAGGCCTTCATTCCCATCACAAGCAGTGCTTAACAGAACACCTCATACTACAAAATACCTTCCCAAGCATTTTCAAAATTTGTTTCTAAGACACATGCCCAGATGATGGTCCTGTTTTAATCATGCTGTTACAGGACATGAACAGTGTTTTAATGGAGTCTGTTTCAAGCAGATCTCTCTGTCAGTATCATGCTACTGCAAACTGAATAAATCTTGCAAAAGTCTTCAATCCATAGCTCTCTCTCAATGCCCACTGGCAAGAGCTAAAAGCAACATATCAATGGACACAAACATACCCACGTGCTGCCTGATACCCACAGGACTTGCTCTAATACCAACTACACAGCATGTAAAGCTCCAGTCAGGAGGAAGTAAAGAACACACCGTTCAGTTTAACTGGAGTACACACAGAGAACAGTCTGTGTTGTAAAAGGTCTCATCTTATAACTTGCCAGACTTTTAATCTACTTGGAGAAGATGAATCCCTCACTAACAGCAATGTGATTATTCTGAAAGTGCCTAACGTTAAGGCCAGAGACTTTTTTCAATGCTCTTTTTTCTTCTTGATCTACTATTGCCCGTTTTCCATTTGAATGGTACAGTACCAGCAGAGACACACGGGGTCTCGGACATGCGTCTCCGGCTCATCTGCTTCTCTTCCTTGCGCTTCCTGTTCCTCGGGAAACTGCTGAACCTCTTCATAGGAAACGAAGGGTCTTGACGCTAGATGGACCATAAACCATGCCCTGCGGACCTCAGTGCGGTTAACTGTTCAAGAGCCCTTCAGATAGAATGCCTGCAGAGCCAAGAAGGGACTGAAGCACTACTCCCTAGTCGAGGGGCGGAGGGGTGAAACTCAGTGAAGGGTAGCTGTTCAGATCCAAGGAGCCCAAGGAGTGTTGCCTGATCTTGAAGTTCATTCAAAGATGCGTGAAAAACAAGCAGCAGCTGGAGAGTCCGTCCTGTTTTTAGATGAAGAGTCTTCACTGAGGAATGTGATTGTTTTGCCCTTTTTGTAGCAGTCTCCTAAAGTGAGAGTGTTTCACCTGTCCTATAAATTCTCGACGATGTCGGCCTCATCCCACCAGGTTTCAGGGAATGTTCACTGCTGTATGGGCTGTTGTTGTACCACTTGCTGTTCCAGGGTTCTACTCCCAAACTCCTTGAGTTGGTGAAATGCAAGCAAGGCTACAGAGTGTCAGGTCACACGCCGACCATCACACTGCCGGGGCGACAAACTCTGCACGTTCAGCTTTCTCAGAACTGATACCTTGTCTGTCCCACACTCATCCAATTAATAGCCCTCTCCCTCCCTCCTTCAGCTGAGGCTGTTGGGCAGTGATCCCAATCCCCCACCCCCGCCTGCTCTCTCTCTCTCTCTCTCTGCATTGAATTGCCAGGTGCAGTTGCATGTCTTTTTAAAATAGTCCACATGGCAGATAGCTGTAAATGCAGAGCCTCCAATGACAGGCAGTTCTGCCCACCATCAGGCCCAGCCACTCCCCTTCGGTTAGACCAGCCGTCACTTAACCTTACCTGCCCACCACTTGACCCCTGATCGCTCTTCCCACTGGACACTTCTTCTGCTGCTTGACATTTTACACAGATGTACAGTCGTTTCTCAAATTATGAGCACTACTTTCTTCTTAACATTAAAGGCTGAGGATGTGTATGATGAGGTTCTTCCAAAAGCACCTCCTGCATTTAGTCTCAACTTCAAGAGTTGAAATAATGGTTCGTGCCTCCCTAGTACAGTGTCCACTCTGTTCTGTCCCTTTTCTTCTACATCTCACGGTCCGAGTGCTCTTCACTACTCCTGCCTCCCTCTCAGAGATCCCTGCTGTTCCTGTCTGAGGTCTCCCCAGAACGCCTTGCAGGGAGCACCATGTTTGAGACAGAGAGCATTTAGCTGACACTTGTATTCAAAGCAACTTACAATTATGACTGAATACAACTTGAGCAATTGAGGGTTAAGGGCCTTGCTCAGGGGCCCAACAGTAGCAACTTGGAAGTGGTCAGACTTGAACTGACAATCTTCTGATTACTAGTCAAGTACCTTAACCACTGAGCTACCCCTGCACGTGAGTGAGACAGACAGACAGACAGACAGACAGACAGACAGACAGACAGACAGACAGACAGACAGACAGACAGACAGACAGACAGACAGACAGACAGACAGACAGACAGACAGACAGACAGACAGACAGACAGACAGACAGACAGACAGACAGACAGACAGACAGACACGAACATGGTATGGGTGCTTATCTCCTGACAAGGTCATGGCACTGTTATGTGCAACACAAAAAGGGGGTGAAAGTCTAGAGTGCAAGTGTTTTATGTAAAAGAAAAAATAATTCTACACAGGCAAAAGTATTACATCATACGCAAATTACATGTGAATTAATTGTAAAATGTATGAATAGGATGGAATTTAATTATTTATTGGATGGATGGATGGTTGATACTGCAAGTCAAGAATGCAGAAATAAGGCCTCATATACCTCCACAGAAATAAAAATATGCTAGAGAAAACTTTGACCCCCATCAGGAGGTGGTGATGAGTGGAAAGAGTTGAGGTCACACTTTTGACTGCTCATCACGTGCCTCATAGTGATGGGTGATGGGTCACTCTGGCTGATGGGTCATGGTATCACCTCGCTGCGCATAGGTGATATGACGAAGGCAACAGACATGGCATGGAAATATGCGGCACTGAAATAACTTTAGTCTAGACTGGACTGGAAGGGAGCAGAGTTGCTTCACTCAGTGAGACTACTGGTTTGACTCCGAGTGCCTCCTAGTGGGAAGTCTGGTCCCTGTTTTACACTGTATATGCCATGTACGAAAAATCAGAACTATTTAACAAAGGGGATATGCAGAAACAAGGCCTGAAATAATGGCTTAGAAAGCAACATACGTCTTCTGAGAGTGACCAGATCGAACATGAGATGCTGTTAGATCCTAAAAGTACTGCCAGAATTACATTTGATGCATCTCAAATGCAGGCTTTGTGTTCTCTGACTGTGCTAGCACATCCAAGTGAACTGCATTGTGCAGCCGTTTACAAAATATCAGCATGCTGTCAAAAATCACACAAAAGTGATGAATTAATGAAAATATTATTTTAAAAAGTTAACAGTTGCCATTGAAGATAACTGGACAGCACAACCGTCTAATTTTTCCTCATAGAAAAAGTTCTACAGTTATTTTGAAGGCTTCTTAGCTGGCTGAAGGCAGCTCCACTGTAGGAGGCCAACTCATGTCAAACCTGCAGTCTCTATGGCTGGCCCAAACTCCTGAATATTGCTGTTGTTAAAATTCAAAGGGTATGACTCCCAGCAGTAGGTCTTGGAGAGCAGGCCACTTCAGACATGATGCCATTCGAAAGCACCCAAAGACCAACCCTTTTACACAGGTGACCTTCCAAGCACAACACTTTAAACTGCTACAACCAAATGGAAGCTTCTCTCTCAAACATTCAGTCACTAACACTAATTAGTAAACCTGAAAAGAGACCAGCGAAGGGTGATGCAGTAGTTTTAGGAAAGTGAAATAACTGTGAAACGAAAAAGGAAATAGTTTAGCCCCCTGGTGCTCGTGTACTGGGACACCATTGTACACTACTATTACACTTTAATACAAAGTAGTAACAACAAAGAATGACTGCACTGTACTCTAACTTTAACAATATCATCTGTAATGCTACAATATTAAGATTTAAAACTATTTTTTTGGCCAGAAAAAAAAAGAATACCATCACAATGATGTTGCTCAAACAGAGTCAAAAGCAGTTCTGTCCTGCAGCATCCTCATTAGTCAATTCCAGGGGGAAGCTACAGAAAACTAAATCTGGGAGAAATGTGACGAAGCTGGTTTGCTAATGCCAGGCTCTTAACTAGAATAAAACCACAAGGAGCCTGTAACTTGGTTGTAAGATGTCGGGCTGTTTACAGCGGCTTAGTTCAAAACACACTGTGTATCGGCATTTATGAAATAAGAATTCATGATACGGAATGAAAATTTTAATCTACATCCTTATCAGAGTAGCAAATGATTAACACTGCGTTCTTAAGCCCTTAAGTGTATTAAGGGCTCTAGAAACACTCTGCCTTGATTTAAAACAACTCAGCAGAATGATGTTGGTTTGTATTGTTTGTGCTGTTCATACTGTAATTCTTGTGTTGACAATTACATTTGTGTTGGAAGTAACAAAGCAACAACACCATAATGGTTGAGCAAGAATCATGTTCTCACCAAGATATATTTGGGGAACTGAAACCTGGCTCATAATGCACTATATATATATATATATATAAATATCCCCATCCAAGCCCATCTTTCTCTCAATTAAATCTTTTGCTTTGCTTCATGAAGGTGCATCACCGTTCATACCTTCATTAGACAAAATATAATCCCAAAGCTAAACCTTTGGTCGCTGTGGTCTGTCACTTCCATAACATCACCTCTTTTCAGATTTACTAAGTAAGAAGTTTACCTCACGCATTACATAAGAGTGTTGTAGTACATGTAGTAGCACGAACGACCTCTGCTGATCGTCTAAAGTGTCTGAGGTTTTCAGGCAGGAAGTGTCCTCGCATGTCGGCATGGGTACCATCAACCTCTCAACAGCCTTTTCTGATGCAGAACTGAAACCAGTCATAACATAGTGGTGCAGATAGCACTCTAGCATACACACAATAAAAACAGTGAGTGTGTGAAAGAGGGGTGGGGTGGGGAGAGAAAGATCTGCAGAAGCCGAATCTTACAAAATATGTCCAGTATTCAGATAAAGGTTAGTCTAAGCAGAAAAGGTTTTGGAACATGGTACATTGCAGAGGTTAATAAAAACACTTCCTTGTTAACAGCTGTGGGTTGTTGTCTCAAACACACTGCCCCTTGTGCTGGGCTTCATAGCACCTCTGCCAGTGCTGATGCACTTTGAACCCCCAGTTAAACTCTTCCTCACATGCACAGCTCTGAAGCTATTAAAATTAAGAAAACTGCAATCAGTCTCTTACTATACACCTTTCAAGCCATTAAACAATCAAAGGCTCGCTAACCACAATTGTGATCACAGCACTTCCTGCTCAGGGATTTCAACTCTTGAAACGACAGGAAGCCGCACTCTTTATGAGTTGACGCAGAGTCGGTCTCTTGCACTTCAAACCCAACCTCATCCCGCAATGATTGGTACTGCAAAACAGATATCCGATAAGCATAAAGGCCCCAACCTGCCAACAAAGACGACTGCAACAGGATGAGTAAACAGGCAGCGCTTAGCAGTGATGGCACTTTGAGCCTCAGTTTTGTGTTACTGGGATGACCGTCTCTTGTGCAGGTTGGTGATGACTGCAGAGACAGCTCTCAACAATGACTTGCTCCCAATTGATGAACCGACCTCCTCCGGGTAAAGAGATGCATGGATAATATAAAGTGGACCCAGAAAATATAAAACTACTCCCAACTGACTCACATTTCAGGGCTCAGAGGACAATGTGTAGAAAATGTAGCACTAGCTATATGCCCTCAAAATGGGGTGCATGCGATGCCAAATTCAAATGATCAATTTCCAAGTTTTTACATGTGATTTTATGATGATTATATTACTATACACACATAGTCCTGTGAATATTGAGATTCAGTGTTTTGTGCAGATGTGATCAACTGCCCATTCACAAACTGTCCATTCACATCAGCAGCCAACCACATGCTGCTGTAAAGGCATTAAAGCTTGGCCTCACTTATAAACAGCAAACAGGGACGATCTGGAATTAACCTGTTCAATTAGATCGGCAAGCTGACAGGGTTAGAGATAATTGGTAAGTTGAAAGGGTTAAAGAAAGGTGATCTTACACATATGGCACACTGACTGCTCAGAGATATTGGCGCACTGAATTATTGCTAATAAGGATTTACAATAATTCTCTCGTAGTTATTTCACTTTGATTTGACAACAGTTTCTGTAACGTTATGTTTTAGCTGAGATGTGAAGAGCACTAGCCAGCATATCCTGAATAGCAAGTGACCCAAACATTTATTGCCTGTCGTGGGGTTAATGTATCACATGACTTATTTATGCCCTTGGCACTGAGAAATGAATGTCTCTAAAATGAATGTCCCTTTCCCTTGTTTGTTATGCCCTGCAGTCGAACTGAAGATGTAGGGCTATAAAGTAGGGGATATCACAGAAAACTAGGACTCCCTACTGAAAATGCTCAGCTCTTTGCTGGTTTCTTACCTTTTCGGGCTCTGGAGAAGAGCCTGATGCTGGCAGGGGCAGAGTTAGATGAGGAGCGGAAGATACCACTGAAACTGAGGCGGTGGGGGGATTTGGGGGGTGAGTCCTGGTGGGTGGCTGGGGGGTAGGGGAAGGTGGTCTTTGTTGAGCTTGGACTGTCCCTGGGGTGTACAGGGGCTGACATAGGGCTCGACGGCTGCATGAAAGGGCCCCTTATGCAGAAGCCTTTAGTGGGGCTGGCAGAGGAGCTCTTCACCTAAAGGAAAGAACAGAAATCACGGAGGAACTGTAAGAGTTTACCATTTAAATACAGGAAATTTAATTAATCAAAGTTGATGATGAAGCTGTTTAAATTGAAATGCAAACAAAGTTGCGTGCAAAAATACTAATCTAGAAGTACTAGGGGTATAACAATACAATTTTACGGTTTGACTTTCAGATTCTGAATTCAAGATATAACATTTTTTGATATGTTAAAAAATGTGTTTTATACAGATATTGGGTTATTTATTACATAGACTAGTTTGGAAAAGAATACAAATTATATTACGTCCCTTTGCAAAGAGTGATCTTATAATGCAGTTGAACAACTGAGCTAAAACAATACACAAACTTTCTACAGCATATGAGAGACCCACTTTATCGATCCTTTAACATTTCATTAAAATTAATAGTTAGTACCGAAATTACTAAGAGGCTCAATGCACACAAAATGCAAACATTGTAAGGATTCTCTGATCATTTTATTAACTTGCATTTCTGATACAGTTAGAACTCAGAGCTCAGTATATGACAGCTGATATGATATAGTTACTGTAAAAAAATCTGTTAGTCACTATATATATATAGGCAGCTCTGAGACGCTCTGACAGTATTTTCATATTGAAAAAAAAATCGGGTTTGAACAAGAAATCACTATTGCTAAATCCAACAAAACAAAAAAGTAACACCGTAGTTAAATCCCATTACAACACAGCAACAAGGACAAGTCATTGCACAATGCAGACAGATTTTGAGTAGAAGAGGAAAGACAGGAGGCACAAGAACTATATTACTATTGTAATCGGTGAACAGCATAATTAAATCCCCCACCACAGGCATAATAAATAAAAAACTGCTGTGTGTGTCAGAATTAGTGGATCTGCATATGAATTCATATAATCATATTTCAAAAGTATTTCTCGCCAGAATTTCTTTTCTCAGGCTGAAACAAATCAAGCAAAAAACCCTCAGTACTGTAAGAGAATATCATCACTAGCTTAGATTCTTAGGATAGTTTACATTCCACAGGAAGTACAAAAATACAGAATAAAAACACACACAGGCATATCCACTCACATGTCCACAAAAAGAAAAAAAGACCACTGGAGGGCTGCATAGTAACTATATAGTAATATAGCTTTGTAACTATATATGGCATAGTAACTATATACTGCATAATAACTATATATAGCCTAGTAGCTATATATTTGTGCTAATCATTACTGCAATGTAGGCCTTTGTAACACTGATGGCCACAATATGCAAATGATTTTATTGCGCACTATGAGCACATGACCTATAGCAGACATTTCAGATGAGGGCTCTGCTGGTGTTCTGAGGAAGCACAGCATTCACATAAATATTTTGAGTCAAAATAATGCAGGTCGGTTTTTGAGCATGCCGAAAGAGTAAGTTAACAAAGTCTTTTAATATATTACTATACCCGCAACATCATATTTTTGTTGAGATCACAAAAGTATTTGTTAAAATATTAGAAGGAAAAATACTTTATAAATCATAACGCCAAAAGATTTTTTTAACAAGAGTGTCAGCTCAATATTTTATAGTAATACGTAAGATCAGTATTTGGTCAGTGGCAGCTAGCAGTTTAGTTCAGTGCTTGTTGGATCCCACACCGCTCTTCTTCGGACCATGTGAAACTGATGCATGATTTCTCATTGGCTCCAGATCCACGGCCATGGGCTGAGCAGCGAGGCCCTGTCTGGCTCCTCTGTGAAGGCTAAAACCTCAAAGCTGTGACCTTCAAATGTTTGACGCACACCCAGGCACTGTATATGGTCATGCACCAAAGGTTTTTTTAGGGGCTTTTGATATTTTCTCCCCCCCTCGTGCTGTTTTACTGGCTTGGATTTTGTTTGTCCTTTGATTATAAGACTGTCGCTGTCTTATCATTATGATTGTGTAAACATCTGGAGTCTCTCAGCACCTGTGCGTGAGTGTGGGTAAAAAAAGGGGGGGGGGGGGTGGAGTCCTGAGAAATGACGGCTCACCCACCTTTGACGAGTCATCATGAAAGGTAACCACACAAATTCAGAACTATGGCTGCGGCTTTGTTTTAGGCCACATGGTGTTGGCACCAAATAAAAGTGACAACATGTGCATCGGGTCTTGTTTTGCTGGTGTTTCTATTGGTGTTTCTATTGTATTGAAATCTTTAATTTTTAATCTTTAAAGGACGCCACGGGAAGAACGGCAGCCCCGATGCACTGGGGAAAACCAAACTCTAAAACTTCCCAAACAAAACCAGAAAATAGGGAGGAACTTTAATGGCTAAGGGGAGCCTCGGGAGGGAGACAGACTTGAGAGGGAAAACTGGAGAAGGGAGAGGATGTGTACAAACACAGACACCCTCGCAGAGCAGAAGAGAGGTGTAGCACAAGGGCTCACAGACCTCAATACCCAGAGTTACCAGCTAGGAGCTTGGCTCAACACTTTAGCACTGAGTGACTGGGTCACTGGGCTTATATAGATCTAGCCCAGCTGTTGATTGGTAGTGTGCCTGACTCGAGGCCTCCCCCTGGTGGCCGGAGGGGACCTCGGCCTGGTGCCAGCCCTTACAATTATTACTCACAGTGTTTTAGTTATTCCAAAAGACAGTTAGTAATCCAATATTATTAATTTAAGTAAAGGTGGCAATGAAACAGTGGTGAATGAAAGAAATGTTCATAAATATCAGCCCAGGAGTCATGAGTGAGTTATGCACACCTTATGACTATTTAATATAGCTGCTAATATGACAAAATGATTAATGATGGTGGTTAAAGAGAGCCTCTTGCTTTTCCATTCTTATGCATTAATGCTGTGATGAGAAAACTTGCTTAAGGCTGGCCTGAATCCACACCTTCCCTCTGAGCCAATCCTATTACAAAACAAGAGCAAACACTCCCACCCCTTTCACAAAGCACACACCATGTCTATAGTATTCTGCATAAATGTGGATTTTGACAAGCTAAGCATATATCTGTGAAGCCTGATCTCTGATGAGCATTTCTAAAAGGTATACTGGCACCAAGTTTATTAGAAGCCACTCTACAGTTCACTGGCAGTGACATGATCACAAAAGCAGCACATTGTACAGCAGGCACTGATTCATCGTTAACGCACTGCTATAGCAGAACCAGGGTGCAAGATTACTGTCTTGACAACCATGTGGTCTATGAAACCGAGAAATAGACAAATCCAAAACACTCAAAGGAACACACTGTTCACACTAAGTACTAACTAACTTATGAACCCTTTGTTTGCAGGCATTTAAACATTTTATCAGGATTATGAGGCCTAAAATGTCCGCCATGTTTTTTCCCCCAAATCAACTACTAAAATTACATTTCTGGGCTCTCCACTTGAACGTACGTTTATGCCTAAGAATGATGTCTGCCAACATTTTACAGACTAATCTGGCCCCAACAGTGATGTGTGATGAGCAATCAATATTTGGTAAAGCAGTTTGATTTAGAACTGAGGTTCTAGATAAGAGAGACTTTGGCACCATGGAAACTAAGATAGATTGTCTCCAACTCACACACATGAAAGTCTTGTATTGTTTTATTGAAGACAAACTACACCGTTATTTATTGCTATCATTAGTTGATAATGAGTTGCCCTTGGACCACCTCTGCTTTTAATGTAGCTGTTTATCCATGAAGTCATTCAGGGGCAATAACACAGCTAATGGCTTTTCTCACTTGGTGTCTGGTGGGCTAGCAGAACAACTGCTGTGCCAGTGTCTCCCTTTGGATCAGCCAAACGTGCAGTGTTAGGAAATTACGTCATTACCTTTGGTGTTCCAGCTGTGTCAGGTTTGAATGTTTCTCCATCCACACAAGGAGAGGCAAATGGACTCAGCTCCTGTGTCAGAGAAAATAAGCTATTATGTCACCACGAGGGGGATTCCACACAGACCAACCTTTAACCAATATGTTATTCTCAGTTGATGACTGACAGCAATTTAACAACCAGAGTTTATACTTGTTCCTAAATGACACATCTTATCCAGAGCGACTTTTGTAAAGTGGATAAGAGCATCTGCCTAATACCGTAAAAGTTAATATAAATGTCCCTTTGTATGGTGTCACTATGTTTTCTACTCTGCTAGGTCCTTTCAAATGTAGTCTAACTCTCAAATTTTGATTACATTCATAAACTGAGATATACAATCTGAATCAGCACTGGAGAAAACAAGCATTTCTTAAACATCAATAAGGTGCAGTTTAACAAATGCTTTCCTTGTTACTTGCCAGCTACTATTCAGAAATATTAGCTGCCTTGTTTCCTAATGTTATAATCTTCTCTGCTGTGCTCACCTACCTTATGTGTATCTGCCAGCTCATTTTGGCATGCATTTTCAAAATCTCACATGTATTCAACCTTTTACCCCCCAGTGCAACACAGTACGCAAGACTTTTTTTTCCCCAGAGTTTCAAATAATTTCTCCTCCTACGCACCTGTGCAAAGGGAGGCAAAGTGTAGCGAACTATCATTACCCTTGGCACACATTACAGAGATGAGCATATTGGAGTGCCCATCAGGAAATACTCAAGATTTTTTCATTCAGATGTTTCCCCAGCTACTGCACTTGACAAGCATCTTTTCACAGACTACACATTCAGCCCTCCACGTTTTGCAGCTAAACTCTAACGGTCAATGTGCTAATGCAGCTCTTAAATGTCTGGTACCAAACATGAGGTAGCGTCTGCAGTAGCCACTGCATGCATTACTCAGTGCATTTGCAACTTGCCTGTTGGATGGGAGATCGGTGTGGCTGGCTTGGTTTGGAACGGTGTACTGCCAAGCTGCTCTATTTAGAGAGCATTTTGAGGTGGATGGCGCAACCCCACCATGATGCACGAGCTAGACATGCTTGTGTCCAGAACACCCATGCAGGTCAAAAGCATTTGGAGATGGCAGTAAAGAACACAAACGGAGCACAGAGCAGCTGAGCATAAACTCACACGAGGGCCGACACACGTTCAAACATCTGAAGTCATACATTTAACATCATGCACTTACACAGGAGGACTATGATTAATGCACTTAATGTTATTATTATAGCTGAAATTAGGTTGCCTTTGTTATCGTGTAAGCATCCGATTATAGCCATCTCTGCCATTATAGCGGTCTTACATAAGAAAGGACACAAAGCAAACACAGCATGGTCATCAAACAGAATATGGGACAAAGGTGAACGCTGTTTAATATATTCTGGGGAAGCATGTGGAAGATGGGTTGAAGGGTGATGGGAAACAATGAGCATCATAAATTGATCAGAAACGATTTTGCAAATGATAGTGTAAGCCACTTACATTTTTACAGACTCTACTTATGATATTCATGACATATTTTCCTGTTCACACTTAATTGTTCTCTGTCTTTCCCCCTATAAACTATGATTTTACCAATCAAAAATTAACACAGGATGCAATTTAGTAATGACTGGTGATTTTGTGCATGTTTAATTATTCAAGTACGCAGGGTCAGTAATAAGTGTTTATTTGGGAATATGAAATTCTAGCAGAGCGCTGCGGCTAAATTATTCCGCAAAGGTCCAGTGTCTAGGCCTCTTTACTTTAAAATGTTTCCTCCTCCAGTATGGAAAGCAGAAGAAAAGGAGGCAGGGGCGATTTGATTCAACAGAGAAAAAAGGTCTTAAATCCGTTCAGGGTTTCCAGTAATGAGGTAGCTGTGGCTTCAGTTTCGACCATTTGCAAAAACAAGATGTATTTCAGAAGCACTGTAGGGCCTCAATAGTAATATGGGCAAGATAGCGATACTTTGATGCGGAAGCTTTTCAAAAGTGAACAAAAATAGAGATATAAGATTGGTAGGAAGTAGCGACATAAGCATTTTAAATTAGAATGAGTCATCAGCTCCTTATATCCAATGTGAAGCCGCTGTACGGTTCAAAATCAAGTGAAATGTGCAGACATGTGCGGACTATTTCATAACGTATTACAAACATCCGCGAACTCTGTCAAAACTTTCTTTTTGCTGATAGTATTGTTATTACCTCTCACTATGAATATGCAAACGCGTATAGGCTTTACGGTATCCAGAAACGTATGGACTGCTTAAATCTCAACAGTCTCAAGCATAACAAAACGTGACCTTAGTTATTAAAAGGTCGGTGTGTCTGCGGAAGATTACACAAGCCTAGATGTTTTTAATAGTGACTATTAAACCTCGTGCCAGTGCTGTTCTTAGCCATAACTGGACTGGCTAACTGAGTGAGTATTTTAGAAAGCTATAGCTAGTTATAAAACTTGCGCACTTGGATGCGCCGTTTGATATTCTCAGTGTAGTGCGAACTAAGATCCATTCCAGTCCTAACAGCTGTTTGCTCAGCTTCTCCGTTTTTCTTTCTGTACACAACGACCGACTGAACGCAACTCAGCATGAACACGGCTGTAGCTAAACAATATAGCTACTTTCACCTCGCTGTAGCAAAGATTGCACTTTCGCAGTTATGTTTTGCTCATGTTAGCGTGGAACTTCAACACATCTAACGCACCTGGTGTAGTTTAAAATGGTAATTTACAATCACCGCACAATATGGTGCCGCCCTGATGTAATGTGTAACCGAAATCTTGATTTGCTATTTAGCGGGCTAGGTCATCCACTAAGTCAAAAGTAATTTAATCCTGCATCCTGCACGATTCCACCTTCGGAATAAGATAACTCCCGTGCAGGTGACTTAACTTGAAGAAAACACGAGTACTGTTTTCATATAAGTGTCGTTAAAAAAAGGAAATTAGCAGTGGAGATAGGAACCCTTTTGCAAAGATGTTAAAGGACCCGCAGACGGTATCGATTGCATGAACCCCGATAACACAGAACTTCCAGCAACACGCTACACTAACCTTAAAACGGACTCCTCGTGCGCATAAGCCGCGGCTGGAACACCAAGTTAGAAAGAAACTCAACTCACTGGCATGTTAAGTCGAAGTGCTCTTTTTTTCTTCGGATTCTTCTTCGAAGAGTCCTTTTTCTTGGTGTCCATCACAGTGCTTCCCATTGCCTCTTAAACTACTTTTGGTCCTTTTTTTCTATAAGTGCTCCGCGATCATTTGAGTCTTCGCAAGTAAGCGTCTGACAAACAGCTTTGTGATGCTGAATTTACGGAAGCATTACAAAATATTGCTACACTCCAAACCTTCAGTTCCTTGTCAAATTCGCTTTGCCATGGGGAATATCCGCATTCTCTCCGTCTGAAGCATTAACCGTTTATCCATCGAGAATGTTGCACACCCTTGTTACATCGTGACGCGTGCAACCTATCAAAAATGCACCAAAGCGAATTCTTGCTATAAAAATAACTAAGTGACGCACTGGGCGGTATGTCGCTTATCGAAAAGCAAAGCTGCTTATCAACGACTGTTGCTGCTTCGCCAGGTACGCGCAGTTTAGATACACCGAGAATCTGCGCATGCATGTTTCTAATGGGAGGGCTCACACGCGCCATAGTGGTGCTGCAGGCCCGTGTGCGTAGGCGCGTTTGGAAGCGGGACGTCAAAATATTAAATTATTCAATAATTCGCTATGGCGGCCTAATTATTTTCGATTTTCCATCATTTCTGAGAATTACTGGTGGCATTTAATTTTGCATTACCGCATCTGGTAGAATTTTGTATGACAGCTCCTGGCAGAAAAGCTCATTACTAAACTGAACTGACCCATTTTCCATTACGCTTAAAGTCTCGAGCGATAGCAGCCTGATAAGCCGCTCCTGCTCCTTTATTTTGTTCATGTATATAATATGTTTATATACTCTACTGCAATTGAGCGAATGGACAGAAATCAAGCTCTCTCTCTCTCTCGCTCTCTCTCTTTCTCACTTCATGTTACACAAAACGATAATAAAGCGTCATAAAAATAACTAGTGCTGTCCAAATTCATACAGATACAATCACACGTGTGCATGCATGCGCGCGCACACACAACACGCTCGTATGCCATTTGGCGCATACGGATGACGCGGGGCAGCATGACTCATCTCCTTCCCTTTAGCCCGCAGCTTTTTGTTGTTCTCTCGCTGCTATTATGGCATCTATCCACCCCCCCCCCCCCCCCCCCCCGGAACACCCAAGCTCTATGTTTGAAAGTGCAGGATAGATGTAAGAAACAAATCTGCAGTAACCTAAATTATCCTCTCTGCGGGTTGCCTTAAGCTTCTAGATCTTCAATAAATTATGTTTATATTTCGCCATTGAATGAAGCTGCAGATTTCAATGTTCTCTGTTAAGCAGAAACACTGAGATTACTAACAGGAGTAACACACATGAACCATTTATGAGAACATGTTCCAAACACCCCACTCAAAGCTGGGACTGAAACAGGACATTTCTTCAATCACAGCTGGTTTCTCTTGCCTTCTGCCCACATGGTGACACCACTCTAAAAGAAGGCCATATTGATTCACGTAGCCATGACACTTAATACAAGTTATTGACTTTAAAATCATCCACCTGATTCAAATAAAACCATTTTTAAACGTTCCAAACGTTTTAAACGTTTAAACATGACTTTTTAATGTCCAACAGTGTATGAAGATGTCCTTGATAGTGAAAGGGGGAGTCACACCTTAAATTACTTAAACCGCTACACCGACAGTTACACTTTCTCACCAGCAGGTGGGGCACATGTGGCGTTGATTCCATACGAGGACCCTGAATTCCTCCGACTAACATGCATCATCTCTTTTATACCAGCTATATCTGTGATTTGACATTAAGCTATATTGTAAACAATGGTGAAGTTAAAGGCATTTATGAGCATGTTCTGATTTATTATAAAATATGCTCCATTACAGATAACCTGTTAAAATATATAACCTAATCCAAAGGATTACTGTACTATTACTATAAAGCCATTTAATCCAATATTTTCAAATACATGCGGAGTATTTGTTAGCCCATTAACTGCCGAAGAGTTTCAGAACATTGGTTCCCTACAGCTGTCCATAACATCTCCCTTATCCAGCAATACAACAACGCTGAGAAGACCCATTTAAAACTGGCTGACCCATTTCAAACAGGCTTCATCGGTGTAAACATCTCAGGTACAGAATACATTGGGATCGGCGAGAATAAAGTTCTTCATAGTAAATCGACATTAGAAATAATTTGATATCGATGTCTGTTTGAAATCTGCGATTTCTCGTCATTAAATGAATTAAATGAAAATTAATCAAGATAAACTTCACTTAACATGTACAAAGTATCAAACAAACACCATAATGACGAAAACAAATCCCGTGTTCACGATCAACAAACCTGTTAGCACTTAAATTGTCTATTGAGCGTCAATGAAAGCAAAGAAAGGAATAACTCGCAGCCGAAAGATCTCACAAATGTTTCCAGCCACAAACGGCAAGGGCATACAAAACGACCCAAAATGTATCCTGGTAAGAATACAACAGGTCGCGCACATCTCGGACCTTTGAATGATCGCATGCTAAGTTCTATGCTGATGCTGTTGCATTGGGTCAAGTCATGGGAACCGTTCACTTGATTAGCACCATTATAAAAGAAGAAAAAAGATAAAAAACGAACAAGTCATCCTTATTCAGTTGTAATCCTGCTAGTAATGACCATATTTTAAAAATGTACCAGTAATCGAATTACTGCATTCTGTCATTGCAAATGAATAATTATGAAAACGCAGTTACATATATTCCACAACCCTGATGATGTATCAAATCCAAAGTAATGCATGCTATAATAAACCAGTGAAAGTCCAACTGATCGCTCTTAAACGTCACAGATCCTTTTGTGTAGACGTACCGAGGCCCAGAGCCTCGACATTGAGAGATCCCGGAGATTTGGATGCTTTGCGTGGGCGTCTCAAAGCCAAGAACGCGCGCGTACACCACCACCCAGGTTTTAAACTTTGCGTTACTATGGCGACGGAAAAGGTTCTCCACGCCCTATCCGTGACTCGAAGCTTCGGCCAGGACTCAGCATGTCTGGTTCGCGTACTCCGTACCGATAAACACCCACTCACCCGCCGCTAGACTGCTTACGCACTATGCGTTATTTGGGTGGGATTAGTTCTGCATGCAGGTAGAGACGACTTCTGAACTACAACTAATTCTGACTCTACATTTTAAAATAAACTAATGTATGTCCTGTAATTTTACTATATTCTGTATATTCAAGATTACATTTAATGGTTATCATACTATTGTCATGGCATACAATAGAAATAAACAGATTTTGGGTGGTAAAAAAATTAAATTACTTTCTGTACCCTGTAACAAATGGCTAATTCAGACAATAAAGTCCTACAACCAATAATGATGTAAAATATTTTATTTTTCTGTAAATGTTCCTAAATTCAGTTCCTTGAATACCAAACCCTATAATCGCTCTGTGTACTTCAAAAGGATTCATTTTCCAAAACATTTGAGACTACTATACAAGGGGGCGCACCACCAGGAGAAATGTTGATGTAATTTACAAGACAAGTAAAATATTCATGAAACAAAACAATTTTGTTACAGATGTTCATTGAGGGAAAAATATATACAACTGACTCTGTTTGAAAAATCCATGCCCTGTACAACTGGTATTCTAACCTGTAAATTTATTTATTGGGAAGTTGTGTACAGAAAAAAAGAAGAAAATACTAGGCTTGAAACAAAGCATGTGAAATGCAAATATCAGGTATTATTTAGGCTACAAAATGAACTGCGCGCTTTTGACAAACATTTACCTTTTAATCAATAAAATTATTCATATTGAATATATACATTTCTTTTCTAAAAGTCACCCCAACTTTCTCATGATTTTTTAACAAGTACATGAACTGGCTAGAGCTTATCCGACTGAAACTAACATTTTTAACTGTTATAACCCAATAATTAAACTGGACACAGAAGATTTATACAAAAAACCCAGACCAAAAAAAAAAAAATCTACTTGTGCCTATTCTGGTTAAAGTCATGATTATTTTTATGTGGGTGGTTTAAAATTAATTGAGCTGTTGTCCTCAACTATAACCAGATTTCTTTTAAATGCCTTTATACGGTTGCATGATATTTTTCAACTTGCAGATCAGTTTATCATTAACAGCCTCTTACCAAAAAGCTAAATGCAAATCACATTTTTAAAAAATCAGTTTTTCAAGTGGTCAGAATGAATGTGTCAATCACAAAGAGTCACTACAATACCATACTCTAAGTAAAGAGAAAATACTTTCTTGTGAATTATTGAAATTACTTTGCAATTCTGTACAGAATAGTAATTTAAAATAACCTCTGAAACAGTTATAATGGCGCATCGTTATTAAATATTTTTTAAAAGAAGAAGAGAAAATGAAAACAAGCACATGTAAACACCCAAACATCAAACTGAATAAGGTAGTATTTGGTCAATCATTCCAATATTTTTCCTTATTTACAATTTATTTACAAATGTAACAGAATCTCTTCAAACTGCGGGCAATATTCGCAGTCTTGTATCGTTTTTGTCTGTTTGCGTTTTTCTTTTTTTCTTTTTTTTTTTTTAAATTTGCACCTTTTTTACATTTTAAAAATAGGCCCACTCACTCAGTCATACAGTAATAAATACAAAACAACTTTTCTTTTCTTACACAAAACAACAAGAGAAACCTAGGATAAAACTGACTCATGGAATCAAGTATTTAAAATTTCTTTTTGTGAGTTTTGTCTGTTTTCTTTTTTTTAGTGCAAGTTACTTTTCCCTTTGCGGAAGTCAATTCCGTACATTCTTCTTTCAGTGATGTTCTACATTGATTAGTACTGTACAGTCTCCACCAATAACGTCAAACGAATGGGCCCGCCCTCTCTTTCAACCAATAAGGCATATCCGGCACAGTGCTCGCTCTCCCTCCTCATTCGCTGGTGAAATCTGCCTCAGACGTTCTACCCCTTTCTCTCTCTCTCACTCACACACACACCGCCTCGGCACACACATATACACACACACACACACACACACCTCAGCACACACACACTCACATGGCACATGCAGGTAACTGAACCTTCTCCTTTCAAGTCCAGAGAACGATGCAAATGGCTGTAACACAATGGCGCAATTGCGTTTGTGTTTTCCTCTTGATTTTGCACATTACAAAAAAAATAAATTAATTTAAAAAAAATAAAAGAAAATAAAAAAAAAAACCAAAATAAAAAAACAACAAAACCCCCCACCCCACCCCCCACAAAACACCTTAAAACATAGATCGTTCAGCAGTGTCATTAATAGGCCATGAAAGCTACAGGCTTTCTTCTTGCCACTGACAAACTTTAAATTTTGCAGTTAGTCTTCAGCACCTTGGTCTGCTCAGGACTCTTGGCACCTGTGAGTTAGAGAACATGTGCGTCGCTCCTCTTCAGTTCAGCCACTTGCGGCAGTTGGCTGTGCCACAAAGGCACGGAATCTTGTTCTGGCTGTCCACCGGCCCCAGTTTGTAATTGTAGCACAGCTTAAATAACACACACACACACACAGGCACGCAAGCCAGGATAAGTTATGAACATAAAAAAAAAGAAAATAAAAAGGATGCTGTTATAATGGATTAGCAGATGCACCCATTGAATACAAACACTTACCTCTTCTCCTTTTTCAATCCTACGACTGGAGCTGATGATGATTTTATAGCCACGTTCAAAGGTCACTACTTCTGCCACACAATTTGGTGAGCAAGAATGATTGATGTACCTACACACATACAACACACATATTTATATGTAATCAAGTCAAACGAATGATCAGTTTAGGTTATCTACCAGCTTGAATACGCATTCAACACCTGTTTATACCTACTGCATACTACTTAACAATACTGTTGCTGCATTTATGTGAATGGTGAAGAAAACAGCATACATCTACATCAGTACCATTTCCATAAACTACTGTGTGTTGTCACAGAGCCTCTACAGGCTCAGATCAATAAACATTGCAATTGGTATTTACCTCGCTGGGCTTCCAGAACAAGTAGCGTCAATGACCGAATCGCTGTCGATCCGGAACATGAATGCTGTCCGGTTCTGAGAGAGTGTGTGAGAGAGAGAGAGAGAAATTGTGTTTGTGTGTGTGTGAGAGAGAGAGAAAATCAGTCTGGGTGCAGTCTGTTGGACACTGTGTGGTGATGATGGCTTGGCCCTGGGAAAGGCAGACAGTACCTTGGCCTTGTACTGCAGCTCCTTCCGCAAGGCCACTTCGTTGCGGAGGACATGCCCAAGGTACTCAATAACCATAGTTTGCTTCTCGATGTCTCGTGCAGCAAACAGTCCAAGGCCCTGCAGACACATGACTCACTCAATGCCCAGAGAATGCATTTCTCCAGCTTAGGGGTTCAGCCCAGTGAGCAATTCTGCAGAGTTTGTGCTTATGTTATTGATCTTTTTTCCTGTTTTGGGACTTTTTATTACTGTTTTTTAAAATTATTAATACTTTCAATACTATATGTGTTTGAATTGATTGATGTGATGTAAGGTGACCTTGAGTGCCATGAAAGGCACCAATAAATACAACATATAATAATAATTATATATATATATTTTTTAGATGTGTTTCTGTGAACTGTGTGGTAGCTGATGGAACAATCATAAAAAGGCTCCACTGTTTTTGTAGTCTTCTTTACCTGACTGATGTACAGATTACCTGCATCTGCCTGACTGAAGTATAAGAATTCTATGAAAATAAACCTTTTTTTAATGCAATTGCACCTATACTGAACACCGAAATAAAAAGCTGAGAAAGATGGACACTTTAGGCACTGTGGCGAGGCTATCACAATTCTTTGTGGTTGGGCGCACCTGGATACGGGAGTGAGCCAGGTAGACATTGCTCTTCCATTCGCTGGTCAGCCGGCGATACTGAGACGACTTGGAGTGCACGAAGTGTTTACTGTGAGTTGGGCCGCCCTCAGCCACAGCCGAGTTTTGGATGACGCAGGAGGGCTTGTTCCACACAGAGAGGATCTTTGGCCTGCGTATGATGCAGGTGTGTGTGTTTGTGTTTGAGGGTGCGCACATATGAAAGATAGAGAGAGAGAGAGAGAGAGAGAGGAGAGATTGCGAAGATAGGATACATAAAAGGACAGAAAACACAATGCTCATGTCTGACTTGAAAGATTTGAAATGAATCTATGCTGAACAATACTGCCTGATGAGGAATGGCGAAAACTGATAAATGGATAAATACAAATTATTTTTGCCTGCAACATTAGCTGAATCTACTGCATATATCGACAATGCTCTTGCTAGAAAGCCTGAATGTTGCTGAAAGCAAACTAAATAAATAACACTATCCTTTTACTGAATAAATAACATTATTCCATTTTGCGAAACAGTCTTCTGTTCCAGTAGTTAGGTTCAGTTTCAAATTAGTTTCGGTTTGACACAGATGAACCTGTTCTGCAAGATTTCCTTCCCCTTCTCCAAACTTTTAAAGGGGACCTACTATGGTTTTCTGGGTTTCCCCTTTCTTTTAGGGTGTTATATAGCCTTTTTGTGCATGTAACAAAGGCCAATGTACAGTGAGTAACTCTCTTCCCGACAAACTACACGTCAGATATGTGAAACTCCTAAATTTATTTTCTTCAAGATGATGCAATCTTGTAAAACTTTGCATATTGCCCACCTACTGGCAAGCTTGGTATGTCCTCACACAAGGAATAGCAAGTACTGGAGGCTGGGAAGAGTTTGTAGCCAAGTGGAGAAAATGCTGTGCTCTGTGTTGTGACAGGAAACCTCCTTTTTAGGCTCTGCCAAAGGTACAACCACTAAGAAGTCAGTAGTCGAAATTTATTTTTACCACCTTTCCAATTAATTTACTGTGTGCCTGGCACTTCATGGAGGACTGCTTCAAAAACCGTGCATAGCTCAAATGCTGGATTTTCGCATTTCTTACTCCTAAAGCAGAGGGCAGTTAAAACATTGTGTGGCCCAATGGAAGATTCAGGTTCAGAACCTGAGTTGTGAAAAGTGTGCATCACTAGATCACTAGATGTCAGAACAGAGTACAAGTGTGGAGGTGGATTTATGATTACAAGATGTTAACATTACGGTCACAATCCACTGTTGCGTGACCTTGAACAGCTTGGAAACCACCAGACACTGAAATGCTGAAGTGAAATGAAAACATATTGTGCCCAAAAAGAAACATATAGATATAGACATATATATGTGTTACCCTACAGAAAAGCATGCCAAGTCAGTCTAAACCTTCTTCACTCATACATTTGACATTTTATCATCACCACTAAACCTAACAAATAATCATTTGTCGAGCAGTCTGCAGACTCCAAGAAGGGCAGAATATGTAGGGGCATATCTGCTTTGACAGTTGACCAGTCGGAACAGAGTGGGCAAGCTGACCAATCAGAGTAGACTGGGCTCCTTAAAGCCACAGGAGCGCAAACAGAGCATTTGACACAGAAGGTGAATCGAGAGTGTTTTTGGAAAACCGAAGCATGTTAATCTATTGTCCTTTACAAAAACATTTTTGAACAATGAAAATAAGCATAATAGGTCATCTTTAAATGCCTAATTCTTTCCCATTATTAACAGACCTTTTCTGGAAGACAGTGTTAACTCTGAGGTCAGAGGTCACTGAAAAACTGACCTCTCACTCTGTGGGTAGCTCCTTAGCTCAGACCGAGCGCTCCCCGAGGGGTTGATGGACAGAGGGAGTTCCAACATCAGGTTCCGCCCATAA
Organism: Electrophorus electricus; assembly: GCF_041902795.1. Classification (NCBI taxonomy): domain Eukaryota; kingdom Metazoa; phylum Chordata; class Actinopteri; order Gymnotiformes; family Gymnotidae; genus Electrophorus; species Electrophorus electricus. The sequence goes on from NC_137516.1 coordinate 13,020,367, forward strand.
CGGAACCGGTACCTAGAACAGGCCTCTATGCCTGGCAGCTACGGAACAATCATGAGACGACAACGCAAGATTTTACGACATGGCAAGTAAAATCAATCAATTAGTATTAGATTACAAAGCGAGAAAATTATAGTGTGTGCATGATGCATGATATGATAGTGAACGATAGCGACATTGTACTGTAATTACCGATTCGGCGATGCGGGCAACGGCGGGTACGGTGAGGCCGAACAGATCCTCGCCTTTCAGGTAGATGGGAAAGAGACGCAGCATGCCTGTCTTAGCTCTCCTCTCCGCCACTGAGATCAGCACCTTGTCCCACACCCCTGTACAGCACACAACCGGACACACCATGTGAGAACAAGACCCCAGCCACACAGCCAGGCTGCTTTTCAAATGAATATCAAATGATTCGCACAAATGTTTGGGCGAGTTATACTTGGTAAGATGTTTTTACTTAGCTATTTATTAGCTATCCTTGAGAAGGAGCACAGGAAATCAAAAAAAGATAACTCCTCTTTACAAGAGAACAGTGTATCCATCAGAGGCCTACAGGCCCCCGGCCCTATACCATACCTTTAGCCGTGGTGTCGGTGAGCAGGAGGTCTTCGTAGCCACTCTCTACTACGCGGATGGTGAACTCGGGCCGGCCCTGTTGCTCTTCCACAGAGCAGATGTAGCGGCAGCGTCGTTGGCTGTGCCGCATGCTCCAGTAGAGGCGGCTGGCCTCATAGCCCGGTGGGAAAATGGCGCTGGCTGAGTGGAAAGCAGGCAGCAAGGCAGCTGGCAGCTGGCCCATGGCGTGGAAGAGCAGGCTACCCACCCGGAAGGTGTGGCCCAGTTCAGGCCTCTGCACGGCGGCAGCGAGCAGCCGCAGCTCGTCCCGCTGCACGTAGACGCGGCGGAAGACAGAGAAGCAGCGCAGCTGCTGGTCCAGGTGCGGGCCGGCGGAGGCGGCGCCAGCCCCCCGTGGCCGGTGCTGGTGGCACAGCATGGTCTTATCCTTGAAGAAAGTGCAGCCGGCCTGCAGCGCGCAGGTGAAATGGTAGACGTTCAGGCAGCGGAGGCGGTGGCAGCCACTGGTGGCACCCAGGCGCTGGCAGAAGGCACAGGCCACGGTCTGGCCCCTCTGCCGCGCCAGTTCCACGTTGATGAGGGCGCCCGCTTGCGTCTCGTACACCTCCGATGACCACAGTGCGCAGTTCAGGTGCACCCATGTGTCCAGGTCCAGGTTGAGGAGACGGGCAGGTCCGTCCGTCAGCCCGTCGCCCTCCTGCTGGCAGAAGCAGCAGCGGCGACGGTCGCGTGCGCCCGGACATGGCCGCAGCGACGAGCACAGCTGCTGCAGGAGCTCCTCTACGGCTTCTTCGGGTGCTGCTGAGCCGCTCTTGGGCACCACCACTTGGACGGTCCACCTGCGCCAGCGGAGGCCCTTCCAGCGCTTCCCATGGGGCCAGGGCCGGTCGTCGGCCATGAGGCTCTGCGAGCGGGGCTTCAGCTTCACCGTCACTCGGAGATGCGCCTCAGCTTCAGGCTCCACTTTGGGTGGCGCCTCAGCGGGCTGAGTGGGGCCCGGAGAGATCACGTTGGGTGGAGGCGGGGAAGGAGGCGCCAGCTTGGGCTGGAGCTGAGCCAGACAGTGCACGTCCAGAGAGGACATGTTGTTGTTGTACTTGTGCTGGGCTTTGGACGGACTCACCTTGACAGTACTGTCTGCGAGAAGGGCCACAGATGCCTGCAAACACACACCGACATCATGGGGCAAGATAACCAGGGTACTTCAGTCCAACAGGTGTTTTGTAAGGTATAAAAGAAACACAGTTGTGCCAGTGGAACAGACTTTGCCTGGAATGGGAGCCTTAGTGATATGCAAACAGAGAAAGAGTGCTCTGGAGCTCCTCACACTTCCTCTCGCACTGGGGGCATAGTGTGGAGGGAGACAAACCTTTGTGTCCACATTGCCTTTGGACTGGGGAGAAGAGTGCAGTATGAGACAGCTATGGCTGCAGAACACCAGCTCTCCATCAGAGCTCAGGTGCATCTCCTGCAGGAGAAACCGGAGCGAGAATAGCACAGTATGACCTGGTGTGGTGCTCTACAAAGACACTGGTTACACGCGATACATCACGGAAGTCAATCCACTGCCAGGGATTTCATGACAAAAGGCAAAGGGGAAAAAAAGGCCAAAACTCACTGAAAAGCCAAAAGGATATTCTAGATTTTCATTCTGATTTTCTCTTCTATTGTATACAGTCATATTTCACTGATAAGAGGAGGAATGAGATTATTTCTCTATAGATTTGTTTTAGTCCATAAGGTAATAACATTTCCAGAATATGTGGGGTCTCAAAGCAAGTCAAAGACTGCATATATCTGATAAGAGTGAGATTTCTGTCAAAGCAGCCAAAAGATTCACAACGTGTCTGCTAAAGGAAGTAAATAAGGACTTGCTGCATTTTGAAAATGACAACATCTGAGATGATATACACAAGTATTCTCATACCTGTGATCTGCTTTGTTGATCTTTAGCGGGTTTCCTCACTCCGTTGCCCAGGACGACCACTTTACAATGGCGGCACCACTGCGGCTTGGGGCCTGGGCTGGATGGCCGCTGCTGACACTGCTCCCTACCCCTGACAGGACCTGAGTGCGAGACACACGCACTACTGTAAACATCACACACTGTGAGCATCACACAATAAACACTGTGCAAGTTGCAGACAATGCTCTTACGTTACAGAAGCATCAAATCTATTGCCACCTGCCGAACTCAGATTAAGGTTCTGCCAATCAATCTAAATCTTTCTGTAGAATTCTAAATGTGCTTTAATGAAATGTTTCTCCTGCCATGCTGTTGCAATTTCTTAACAATTAGCACAGAAACACTAGCTACACAAAGACCAGGGGCAATAATGGCACATGCTTGGAAACTTACTGACACACTCCATTTTCTAATGCTTTTAATCCGACAGGGCATGGTCATTAAGTGAGTATCTGACACTCTGACGTGGATAAACAGGCCAGGACATGGTCAGGATCGTTAGTTCGTTTCATTAGCTTTCACAATCATTTGCCAAATCAATAAAGCAGCCCTGTCTGCACCTGAGCCATGTGGAAGACCCCAAGAAAGGAATACGGATTTGCATCATTAGTAAACATCATTAGAGGGGATAATCATCAGTGTGAATGATGATAGGAAAACAATCACAGCCCACCCCACTGTTTGTCTTCCTAGCGAAGGGTAGTGATGAAGCTTTGAGAGCAGACAGTATAGATGGTTTCAGGCAGGAAGCACCAAACGACTTGCTGGTTCAACACCAACCTTTGTGTTGGCTCTCCATATTTGAAAATCCCCAGGGCATCCTTACGTGTGCAAAAATTTTAATCTAATTTAGAAACTGTTAGAATAAGGATTAACTAAAAAAGAATAAAATAAAAATAATGTAATAATGTAAGAATAATGTACTGTACATACTTAAATGAATTAGTTCAAGGTTAGTTCACATATATAAACTCTTCTGAGTCTGAGTCTAATCTGGGTCATGCCTAAAGATTTTATATATATGCATTTGAATTTTAAGCGCAGCTCTGTAGTTAGAGGATGCTGCTCTGACTCACTCTTGTCATGGGAATGGTGACTGATGAGATGGTGCTGTGGTTGCAGAGGGCCCTGGGTTCCTGTTCCTCTGCCATTGCGTTCGGTCCCTCTGAGTGGCGTTGCCGCTGCCCCAGGGCACCCATGGAGCAGGCCAGAGGCCTGGGGGCGGGGCTCCAGGCCGTGCACAGAAGCCTTGTGGGCCCCTGGAGGGCCGTGGGGCCATGGCCCACTGCTGACTTCATAACTGCTGGGGATCTTCACCCCAATGAGGTTGGTAATGGCTGCCACAACGTCAGTGATGTTCTAAAGTGGTGAGAGGCCATGAGAGAATTTAGGGATTAACAGTGGTGTCTAGGTGGTGCTGCCACTGATACAGCCCACACCTGGTCCTCCACTCCCCCTTCACCCTTCCTGTTGGAAACATAATGGAGACTCACCTCGGCAGCAGCAGGCTTCAGGGTTATAGCTATGGAAACGAGACCTGTGCTGGAGCCATTGTGTGGTATCCCGAATGGAGAGCCAAAGAAAATGGATGACGGCTCGGTCTTGATATCGCAAAGCTTCGCTGCGGAACCTGCAATAGCAATGAAGCAGGATTAAACACCGAGCAGGGTCTGTTTATTATCAACAACAATAATTTTTAAAAAGTTCAGAGACATTTAAAGTCAACATGAATCATAAACCTGAACATATTTTCCTTCCTTAACATGTATTTCCAAGTTATATGGAACAATTATGGGACTGACATGATTTTATCCATCTGCATTTGATTGCGTCAGGAAAAGCAGGTGTTTCAAAACTAACTTGGATACAAAAATGGCCACTTCCTCTATTAGGAAAAATAATTATACAATATTTCCACTCTTTTCACAGAATTAAATGGTCATTAGCTAGGCAAAGAGGTGGTTTGATTTTATAACAGTGAATAAGGCTAAAGGGTATCTGTATACCAAATGCTTTTAGCTGAAAGAATCTCAGTGTAGGAAAGTTGTATTCTTGAAACATGATAAAATGCCTCAAACATTATCTGGTACACCATTTTCAAGATGTAAATAATCAAGCCACTGGGCCCATAACCATGGTATTTTAGGTAAAGGGAACAAGGATATTGCTGGTGAACAACCAAATCTGAACCTCCTGCTCAGTGATGTTGCTAGCTTGTATTAGAGCAGACCAGGTGGGAAACATGCCATGATATTTGACTGGTTAATATTTTATTCCCTGCCTTCCATCCATGATGACATAGTGAAATTTCACAATCAATTTAAAAGTCCACTTTGAGTCAAGATTTTGGAGAGACAAGAATTTTATTTATTAAATTATTTGTCACTATGACTCATGCTCAGTGTGACAAGTTATCAAGGGCAAGGTTAAAAAAAAGATTTTTAAAAAAGGAAATTCTGATTTTAGGTTGACTTTAAAGCATTTTTGCATTCATAACACACATACAACCATTCATGAAGATCACAAGATACATGAAGTGTAAGAAACCTGTGTGGTAGGCTATGCAGCCTTGATAAATGACATAAGCAAGTTATGTATGTGTTATAAATGTTTTATTAAGGCCTTAAGTAGGTCCCTGGAGAATAAGCAGTGAGAGGGCCCTACCTTTCCCCCTGGAGTGGGGGAAAATAGGCATGACTGGGGAGAGAGACGGAGATGGAGGCTCCTTTTTGACCAGCGACAGGTCTGGATAGCGGCTGATCTCCATGCCAACCACGCTCTCCGGGGAGGAAGAGGGGATGAAGCTGTCGGGTGTGTCCCGGTCCTCACAGTGCTCCTGCCCCCTGTGTGGCCAGCGTGAGGCAGGAAGGAAAAGGACAGAGAAAGGGAGACAGGGAGCACAGGAGATGGAAAAGACATACAGTTGAAAAAAAGGCATCCAGGGAGGAAAATTCTGTGCTCAGGAGCTTGCATTAGAGCATGCTCCGGACTGACCTGAGCTCCTCCTGATTGTTGTGGGGGGGCGTGGGGAGGGAGGCGGGCACATCTACTGTTTTGGGGCCATGTGCCAAGGCCCGAGCAAGGAGCTCTTCCTCTGCCTTAAAGGGCACATGCAGTGGCCTTGGTGCAATGCCCTTGGTTACTGCGTTTAGGAAGGAGCAAACCAGCATGTTAACCTCTTGTATCTTTTCTCTTTAAATGAAGCTTAGCTAAGGGTGAGCCATCTCACAGACAGCCAGATTTCATATATGGTGAAAAGGAAAAAAACAAAACAACATAGATTAATGCCAACATAACGGAAGGCGTGAAAACACTGTACAATTTCGGCTGATTGTGAACACAAATGGCAAAACATAGCCATTTCTAAACTGATCTTAAACCTACAAATGAATGACTCATTAGCGTGAGTGGATGCAGGCCCTCACCATCATGGCCACCCAAGACAGCCACTTTGCTTGCCAGCTCATCTGTGGTGGCAAAGCCGTTGAGCAGTTTCTGCCGCGCCACGGGGGGCGGTGTAGGGGGCAAGGAGGCTGGAGGAGTGGGCGGGTTACTGAGATTGCTCTGCTGTGGAGAGGCGGAACAGGAAAATGTGTGTCACGCATTTCTCAGATTAGACTGACTCTCCACTTAAGTAATTTGCACCTGTAAAAGCCCTTTGCTCCCGGGGATACCATCCTTGGTGTGCGTAATATTACATAATAACCCTAACATATAATAAAGGCACTGGATTTAGACATTCTTCTTACCGCAATGTGCTGAATAGATTAACACCCGCGGCTCTCACTTACTTTGTAAATGAGCTGCGAGTAATAGTCCGACATGCCGTCTAGAGAGGCGCTCCCGAATGTTCCCGATAGACGGCTCTCTCCGTCCAGCTGTCCGCTGCCGTAGGGCACAAAGTGGGCAAAATTGACCCCAACCAGAGGCTCCATTAGTGGCAAGAGAGAGGGCTGCTGTTGCAGGGAGATGAGAAGAAAGGAGACAGGAGTGGGTGGGGGTAAGAGAGGGTGAGAGGGAGGAGAGGGAGCGAGGGAGGGGGAGAGAGAGGGAGGGAGGGGACGAGGGAGGGGGAGAGATGTAAATGTGAGGGTGAGATGAAAAGCAGTGAGAGAAATTAGAAAAAGATTAGGAGCCTGGAGAGATAGGCTCTTGAGGTATGACCAGTTTAATTAATATGGAGACCTCAATGTCTTCATTTACTCAAGACGAGCATTTCAGTCACACCATTATCAAACATATGTTAGCATGGAACCTCAAGAAATGACTGCAGAACCACTAGCAATGTTATACATTTGTGCTGTTTAATTTGATTCTACCTGGAGCTTAATCATATGCAAACATCACCACTTAGCATCTCTGCATAGCAAGTTAGCACAAGTTATTTCAAACTTTAAGTAGAAAGGCATCAGTAATGTAAAGTTTTTAAAAAAGTGTTCTTTCAAGTTGAATTTTGTAAACATCAGCAGTCATAGTGATTATTTTATCACATATTGTTCAGTTAAAAGTAAAGCACTTGTCACTTCAAGATGGGACTACTGTAATGCCTTACTATCTGGCTTGTACCACTAAGTGAATAAACAGGCTCCAGCTAGTTCAAAATGCAGCAGCCAGAGTTCTTACTAGAACTAGAAAATTTGATCATATCACTCCCATTTTAGCTACATTACATTGGCTCCCAGTAAAATTTTGTATTGATTATAAAATACTTCTAATGACCTACAAAGCACTGAATGGTCTTGCACCACAGTGCCTGAGAGAACTGCTGGTGCATTACTAACCACCATGTCTGCTTAGATCAAAAGGTGCAGGCTCTTTACTAGTACCCAGAATAAGAAAATCTACTGCAGGAGGCAGAGCCTTTTCCTATAAAGCTCCCACACTATGGAATAACCTTCCTATAAATATTCAAGACTCAGACACAGTCTCAATATTTAAGGCTAGGCTGAAAACCTATCTGTACAGTCAGGCATTTTATTAACTACTTCCCATCTTAGTTAAAGGTGTAGATCTGGGGGTCCATGGGCATTGAGAGTTATGGTTAACTGGGATGTTATGATGCTGTCACTTCACCTCTCTTTTGTCACTGAAGTTTCATGACTGAGAGTGGCAGAGTGCTGATGTTCCAGGGTGCTCTCATGCTTGTGTTTCCTTCTGGCTCTATCCTGTTAGCTGTGCTGCCATAGCTAGATCTGCCAGAGTCCATCTTTGCAGGTTATAGTTCCCCAATTTACACACCCTTGTACCTGGACATGCCTAATAATTTATTCTCTCTTTCTGTTGAGGTACACCTACCCCTGATGTCATGTTGTCACTGAGCCTCAACCCATCTCAGCTGCCATGGCTCCTCCCACCACCCCCAGATGGCCCCTGCTGTATCCCACCACCCGCCACCCCAGCCAACTACTCCGTTTCCCTCAACAGACGTTCTTGTGCGGGATGGCATTCAGACAGGTGCACACCGTTGGGACCAGACTAGAACTTCTAGAAAACCAGACTAGACACGGATTGCTTATTTTTTCATTTTTTATTATTTATTTTTCTCCCTTTTTCACTACGTATTCTGCTCCTTATTGTTCATATTATTACTACTGTAGTGTCTGCTGTTGGCCAGAGGTGGATGGACCCCCCCCCCCCCCCCCCCCTTGAGTCTTCGCTCCTCTCAAGGTTTTTTTCTTGCCACTGTCGCCCTTGGCTTGCTCAGTGGGGGGCATGGAGTCGAACATTTGTAAAGTTGCTTTGTGACAACAACTGTTGTAAAAAGCAGTATATAAATAAATTTGATTTGACTTGATGCAGGCTGAGAGATGACATGACACAGGCAGTATAAACTTGTCATAGAAACCTGCCTCCATGATTCATCACCACACTGATGACAAATCCTTAACAAAGCTGTCTTGGCCTCAGAGTGGGTCTGTGGGAGCTTACCTGTTTCAGGCTAGTCATTAATGGCTCTGTGGAGGAAAATGCAGCTTGTTTCTCATCTTCCTCCTTCTTCCTCTTCTTGGAGCGAGGTGCTGGCCGTTCTCCGCTCTTAGGGGTCCTCTTGGTCCTCTGCTTTTTCTTGTCCTCGGACAGCAAAGGCCCCGTGAAATCAGGATGGCCTGAGAACTGTTTGTGTGAGAATGTCTGAGTGCAGAAACAAAGACAAACTTATGAATTATATGATTATTTTTCAGATGAGTCAGATTTTAATTTAGGTAAGTGGGATTAGAAGAAAGAAAAACAAATTGTTTAGCTATTAACATAGAACATTCATATGTAATCATTTCCATGGCAAGTATAAACCCCATCCTAAGGCAAAACCTGGCAACATTCTTGCCCTGTGTATAGTTTGTATCATGTTGGTAAAATTATTTAACAATTTGATGTAATTAGTAATCAGTTCATTTCATTAATAGTCTGGTTTACATTAGATGTTATCTGAATTAAGGCATGTGGAACAAAGCCACCCCCAGTCTTTCATGTTGAAATATGCTGTCACTCACCCCACTGTCCATGGAGTTCTGTCTCTGGAGGGCCTTGCTGTCCATGCAGGTCTCGTCCTCAGACCTCAGGCTGTCCTCAGACTTCTGGTGTGGCAGTGCTGGTGGAGGAGTCTCCTTGTTCTTCAGCAGTTGTTTGAGGAGCTCATTACTACCCTCGGCCTTTGCGATGCTAGCTGGACTCTGGCGTGCAGGACGGGGGGACAAGCCTTCTTTCTCCCCTTCTTCCTTCACCAGGCCCATCTCCACTTCGGGCCCATGGTAGTCACTAGCATCCATCCTCTCCAATTTGATGTTGGTAAGGATCCTAGCCTGCATGTCCTGCTGACCTGCGGTCGCTTCGGCTCCACCACCACAGCTGCTCTCGGAAAGCTGTCGCTCTAACTCAGAGTGGGGTTGGCTGGTCTGGGAGCCTGGCGTAGAGGAACCCTGCTGGGAGGTCTCGCCCATCTCCTGGTCTCCAAAGAGCAGCTGGTTTCTTGTGGGTGTGGATGATGTGTCAGATACACAGGGTGTGAGCGGAGCAGTTAGGTCAGAGTGCGGTGTGGATGGCGCCCTTAAAGACTCGGCGTCATCGTCCTTCTTTTTCTTGCGGCTTCGCTTCTTCTTGCCTTTCTCGTCTGGGATAATATTGGAGTAGAGCTGAATCAGGGATGGACCAGAGCCTGGAAAGTTTGGGGGGAGGGGCATAGATGACTCCACCCCAAAAGGATGGCTCTGTCCAGGGTTCTGAGGTACCATGCTTGTTCCAGGGAACCCTGGAGGTCTGGGCTGCCCCTGAACAAAGTTAGGACCATGAGGAAGTTGATCATCTGACATAAAACCTGACCTTGCATCCTGAAGAAAGGGCCCATTTCCCATCATGGGTCCAGAAGGGGCTGCTCCAGGCTGCATGCCTTGCATACCAGGCTGCTGGGAGAATGCAGGGCCTTGCATCTGCTGCTGAGACCTGTGTGGCTGCATGAAGTCCTGAGGCAGGTTCTGGTTATAGAAAGGCATCTGTGAGAGAGCCCTCATGTTCCCATCTTGGTTGAGGAGGCCCTGCTGTTGCTGCTGCTCCATCTCCATCCGTTGTTTCATACGTTGTCTCTCCACTTCCTTCATCAACTGCACCCTCTGCCTTTCCTGCTGTTCCCGCAACCTCTCCTTTCTCTCTCGCTCCTGGAAGCCTTCACTGAAGGGGTTGGTGTCATCAAAACTCACATGAGGAGACTCACCGCTGGCCTGACCCGGACCGGGCCTCGCTAAGGTCACCTGAGGAGGTGGGCCTTGCATTATTTGAGGCGACATGACACCTGCTATTTGAGGTCCGACAGGGCCTGGAGCACCAGGACGCCAGCCAGGCATGTTGAGGGGATTTGTCTGGCCAGGATGGAGCTGCATGGGCACTGTGGGACCCATCTGAGGTTGGTTCATAGGGCTGGTTGGCATCAAGCCTGGATGACCCTGTATTGGCAGCCTGCCAGGCATCATGGGAGGTTGCATTCCACCCTGTTGCTGTTTCACTCTGTACTCCTCTATCAGCTCTGCATGCTCTTTTTGCTGCTTCCGTATCTATGGTAAATAAGAAAAGAGACTTTGTTAATTATTGATAGAAGATTTAAAGTAGTCAATGTAGCAAGATGGATTCCCATTCTTTAAAAAAAACCTTATAAGTTTAACATTGTCAGTGAATCTGGATTTAAATAATATGCACTCCAAATCAGGTTTTTTAAATCAGGTTTTTTAAACAAGTGTATAGCCACCTTTTCGTAGCATCGAATGTCATGAGGTTGTCTGTTTTAGAAAACCTGGATACTTTACATTACCTAACATTAGCTAACTAAAGCTTTCCAGTCTCATACTTTGTAATCTAACTTCAAAGACATGTAGTTAAAATGACAAATTTCACTGATGTTATATTGTTTTCAGGTCCTGGTACATGGAACCATAGTAAGCAAACAATATCATGTGCTTGCTAGCTAGTTAACTAAATAGCAGGTCTACTACCTTCCAAACTGATTAACTGCTTTCATCAGCCACATAGAGACTGTGGATATTTACATCAACTTAGTCTACTTTTGCTAAGTCACTAATTTGTTCTTCAAATATCTTTCAAATATTACTTTGTCCCCTTTTACATACTAAATGGCTGCCGTTAGATAAGGTTGCAATACCTGCTGTTCATAGACTGAGCTTGCTTTTTCAGTATATGGGTATAAGTGACAGCCTAAATGCAGGTTACAAAAATGTATAAAGTTTACACTACACCAAATACATCGAACTGTAAATGTAACCGCAGAAAAAAATTCTGTAAACATCTGAGAAATCATGCAGTAAAAATGGTTCATAGGGTATATGAACATTACAACATGTTTTATATTTTGTTGTTCAACCAAAAATACATTTCAGACAATAACAAGCAGTAGTTTAACATGCTGAATATAATCAAACATTTGCAGAGCAGTGTCTGTTTGCAGCAGTCTGTACTTTTAACGAGTAAAAATATAAATGCAAAAAATGATCAGAAACTATGTAGAACTTTATTACTAAACATAAAATGATAAATTATGATTTTACAAAGAATTTACTTTCTGGAGGCTTGCACAGTTGGCCATGGGTGCACAGCACCTATAGGCCATTTTTAGGTTAGACAACAATTACTGATGTGTTTTGTTTAACTAGTGGCAGTGACAGCACAACGGTGTCAGGTGTACAACTATAAAAAATATGAATTATCTGGAAGCCTTCTGATATCTTAATGGTTTGCCAGTAGAAGGCCGGTTGGTGTACATGAGTGGTTGCCAACCAGTCGATCAGTATGGACAGGTCAAGCTCCCAGATCAACCTCATATGGCTGATACGATCAGCATATAGGAGGTGACCACTGTCATACACAAATAAGCTATCCCCAGGTGAGTTTCCTGACCTGTACTCTTTGTTGTGTCAGATACCTTCATATACCTTAATCAATATCTATTGTACAAAAGAGAAACTACAGGCAAACTAAACTTCATGCATTTAATTGTGACTTTCCTGTTATGTCCAGGGCCTAGAATAGCAAGATTTATCAGACATATTTTTGCATATTATGCACTGATATCCTGGCCAGCAAGCAACAAGGATCTAAAACACAGTTATACAAGTGCTATTATAAACAAATCAAGCTAAACACCGACTTTGTGCCGCTTGCGTGGCTGGGCTAGTATAAACTTTTTCATTTTATTTAATGTATGTTAGAACAATATACATAACTAGAACTACTGCTGCTACTATCTCGGTGTATGTAAAAATGTTATTTCTAGTTATTTCTACTTATTATTTCATGCAGTAAGGCTAATGTCAGGCTAATACAGTGAAACAACCTGTCCATTTAATAGCTTGCCACCATAAACACCGTTGTCTGTAAATATGGTAATTTATTTTTCCATTCCTATTCTGGCATTCAACAGCACAGGACATTTTTGTGATTATTCTGTGGATTTTGCCCTTTTTGCTCCGCTTGTTCGTGTACTCTCCAAATTGGTCTATTCCATGCAAGTTACCACAACCGGTTGACTTTGCAGCTAATTAACGTCGTGAAACTGCATGATGTAGTCACTAACCTACTTGCAATAAATGGCAATATGGCAGCAGCCAGGAGTGAAAACAGTACCAAAACATAAATCTATTATATGTCATTACTTTGTATGCAAATTGTTCCCCCCAAAATTCCAATTCTGTATAAAACTTGTCAAATTTATTAGGGTGGTTCTTGTCCACTTTAAGATCGAATTCAGTTTTCTTTTAAAAAGAAATTTACAACAGTATAACCTAGATAATATAAATGTTCTACATCGTAAAATAATTAGTTTCATATCATGGTTATGGACCATTTTAAATAATTCCACCAGAATCCGAGAAATTACAATTACAACCATCGATTTACATGAAACAAAAGCTGCAGTGACACAGTAAATTCAAGCAATTGTGATCATTGAATTAAAAGCTAAGTGTGTGTGATTGATGTGTGTCTGGCTGCATCACCTGCTCCAGCTGTTTCTGCACCACACCCTGCTGTTCTGTCACATGTTTCAGCTGTTCAGCATCCTCCTCAGGGAACTCCCGCCCTGCTTTTTTAGCAGTTCTCTGCTTAGCTGACAGGGCCTTTTTGGATTTCCTGTGGGCCCCAATCTGCTCTTCAAGAAACTTCTGCTGCATCTGTAAAAGTTTTTGGGTTTCTCGAAGCCAGTCTTCATACTGTACTTTCTGGGCATCATCTGAAAAGTAAAGTAGAAAAAACCCCACCACTGAATAACTAAAAAGCCATATATATTTTTGCAATTCGTAATACTTTGGCATATACTGACTATTTTAATCTATATTTAGCAAACACTTACTGGCAAATCCTGGATTAAAATTTGGAGGACTGGGTCTCGTCATGTATGGGGCCAATTTTCCTTCCTGAATGGAAAGGAGACACCAAATTTATTTATAGACAATGGATTACAATTAATTAGGTGAGTTACTGAATGATGTAATATAAAAACGAGAATCAGATTATTGCTGCACCTGGCCAACTGGCTGCTGGGAAGGGACTAATGCATCTGGAACCTGTGGTCCATGTCCTGCTGGAGCTCCTACTGGAAACCTGAAAGAAAAATAAAGAAGATAAAGAAAAAAAGATGGAAAGAAAAAAAATCACTACAAAACAGGCTTCTTTCAGATGGATTTACAAACTACTGAACTACTTAAAAGCATTTATAATACGTAATCCTAAGTGATACACTTACTTGTTTATGACCATCTGAGACATTCCCATGTTGTTCTGAACCATTACTTTATTGATTCCTTTCAAGGCCACCATCTTTGCCTTCATGATCGGATCAGTAATTGCATCAAAATCTGAAAAGAGCATGTGCAGAAATGTCAAGAGTGCACCTATAAAACTTGATTCACATAGGACTGAGTATTCTTTATGACAGAAAAAATCTTGCTGTATTCCCACATTTTACCTATATTAGGGAAGAATGAATCACTGGACCGCTGTCTAATCATGGCTTGCATCTGTTTCTGCTGCTGTTGTTCCTGCCTCTCTTGATCCAAAAGATCTTGCAAGAGGAGAGGCTGTTCTTCTAGTAACAGAGGTCGGTTTTGCTGGGACATTTCCTGCTGGGTTTGAGGAAGAATACCAGTCTGCTCTACTGAAAGCAGAACCTCCTTCTGATCTACTCCTAACATTGGATCTGAAGGCTGATCCTGGATGGAGCCTGGAATGTCTAAAGGACCCTCACTGTGAGAGGAAACCAATGATGGTTCTACAACCAGGGTAGGATTCATTCCCTGTACAGATATGGCTCCGGGTCCTAGCAGAGTGGAACTGAGGGTTGGCTGTAGCCCAGGTTCGCGAAGTTTGCTTTGAGATGTGGTTTGCCCACAGCTTTCTTGCTTTTGTGTTTCACTGTCAGTTGGTACACTGACCAGTAAACTAGAAAGCACCGGAGTGGCATCAGGGTGAATACCAGCCTTTGGAACCTGGGAAATGGCATCAATGCTACTCCCATAGGCTTCTCGATCAATGGCTGTGATTTCCTTTGTTTGCTTTTTGCAAGAGGGCTCTTGTGACATACCATTTTTGGCCTCGATTTTGATATCTTCTTCTGCTTTCAAGGAACCCTGAATCTGAGAAACCTCATTTTTTAAATGGGTTGGAGAATGCTCTGGTTTGCGATCAGTTTTTGTTTCTCCAGATGTGGAATGGGAAGCATCAGTCTTTTTCTCTGTTTGTGCCTTTGGGATGTCAGAGGTTTCAGTGTGGTCATCAATAGGATCATTGAGATCCAGGTCCTCACTAAGGTCCAGGTCAGCATCCGTGTAGGCAATAATATCAAATTTTCCAGATGTCAAGAAAATTTCCTCCAGGTGCAAGTCATTGGTTTCTAGATCTAGATCTTTTCCATCATCTGGGTCAAGATTTAGGTTCTCTAAATCTGTATCAACGAGGTCTTTGACCTCCACATCTTCAAGATCCTTCACAGCTGATTCATCTGCATCACCTTCATTTGAGGGTAAAGCAACTTCACTGTTCTGTGTAGCAGATGCTACAGGGAAATTTGATGGACTAGGACCACTGAAACTCTCATTTGAAGCAGGCTGGCTCATTGACCTCATAAGCGGAATCTGTGGATGCCCTGGTTTTACTGCAAGATTTGGCTGATTCAAGTTCTCCATACTCACTGAGCCATGCATTTCTGGAGCTACTCCCTGAGTCTGATTCATAGTCGGATCTCCTGGTTTAGGAGCCTGATTGCTAGGAAATCCCATTTCTTGCCCACTTATAAAACCTGGAGGTCGCTGAGCTTGTGACGGTGACTCCATTCGGTTTCCCTGCATTACAGGTGGCCCAAAGGAAAGCCGAAGCCTGCTATCTGCAGGCCTGTGCCTAAGTTCTATAAAAGGTTGCCCCATGATATTGTGTTGCTGCACATGCATGCTTCGAGGTGGCATAGGCTGGAGTCCCATGGGGTTGCCACCTAATGTTTTCCCCAGATCTATAGACAGGGACCTTCTCATCTGTGGATGAGCTTCCATCATTGACTCTTGCATTTGATGGGGTCTTAAGCCAGGCCCTTGGACACCAGGTGGGAAACCTAGCCTATGGGAATTGAAAATAAATAATAGTCAACGTCATAAAGTGCTCCATTCTAAAATTATTCAAATACAACAATTAAATCTCTCTGACCACAAGAACCCGTCAAGTTCTAATGTACTCACCTGGGTCCTGGTTGCCTAATATTATTATTGTCCATAGGAAACTGTGGCCTGGGAAACTGACCATCGGGGAAACACCCTCGCTGATCTGCTGGGAATGGTCCATGAAATCTCTGAGGGCTCCTGACAGTACCTGGACCAGGATATGGTGGAGGTGGTCGATTAAATACGTCACTTTGCTGGCCTTGGGTCTCCTGACTCCAGTGCTGTCCGGTTCCCGGAGTCATGGTAACAGGCTGGTCTAGAGTGGTTTTCTCTTGGCGAATTGCACTTTTCTGCTGTTGCTGTCTGAGGATCAGTTCTCGAATACGCTGACGCTGTGATGAAAACAATGCAAAAATTAACAAGAGCTGTCAACTTAAGATTTATTATGAACATTATGTAAAGGTTAGTGAATTTGATTCATCATCTGTCTAGACACATGGCCAACTTTATACTACCTGATATATATAAATACTTAATGAGCCAATATTAATTCAATACAACTATATTACACAATAACCTCCCTTGACAAAACACTAATATCATATTTTGCATCTCATAAAGCTTATTTTTACAGGTCTGCAGCAAACTGTGAACTCAGTCAGACCTGAAGCACCCATCTGTCCACTGAGAAGTACACTGGCTGTTTTTGTGGAGATTAAACAACAATACCTTAGCACTATATAAAAATCTCCTGAATAGAAAGTGCTGTGCATTGTTGTTGTGGGTGGTACAGTAATAATAGAGAGATGAACCAAATCAAATGAAAGCAAAATTGTTCCTTAGGAAAATTCAGAGAAAATTCTGCATTGGGAATATTTGTTTGTGATCCAATTATCACAGAATATTGCCTACATTGGCATTTTTTGAGGATTGTTGCTGCAAAATCACTTAAATCAATGACAAAATGAATCTAATATTACAGTTAACTATTTTACACTTTCTCAAATCTGGTAGTACTACGGCAACTATACCTGTCTCAGCCTTTCCTCAGCCTCTGCGAGTGGAACACTCTGAACATCAGTGTTGGGTTGTCCCATTGCTACAGCACTGTGTTGCTCTCTACTTTCTCCACACTGGGGGTGAGGATTCAATGGTGCCTGTTCGAATGCATCATGAACTGGAGTTTGGCTTGGCTGACTAGATGGAGACTGAGTCATGTTGTTTTCATCCACCATACCAGGATGTCTTGGGGTCTGAGAACCTGGCATTGCTGAACCAGTGAAGGTGTCCTGCATCAAGACTTGAGGTGGTGAAAACGAATCCTGATTGGACATATGCCCTGGTCTTATACTCTGGTTTGCACCACCAGGACGAGGTGTTCTTGGTGGTTGCGCATATGGATCACTGAGTATTGACTGGGAGGATCCCACGGGCTGTGCATGAGGGTCAGGACCTATTGGTCGAGACAATCCAGAAGGGTGATTAAATGGATCTTGACTCCTTTGGTAACTCTGTGACTTTATGAACCTTTCTGGTACATTTGGATGTGATGCCCCAGGAGGCTGAGCATAAGGATCCATTGACATTGGGGACAGAATGCGATTCTGAGTCTGAGTTTGTGGGGAGGTTTGGTTTATGATGACAGGATGAGAAGTGGTGGACTGGTGAGAGTAGGGTTCAGGGTCATGTGGTCTGGGTGTTCCAGGCATTCGAGCATATGGGTTGGAGTAAGGAGACTGGGAAAATGGGTCACATGGAGAGTAATCTGCCCTAGAGTTGGATTGGGAGCGTGCATATGGATTCCCAGCAGGTTGATGTGCCATTGGCCCCGGCTGTGAAAATGGATGGGCTTGAGGTTGCCGTGTGATTCTGGTTTGATTCTCATAGCCGTCACTCATTCCAGGATGTGGAGTGAGTGGAGGATGCACATATGGGTCATTTGGCTGACTCTGTGAGAAGGTCTCTGCTGAACGAGGGGGGATCATTGGTCTTTCAAAGGGATCCCCACCTGGTCTTCTCGAATGTATGCCTGCGTTTGATTCCTGAGGCTGAGGTGGGGGCATCGGTGTTTTAAAGAGCTGGACAGACCCTGACTCATTACTTCCTGGAATAGGGGTAAGCAGGGGACGGGTGTAAGGATCTGAAAGTATCATTCTGCCTTGAGGCATACGTGAGTACGTCTCCTTTCTCAGGCCTGGCCGGGAGAATGGATCATGTCCTGGGGAGCCAATCAGGTGCCTCCCTTCCATGGACTGACTAGCCCTCGGAGGACACATAGGCTTGAGAAATGGGTCTGTTGGTCCTGCTGGCCTTGGGGTGTCTGGAGGCTTGGCATATGGGTCAGCGTTTACACTTGTTGGTGAACCGATGGGCTCATGAACTGAGGGAGGTTTCCCACGCTCTTCTGAGAGACTCCTAGGTGATTTTCCAGACTCAGAGTTTCGACGGGTGGCGCCTGGGCCACTTGTTGGTGGCCTGGGTGTTCCCACCATTTTGGCATAAGGATCCCAGGGTGACGATGGTCTAGAGCCAGAAGAGCCTGGAGAGAACATCTGGGGTGACTGTGGCTGGGATCCTGAAGAGGGCGCTGGAGGATGAGGACGTAAAAAGACATCATCTGGGGAACCTGAGGTGGGAGTTCCTGGCAACTGAGTCTTAGAAAGCCCATTCTTGGAGTTTGGCTGCATAGGAGACATGTTCCCATTGGTGGACTGCGAGGAGCCTGGACTCAGGAGGCTGCTGGAGTTGTCATGCTCAGACTGACCTCCTTTGAGGTTGTGCTGCTGCTGCTGTTGCTGTTGCAGTTGCTCATTCTTCACCTGCTCAAGTTTTTGAGTAGCTTCAATTTTGGCCTGCTGCTTACTTTTCTGTCTCATTTGCTGCAACAAAACAAAGAATGTTTGCAGACAAAAATTATTGACTGCATACAAAATATAACAGAGTATCACAGATGACTTTATAAAAAATAATTGCACCCATCTTACCTAAATTGCATAAAATCACCATAAATTGAAAGACTGTTACAAATTATTTTAACTATGGACAAGGAGTGACATTTTAATTACTTTTTTTTTTTTCAGGTTTAATTAGTTCTTAGCAAATAACAACCCTATATGCAATGCACCTAGTTCACCTACTTTCTCTGAGCACTGTGATTATCCAAATAAAAGTGCAGGCAAAAATGCATTCAAGGTGCATTTAAAATAAGATTTAAATTTGACTGGCCCGACCACTTAAGAAGCCTAACCTAGCCTAATTTTAGCCAGATTTTATGGCTACCATCATTTTCATGTAGCATCATTACAACAACAAGAACAAGGAACAACATGAAGCTGGCTGTTGGTAGTTTAGATTTGCATTTTTCACGCTACATAACTATTGGACATCAATCTGGCTAACCAGAGATGCGTTTGACTACAAAGAAAATGCATGTGGTTATATCTCATCAGGATACAACACAGACACAAGAGGCATGAAATGACCACATGTAATCAGGGTCTTTGTCTCATTTCAACCTTTAAGCTTTGAATATCTGCAAAGTATCTATAAGGTTGAGGTGTCACAAAACAAACACAATTTGCGCCATGGTTCTTTTGCCACAGAGCTCTATATGCCTTCCATTACATGTCACAAAGAAATGATAAAAGTTATTTCTTAAAGCAAAAGTGCACATAATGCATGTTATGCAATACCTGCATGGTTCTCTCTCTAAATGAAATTGGGGAGGTAAACATTTTTATAAATTAGATACTATATAAATGTACATGCAAAAGACCTACAAAAAACTACTTAAACTTAAAGGTTTTAACAAAATGATTATTTCCCGGACTGGTAACCTGTCACAGCTGCAGATAGCAATCAGCCATTCAGTGTGCTCTTTCAATGGCTGCTGTTCAGCATGAAGAGGGCTAATGAGATGATAATAAAGACATAATGGTAATGAGGTGATAAAAGCACAGCTTCTATGTGAAATACACTCTCCAGGCGTTCATGACAGCTACAGAACAGAGTTAGACATACTGACTGGAGCCCAGTATGGCCACAACGATACAACGACAAAGAGTATTAGCGCATGATAGTGCACCCTGCAAGGATGGAACAAAAGAAGCTACGATTTACTCTAAACGAAGGTATATCAATTTGCTTAATACAGTTAAAAGGACTTTATTGCGGGTTAAGAGTATTAGGGTTAATGCAATAGGTAACTATTTAAAGTCACAGACATTCAGAAACTGAATCATCTTAGAAAAGCCGCCCATTTCTGGGGACTTGATAACTATTTACCTACTGTTCACATCTATGTAAAATTGCTTAGGGTTCATACAGTTTTAATGACTCATTAACAATGTCTTTCATTCTAAGTTTCCTTCAGAGACATAAAGGGAATTCTCTGCAGGACTGACCTGTCTCAACTTCCATTCCTGCTCCTGTTCTGATTCCTTGTGCTTCAGGGGGTCCTTAAACAGAAGCTCCGGGTCGAGAGGGGGGATGGCAGAGTCAAACACTTCCAGAGGCTGCGAGGACTGAGGCTGCTGCTGCCTTTTGATTGTTTCATTAGACATTTGTACTTTGTTGATGCGAAGGGCTGCCCTGTTATCCCGAGCCTTTTGCTGTGAGTGACACAGATAAACAGCTTAACTTAGTAGTCATTAATTATGTTGGCCTTAAACTTGTAGTTAAGTCAGTGGACCTTAGTTCCATAACATTACAGTGGTAGAAGCATTGTGTTGTAAATTCTGTGAATCACAAAAGCTCATATCAGGCTTTCTGTTTATCAATATAAGGTTTTACTTTTTAGGACTTAGCTGCAACAGATGCATTAGAGTGAGGATCTAATGGTCATGTTCAAAACTAAATATCACAGTAATTGTAATTTGATTGCACAGTGGAGACAATGACAACAACTAAGTTGGGTATCACTCTGTACCCTTCTAGAAGACTGGCAAGTTTGTTCATGGCATACATCTTACCACATATGGGGCCCTGTCTTGCGAACTTGCTTTTCTCCACAACTTAGCAATTTGTTTCACTCGTGTCTGCCAGTCTGTAAAACGAAATTTTGACGAAAGAGCTAAATAAAATCATATTCATCTCAAGCAACCAAATACACAGTTGGATCATTATTACCTACCTGGGTACTCCTCTTTAAGGTTGGGGAAGTTTACATTAGTGTAGAGGACAGGAGCCACAGTTGCAAGCTCTCCCAGAGTCTCTTCTTTCTCCCATTTCAGGGTGCTCTTCTGAGCTGTGGACAAGGAATCCCCCTCTCCCTCGGCTGCAGAGGGAGGGGCAGGAGTCGGAGCAGGGCCTGGACCAGTGGCTGCCCATGGGCCGGCTGCATCCTGTGACATCTGACTAAACTTCCTGTCCCTGATCGACACAGAACATACTCTGAGTTAAGATCCACAACACAATGAGATGAATGAATGTTACAATCTGTCTAAAATGGACTCAGAAATTCTGATCTCGAGCCATAAAAATATGATTCTTACTGACTGTTTTGACAGTGTTATCAGGCTGGGATGGGTACACTTCACGCTCACCTCAGATTGTCGGAGAAAGGGGCGCGCTGCATGGTAGCGAAGTTTCGGGCCACATTAGGCATCTGAGATGGTGGAAACTGTTGATTGGGTGCCATCAGACCATTCATCACTGGCATCCGGGGAAACATTCCTGTAAGGCCGTGGGTGGGAAAGACATTTGCAGCCAATTAAACTAGTATCCTTCAAGCTTTAAAACAAACTTAATCCAATGAAAACAGCAGAAAAGTACAAAGTATCATCTGAATAAAAAGAGAACCATGAACTTAGTAGAATGCAAATTAAATGTTTCACAGTCTCGAGATTTAATCATGTAATGTAATTCCGGTGAACAGACGACATACCTGAGTTGAGCTGGGAGGGGGGCAATGCATGGCCTGGAGGCCCATGTAAAGGGTGTGATCCCTGGGATTGATGAGGCACCTGAGATGCCTGGATGGTGCTGGGGCTTAGGACAGCTGTGAACAGATCTTCAACATCCTTGCCCTCCAATTCTGTGTGAGAAGACATTTAAGCTCAGATACTCAGATACACAGCAAGTGTAACCTTCTCTTCACCATTACATTTCTGTTATTGAGCAACTGAACAGCGGCATACCTGGAATTTTATACAGCTTACTTAGAATGGACTCTGTAAAGAAAGTAGAGAGTGTTTTAAGTATTTAGTTTTAAATCACCTAAACATGTCAAGGTGTTTTTTGGCAAAACCCTTAAACCCTTGAGTAAAATGTATACTATACTGACCATCAGTGACCATCTTGTCCAGTTCAGGGCTTAGAATGCCATCCAAAGGCTCCTCTGCTACCTGAGGAGGAGCACGTACTGGGAGAGACTGGGAGGAGAGTGCTGCCTCTTCTGCAAGAGGAGCAACCTCCAGTCCAGCTGAGGTAGAATAAAACAAAACATACACACATTACTAATGCATATTATTAAACTGCAAACCGCAGTATAAAGGGAGTGTGGTATAGCTTAATTAATAGATCAAAAGAGTATTAGAACATTTCAATCACAACAAATGTGTGACTGGGAAAATTAATTATCAAAGAAATTAACATCAGAGTTCAGCCAAATGTGTTAATACTTAGGTGAAAGGTAATCACCCTGGGGGGGAGGAGGATTTATGTAATTTCTATACATTTTCAAAAAATTGTCTCAGTGGAGCTTCTTTTTTAAAATGACTGCTTATCTTAATAAAAATGCATTAATTGATAAACTGTACCGATTTCAACCTTTATAGATCTATGCTACTATGTCATTTATGCTACTAACTTGCTAACTGACAAATAACCCATCTAATACTAACAAAGACACAGCTAATCCCATCACAGACCCAATACAATGATGAAAGACATTAATGCAATCAAAAGCTTTGATAGTCTTTATTTACTGTAATAATGTTCAAAATGCTCAATATGTGAATAGGATAAAGCCCTGATAATGTTTTGGCACACCTTTCTCTCATTTCCTTCCCTTCTCATCACTGATGCATGTAGAAACTCCAGTTGTACATGACACAATCATGCCACTCAAGCACACATCTTAACACTATCATGTCAGTGTCATCACTGTGTTAACATTGGTTCACATCCCAAATAATATGCAGTCAGCTGTGGTACAGAAGCTGAACAGAAGGGGATAGATGGTTGACAGAGATGGTGTGCTTGGCAACAGGTTGGCCTATACAATCAGAGAAACTTTTGCCAAAAAATTGCCAATGAGTGAATGTGTGTTTTTTTTTACTAGAGTAGGTGTTGTGTTATATCTTCAGTATTTGAGAAACCCTAAATACAATGACAAAGTGTTAGACCTATCCTAATCTTCAGAGGTTTTCACTAGAAGGTAAAGGCCTTTCTACGACACAGGTTGCACAGTGCCGCATATGCTGGATTCTTTCTGGAAGCCAAAGACTCTGGTAGTGCTTTCATCTGGGCTAATTTTCACCTGGCCATGCAGATAGAAATTCTGAATGTTGAAGGACACTTCTCAGCAATATAGGGTTTTAAAGGGATCTGTACACTGCAGAACTTTCATTTCTCTGCATTAAAATAAGTGGCCTTGGCCATGCTTTCGAGGGTAAAGTCGAATTATTACAAATCCGCAAGTAATGCTTGGATGTGTACTGAGCTTGTTTTTAAGGACTATGCATGTCGTGTCTAAAACCAAATGTATCAAGGATAAATATCCTAATAATCTAATCTCGATAATACCTTCTACAACTACTCCTCTAACTCGAACTTATCTGGATTTAGGCAGTTTTCACAATTTTAACAGAAATGCAACAAAGATTAATCCATCTACATATTATTAGTAAAGCAACACAGTACCATATATATAGCAGGTATAGTCACTCTGACAAACACCAAGAAAAGAGAATTTTTAAAACTTGTGAAATGGTCTGAAGGAAAAGCAAAAATGCAGGCATGCAAATTTCAAGCTGGAAAACATGATTTTGGGTTCTGGGGCTCTTACCAAATGGAGAGGGAGAGCAGTCAACCTGGAAAGTGCA
Source organism: Electrophorus electricus (assembly GCF_041902795.1). Lineage (NCBI taxonomy): Eukaryota > Metazoa > Chordata > Actinopteri > Gymnotiformes > Gymnotidae > Electrophorus > Electrophorus electricus. The sequence continues at coordinate 13,044,093 of NC_137516.1, forward strand.
AAAATCAAGACCTACAAGGACCCAAATCAAACACAATGAGTGAACAGACCCAGAAACAAATAAGAATCATGAGAGAGAGCGAGAGAGATAGATCAACTAAACCAAAAGAACTTTCTAGACGGAATAACTTAAAATGAAATATAATGATGTCCAAACGCAATAAACACATGCATGCCAGTATAGAACCCACAACAGATGCATTTTAGACTGAGTGAGCGCAGATCGAAAATGAGTTCAGCAGAAGAGCTCATTTTGACACAAAAAAGGTTGCAATGAGTAGGGAACATGTTTGGGTAACATTAATGGCATACCAGACTCCTCTGTCTGCTTGACCATGTCATCAGACAGCATTCCCAACAGCTCAGTGTCTGATTTCAGCACCTCGGACAGGTCCACAAGAGGCTCCTCAGAACTCCCTTTGAATAAAGGCAGGGGATCTATGAGTGATTTGAGATGTCTGCACAAATCAATCAGAACTTAGTCATATGAAGTGTGTGCAATTGTGTGTCTATCTATCCCATACTAATATGGAACATATGCAAAATCCTTATAGCGCCATTAAGCAAGGACATTTTAAGGTCATGGATTAAACATATTTAGTTACACTAAGAATTAGGGCCTTGTAAACAAAACAAAAGAAGCATTTGCTTGTAAACAATAACAAAAGAAGCATTTGCAGGTGCGTGTGTTTGTGTGTGCGTGTCTTACGTGGTCCTGCAGCTTTACTAGGCAGCGATGTTGATGTTGTACCAAGCGTGGGGTTACCAGGTGGCTTCAGGAGGCTGCAACCAGACGGTTTCCTGTCTCTTTCTTCCTCCAACAGCCCTGTCGTCTCCTGTCTGCTCTGCTTGCTCTTATCCAGAAGGTCTTTTCCAAAGAATGCTTCCTACAGGCAAAGGTACCCATTATATTTTGAGTCACTCCTGTTTGGATAAGTGTTAATATTTCCAGATCTACATACACCAACAAGCAGACAAGAAACTGTCAAACAACCAACCAAAAACTATGAAGGGGGGTGTGTGTGTGTGTGTGTGTGTGTGTGTGTGTGTGTGTGTGTGTGTGTGTGTGCGTGTGTGTGTGTGTGTTATATGGGAGGTATGTAGTCAGTATATTTCTTGTCTTCTGTAACATCAACACAACTACCTTGTACTTTTATTTATCAGGTAGGTCCTCAACCCACTCAAAACTGCTGGAATGCAAGCATTTAATTTATAAACCCATCTATTTGTTTACACATGAGCTTTACATGGCTAAATGCACCCCAGGCTGGTTGAACGCTCACAGAACCCTTCCCAGACTCCGAACAAAGCGGCTCCACCGTGTAGTAGGTTGCCAAGGCCCCGCATGAAGCTGTCAAAATGCTGAAGCCTCTCAGACAAACTACCTTTTCATCCAGTCTCCCAGTGCTCCTAGCTGCCTTCCCCAGGACACCCTCGTTATTAAGACGCACGTGGGGTCCATGGACGCGGTGTGCCAATGGGAGCGCGCAACGGAGACGAGAACGCCCGCCACAGCTGCTGGCATATGTCCGCCCCACCGCTCCGCCATCTTGGCTCTGCTCGCCTGCCAGCCCGGCGCGTTTACCTTTCGCTCTTATGCATGGTGATGGCTGACACATTAAAAGCCTTCACTCTCAATAATTGATGGGAAGCAGGTTCTGCCACGCGGTGGGCCTTTAGCCGCAGCTACCCGCGTCAGTGGCGCCGGCAAGTTAGCGCTGACAGGCAGCGTTAGCTTAATGCGCCTCACATTCCTTGCTGTCCTCTTAGTGGCTGCTTTCCCCCAGGTTCCCCGTGAGCCTGCCTTTAAAATCGCAGTTCGTGCGAGTCAGCGGGCGAGCGCCTGAGACAGTCTCGCCGAGACAGAGTGGGGCTCGGTCTGGCTTTCAGACGCCCATTTACAAGGCAAACAGCAGCGATGGAGATGCGGGAGGAATCACGTCATCGCTGGTTCCCTGCGGAGCCCACGTCAGGCTCTATTAGACGTGCACACTAGCCTTCTCTCAGGTTATCTTTAGCTGTTGCCTAGCAATACCCTTGGCCTTCGGAACCCTTGCACAAGGTGATGGAAGTGAGTGTGAAAGTTGCGTGAGATATCGTGTTCCAGAACTCAGAGATGAATGTGTTTTTTTGTTCTTGGGGCAAGAATAAATAAATAAACAAAAACAAACAAACAAAAAAACCCACATCACTGCTCTATAATATGAGGAACAATGCAAGTGGTGCATAGCAACATTTGTTTTCATACTATGTTACCATTTACCAAACAGATCTGACAGTCTCTTCTACTTTATGCCCATTATTTCAGTTTACACTGTATTAAGCAGCCTGCTCTTCATAAGATACTATTTTAGGAGACTAAATGAATTGCACAATATGGGAACCATACCTGTAGGTACGTGGGAAAGGCCTCTTCTAGTTTGGTCTTCTTTTTCCTGTAGCGCTTGCGGACCTTTACCTCAGAGTTCTCAGGGAAATCAGACATTGGAGGTTTCTCATCCACTGGTGTATCTGGCATCAGGTCTCCCCATCCTACCAGAACCAAACAAATTTTTACCATGCGAATCTTAACAAGTACAGTGTTTCTGCTGCTAACATTTATTCATTATAGCCTGCCACACTAAAATCTTTTATGCCACAGAATTTTATTTATTTATTTTTTTAAAATATCAATCCAACAAATTGAGGTAATCTAATCCATTGCCTTCATGACTCGCCCGTGAAGACCGTTTCCTGCCGACACATGCCCACATTACTAAATTCAGTTAATGGCACCAACAGGCTATATTACGTTGTTATTTGGCAGACACCTTTATAAAGCTCTAATAAAATGAACTTACATAAGTATTTTCTACTTTTCTACAAGGAAAAGGAAAACATGAGAAAAACAGAGAAGGCCTTTAGTTAGGTGGAGGCCCTGACTGCATCTCTCTTTTTGCTCTTTCAGTTCCAAGCTGGGTTATCTTAGCTCTTATCCCAACTCTCTTTCCTTCAGTAACTTCTATTCTGCAACTGGAGCTCATCTACACACTTCATGGCTGGCTAAATTAATGTGACTATCGCTAATGACATACATATACTCTGCAGCAGTGTGCTGGTACTTCTCTCATACGCTGGGAGGGACTCACTTCCTACAACAAACCCCCTAAGATAGACTGAGTCACATACACAGCTGCAGTTAGGCTATTAGATTGTTGAGTGCAGCATTGGAGAACTATTGAAGACTTGCTTTAAAAACTGCAAAAAAAGAAAAAAAAAGAAATAAAGAGGTAGCTATAGCCATCACTGAAAAAAAAAAAACAACTAGCCTACATTAATTCATATAATTATTAAATGTTTGTCTCTCTCCACAGAAAGAGAGGGAACATGGATTAGGGAGGGAAGATGGAGCTCAGGGAGAGACAGATGAGGAGACAGAGGAGGCAAAGAGAGAAGTGTTCAGGCAAGACGAGCAGGAGAGGAGCGAGCAGAGGAAAGAGAGACTCTCCAGACGTCCAAACATAGAATATTAGGTCAGTGTGGGTCCCATCCATCTAAGATTTAACCCCTGGTTGTAAAATAGTTCTTATGGTAAGGTTCAAATACAAAATTACTGCATCAGGGTTTTTCTTGCATAGAGAATTACACGGCAGCTGCCGCTGTCAACTTTGTGCTGCCTGTGGGTGTAGACAAAATTTTGTTGGGTATATTCGTGGAAAACACCATTTTCTAAAGATCTCTGCACTCAGTGAATTTTCTAATCCAACAAGCATTGCACTGGTTCTTGTGGCCTCAAACACCTTTGAAGATAAATAAGGCCTGTGAACTTTGGTAGGCTGATGGAGATATAAGCTATACTTCATTCCATAAAGTATTTCCTCTAGAAGCTGTATTTGCTTCATTTATTCAATAATAATTTGCATAATATGCTTGTTTTAGTCAGAAAAACAAAATGTATCATGTTTCTAATGAAAAAATCTGAAAATGTTCATTCTTATATTTTGTCATATGATGCCGAAACAATAAATGTGGCATAAATGACATTTTGTGAAATGATACTATTTATTTTTTCATCAAAATAAATAGAAAACAAGTGTACTACAAAAATATTTTAAACCAATAGTTGACAAACATGGCCATAAAACCTTTCGTGAACCCTTTTCTCTCAGTTGAGCACCAACTTATTTTCAGTGAATACATATGCCTGAGGACTTATTTATTAAAGGGAAGGTGAATTTCAGGGCTGGCTGAATTGAAGGCAACACCTGGTTCACATTCTTTTCAAACCAAACCTACGCCCATGAAAAGCAATAATACGTTAAGGACAATATATGGCAAATCTGTTAGGCTTTATTTATGTTCAGTTACACTGCAAGAGGGCCATGCCACTGTGAACTATAAAAGAAAACAATAGCTTATGTTATATTTCATTTGATTTTAAACTTTGCTGTTTGTTAGCTGCGTAAATTAGCGCACTGCTTTTATGTTGTAATGAATTTAATGTTGAACAGGGCAGCATAGATTTTTAAATAAAATGTTTTAATGTGATAATTGTCATTTTCTTCAGTAACAATCATTAGAATTCCTAAAATAAGTTTGTGCTTCTGGTAAAGTGTTTACTTGAACCAGCTGAAGTCATGGTACACATGCACATGATCAGAATGGTACCACCTCTGCTGCCTTTTAAGCCAAGAAAAACCCTGTGTGTAAAATAAATAAATTAAATTATATAAACTAAAATATTCTTAAATGAACCTATCCATCATTTTATAGAAATGCTCTGCTACTTGTGTAGTTACAGTAGACCATTCCCCTACCCCAACGTTTTGATCCACAGCAAATACTGAACTAGAGAAACAGTTTTGTATATAAGGAGCACAAAACTGTAAAGTTATTTAATGTAACAGTATGTACTTATAGTTTGATCAATCTCACAGTGATCAGTGATCAATGAGATGAGAGGCTGTTACCTCAAAACCTCAAAAGCACATACAAAACAAAATTAACAGAACTGAATGGAATTCACCATTAAAGGGGATACTCAAACCACCCAAAATCAAATGAACATTTGCAGCATGTTTAACACTGGAGGAATAAGTGTCTGATCTGCTTAGTCTGGGTTTCTTACCACAGGTGGTGCTTCAGAGCTGTGCAAGCTGTTCGAAACCTGTGCCTCAAACCACTGTGAGGTGAATAAGTCAAAAACTGCATGTAGTGATGAATTTGCTATGGCCAGGTTTCTGCATTAGTATTGGTGCAAGACCAGCTTGCCCACAGGCTACAATTGTTGCTACAGCAAATATTGAACTACAAAGACATATACCAAACTACCAATCAAAGCATTTGCCATGGATTTGCCAAATTTATTTTCCTGGCATAAAAGGCACCAGACATGGTACCATTCTGATCATGTGCATACACATGAATGTGTACCATGACTTCAGCTGGTTCAAATTCAGAAAGTCTAAAAATGAGGAGGTCATTCCTACCTTCGTCCTTGCCCTGTGGCGTCTCAGAAACAGAGCCGGTGGAGTCCTTCCTACCCAAAGTTGGTTTGGCTTTGCCTGGACCGGTCCGGTTCCGCTGCCTGACCATGAAACCCCCGATACCTGTGGAGCAGGAAGATCCACTCAGCATGCAGGAGTACACCAAGAAAAGCAGTCACTCCATATCCAGGATGTATCAGAGATGTTCATGAATCACTGCACTAGTCCAAGTCGAGTCTTGAGTGTTTTGATAAGAGTCAGAGTCAAGTCTTAAGTCACATGAACAACAAAAATGTATGAGGCTGCTGGTTCCATCCATCAACCAAATGGCCAGTCCAGGTGACATCCTGCTGAGCAGTATGCAGTGGGCTACCATACACTTTCACACATCAGTGGAGCTCTCCTTCAAACAGGTGCTCTCTCACCAGGCCGGTAAGGCTTCCTTTTCCTCTTTTTGCAGGCTTCACTTCCTTTAGATTCGTCATCCACGGGAGGCTCTCGCTCAGGGCTGGAGTCGGACTTTCCCTCCCCATCAACTATCTCTCCTTCTGCTGTTAAAAACCAACACACAGAGTTGTCACACACACACACACACACACACACACACACACACACACACACACACATCTCTGTCTACCATCATTGAGGGGCAAAGGAGAGCAGTGTGAGAGCTTTCGCTTGTTTTGGCTCCTGTATAGTTATCCTTTCCTGCATGTAGAAAAATGCGACCAACTTTCCAAACATAAACCCCTGTGATGAAAAAACATGATGCAGGACTCAGGGCTGAGATGCTAATGGTACCCCTGGTGTCGTCTAGGTCTCCATCTCTGGAGAGCTCTATATGAGGGTCTGGGGGTGTCTGCAGCACAGCCACGCTGTTCTGGTTGATGATCCTCAGCTTCAATTTAGGCTTGGGCCGACGGCGCCGAGACGCAGTGCTGGCCAGGCTCTGGAGCTGAGACAGACCTGACTCTGTGAGACATACCCCATCCTGCGTGTAGGTGCGCATCAAGTCTGTGCAGGGGAAACGGCAGTGGTCCATGAATAGTGCCTTGAGGAACCTCACCGGCAATTACTATTTTACAGATAAGAGGTTAACAGTGATGGTCTTTACCTAGATCTCTTGATTTTGGAGGAATTTGTGGCATGACAGGAAGCTCACTCATATCTGCATCTGGTTTAGGCCCTGATCCCAATGCTGTGTTGATACATGATTCCAAAAAAAAAATATGAGGACTGAACTGGAATGTGCAAATGAATGTTAGTTTTGATGTCATAAATTCTTACAGTATCTCTGCAACAAGTTTTGCATAGTAAATAAACAGCTAGTTAGGATAAAATAATGAGGCATAAGTGAAAACAAGTGGAGTCCAAAGACATACAGCCACACACACATACACACACCCCTGCCTAATAGTGCAACGATTAAAAACATTCTGCTGCCAAATGATTTGTGGACAGTGCAGTCTAAAACACCAGGTTGTGCCTACCTGGGGAGAGGGAGCTGCTGCCCTGGCACAGGCTGCAGTCGAAGCTGCTGTCTGCCATCTTCTCAACCTCCTCCTCTGAGTGGAAGCCTTGACACAAGGCATGCATCCACCTGGAGGAGGCAGAAAAGTGGATTTATCATCCATGCCCCAAGGCAACTGTTCAAACACATCTACACATGCACACACGCACACACAGCTCACCTGTCACACTGATGACACTGGAGGATGATCTCTTCCTCACTGTAGTCCAGCAGACAGACAGGGCAGCAAGCCAGACTGGCACAGGGGGCGCACTGTGTGTAATTATTCTGCCACTCACATCTCACACCTGGAGAGGTAGCACCACATTGCGTGCAGGATACACACCTATGTATGGGAGATAAGACAGTGACACACACACACACACACACACACACACACACACACACACACACACACACACACACACACACACAATGTTAATCCTTCTCAAAATTTTGTAAATATTTTGTTGGAGAAAAACCTTGTGAAAACAAATAAACAAACAAAAATAAAACTACTTTAGTCCACTATGATCCATATGATACTGATCCACAATGAATTATTGTATTTGCATAATATTCAATACGTACTTATTGCTAAAGGTTACTTCAAGGTCAAATATTTATTAAAACCTTACATGATGGTTCTGTTTCTGTCAGTACACCTTGTTCTAACAGTCCATCATATGATCAGCCTACTACCAGTTAAATGAAATAGTGCTTTAGTTCAATCTCAGACCCAGATAAAAGAACAGATATGATTATGCATTACTCAGTCAAACAAATCTGAATGAATGCCAAACGTTTTTCAAAGGCAATTTAAGTTCTCATAGAACCCTATGTACATGAGAAGCTGGCATGGTGGTAGAGGTATGGAGACTTCCTCAGTAAACCAGGCGTAACGTCCCAACACCATGCAAGCTAGCAGAGCTTATGAAGTGCCTTCAGCTTCCTGACTAAAGCCCATTTACTCTGATAAACAAGCCCACACATTGTGGGAACATAATCACACCTTTAACTTTTGCCAATTCTACTTTTTCTTATACAGAAGCAATTTGCCTACAACTGAGAAACCCATATTTTGTAATTATATTTATAGAATAAATACTGTTTTGGTTTTTAATTCTTTGAGATTTTGTGCTTTATAGTTAAATAGTTCTGTACTCTAAAATGTGCCCTCTAAAGTGGGCGTTACCATTTGCACTTCCAGCTGCCATTGGGGACATTCTGTAGGGGCGGGTCCAGGCAGTAGGTGTGGTAACTAATGTCACAGTCATCACACAGCAGGAGACGGCCAGGGTCACTGGCCTGCCCGCACGCCTCACATACTGTACACTCCAAACAGCGCCAACCTTTGCTTAGCACCACTTTGGTGATCTACAACACACACACACACACACACACACACACGCATTTTTATGCAAGATTTACATTTAACGTTAAGTGCTCACTTATCTTTTCTGCAACTTACAAAACACCTAATAAAGAACTAATTGATACTGCTGTCTTAATGTCAACACACAAACCTGTAGTGCAAAAATTTAATGTTAATCGAATCTGTACATTTAAATGGGGATCTGAACATTTAAATAGGGATTTTCCAGTTACTAATGTGTTACTTTGAAAAAGACACTGAAATGTTGAAGGCGCACATTTGTGGATGCGCGTGTTTGTGTGTGGCTAGCTGCTTCCGGGTTGTGGGGTTTGGACTGGACCGTTACCTTAATATTAACACAGTAGGGGTGGTAACACTGTCCGCACTGAGCACAGGCGAGCAGTCGACCCTCCACGCCCTGCCCAAAACTTCCGCACACCACACACATGTCCTGAGAGAACGAGAGAGAAGAAGAAAAGGGGGCAGAGAGAGAGAGAGAGAGAGAGAGAGAGAGAGAGAGAGAGAGAGAGCGAGAGACCCCATTAGTTAGACAGCTGTGGACTGGGGCTATGGTGAAAATAGAAATTTCACACATGTTCACTGTCACCTGTTTCAGAGTGAAAGTGTCTGTGCTGGAGAATATCACCACTGTATTGTGCATAGCGTTCTCTTCTTCCTCTCTGAACGGATACACTGTTGTTTCTATGGCATTTATCTGCAAAAAACAAGCACAGAAGCATGAATGAGAAATAAGGGAGGAAGGGAGAGCCTTGCACCAAGCATAATTATTTCAGAAATTACCTTTGTTTGTGTATGGTTTTATATTACATACGATACGAATTCAACAACTGACACCAAGATACATACTCCTGGGTTGGGCATCGGACTCACTCCATTCTTCATCCTGGAGCGGCCACGTCCTCCTCTGCCTGTAAGCCCCGCCCCCCTGGGCCTCCGTCTCCCTGGGAAGCCCGACCCTCGGCCCTGTAGGCGGAGAAACAGAACCACATCATCTGCTGTACAATAGATATGCTGAGGACTCAAACAATTTCAGCAACGGAATACACACAATTCAAACTGCTGTAAGCCAAAGATTACTTTTGGCTAAATTGTCTTTAGATCCTGATAAACTGTCACTAAAATAGCTGCTCTAAAAGAAATTAAATGTCACTGTGACCTGAGCTCCATGACAAAAAAACCCCACAAAACAACCCACACCAACATTGTCTGGTGTATTAACCATCAGATAACTTCTCTAAAAGGGTGCAGCTCCTTCAGTGGCCAAGACTGTATGAAGTTAACAAGACCTGTGTAGTCATATACAACAGCATTATTAAGCTAGGTCCCTGAGGAAAAAAAAAAAAAAAAAAGAATGTTTAATAAAAAAGGTTAACAGGTCGCCTCTCAAATCCAAACAGTGATTATTTTTATTTTTTATGTTTCATCAATATGATTGGGTTTGGAGTACAGAGCCTGGGATAGCTATCTACATGAGTGTCAGCCCCCAGCCTCAGTTGACATCATTATGTATTACTCAAAGGGTAACAGAAGCATAAAAGAATCACGCAGGTTTGAAAAAACAACCATCATCCTTGTGTGTGAGGTGTCTGAGAGGCTGATCTGGGGCCATTCCACACAGAGAGGGTGAAGAGCTGTAAGGCTGGGAGAAAACATTCAGTCAACACTTTAACAATCCCCCCAAAAGCCCCATGTGTTCTTATAGACACTTCAGGTGGGCGAGGTTGGATCCAAAAAAATTAAACTGCCAAACAAATTAAAATGGAAAAACAATTCTTTTGAATTTTGATCCACACCGGAATGCAAAGTGCCTGTATGTAGTGAGATGGCATGACAAATTTGCATAAGTAACTTAAACAACAGGATGATGAGGGATGATGGAGAAGTCTCTCCCTCCAGTTGTAGCCTCGCTGTGCTGAAGTGCTGCAGGAGCTGGCAGAGCATCTGTGGCCACGTGTGTGTGACTCCTGCATTTCTACGTGACTCCTACTCACCCTAACAGCTCTATGCCTTCTGGCAGCAGTGTGTGATTCTGAAAAAGGAAATGGGCAGTGGCGTGTGGGAATGGGGTCTGCATTCCTTTGAAGACTTTTCTTTCAACACCGGGGACTGTCTGGTCGCACGCGACGCGTCCGCGATCCCGTAAGCCGACCCAGTAAACAAACATGAGGCTCCAGTCGACCTGCTGCGGGGGCGGGCCTGACTTGTTCAGTGGCACGGATGATTGTGGACAGTGCAACGGGGCGGTGGGAGACAGTCCCCCCTACAAGGCTGCCATCAGGGTCACGGGGCTGATGGCAGAAGCAATGGCTGCGGCTTCTGAGGCTGGAGTTCTACATGCTGTCAGTGAGTTTCCTTTCCGCAGGGACGGCCACCCCGGCTGTCACGCTGAAAACCGTTTGGCAGAATTACAATCCCTTTCCTCCTTCTCTCGTCACTCCTGCATTACCTCTTCCCCTCACCTTGTCATTAGGTGTCAGTGCATTCTCCCTTCCTCTCCGCTCCTACTTCCTCCTTCTTTCCATCCGCTTGTCAAATCCTTCCTTTGCTAACCTCCTTCTGCTTCTCTATTCTATCTGTGCTGTCTCCTCTCTCTTCTCCACTCATCCTTTTTGGCAAATTCTCTCTCCATTTCCTTCACTCCTCCCTCTCAGCCTCACTTTCTCTCTCTCTCTCTGACTTTCTCCTTCTCTTTGCCTCATTTCACCCTGTCCCCCCGCCTCCCACCCCTCTCTGCATCCCTCTCCATTTCTCTCTCTGTAATCACAGAGGGGATGGTATCCCATGTTCTGGCAGAGTCAAAGGTGATAATGCGGTTAGACCTGCCTTGGCTTAGTGCCTGGGCCTGGTGGGTCATCATGTCGACTCCGCTGGCACAGTAACAGATGGTACTGTGAACCCGCTGAGAGCCCTCTACTAGAGCGGACATGGCTGCCATGCGACCCCTGACCTCCCTGACATGCAACACATCTGCCCTATGACGCGCTATGCAAAGACATTCAGAACCCGGTCATTTATTGCTCCTGCTGCAGCCTGAAACCTAGGAAACATCATGCGTGTTAAGAGATTAAATTAGGCTGTTTTTGTTTTTTTACATAAGCTTAAGGCTGAGTTAGTGGCAGTCAGCAAACAATGTAGGCAAACGGCAGCGTGCTTGTTAGTAACCCATGCTAAATCTTCTCTCCCCCAGAGGTTTTCTGCTCCTATTTGTTCCGGAACCATTAAGTCACTAACAAGGTGGCCAAGTCAGAAGCTGTGGCGTCACCTCTGACGTCTGTTCATGGCTCATATATCAAAACCTAGTGTAAAAAAGCTAAAAGCTAAGCAGGTCGACTCAGTCTGAGTCTTAGTGAGGAGTTGTAGTTACCACGCGGATGCTCCATGCGAGTGGATTGGGGAGCTGCCTGCTCTGTGGGCCGTCCCAGCCCTCCGCCTGGCCAGGGCACCATGGGGGTGAGCTCAGCCTGGGAGAGGCACTCCATACTCCCTGAGGGTGGGGGTGGGTTAGAGAGAGAGAGTTAGAGAGAGAGAGAGAGAGAGAGAGAGAGAGTTAGAGAGAGAGAGAGAGAGAGAGAGAGAGAGAGAGAGAGAGAGAGAGAAAGGGTGAAGAGATAGACATTGGAAGAAGGAGCGAGAGACAGGGAGGAAACAAGTGAGAGAGAGAGAGAGAGAGAGAGAGAGAGAGAGAGAGAGAGAGAGAGGGATGGAGGAAGATAGGGTAGGATGTGGGCGACAACATGCCAAAACTTAAAAGAAAAGGCCAACAAAGAAATGGGCAGAAACACATGCATACATGGCCAGTCATGGTGGACAAAGCTGAAGTTGTACAGACCAGCACAGGAACATGGATGAGGTCAGGCAAAAATGACAGGTGTGCGTCTGAAGCACGCGGTGTGCGCAGTGCGGTCTGATTACAAAACAGTTGAAAAGCACAACCCTTCTGGCAGCCACCTACCACACCCCCTCAATAAGCGACAAACTAGCGAGATTTGTTATTGAAGAAGCGGGCCAGAGTTAACTCATGGAGGCTTCCCACCTCACGCCTCCTGCGCTGCGGTAAAAAACACACTTCACATGAACGTGCAAACCTCAGCTTGCCTTGGTTGCCATGAAAACCGAGCCACTGGTTTGTTTACAAATGAGAGAGAGGTGATAATGTCTAGAGTACAAGGGCATGAGGCCCCTGGAGGGTTCGATGTGCAAAGCAGTCAAATGGGAGGAGCACTTGATCTTAACTCCGCCTTTACTACAGACATCACCAGTAACCTCGTTTTTTCAGCTCATCTGTGAGTGGCTGGCAAATATATATGCTTACAACTCAAGATTTGGGGTATGCAGTAAATGCAGAACTAATAAATTATAGTGCACTTTAATGAGAGCAGATCTTACAGGGTTTATTTAACAGACACACTGGTATCTGTGCATAATTCTAATTCCATTTAAAGTGTATATTGTGTAGCAAAGTGTTCTTACTGTGGGGTCTGCATACTGCTTTATTTTAACTGGGGTTTGTATTGAGCATTTCTAACCTACATGTTGAAAGAAAGTCTTATGCTAAGCAATAATACATGTGACAAGAAGGTGTGAAGGTGTAAAGTAGAGAGACCTGCTGAACAAAAGAAGTGAAAAAAAAAATTCTATGAACTGTGTACAATCTGACCAAGGCCATGACAACCAGATGTCCATAGAAATAGCACATGAACTAACATGACACACTGAGTGATGCACTGAAGAACTGTTGTGAGCAAGTTGTCTCTGGTGTTGGCCTTATAGCTGACGAAGATTGATATAGATAACATGTTCTGACTGAGGAATTAAAAAAAAAAAAAAAATCCATCTACAAACAGACAGTGGAAAAGATGTGCTAACTGCTTAATATCTCAAAATGAAGAACACCTGTAAATCTGAAATGAACGCTTCTCTCACCAAGAGATGGGCAAGATTGTATATAAATTTTTTTTTAAAAAATCCATAGAGCACGCAGTCCACAACATGATCCCTTTTGCAAACCTTTACCAGCATGACAAATACATAGAATTCTGTCATTCACCAAAAACCCTGGTCCTACCTGTTTCACCCTTGGCCTTCCTGGTGAGAACTTCCTTTTGGAGATGGCGGGTTTGCCCATGCCAATTTTGGGCATGAACGGTATGAAGGTGGCTGAAGGCACGTTGCTACTAGCCTCTCCCATTCCAGAGTGGCTTTGGGGGCTGACAGAAGGATGGCCAGAGGAGGGCAAGCTCTCTGGCTGCCTGACTGGAGATGGCTTTAGTGATGTTCTCTCTTCCACCAGTGAGCTCAGCTTTGCCAGGCTCCGCTCACCATCCAGGCTGACGTCCATGTAATCAGTAAGGCCTTCAGAAGAGCGTTCGTGTTCCTCCATCGCGAGGTCGTCAGTGGCTCTCTCGTGCTGGTCCACCGTGACATCCTCGGTGGCTCTGTCATGCTGCTCTGCCATGCTGGTCTCAGTGGTTCTATTACGCTGCTCTACAGTGAGGCTCTCAGCAGTTCTCTTGTGCTGCTCTACAGTGAGGTCTTCAGCAGTCCCCTTGTGCTGCTCTACAGTGAGGCCTTCAGCAGTCCCCGTGTGCTGCTCTACAGTGAGGCCCTCAGCAGTTCTTTTGTGCTGCTCCACTGTGAGGCCTTCAGTGGCTCTCCCCTGGTGTTCCCCTATTAGACTTTCAGAGGCACCTTCATGCTGCTCTATTGAGAGGCCATCAGGGACTCCCTGAGGCTGCACCACCACGGGGCCCACCCTCTCTTCTTCCTCCGTTTCCACCTTTGGCACAGACTTAGCAGGACTTGCTTCACTTTCCAGGGAAAGTTCCGGAAGTCCTGGCAACGACACTTCCATGGGTTCCTCCTCAGAAGGTTCAGACACTGATGTGAGTTCTTTGGTGGATGGTGTGATGGCGTTCTGCTCCTCCAGCCTCGGTTCAACATCCTCTGGGTGAAAAGCTGTTTTTGCAGGACTAGTCAGCATCGGGGTCTCCTGAGTCGGCTCTGCCTTGGCGGATGGCATGAAAAATGAGACGACTGGAGTCTCTGCAGCTGGAACTTGTTCCTGCTGAGAAGGTTCTGGACTACTAGCTGGTTTAAGATCCTGAGGAGGTTGTGTGGCTAGGTAAGACAACAAAAAAGCAAGTTGCACTTTCTCAGACAGCAGAAATGAAACTTTAAACCAGATGTCTTGCCAAAGTAATTCCTCAACAACCGTCCTCAGTGGAAGAGGTTGTCTAGACAGCCAATAACAACCCATGATAGGACTGTAGGTTGTGCAGCAAGAGAGAAGAACATGAACAAGGTACCTGGAACTTTTTCACCCATGGGTCCTTTGTGGGAAGCTTCTGCACACTGGGCTTCTGCACCGCTCGTGTCAGCAAAGGCCACTAGAAAAGGAAACACACTGGAAGTCAGGGGAAGGACAGGTGTCCTCCTTACATAACACACAGCAGCACGAGCCAAGAACAGGTGTAAATGATTACATCACTAGGTAATGAGCAAATTAGGTTTTTTTAAGGAGGTAAAGAGGAGAAGTGTATATGTCTGCATTAGTCACAGATAAAACAGAAAGAGGGAGAAAACTAGATTAGTTCTTATAACAATGTAATCATATTCGGTCCTGCGGGCACACTGCTGATGAAATATACTCTCTTTATCTGTGCATATTTAAAAATGTCTCCAGTCTCACTGTCACACACACCCTTTTGCTTTGCGGCTCCAATTACACTTTGCTTTAAGATGCTCCAGTTGCCTATAATATCTGTCCCTTGCTCACTTCGAAGCCGTGAGCCACAATTTCCCAGACAAGTACCCTACAAACACTGTGATCCATTATTGGGGTCAGTTATTGGTCCTAATCAAATGTGGTCCATGTCTCCTCCAGGTACACAATCAGGAAGTTTCAAATACCCACAAAGGATTTCATAACTAAATATTAGCCCATTGCAGCTGAGATTATCTTAGTGCTATATAAAGTAATTAGACCGCAGGTTTCTTTGTCTGTCTGGGAGAGGGTTTGCATCAGCAAAAATAAAAACAGAGAAAGGACACGCCTGTGATAGTCTTTCTAAGTGACTGGCATACTAGGTATCCTTAATTACTAAATAATAATAATAATAGTAATATTATTACTACTACTACTACCACCAACACCACCACCACCACCACCACTAACAACAACAACAACATCAACACAATATTAAAGTAAATTGATCTCATACTTTCAGATAGAGAATTCTGGAGCTTAAAGCCATAATAACTAAAGGCAGACTCCCCCTTTTTAGCCAGGTTTTTGGGATGACTAGATTACTATTAGAAGACCTAACAGGTTGTACAGGTAGAGCACCATGGAGGCAGCTAAAGACTGAAGGGTTCTTCAAACCAACTATAAAATATATGAAGTCACTTTGAGGGTCGGTGTAATGTGATCTGTCATTCTAGTACGCGTGAGAATTCTAGCTGCTGCATTCATAACTTGTTGCAGATTATTAATGGACTTCCTGGGAAGGACAGATAAGAAAGCATTGCAATAATCCAGGCAATGTGAAACAAAGGGACAAATGAGTTTCTCAACATCAGCAAAGGAGAGAATGTCTCAGACTTTGAGATTTTAGTGACATCAGTGGTAACATGCTCTTTTACAGACCTCACTAATACAGTTATTGAAACAAGTTTTGGTCTTCACAGACTATACGTCTACTCAGATATTCACTTAACAGAACCTCTTTCTAATCTTTGTTCAGTTGTAGGAAATTCAGGTACATCCACAGGTTGATGTCATTTATGTAGTTCAGTAAGGATCCTTAAGAAATGTAAGCCTCAGGTGATAAGAACAGATATTGTATCTATTGGTTATATTATATCAGGCCAGCATGTATAGATAATATAAGGAAAGGGCCAGACATAACCTTTGTGGGACAGCGAAGGATCCTGTGTAGTGCTGATCCAGAGCAAATTGCATACTGCTGAGTATGACAGCATGTGTGCGCCCTGGGAATCAAAGTCTCTACCTTGGTGTTGCCAACACCCTGCTCTACTAGTATAGCAGTGCTGAGATATGCGAGTACCTGGGTGAAACGTCTCACAATCATTCAAGTAGGACCTAAACCAGTCTAATACTGTACTATACAGAGAGGTCAAATCAGTTCTTTAGCTCATCTATTCACATATTCAGCAAATCAAATGCAATACTGAGGTCCAGATAAATCAAGACATATCAACATTAACTCATTTACATAAAACAATGAGGCGTGTTGATTCTGTGCTATACCCAAAAGGCCCAAAAAACAGACTGGAAAATTGCATCAACTTTATTTGAGCAGAGACAATCAACTGTTTGGAAACCGCCTTCTCAATAACTTTGCAAAGAAAAAGTTTAGTTGGTTTGTACAGTTTGTTCATTGTTCTATAACCAAAATCTACCCCAGATATAGTGTTTTTTATACTCCTGCATGATGGATTAGTGACCAAACACTTTTGGAGAGCTATTTGCAATGTTTTATCTTATAGTAGTAATTATGTTGCTAAAGAATGCAGTGAACTCTCTGCATTTGTTGGCACAGAATTCACCAGAGATGCTAAGGGTGGGGTAAATCAATCTATCTATAATGGGAAAAAAATGTATTAAGGGTTGGCTTGAGCTGCTCTGCTGAAAACTACATCCATTATATTAGGCGTTTCATTACAAGAGGACATGGAGGCCGAATGCCTCAAATTCTCATTCAACATACTATGAAAAAATATATGTAGGATGACATACTATTATTTCGGCACCCCCAATCCACCACTGGCCACCTGCCAAGTCTCAGGACCAGCTACAAGTAGGAGTTCCCATGGTAACTTAAAGGAGCACAACTACAATTGTGCTCTACAGTCCAATCCAGCAGAGAGCCAGTAGCATCCTTTAACAGTTTGACCTGTGAGCTACCTTCTTTTAAGAAGCCAAGCTGCCTTTGCCTGCAGTGTGTGCAGGGACAGTAGATGATACGCCCACATCCATCTGCATGCATAGTGGTCTGGAGTAGTATGGATCAACAGTCAGCACGGACTTGTCTGTAAGGATGTGCGATGTAAACAAAATGCATTGTTCTGTGCAAAATTGTTTTGATTTGTTGGATTACGTGAATACTCTGATTCATCACAACACCCACAGAGGCCTCACATGGGAACAACTGAGAATTGGTTAGGATGGAGACAGCATACAATAAAATACACTGCCTGGCCAAAAAAAAAAGGTCACACACTAATATTTCATCGGACTGCCTTTAGCTTTGATTATGGCATGCATTTGCTGTGGCATCGTTTCCACAAGCTTCTGCAATATCACAAGATTTATTTCTGTCCAGAGTTGCATTAATTTTTTTTACAAGATCTTCTATTGATGATGGGAGATTTGGGCCACTGTGCAAAGTCTTCTCCAGCACATCCCAAAGATTCTCAATGGGGTTCAGGACTCTGTGGTGGCCAATTCATGTGTAAAAATGATGTCTCATTCTCCCTGAACTATTCTCACAATTTGAGCCCGATGAATCCTGGAATTGTCATCTTGGAATATGCATGTGCCATCAGGGAAGAAAAAAAATCCATTGATGGAATAACCTGGTCATTCAGTATATTCAGGTAGTCAGCTGGCCTCATTCTTTGGGCATATAATGTTGCTGAACCTACACCTGACCAACTGCAGCAACCCCAGATCATAGCACTGCCCCCACAGGGTTGTACAGTAGGCACTAGGCATGATGGGTGCATCACTTCAGCCGCCTCTCTTCTTACCCTGACGCGCCCATCACTCTGGAACAGGGTAAATCTGGACTCATCAGACCACGTGACCTTCTTCCATTGCTCTGGAGTCCAATCTTTATGCTCCCTAGCAAACTGAAGCCGTTTTTGCCGGTTAGCCTCACTAACAAGTGGTTTTCTTAAGGCTACACCGCTGTTTAGTCCCAATCCCTTGAGTTCCCTTCGCATTGTGTGTGTGGAAATTTACTTTCACTATTAAACATTTCCCTGAGCTCTACTGTTGTTTTTCTACGATTTGATTTCACTACACATTTAAATGATTGCCGATCATGATCATTCAAGATTTTTTTCCAACATTCCTTCCTTGAAGATGATGTTTCCCTACTGTCCTTCCACTTTTTAACAATGTGTTGGACAGTTCTTAACCCGATTTTAGTAGTTTCAGCAATCTCTTTAGATGTGTTCTCTGCTTGATGCATGCCAGTAATTTGACCCTTCTGAAACAGATGATACATCTTTTCCATGACCACAGGATGTGTCTTTCGACATGGTTGTTTAACAAATGAGCAGCTACTCACTGCATCAGTTAGGGTTAAATAACTTGTTGCCAGCTGAAACAATCACCCTTGCAGTAATTATCCAATGGGAGGCTGTAACTTATTTGCTTAGTTAAATCCAGGTGGTGACCTATTGTTTGGCCAGGCAGTGTATTTAAGATATGTTAGAGGGCTCATTTGCATGTAGCAAGGCAGCCTCAGTATTGCACAGGCCAGTATTGAGATAACTGACAGATATCAGGCACCCTTATTTTTTTGCCAGTGGAAGTAGTCATATTTGCCAGTAAATACCTACCAGTGAAGATCAAAGACTGACAGGCCTATGCCCTGAAGTACACAGTGATAGTTTTTTTCCCCACTAACCTAGCCACCTGTGGTCCATAAACAAACAATATCTAAACATAAGGCCCTTCAAGCTGTGTGTAAAAAAGCAGCTCCTCACACATCACCTTCATTATTCACACAACTTCACAACCTGCTCACCAGTGTTTAAATTTAGTGTCATAACTGCTCTCACATACAGTGACTGAGTCACATACAGTGTTGTCTGCAAGTCTGCCAAGGCCGGTGGGCCTTCCCAGCAGCACCAGGTATGGTGAGAGTGGAGGCCTGGGTGCTCACATCTGTGCCTGGACAGCTGCTCTCGCATGAAAACGACGAGGCTGGAGACCGCAGCCATGGACACAGCACAGGACCTTAGTGGCCAGCGCGGCACGTTAATGCAACAGCGAACACAGCGGACGAGTACCGTGATGCGGTGCAGTGGAAACTCACAGGACAGAGCACGGAATGCTGGCGGTGCCAGAGATAGCCGCGTAAAGTGCAAAGTTGGAGATGCGCCGTCTGGCTTCCTTTGGTTGGGCGAGAACAATGGACCAGAAAACAGATTCAAAAGGCAGCAGGGGTAGTGGGGATGAGAAGAGGGGCATCCTTCACAAAACCAGTCATTTACCCTTGAGGAAAGCCAGACTTCATAGTGCTTCCATGTCGTTTGCATCACGCCGACGACACAAAGAGAACACCCTTGCTTTAGTCTGCTCGTAATGGGGCACCATCTGGCTCCCGGTGCTCAAGACGTCCACAGTGACCGTGTGATCAGTGGGAAGCGAGGGATGGCAGAGGATGAGACAGCGTCATCTCCTCTTTGGTCTCCCTGCAGAACACCAGGGACCATGGCTTCATCTCACTCTACAAAAGGACCAGAAACTTCACACGGCGAGCCGCTATCGTAGCCCTGCGTTAAAGCAAGAGGGAGCGGCAGTTCATTAAAGGAGGGCTTCCACGTTCTGCACCCTTAGGACTCTGGCAGTCACACAAAGCTTATTATGACTCACAAAGGCTGGCAGGAGATTTGAAATTCTCCCGGACGAATCTCAACACAGATTCATTCGAAGCAGTGGCCCTCGGCTGATAACAGGTGTGACAGGTCATTGAACACCCAGCTCCATCCACCTGCCCAAAAGTGAGGCCAAACACTTTCCCCAAAAGCTGTGAGGCAATAAAAACTGGAGAGCGGGAAAAAAGAGAAATGAAAGCATTTTCAGAAATCAACCACTATGACCATACCAGGAGCTTCTAATCGAAATGAATGTTAGCGAAACAGCAAATTAAGACACTTCCGCACACTTGCTCTAAATGCCACTGGCCGCACCTGTCTAAGCCCTGCCCCAAAACTGTAACCCATTAACTGCTGCAGCCTTGAGTTGATATAAACACAGCACTTGAAGAAGTAAAAACAAAAGCCTTTCAAATGTGGCAAAGTAGTATTACAGGCAAAAAGTTCACTTTCAAAGAGAAAAGTAGACGCCTGATCTGTTGAGTTGTGCCAGATCAGGTTAGTCCATGCAAGGCATCTAGCTAGCTATCATTATTAGGTGATAAAACAAGTAGTTGCATGAAATCCGATGCACGATGAAACAAGTATTACACATATATGTGTGTGTGGTTGTGGTGGTGGTGGTGGTGGTGGTGAGGGGGGGGGTATTAATAAAATGCATAAGCCCTCGAAAAAAGGAATGCCCACTGGACAGCTGTATGTGTGCATTGCATACTGAGCAGTGACTAAGACAGCACAGATGGAGCCTAATTATGTCCAGCCTGATCTACTAACTACATGTAAAATGGGATGTTCCTTGTGTATAAATTATGAATATAGTGTTACATATATTTTAACATGTTATTGAGTTTGGTTAGTAATGAAAAGACCATTTTAAATGTGAGAATAAGTACTAACCCACACCTGGGCAGGTGTGGATGTAAGGGTGAGTGCACATTTCATGTGAGGTATCCAAGTGGGAGAACCTGCACAGTCACAAAGAAATGCTGATCAGTAGTCCATGCCTTCTGCACTACTGAAATCACCGTAAAAGTCTAATGCCACCATGCTGTCTTGTAAAGCTGTTCCGTCAGCTTTCCTTTCAGTCGGTGGCATTGTACTTTTGACAATGATTAGAGACTCCCCTCACTGAACCCGGGAGGGCTGAAGAGTCTGGTTTAATGGGGGACCTTGGCTGACTCCTCCCCTGAGCTGCCTCTGGCTTGAGGGCGTGTCCAGAGGACTGGCCCCCAGAGGAGCCTCAAGAACAGTTTGCATATTCATGACATGATAATGGAAGGATAAGCAGGCGAGAGTACAACAAGTTGACTTCAATGCAGGAAAACCGAGCAGATCTGAGGCGATGCTCCAAGGACATATTGACCGCAGAAAGAGATTCAGCTTGCGGATTTAAATAATATGTTAAAACTCAATAAATTGTGGATAAAGAAAAAGTGGGACAAGGGAAAGCGGCAAGATATGCTTTTGGTTCCAGGCAGACATATTTCAGCTTGCCTGAAGCCATTGTGACACAGGATTAAATGAACTTTTCTTTCCAAAGGATTCTCAAAGCCATAAACCTAAACACTGTTCGCTGCCAAGCACCACAAGCGCTGTGGTCATGTCATCTCCTTAACTTGTACAACAGCACAGAAAGTGTGTGCAGTAAACAGCTGGGACACGAGGAGTTGCGGATTCCAGATGCCAGAAGAGCTATACAATATTTAGCTGTTTATTTCCTCACTTGTACAGAGCATCTTAAGGACCTTTTTAATACTACATGCAATTCAACACCCACACACACAAGCACGTATACAGACATACATGCACGAAACACTATAGGCCAATCCATGAGGACAAACCACTAAAGAAGGCGAAGGTGTGGTCTTCAAGGCACCCGCTAGCGTCAGGCATTTCAGCACAGCAGGCTTTCCATCTTACCGGACCCGCGTCGCTCTGCAAAGTCCCCCAGCACAGACACGGTCTTGTTGGTGTCTTCCTCGTCGTCGAGGATCCGGGCCGGTTGGGGCTCAGCATCCGGGTGCGCCTCTCCTTCGGCGTCGATGTGCGAGCCCACCTTGGCTGGGAGAAGCTCCTCGGCGTCTGTACGCACGGGCCCTCCTGGCTCGAAGCCAAGGTGTTTACATGCAGAGCAGACGTAATCCTCTCCGGCCTGCACCTCCGCATGCCCTTCCACCTGCCGCTCACACTCCAGATGGAACCACCTGGAGCACCCAAAGAGGAGGAGGGAATATTAATACCATTAACCATGTTTTATTTACAGTGTCCCAATGCCGACACATCGGTCTGGCACCGAAAACAAAATTAAACTGACAAATACATATATGTGTGAGTACTGCAACAAGCCCTCCAAGACACTAACGTGACAATGATGAGTACCAGCAGACATAATTAGACCTAATCATTATCCTATAATAATTACCTTAATTATCCTAAAATTATCCTAATTTGGATGCATCCAAAGAATGTATTGCCTTTGGAAAATGGCAAGCAGTGAAATGTAAGGCCGGTGTAAGAAGGGATTTGCGCATACCTTTTGCAGTGTAGGCAGGACAGCAGGTCTTTGTGAAGCTCGGGGTCCAAGTTGCTCGAGCACAGGGGGCAGGGCAGAGGGGTGTCCGGATGCCCACCACACACCTCGCACAGCAGCCCGTTGTGGTGCCACTGGGTGCTGCTCCGTACTCCGCACTGCACGCATGCCCGGCAGTTCTGCAACAGATCGCTTGCGGTTAGCCGGATGTTTGCCCCTTGCACACCACCGCTACCATGCCTGTGGGTACTGAAACCCTTCAGGAAGGGGCGTTGATCTCCCTGCTCAGATACGCCTATTGAACCTGGTAAGTAAATGGCGAGCTGAGACAGGTGTGTGAGAACTGCAAAGGATTTCATGTGCATTCGGTGTGCCTCCTAGCCTACAGATGGACACACAGCAGTAGAGGAAATGCTCAGTTTTTGGGCTGTACCTGACATCTCCAGCCGTTAGTGGGGATGGAGTCCATCACTGGCTGTAGGCAGAAGGTGTGATAGCCTTTATCACACATGTCACACACCAGCATCTTGGAGTCCTCTCCAGGATTCCTGAGACAGGGCAGCATGTGAGCCAGAAAAGCACTTTTCAATGATAATCCACTCCCCCCAATCTCTTACTTTTTAGAATCTAAACACTAAAAAAAAATTCGAAACTAAAACAGAGAAACTGAATGCACAAATGGTTCATGATGTGAATGTGAAAATAAGATAACCAAGTAACGGAGCAAGATTCAAAATGTTCTAAAAGATAAAGCCATATGGCCATAAAATCAGACTACGGATTCAAACAAATACATGCAACCGGAGAAGCTCAATGGTGTTCTTGTGCCGGACTCGGCTCAGCTTTCCCACGACACTCACTTGCACGTCTGGCAGACTTTACACTCAGGGCACTGCCAGCCGGCCCTCTTCAGAGGGGTGACGCTGATGTCCAGACACATGCCATGGTAGTGCAGCCCACAGCTGGTGCAGAAGAGCTGGTCCAGCAGGTCCCCCGAGCTGTCACACAGCACACAGTCTGCCTCCTCCGTAACTGTTGGGCGTGGGGGTGGGGTTTGGAGACGGGGACACAAAGAGGCAAAGGTGACGGATGGGAGAGTGTGTGAGACGGCGGGAAAGAAAGGTTTCATGGCTGCGTGATTCATTAAAGGTATAAATTACAATAAATACAGAAAAGGGAGTCCCATATGGCATGCTCAGCAGAGGCCATCTGGCAGCATACAGCGTTAAACTGCTTGACAGAAATGACTGATATCTCTAATCTGTCTGCATGTGTCTTTGCTCTGCTCTTGTTGCATCGTGCCACCTCAACTCAATTGGAAAAAGTTTTATCCTGCAGCAGTAACAAATCAAATAAACAACAAAGAAACCAACAAAACATGCGTATACAACTTCAGCAAGCCTGAATGAGAAGAGGGAGGTTGACAAGGTTGAAGGGCTGTCTCACATTTGCTGAGGGCCAGTCCAATGTGCTCTGTGCACAGGACAGACAGCTTCCTGAAGTCCTGGAAGGTTCCGGCGCCCCCCGCGCAAGGGTAGTGGTACGACCGGTCACACCCCTCCTCACAGCACTTGATGGATGCTCCAAGGCGCTTACAATATGCACAATGCTATGGAGGGAGAGGAAGAAAGAGAGAAGAAGGATGGCAGAGAGAGAGAGATAAGTTTACTGGTTTTTACACTGATTTTACTGGGCCCAAGACGCGCAATTTATTGTTTAGCAAACCGACTTTGTGGTGCATTTATAACATGTATCCAAGCCTTAGAGACAACCAGCTATTTAAATACCAAAGCCCTGTATGGTCACAGCACTATCCAATGAACGCAGTGCCTATGACCACAACAAAGACTGCCCAACTTGCTCTGTAATTGTTCCACCATGACAGTGGTCGCACTAATCTTAATTACTCTCTCCACAACTGGAAAGGCTGCATCTGATTTTGTCTGGACATGGGGCGCTGTACTTTCTGTCTCAGGTCTGTTGTATAAAGTAAAGACTGATTTTATAATAATAGTAATATTTAAAAAGAAGATGGTTATTTATTAGGAAGTCTAATTAACCAAAGGAGAAGTGGTGAGAAAAGCACTTCCGTGGCAACACATTTGTTTAGAAACTAGGCGAAAGGAGCCTCTAATGAAAGAGGATATGCAGTAATGATGGCATAAGCTGAGTCAAATGGGGTCAGGAGTTCTCTGCTTCCTCAGCTCACTTCCATGAGCGAGTGCTCGGCATTACCGGTTTTCTCCTGCAGCAGGAGATGCTGCAAAAAGACTCGCAGCATCAAAAAAAAAAAAAAAAAAAAAAAAAAAAAAAAAAAAAAAAAAAAAAAAAAAAAAAAGGCAGCAGCTTCCACATTTCCTCACCGCTAACGGTGCGACTCAAAGCACCTCCCTCTGCTCTAGGCTTGCAGATACCTGCATCAGGGCCCGCGTTTGCAGACAGGCTTAACGAGGCCTTCTGACACAAAGCCAGAGGTTCAGAAGAGAGGAGAGGTGCTCAGGCCGGGTTTCACAGCCAGGTCTCACCGACGTCTCGTGGCATGTCTCGTGATCACCATGTTTGTTTTTGCATCTGCCTGGGCCCATGGTCGGTGAATTTCAATAAGGTGTGTATGGAGACACGGTGGGCCAGACACACAGGCTGGATATAGAGGCATGGAGACCTGGAGCTAGCATGCCACACATACGGACGACTCTGCAGCACCTCAGCCCCCACAGCCCCGCACGCGCATATACACAGCTCCTCCCTCCCCACCCTCACGTGCGCACGTACCTTCATTTGCAGCTGCTCTGTTATTTAGCTCTAGTTAAACTGCGATTTGCCACTGGTTCAACACCTCAGAAAAAAGCCTTAGTTAAAAGAGATTTACATGAAGCAGTGGGAGTGGGCATGCTGGCCAGCGTGTGTGTGTGTGTGTGTGTGTGTGTGTGTGTATTAAGGTACAGCCTGAGCTGACGAGGAGGAGCCCTGGCGAGTGCCGTGACCTTTTCTGTTTCACAGCAGAGCAGGCCATGCTGATCAGCAGCGACCTTTAGCACCCCTCCCCCACCTGCCTCGCATACTGCCTCTCTCTCTCACACACACATACATACACACACACACACACACACACACACACACACACACACACCAAAGAGGCACATTTCTCAGGCGTTACAGCGGTGGGAATGTGAGTTTGCTGGCAAGAAGGGTAGCAGCAAGAGACGTTCTGGTGGGATCAACAGGGCAGACGGGGAAAAATTAGAGCATTCAAGATGCTTTGCTCAACATACCCTGCCATAAAGAATAATGAACCAAATATGAAAATAATATAACAAGTCTGAGCAAAATTATAGATATTTCATGGGTCGAAATTTGAGCAAAGCAACAGAGATTCCTCACTCCCATTATATAAAACCTTCCAAGGTAATTCTTTAGCTTAATTAAGAACTGCCTAAATTATTTATAGGACATCCTTAACAGGCTAAAGTATATACAGATATTTATAAATGCTTAAGTTATTAGCATCATCATAAATTATGTTGTGACCAATTTCTAATAAGGCTGATGAGTAATCTGTAATGTGTGTGTTTGGTAACATGTTTACATCGGTATAATCAAATAAAGTGTCATTCAGAGAACCTAAAGAAATCAACAGTCCAAGTCTGACTCACCACTGTGCTCCCTGAGTGGATGGCTCTGTCCACGTTGAGCAGTGATTGGTCCTCTGCCTGGTATACACCTTCTGACCACAGAGCACACCGCTGATGTGCCCAGCACTGACCTGCAGGCACAGAAGATTCAGTCTTGCCATCAGGTCAACACAGATATGGGCTTCTCTCTCCTTCCAAACCAAGAGCAAAGGGTTTTTGTAGGGCCTCTTTAACTGCATTGTGGAATAAACAACCTAAATATCAGTGGCTGGTGTTCACCCATTCAAACGGCACTGTGCATACCGGGAAACTCATAGCGGGAAATGCATCCTTTCTCAGAGCGAGAATGTGAACGGACAAGGCCCAAAGCTGGCTGTATCATCGAAGTACCTTACCCGACTCATCGAAGAGACACCGGACATCTACGTCATCCGGAATGCCGACATGGTGGAGCTCATCCCAGGACCTGCTGCAAGACTCTTCAGCTCCAGAACTACAAAACAGAAGATGGGAATCAGAGAAGAACTACAACAACACAGCTTGGCCTGTGATGGCCAAGCAACAGGGCAAATAGACAGTGAAGGTCTCTCTTGCTCCACCCCAAGCCTACAAAGCCCCAGCATGGTTTAGTGTTCATCCTTTCTCCTGTACCCCTGATTTGCCTAATGAACTATATCAACATTTAACTGGTAAGTTTTGATGCATCATAGATTCAAAGGCTCCACTTTTTGAGCTCTTGCAACAAAAAACTGATACATCAAAACATACATCAAAAAACATACATGAGAGATTTCCCCCTTTTTATGTAATCGGTTATTTTAGTTTTTGATTTTGTACAACCTTTACATTAAAAGTAAATTAAACTGCTAAATGTGCTTTATTTAGACTTACCTTACTTCAATCATATGGAACTTAATAATGCTTTATATTACTGCTTTTATTTTGTAGAATACAGAACAGCAGCATATGGACATGTTTTTTTTTTTTAATTGCAAAGGCTCATTTAGTGTTGTGACCCCAGTGAGCCAGATGTGGACACCAGATCAGGTCAAAAGACAGTGAAAATAAAAAACAGTGAAATCTGTCAATGCATTATGAACGTTAAACGGAAAATGAAGTATCCAGGACATTAGCAACGACATCAGGGGCAATCAGGCCCCTGCATAATAAAACAGAGGAGGCTGGGAGCCCTTCCCTCAAGCCTTGGAAAGCAAACAGCCTGATAAATGTCAGTGCTGTGCAGCAGGCTCAGACGTGGCCTTTAGCACGAAGCGGACAGAGCTGACGGGCTTCGCATCCGCATGCGCGTGGAGGGAAGGAAGGGGGAAAAAAAAAGATATATAAAAGTCTGCTGTCGGCCGGTGCGTCATCACGGGAGCAGAACTGAGCGCCGAGTTCACGCCTGACGTTCAGCACAGCAGGCCTTGACTCGCAGCCATTTTAATTTAGCTGTGGCGAGTGATCTTGGGCCGTGATGTCGCCGACTGATGTGCCAGTTATTCAGAAATGACTCACAGTCAACAGATAAAGGCATCGGAAGCCACCCTCTGCGTCTCATTATACCTTTTCTGCCCATTCATATCCATCTGCTTGGACTGGATTTAAAGAAAGATGCATTTACATCTATCTAATGAAAACACAGTTTATATGTAAATAACAAATATGAATATAATCCTTTATTGCTTATCAACCCTTCTCTACTGCTAGTCATGAATGTTCAGAGCGTGATCACTGTGAACAATTTGAACAGGTCTCAAATAATCTAGAAATTAAAATATTTATGCATAATTAATGCCACTCAGGTGACAAAAGTGCTGCAAAAATGTCATCCACTCCTGTGAAACCACCGCCTGTTATTGTGGTCGCAGATGTGATCTTAGCCCCAAGAACGTCAGGAACAAAGCCCTACGACACTTTTTGTACCGCATGCCCGCCCGCACACATGTACACCTGCCTGCCCGCTTGAGGCTACTGCTCCTGGTTGCCTACTCCAGCTGTGAATGGCGCTTTGATCTTTTGTCTTCTCTGGTACTCTGCCTGTCCATGGCTGCAAGTCCATGAGCGCCTGCAGCTCTGACAACCAATCACGGCGCTTCATTTGAGATGGCGAAGCCAGGCAGCGCTGGCCAGCCGCCAGCTCCGTGGTCCCCAGCAGCATTACGTCAGCTGGCCGCCCCCCGGGGAGACGCCTGATTGGCTCCATGGAGCCGAGACAAATTAGGCAGAGAAGCGTTCAAGAGAGGCCAGGAGGGAAGGCCCTTTGTGGGCCCAAGCGCACGCTGAGGCTGGTCCCTCGCGTCCCGCCCCACAGGACTGCCCGGAACCTACGGGATAATCGCAGGCCAACGCAGCGCATGCCAGCAAAGAAAAACATATGAGACGAAAGCGCGAGAGAGAAGGAGAGAGAGAGAGAGAGAGAGAGAGAGAGAAGACAGGGGAGAGAGAGGGAGAGAGAGGGAGCTGGAAGTCAGCTATTGTTCCTTTTGTGCAGTCCTTTTTCTGTAAAGGACTGGACTCCATTTAGCCCACTTCACCAGTGCGATGAATAGACCCAAAGCACTGCTACGTGTAAAACTTTCAGTCCATTTCTGGCCCAAAGGACTCCGGCCTGCCTAAAAAGGGATGTCATACACAAATGCCACACACATTCATGCAAAGCAGATGGCATGGCAGCCTGCAGTAAGGCTAAGCCTTCTGAAACAGAGAAGATGCCATTTTTATAAACTGCAGTCCCTGACAAAGCAGCACAGGCATCCCTAAACGGGATGAGGAGGCAGGTCTTAATTACGACATGCTACTCCTCCCACCGGATCAGGCCCTCCCCCGTTTCGCAAATGGTAAGCGCATATGTAAAATGCCAAATCAGTCCTTTTTGTTCCCCCTGTGAATCAAACAATAAGGCTCGAAAGAGTTACAATGCTTTGCAGGAGTTTGCAAAAAAGATTTTAAGTGTCACTTTAAATACATTTGTATAAAGCTATTAAGCTGTGTAATATATGTCTCTTCCTAATCAAGGGTATAGAACATGAGAGAGGTAGGCCTAACAATTTATGAATGCAGACAGACCATCTTTCTCTTTCAGATCCACTATGTGCACATCAGCACATACACATACTTGTACACACACACATGGCTAACGATGCCATTTCTGCTATAATAGTATCTAATCCCCTCTATCTGTATGGCCTAAGTTACAGGATCTGTGCAGAAGCCCAAACCACCGTGACTTCCATAATCGCTGTGCTGCTCCGAGCAAATTCCCACCACCCTCATCTCACTGGGCGAGTACCCAGGCCATTACAGCCCACCTCTCACAGCCAAAGCAAACCTGGCAGCTCTGTCCGCTCTCCTCCAATCAGTTTACCTCTCTGGGCCTCTGGGCCTTCCCAATTGGACGGCAGCTGTGCTCCCATCCTCCTCAGTTCTGCCCTGGCGGCAGGGCGGGGCTTCACAGCCGGGTGTGGCCTTGAAGAGTCTGAGCTCACCCTGGCCGAGCAGACTCCGGGCGCCGCAGTAACAGAAGGCACAGAGCCGCTCACTGTAGGCCGAGACCACACGCATGCATGCATACACATGCACAGACACACACACACACACACACACACACACACACACACATGCACACAGTTCAGAATGGGAAGGCATTGGCCTTTCCTCACACAAACAAAGAAAGGTCAGAAACACAACTTTTTAAAACCCCTTTTGACATATGCAGCTTTACACATAAATGTTCCAATGGTTTACTGGGATGGGTGTTACGTGGGAGTGAATGCCAGATTTGAAATACTAGGAAATCTGATCCGGCTGTTTACCGGGACCAGACCTAGCATGATTCCTGAAAACATTTCGGGGACACTTGCGAGTAAAAGTCAGAATGTTACTGGATTAGAGGATTGCATTTTGGACTGGATGCAACAGCTGCAGTTTAAAAAATTAAAAATTAAACAAAAATTAATTCTTATGTGTTTATTTACTGTTTGAGTCAAAGCCAAAATGAATTCCATTACATTCTGCTATGGTTTCCAGAATTTTCCCGTCATATACAAGCACGCTGGACCAGGCAGTGTTCCAGTGTTGGAAGATGAATCTGTCTGCATTGCCGAAATGTTAATCTAGGTTTTCTATTGCGATGCCTAAGCTAGCGGGCTATCCAAAGACCTGGTGCATCTCATATGGTAATAACTATAGGCATTACAGGCAGGAGAAGCAGTGCAGAGTGAGCTAGATGAGGCATGGCTCAGAGAAGGCGCTGGTAAATATTTATTAGCTCTGGAGAGCGGACAGACATGGAACCTGTAATAGGGTCCCCAGATGTATCGCCTGTCCCCACATCATCAACTTGCACTGACGCTGCAGTCCATCTGATGGATCGATCCGCGGTCATCAAGAGACCAAGGACCCAGGCCAGTGAGCCTAGATGTTCTGGCACTGGTTTGAAGGTGTGTGCTTGTGTGTGCGCTCGCACACGAGTGCAGAAGTGTTTGTGTTTGTGTGTATATGTGGGGGAGTACTAGTAGAGAGGGGCAGGAAAACAAACAAACGCGCAACACAGTCTGGAGAGTACGTAGATGCGCAACACAGTCTGGAGAGTACGTAGATGCGCAACACAGTCTGGAGAGTACGTAGATGCGCAACACAGTCTGGAGAGTACGTAGATGCGCAACACAGTCTGGAGAGTACGTAGATGCGCAACACAGTCTGGAGAGTACGTAGATGCGCAACACAGTCTGGAGAGTACGTAGATGCGCAACACAGTCTGGAGAGTACGTAGATGCGCAACACAGTCTGGAGAGTACGTAGATGCGCAACACAGTCTGGAGAGTAC
The DNA here is from genome assembly GCF_041902795.1 of Electrophorus electricus. Lineage (NCBI taxonomy): Eukaryota > Metazoa > Chordata > Actinopteri > Gymnotiformes > Gymnotidae > Electrophorus > Electrophorus electricus. The sequence goes on from NC_137516.1 coordinate 13,075,081, forward strand.
GTAGATGCGCAACACAGTCTGGAGAGTACTTAGATGTGCAACACAGTCTAGAGAGTACTTAGATGTGCAACACAGTCTAGAGTGTACTTAGATGTGCAACACAGTCTAGAGAGTACATAGATGTGCAACACAGTCTGGAGTGTACTTAGATGCGCAACACAGTCTGGAGAGTACTTAGATGTGCAACACAGGCTGAAGTGTACTTAGATGTGCAACACAGTCTGGAGTGTACTCAGATGTGCAACACAGTCTAGAGAGTACTTAGATGTGCAACACAGTCTAGAGTGTACTCAGATGTGCAACACAGTTTGGAGTGTACTTAGATGCACACAGCTGAGAACATAAGCACAAGGGCAAGCTCATCAGGGACAACAGTGGGAACAGTTTCTGTCTCTCCCCTTTTCTCTCTCTAGCCCCATCTCTCCATGACTGTCAGTCTTTCATTCTTTCAGATACACAGGCATGCACACACAGATGCACAGAGACACATGGACATTTTAATCATAGGAAAGGCTGGAGACATTATGCCTTAGGAACCTAGCAGCTCTAAAGGTCACAGGCCCATCTGGAGCCTATAGGCCGCTGATCCAGTCCTAACACGTGTACTGCGGTTGAACCCAAGGCTACTGCAACAAACTCACACAATCTAGATAAAATAAAACACACACCTCCCAGCACCATCTAGTTTTGCATACTGACCCACACTGGCATTTAAAACCTCCACAATGTTCTTGCTAAAGTCTGATACTTGAGGGTGGTGATTTTGAGACTGGTAACACACAGAAATGACTCAGTTTCAATAATTAAATAATGAATAATGCATTCTGTAGTGTTCAATTGAAACCATGTAGCTAGTGAAGAAAAGCCAAATCAAAACAACCTTTTACTGTCAGCAGTAAAACGGCCTTCAATAAATGTAGGACAATAGCAAATCTACACGGTAAACATTTAAGCAACTTTGTAAAATATGTCTATGCATATATTAGTATGGAAAGATGAGGGCAAGTATTTATCCTAAAAGTCTCAGGAAAGAAAACAGATGAATGAATAGGTTGTGTACATGAACAGACTGTGTACATTTGTGCGCGTTTCTTTAAGAGGTCTATATCCAATCATTTCATCTGAACTTGTTCTGGACAGGCCTTTAGAACGACACCGAGTATACAGTGCAGATCAAACTTCTCCAATTGACAGATAAACACACATCTGAATCCTCTCCCAAGCCTAACACACACACATGCACACACAAACACACACACACCTCCCACGGTTGGAAGTGAGTCAGTGACAGGCTGTTGCACTGACCTGCTTTTAGCTTCTCCAGAGGCTGCTGATGTTTCTGCCACCCCCATTGCAGGAGTTGGAGAAACAAGGGACGAAGGCCGCTCCTCTTCCTCTCCGGATAGTACCACTGCAGTGGTCCCATCGCTGTCCTCCTGCTGAGCTTTAGTGCCTGAGAGAGAGAGAGAGAGAGAGAGAGAGAGAGAAAGAGAGAGAAGGAGGGAGGGAAAGAAAGAGACAAGTAGGGAGAGAGGGACAGACAGAAGGAGGGAGGGAGGGAAGGAAAGAGGGACAGACAGAAGGAGGGAGGGAGGGAGGGAGGGAGGGAAAGAGAGACAGAAGGAGAGCAGGAGAGGGAGGGAGGGAGGGACAGAAGTAGGCAGAGAGAGTCAGAAGGAGGGAGAGAGGGAGAGAGGGAGGAGTGAGAGGAGGGATGGAGAGAGAGGAGAAAGAATGAAGGAGCAAAGAGTTGAGAAGGAAAGGGATGGGGAGCAAGGGAGAGAGAAGTAGTTCAAGTGATTGTGAGGGGGAGAGCATGAGAGAGGGGGGAACATGGGCTTTAACGGGCAGCATGTGTTTCATCATTGGGTACAGATCCATCCTGCTTCCCAATCCGTTGCTCTTCAACGTTCTTCCCAGGATTGCTTCGAGAAGTCCTCATGACTACTGACTGCTATATTCAAGTGCACATTCTCAGTGTAGTGATTCAAAAGCAATCCAGTGTCTCCTGTCTGCTGCACATTGAGGTGTGTGTTTGTGTGGCCTGGCATTTCCCTCTATAACAATGCAGAAACTGGTCAAAACCTGATTTTAAATGTAGGAACGCCTATTCTATTGACTCATTTTATTTGGCAAATGATCCAATTTCCAAATTCTGAATTAAACTATGTAAACACACAAGATTTATGTATGAAATGCAAAAAAATCCTGACTCGAAGCTAAACAAATATGGTGCTGTTGGAGGAGACACAGGGGTTCATGGCTACTAAAAGCCACCCGACATCTTATCAAACTGTCGTCAAACCTGGCCATGGGACAACAAGAAGAGGGAGAAAATCATGAGAGGAGATTTAAAACATTAGACCTACTCTAGCTTCCTCTATATCTCCAACCCGGGATGGGAGATCGAGCCGGGGGCGGGGGGTGGTGGAGGAAGAGGCCTGACTACAGCTCTGTGGCTAGAATCAAATCCTTTCAATTAGTGTCTAAGAGCAGAGCCATGTGGAGCCCGACGAAAAAACTCAATCCTGTTCAAGGACTGTGCACTGGCAAGCCTGCTAAACGCGCCTCCAGTGCAGCCAGAGCGTTGGGTCAGAGAGACCGTGCGGCTGTGCTGGGGGGAGGGCGGGAATCAACAAAATAAATAAAATCAATTCAGGCTTCCAAGTTCTGATTTTGTTTTCGTGGAAAAGGCCTCGGTAGCCCAGAATAGCACCATCAGCCATGGTGGTGGGGAGCAGGGATGGTAAACCGATTGGGGGGAGAGAACAGGAGAGCTGTGGGTGGGGTTTTAAGCTGGTGCGGAGGAGGTGTGGGAGAAGACACCATGAAGCAGGAGAGCAGGAGACGAGAGGCTGATGACGGGGACGTGGAAGGCCTGAGACGAGAGGCGAGGAGGGGATGAAGGAGGACACAGAGAGAGAGGAGAAGGAGGAACAAATGATCCAGCCTCACCTGGCTCCTGAGTGCTGCCAGCCTCAGCCAATTCCATTCCGTCTGTACTGTCTTCATCTTCCAGCACAGCCTTCCCCCGGCAACGGCTCCTGAGAGAGAGAGAGAGAGAGAGAGAGAGAGAGAGAGAGCGAGAGAGAGAGAGCGTGCATGAAAGACAGAGCAAGAGAATGAGAGACACATGGAGTTATCATGTGGAGAAAGCCAGTGTTGGCCAGAAAGTAAATCCGCACGACGTCAAACTGGTAAACAATGTATCCAAACAGTGCAGGAGGGAAAGAGAGGAAAAAAAAAGTCAAAAGAGTAAAAATCACTAGGCAGTTCAAAATCAAATACTGTAGAATAAACAGGAAGGAAAATGGTCTCTCTCTCACACACGCACACACGCTCTACAGTAATGCTGCTGTAGAGCATGGCACCAACCTGTGGCACACCTGGAAATGAGTCAGAGATCTCCAGTGCATGAATCATCAACATAAACAAACCCTATTTACCCCAAGTTGTCACCAGTGGCCTGCAGCATTTCCCTGTTGCTAAGAAGCGTGAAATGACAGTATATTTTATTTCTGTGGACACTAGAAGCTAAACATATTGGGGCGAGAGGTGGTCTCAAGCCTGTATGAGGAAAACACCAGCCTGCCCTGCCCCCACCAGTCAGGACTGCAAAGGATCCTGGGAAGGACACTAGTGCACCACTTTGGACTACCATTGTCTGAAGAATGAGAATTAGAGATGGCACAATACCAATTTTTCTGTATTGATCTAATACCGATACACTGCATTTGAATGTCACCTGATACCAATCTGATAATTTTTCATCCACTAATTTTTCATCCACTGTGGAGCTGTGGTTCAGTTGTTTGGGTGTAACAAACACAGTATAACCCTCATCATCAAAGTGAAAATTACAAATTTTTTTAAAAATCTGTTAAATTATTATAAATTAATTAGTAAAATAGCTGATTTGTATAAGTAAATAGCCCCTTAGATTAATCATTATAAACTTGATCAGATACAACTAATCACCTTCCGGATCACACAACAGGCCAACTGACCCACACCTGACATCAATTGTCATGGTTTTGATTAATTCAGAATAAAAACAGATTTGGGGATTCCACTTCTAGTAGTGCAGGGTAATAGAACATTTACAGATATAAAAATTTCAGCGGCTTTACCTATCCCTCCAAGTACCTTTCAGAGCATTCTGAAGAAGTGGAACGCGTGTGGCACCACTAACTTCTTGCCAAGATTGGACCATCCCTCCAAACTAGATGGACAAGCTAGGAGGACATTGATCAGTGAAGTTACCAAGAGGCCAATGGTAACTTTGAAGGACAATGTCACAACCTTTACACAAAGCTGGCCCGTATGGCAGGGTGGAAGGAAAGAAGATGCCCGGGAAAAAGTGGCACGATGAATGTCATTTTGTTTTGCCAAAAAACACTTTGAAGATTCTAATGTCATGCGCTAAAGGTTTTATGGTCAGATGAGACCAAGATTGATCTTACTGCACTGAACTCCAAGCAGTATGTTTGACGAAAACTAAACACAGCATGCCACCAAAGAAACACCATAACGTTGCCACCGCTGTGCTTCACAAAAGTTATGTGATGGGGATGTTTCTCTTCAGATGGGCAAATAGATGCTGCCAAGTACATCCAAATCATGCAAAACATGCGGCCCTCTGCTAGAAAGCTCAAGATTGGCAGGTTGTCCACCTTCCACCATGACAATAACCCTAAACACACCACCAAATAAACAAAGTGGTGGCTTAAGGATAGAAAGGTGAAGGTCCTTCAGTGGCCAAGTCAGAGGCCTGACCTAAAATAAGTGGATGGACTTGAAGAGGGCAGTGCATTGGTGGTCACCAAAAAATTTGACTGAACTTGAACTATTCTGCAAAGAAGAATGGGCAAATATTCCCCAGTCTAGGTGTGAAAAGCTGGTAGAGACCTATTCAAACAGAGTGATGGCTGTAATTAAATCAGGGGACAGATCACTTTTCCAAACGCTGTTATCTCCTAAGTGCACGTCCAGTTTTAAGCTCATTTTTGAATGATTTGTACTTGTTCACTTTAACAGTAGTCATCTGAAATTGTACACATAGCACAATGATCATTCAGGATTTAAATTGAAGTAGACACTTGGGCCAAGACATCCATTCACATCCAGGCTTATTTTTCCATCATTTAGGTTCTATTTAAGCTCATCTAATACAGAAGAAATGTAAAAATAAATAAATACTTTTAAAAAAAATTATTTTTGGGGTTTATAATGCGTATTTGGATGTTGGATATTCATTTTCAGTCATGCTCTACATTTACTGATTCACCATGGTCTTGTCAAATAAAGTAAATATTTTGGGCATATACATGAAATTATTCAGGAGCTAAACAGTATTTTCCACTAGGTGTCCTAGATATCCGCAAAGTGCCCAAGAACCTCTCCAAAAACACAAAGTCATCAGTCATATGTCGAGTATGCAAGATTTTTTTTTTGCTAAAACATCACAACAATGTTCAACAACTTACTAAAAGACAATATTTTGCTGTGTGCATGTCTCTAACTCGCACAATAGCTGCCCAAATATAGCAAGTGAGGTGTCTACGTTTTTGTCCAAGTGTCTTCCATTTGTGAAAACAGCTGCCAATTATGCAGATTGCGCCTGGAAAACACTTGTGAAGTAATTCGATAGACCAACCCTCTCCCCTTCACCCAAAACACCTTGGTACTCAATAGGTGTGAAAGAATGTCACTTGAAGAAAATAGCTCTTTATGGCCAAACAGCAAAGACAGAAACTAAGAAAGGAGGGTGTTCGGGGTCTATTCAGGAACATGTCACGCAGTTGCTTTGATGGTGACTGAATTTTCTGTAACAAAAGCTGAAGTTATCTTATACCAGGAGCATGTTTTAAAAAGCCATTTAAAAGGACAGGTATGATTGTAGTAGAAATTTAGCAAAAAAACCAAAAAACAAAAACAAAAAAAAAGGATGCATTCAGCGTGGGATTTCTGGTGAATGGTTGTATGTAGATGGCTGAAAATCAGTGAGCAGGTACTTATATTACTCATAAGGAATTTAGTATTGATAGATGTACTGCATTTTAAGAATATTCGATGGTATGAAGTGATTTATTTGATTATGCCAGATCAGGCCTGCTAGAGGGCGCAGGTGCAGTAGGAGGTTATTCTAGTTTTCCTTTTACTTGAATGTTGTTAAAAGGCAAAATGTATAAATGCTGGAGAAAGATTTTTTTTTTTGAGTTTTTTTTATTTCAGGATGAAAAAAACTATTGACTATTTCAAAGGGGCATGAATATTTTTTGTAGGCATTGTTCATGCTTTATATTTTTTTTATACAAACATCCTGCATGGATATATTAGCTAAATATAATAAACATTTTTTTTCCTCTTTTCTGAATGCAACTGCAATTCCATAGTAATATTGACTTTTTAATTATTCTTTTTATGAATTTCTGGGGTAAATCGCTGTCCTAGTTACTATATACCCCAGTTACTAAGTAAGTAACTCTACCTGACATCTGTTCAAAACCAATAGAAATATAACCCGATAATTACAAGATGGTTATTTCTATAGCTGAAAAAAAAGTCTATGCACAGATTTAGCTGAAGTTAGCTTATTCTATAGCTTCTTATTCAAATTTTCCAGTCCACCTTAAAATTCAGCAGACTAACAGCACACTCGGCAGTTTTTCCACTTTTTCATGTGGTTTGAGTATACAAACGCCATGGGGTAATTAACTTCATGAATTTAGTGAAGGAGAGTGCTTTACTTGTTCAGTTATACTTACTCCTTTCCAGCTATGTTTCTGCTGCACTTTCTCCATTCCTCAACCATTTCCCGTCCTTTAGTTTAGAGCCAAACTGGAAACAATGTCTTTTGTGTTGTTGTTGGGTTTTTTTTTAAAGAAATTATTCATAAATAAATCATTCTTGGTTATGGATCCATGGTGCTGAACAGTGTTAAGATGCTATTTTATCCAATTTAAATGCTCTTACTAGAAGGGGAAACAGGTCATCTCCACTAGGTTATCGAAACTACACAATAGCAGTCATGACGTGTGTGGGTGCATGGATATTTGCATTGGAACACAATTTTAAATGTTAAATGTGAATAAAACTCTACAGTTGTGTATAAACTCTGGTCAAGCTAACCTGGCTGTTATAATGTGACCTGCCCAAATTATCCTGGCTGTTATCACATGATTTGTGGTACACTGCTGCAAAACACTGCTGCTATTTTGAGGAAGGACAGTGATGCATCAGAAAAAAAAAAATTTCTACCAATATCCAACACAGCATTTTTCCCCCCCTGATATTGGCCCAGTTCTTATATGTGGTATCTTTTATGGTTCCTTCTGTATATAGAATGTTTTTTGTCCAAACACCTTTTGGTCCATTTACTTGTTTACTCATCAGCCACAAATATCTACTTTGGACCTACACTCATTGTCCTATCGTATAGGTGCGTTCTGTAAGTACCACACTTGCAGACTGTATAGACTCTGCACAAATACTGCCAGGTTGTCTGTAATGTCTTTGATGCTCAGCATGGTCATTAGTCACTTTGAAAGGAGTGGTGGTGGTGGTGTGAGTGCTAGTGGTGAGAGTGGTGGTACGAGTTGACTGGCTTGGCTGCACAATGGTGGTATCTAGCTGAAGGTCAGTTCAAGCAGGAGTTGCCCTTCCTGGCCACAGCCATGCTGCCCCTCGCTCCTGAGAGAACCTCATGTCAACCACACTTCCCTGAGTGCCCACCCCCCATTTCTCTCTCTCTGTTACATTTTCTCCTCTCCTTCTCTCTCATGCTCTCTTTTTCTCTTTCCTTCTCTGTCTGTCTGTCTGTCTGTCTGTCTCTGCCTGTCTCTTTCTGCCTCGCTCTCTCCTGTTTCACTGACAGGCTGCCAAGATGCATGGGGTTGCCTACAGCAAGACTGGGGCCTGATGCTTGTTGCCATGGCAGTGCTGTGACATATGCGTTTTTTTTTTTTAGGTTTTCATTAGTAAAACTTCCTATCATAAGTGCATATAGCCATGCAAAATGAGTAATGGACAATAGGAAAAAGCCTCAACCATTCTTCTTTGAACTATGCATTTTCTGTTAATGACAAAAAAAATGCTCACCAATTATTATAGGCAATAATTATGATTGGAATGAATGAATGTAAGGACAATTAAAGAGTTTTGCATATTTTAGACCCAAGTTGACAGTTCTCTCTTCAAGAACACCTGTAATTAGTCATATCTTAAAGAGAGGCTTATATAGGGTTTTTAGATGGGAAGCACCTCTAGGAACTAGATTTAAACTAAGGCACTTACTCATGGTAAGCAAACAGTAATGTCTACACTAGGTGGCATTACTGGAAAAAATACAATATGGATACTATGTCACAGTGGTGCTTCAAATCATTTGCATTTACTTGATGCTTTTATCCAAAGCAACTTACAATTATGAGTGAATACAACTTGAGGCCTTGCTCAGGAACCCAAGAGAGGCAACTTGGCAGTGGTGGGACTTGAACTAGCAACCTTCTGATTACTAGTTAAGTACCTTAACTGCTGAGCTATATCAATGATCAACATATATGAACAACATTCTCACCCCACCTTAAACCTCATCCAGAAATACACCTTTCTGGAACATGCAAATGACCATAAATATACTTCCCTTCCCTTACTTTCTAGCTTAAAAAATGTATCAAAGTGATGTGCAAGACAGTTAAGTGGAATTTTAGTATCTTTGAAATGGTTGATGTGAGGGGAGGCTGGAAAAAAACCAACACATTTATTTGGTGGTTTGCCAATTGGTTTTAGTGCTTTGTGCAAGGTGACAGCCGTTGTGGGTTGAGGGGGCAGTACATGCAGTCAGCTCAGGAGAGCTGTACGAGACCCACAGAAAAGGTCAGACGTCAAAGTCGCTGTTAAAAGTTTCTGTCCACCAGCTGCATGACAAGCTTTCATATTTAGCATTTCAACCAAGACAGCATACGGTGGATTAGGGAATGGTCACAAATTTTATTTTTTAATGTGAAATAACAGAGAAGTACAATGAAGCTAACAGTTTTAATCAATCCCAGACTTATAGTTATGTTGCCAGGTCTAGTCAGGACAGGGGCAGGTAAAGCTCGATTCCTTGTGGTGTCTCTTTCCAAATCGGTCCCAGATCAGCACAGTGTTCCAAAAAGATAGCTCCTGCAAAACCAAATTGGCTCAAAAGCCAGACATCATCCTGGGCAAATATATTAGCCTGATCTTTGAATACATACTCCCTTCTAACTCTTACAGCAGAGGCAAATCACTGTGGCACATCTGAAATACTTAACATGAAAAATGCTTAGTGTCTCTACATACCATGAAGAAGTACATATGATTCCACGATTTAAAAGACAAAGCACAGAGTTTTAAATTTTTAGTATTTTATGACGCTGTGGTCATAAACACCAACTTATGCTTCAGGCAGGGCTACATTAAACATGTTAAATCAAGTATTTTTCCATTTTCCAGTAGATTGCTTAAGGTGCAAGAGAAATTTTGCATTTTTTAGCACATTCTACATCCAACATCTAAAACATCCGACCACAAATGTCACTGTGCTGAGGTCCTTTCCCACTGCAATATTCTTTCACTCTCGCCTGTATCACGTTAAAATGTGAATGCAGGAACACAGTTTATTATATCTATTTAGCATGCTTACTAAATTAAAGCAAAAATTCTGTCAAACATTAAATTAGCTCATTAAAAATTAGAGTCTGTTTACAGGAACTGGTAATACTGTCAATAAAACTGCAGTGTTTTCTCCAGTAACCAACTGAACTAATGTAAAAATTAACCACTCATTACTAAATATAACACAGTGCAGGACTATTTAGACTAATCTTCACAACTCAACCCCTCTGGAGTGGTTTCTGTTGCACACAGATGCAACAGCTTCCCCTCAGCAGTGTGTGTTTCTTAATCCATGTCTGTTTGTGCGAGCTGGCACTTTTTCACAGGCACTCTGCTTAGACAGACTGAGAATATGAGGATTTCATTGCCACTAATCCAGTTTTACCATTCCTCCATTACTTTAACCACTTAAATCCTCTTTCTTTGGGTCGGTTTTAGAGTAATATAAAATGTAAAACATATACTAAACATGTATAAAATATATAAAAATGTACTAGACTTTTAAAGTCTACTAACCTAATCCTGTACCTTAAAAAAAGTATACCAACATAAAAACACAAAGGAAATGTATAGATTTATCTGCTTTGTGGTCATCTGACCTGTTGCCAGGTTGGAGTTTATAAAACAAGTGCTCTATCTGCATGAGCATGTGCTGCATCTTTACTAGATATGGCATGATAACTTTTTTTCTGTATTGATCTGATATCTGGCATTTGAATGCCATCTGATATTGATACCAATCTGATATTTTTTCATTAAGAAAATGTCTCACAGTGAGACATTTATTGTCTTGGTCTTTTTGGTTCTTAGCTTTAGTGTACTCACATTCAAACACACACACACCCACACACACCCCTCACCCTCTCTCGCTCTCTCTCTGTCTGTCCATTATGGCAGCCTCACGCTCTCACTACTGAAATTTACACTATACTTGAATAGCCTGCATATTTTTCTCATTATTGAATGCAACTGTAATTCCATGTCAACTTAATATCAACCTTATAATTGTTGTTCTTGTGAATTTCAAATGTAAAACACCGTTCTACCCGCTATACACCAAATGTACAACAGGCACTAAGTGAGCAGACAGAGAAAGGCTACTTGTGTTATAAGTCTCTGTTCACGCAACCTCTGCTTAAAACCAATATCCTACATTTTATTTGATATTTACAAGATTTGTTTTCTTTCTAGCAAAACATATCTATGGACAGAGTTAAATAGCTTATTCTCCAATTTCATATTAAAAATTTGCAGTTCACCTTAAAACTCAGCAGGCTAAGAAGCAAACATCAGTTTTCTCTAAAATTTATACTAAAGCCAGAGTAATTAACCATGAATTTAGAGACGGAGAGTGCAGTTCTTTATCAGGTCCAGCTCACTTTCTCAGGTTTCTGCTTTTCTTTCTCCTTTCCCTGACCCTGAACTTTCTTTACTTCACAGCCAAACTGAAAACGTCATTGCTTGTTTTCTTTAACAGTGGAGTAATAAACAAATCGCTGTTGGTCGTGAATCTATTTTGCTCTCATTAGAAGGTGAATAGTCAGATCCCTCACACTTGATAGACAGGTAGCGAGTGACCAGTCTACCACAATGCCTTCCACTTCAACAACGAAATCACAGAGCCACAAGTTAGCAAATCCTCAAGTAGTTTTTCTTTTTACTTAAAAAAAAAAAAATATTTAGCTCATATTACACACAGGTTATAAGGATGTGATTTACACTGGTTTAAGCATCCTTTGCTATGCTAAGAAAATGTAGTTTTCTGAAGGAGGACAAGAGTCACTCTTTGTTTGTAGCACACGTTGCACCACTTTGTACCTCTTTGTCCAGTTTCCACATTTCCACTGCTGGGTTTCAACTGGGCCTGGACCAGGCTACTTCAGGAATGCCATTTGTTTAAAGCCCTTTGCATCTCCACAGTCATCAGTGAGATAAAGATAGATGTAACTTTGTCTGAGTTAAAAAAGGTTTACTTCCTGTAAACTTATGTAAGGGAATTCCCAATTAACAGGGCAACAAGCAACCGACTAAGCTTCCTGCACTGAGTGGAAATGTGCTTATTGTAAATGAGCTGTGACAGTCAGGCCTTCAGCTTATGTTGGTCAGTAAGCATGAGAAACAAATGCATCAGTTCTTGGCAGGAGGTTGGCATCAATGAAACAAGGGAAGTCCAGCAACGGCCTTCAGCCATGAGACTAAATGCACCAGCTGATCACTGCCTTGCCAAGAAACAGCCTGTTTACCAAAGCTGATTACCAAACCAAACAGTCCCATGTTGTAAACCATGATGACCAAGAGTGCAGATTTGATCTGCCTTGCTAGCAGCTGCTTGTCAGGGAGCAGGTTGCACTGAGATTCCTGCCCCAGTTCCGTAAACTTGTGGAGGACAGCATCACCTGATCACTCATGCCAGGTGAGCATCAGATAAGCCTTTATTCTTGGAACTAAATGCAAGCTTAATTTGTACCTTCAGGCTATAAACAGACAAATCAGTGGATGCCAAAGGACTGAAGGAAACGTTTGGAATGAATAATGGATGAGTAGGCTATTTAAGGATAGAGATTGAGTGAACATGGGCAGTGAGTCAGCCTACAGGACCCTGAGCCTAGCGAGTTCCTTCTGCTGCGATAGGCCAGTCCGGACATGGTCCGGTGATGGCCTACTGCGGCCTATGGTGCCAGTTCTCAGACTACCCAGTCATATGGTGTGAGGAGGCAGTCACATGACAAGGTCGAACCAATGGTCCCAAAGAGCAGTGGGACAAGGAACGGCTGAGGGGGTTGAGGACAGCGCTGAACATCCTTATCAAAGTATGTATGTATGTATGTATGTATGTATGTATGTATATACTGAATAGCTACAATCAGGGTTGGAAAGGCTACCCTTTTAAATGATACACCATGGGATAAAACTTGATGACAATTCTATCACGTCTGTGTACGCCTGCCATCTGTTAAAGTTGTGGTGACAGTAAACAGTCTACTGCAAGAGTTGTCCTGCAAAGGACACCCAAGGACAATACAAACGCAGTCGGTGTTGGGACACTTACTAATTTGAGAAAACCATGTCAGAGGGAGACAATAACACCCCAGAGTGAGAGTGTGTGGGTGTGGTTTGTTTGTGCATGTGTGGGTTTTTTTTATTATTCATTTTAATAATTATTTTTTAAGTGTTAAAGGGATGTTACTGAAAATTCCTAAGAAGCATGAACTGTTTTTACAACACTGTCATAGTCCAGAAAAATCTGTGAAGGTTTAAGTCCCTGACATGATAGTACTGTCCCAACCCAAGCTCTATGATAGACATTAAAGTTAAGCAGTACCTCCTCCAAGCTATGGTTAAAAATGAAGAAAAGAATAGGACATTAATGACTGACAAGCTCTTCACACTCATAACACAAGTGACCATTTCAATGTATGATGGGCATGTGACCAAAAGTGCTATAGGCATCTTTTGTCTACTCAAAAAGGAGCAGTGCTTGCACACAGTCTTATGCATGCCAGCTATGTCATCAAATACTTTTTGAATTATGCCCCCAAAACTGGTATTCTGAGTTTATCCCCTAAAAACAGCCACAACCGGACAATGTTCATCCCGGCTAAACCTGAGCACAGCTTCATATGGGTGACAACTGCCAAACTCACAAACAGTAGTCCTCGATATCAGCTCCATTGTAGCAAAGGAAAGTAACAAGAGTCAAAAGAAGGGAAGCATGTTTCTCTGAGCTATGAGGGGGGGAGGACCGAGGAAAGAGAGGAGAGACCAAGAGACGGAGCTCAGAGGGAAGCACAAAGGAGCAGGGAGAAGGTGCTTTGGTACCTCCAAACCAAACAAAAGACTCTTTAGGTTTGATTTAGGCCATGTCTAAGGCCAAGTTGGTGCACATTAACCAGTTAACAATATGGATCTGTTTTTAAGGATCACATCATGGACAGCCTACAACGTACACACAGCTCCTCAGCATAATTTTACTCTTACTTTAAAAACGGTCATCAGTATTCACACCTAATGTCATATTGCATGGTTTTTAAAGATAATTCTTAAGATACTCTGTCAGTGTATTTTCTGAATCAAACTTGCTGCTATTCCATAAAAGCAAATTATTTCTTCCAGATGATGTTCAGTGAAAGGCAGAGCACATCAATCTTTGCTTACACATTGTATACACATTGTCTGTAATATGCCTCTATCAGCATCATTCATTCTGATTTCATATTTGTAACAACAGCATCACTGAGAATGAGATATGTAGCAATCCTTTAGAAGTGTTAGTAAAAATTGTTATACTCTGTGAAAAAAAAAACACTTTCAGTTTAGAGTGATGTATACAGTGAAAATAATTTGGAGGGATATTCTGGGATCAAAACAATCCATGCATCAAAAAGAATGTGAGCCAATCCGTGAATGTCAATAACTAGTTATGCTCTACATCTCTTCCAGTAAAATGTTTTCACCTCCCAAAGAAATAATTAAACCATCCATTTGTTTCTTTTGTGCCTTGTTAAGCATTTAAATATAATTTTTGATGCCTTATTACAAAATTGTATCATAAAATATCCACATGCCACACCTTTAATAGGTTTGAAAAGGTACATGATGGCATTTGACTTAATGGCCAAAGAGATCATGTTTGCCATTTGCCCATTCTGAACTGAATACAACCATGTCAGTGCAAAGGACAGAAAACTTGGCTTACTATGACGTTTGAAATCTGAGCCTTCAGGTATGCTATGACAGATTTCCCTTTATAATTAGAGGGGAAATAATTTCTCACATAACATGATACACAAAACAAACTCGGAGTGTTAGTTCACTGCCACAGTTGTGACATGGCACAACAGATGTAATCCCATTTTGTCAGGTCCCATCCATCATGTTATTACCCATAGTACTTATTCGTCAATTTGCCACATGTTCTAACAGTGACTAACTGTTGAAACACAAAGACTGACCGGACAACGGCAATGCAGGAGCACAGGACGCAGAAAGCCCGAACTCTGGAACAGAGCGAGTACCAGTCGCAAAATTACAAAGTGCTTCATGGTCCCAGACAGCTGTCTGTGATACCGCACAACAAAGAGGCAAAAGAAAAGAAAATCTCACAGACAGCCTGCTGAACAGAAAATAAAAGAAAGATATCCATTTCATCTTGAGCTGAATTGGCAATGGTCATCTGAAAACATCCATTCACTCCCAACCAATACCTCACATCCTGATATGAAGGCTGCAGGATGTTCTAGAAAACGTCGGAACATTGGAATACTACTATAACAGGCTATGGCTATTTTTAAGTTCAAGTACAACAATCTGAAAATCAGCTGCTTCATTACAGTCCTGTCTTAATCACTGTAAACATCAGAAAGCCATAGGTTTATGTGCTACTAGTCAGTCAATTTGACAACACCTTACTTTAAACATGATTATTTGTTATTTGCAAATGAAAAAGCATAGAATGTAGCTATGATAGCCCCTTTAGATTGACTGGGCACCCAACCCCCAAGCACAGAGCCCTATAACTTATCCCCATGATCCCACTATGGAGGGGGGGGGGATCTGTTGTTGGAAGTAGTGCCAGCTCACGGGTTTAAGTGAAAATCTGGAATGGATTTTTGCATGAACTGGAACTGTCTGACTACAGTTACGCAAACATAAGTCTTCATGACCTTCCTTAAAACCAACCAATGAATGGGCTTTATTTTGTCATAAACAAACTTGAGTACTAATAAAGCCAACAGCAGGAAGTAAATAAATTACAAACTTAAAAAACAAACAAAAAATTAGTTCTTTGTACAATCACACTCATTTCTAACAATAGTAACACCAATTAACAGGTACGTTCACCAATATAAATATTTAGCATGTGCAGAGTAAGCACACAAAGACGATGACGGAAACTCCCCTCCAATTAGACAGTCACCTCAGACAAACATTGGAAACCCTCCTCTGAATGCAGAGAAAGGCCAAGAGGAAGTCAGAACACATTATCATCTTGCATGGTGAATAGGTTCGTTCGGCTCAAATCTCACACGCTGTCTGTGGCACTTTTAACAGGTGGCTCTGCAAATGGGCTCTAAAAGGCCAAATGATCTCTAGAGATCTTCTTCACACAGGAAATCCACTCAGCAGCCCTTAAACATAGAAATATCCAAGATAGTAAGCAGATCTTAGCTGACAGTAGTTACAAACTACAGACATGTAGATTTCTCTGCATAATGGCAAATATAAAGAAAAAATTATTAATTGATAAAGTCCCCTTCAGGCAGCCTGGACACTGAATGCCAAGATAAAATAAAGAAGCAGTTATATTATTTAACCTGCTAAATCTATTATATGGCTCCAAAGCCAGTAAGGCTCGGCCATATGCAAACTCACATTGCACTAATTCACCTATATGGGATTGGAAAAAGTCCAGAGAAAGAGTAGTACATGCAATGTACTGGTATAATCTGTTAAATTGATTATGGACTATTGAACTTTATTTTTTAGTTATTATAGTCCTTTTTTGCCTTATACGTAAGAAACAAATGTGTGACAGCCATGTGGATACTGGAAGTATATAGGTATATGTGGGGTTTGCTATTTTACTTGAATTTCATCTTACACAAGAGGTCCTGGTACTGGTCACTTATGACAGGCCCATACAGCATAGTGAACTCGCACAAATGACCAGGAATTAGTAGGGTGAGAATGATTGAAACAGACTTGTGGGGGGTCAAGACTGCCACACTACAAAGACCACAACTCCATATGGATTAAATTTTTTTTTTTTTGATAATTATCTCATATTAGTAGGGTTAGGCTGTCCCATCTGACAGCCAAGATACACCTTTGCATTCTACTGGAGACAGTTTTAAGTTTTAAATGTTAGTAAAACTTGTAGTAAAACCGCTTTTAGTATGAACGACATTTATTAAATTGTTCCACATATATAAGTATTAAAACAGAACTTATGGCAACCTGATGGGAAGCTCAAACCCCATTGGTTAAAGGCAATTACAATACGATTTCTATTCTAGCATAACGCATACCTGATGTGGAAAAACTTTTCTTGGGGATGATGCATAAAATGGAATGTTTGTGTGTGTATGAAGAGATGGAAAAACATCTTGACTCAATTCTCAAGTAAAAGTGACTTTCCAACCAAGAGTTGAAAAAAAGGTTTATTTGGTTATCTTTTTAAACTCACTAACTTTTACTTTTACTGTATTCTCTATTGTGCCAGTCCCAAGTTTTAGCAGTCAAACAGACTCTAGAATTCAAACCACCATGAAGCAACTGGTAATAGACAACCTGTTGATTTAGATCACAGCACAATAAGGTACTTAAATGTAAACAAAGCAAACACACACAGAAGCAGTTCAGAAAGAGTTGAGCTTACTTCTTTCTCTGTCTGGGCAGAAGGGGAGGTTGGGCGGCTGCAGACAGAGCATCCTTCCGAGGCCTGCCTCGAGGCCGTTTATCAATGGGGGCGGGGCTTCCAGTGGGCGTGGCCACAGAGCTGCTGAGAGGAGGCGAGGGTCCTTTGTCAGAGGGGTCCAGAATCTTCTCCTCTGATGACATTCTGATAGAAAGAAAAAAGGTTACACACAGACACTTTATTACACATGATATCAGTGGGTCAGGATTAACATTACCAGCACTTTTCAAACATGCAATCCATCACATTATGAGGGATCATGTTAAGAACTTTGCTTTTATAACAGTATTAAAATAGCTGACCTGGTTGACCTAGGCTGATTTTATTAAGGACCATAAATGGGTATAGAATTGCTAAAAAAAAATGCTATTTGCCAAATAACTGCCATGGATGATTTTACAAATTAAGATATTAATAAGAGGCTTCCTTCAAATGGTCAAATGTAGCAACCAGGCCTCATGAAACCAATATTAAATGTAACAACCCTAGTCATACACCTGTTATACATAATGCATAGGCCAGCATGTACCACTAATGCAAAGACTGTTACACTTTTTTCCAGTGTATGTGAGAATATAGTGGCATAGATCTTAGCCCCAGAATCATGGACAAAGATGTGCACAATCAAACAGGGCCAGGTTTTTTCAAAAGTAGAGATCATCGTTAACTGCTAGAGCAAGTGAGAGGTGAAAGGTGTCTAAGGTTGGCACTCGTTTGTCTGCCTGTGCATGTGATTTAGTGCATCAATCTAAGTGACGCCAATTCCACTAGCACTGTAATATTTGTAACGCTAATGCAAGCCACAACAGTTCCCTCTGAGCTCACAACCTTATTTCAAAATGGCATCAAAGCCCAACCATGCATTTTACATAGAGCATATTTATAAAGCAGCACAGGGTATTACTTAAAAACTGTAAAAGCATGTATAGTTGATATAGTTGGTTTTAGAAATGAAAAAATTACTATGGGAGTACAAAATAGTCCAGAATCTATAATTAATAACTTTAATGAAGGACAAATGGTAAAATCATACTGCTGTTCACATTCTGTACCAAAATTCTGTAAACAGATTTCTCACTTCAGTCTTGGAACAAATTCCAGCCCAGCTCTTTAACGCTCACTTATTTACACACTGTTCACATGTATTTTTTAATTCAACTTTTGGTCTCTTAATAGTTTGCTCCAGTTTGTTCTCTAGTAGGTACACCAAGACAGTTCTACAAGCATCCGTACAGCTTGTGCTGTTTCAGCGAGGCATGCTTCTTTAGGAGAGGGACTCCATTCTGTCACAGCGCCGGCAGCGGCTGCACCGGGGCCAGTGTGGCGTGCACGTTGTCACTTGACTGCTGCTGATCACTCGGCTTGTTATTCTCGCTCAACGTGATGCCTGTGCCCACCTGTCCGTTCAGCTGACAGGGCACACTGCCAGTGGGACGCTGCATTTCCGGGAACTACGCGGGATCCCTCCCTCAGCTGGGCTTTGTGTGAGTAAACAATTACACTGCTCCAGCTCAGGATCCCTGCCCCTCACCTTCCCCCACCCCGAACAGGCCACGCACGCTAACAATAGAGTGCACGCACGCACGCTGCCGACAATGCCAAGTGAGCTACGTCAGTGGCTCGCATACATCCTGAAATGCAAGACAGTCTTCTTTTAACAAGCATCCAAGCCATGCATCCTTAGAATTGAACAAAAAGGGATACTACTTTTTATGTGAGGCTAATATTAGGTCCACCATCATAGTATACTGGGGGCCTTGCAAAAATAAAGACTTCCTATAGATGTGTTTAGAAAACAAAAGGTGTTGGGTCACTGATAAAGCCACAACACTCATTAGTTCTGTGATGACTCAGCATTCAGTGACTGACAAGAAAGATTGACAAACAGAAGAAGCTCCGGAGCTGTGACTCTTCATAGGGAAGGGTTAGTGCAAGATCAATTAGTTGTGTCTTCTGGGCTGTTGGGGGACAATATTGTACATTTGCCTCTTGTTAAAACTGTTTGTGGATGTTTTGCACTGATAGAAGCTTCTGACACTATTGTTTGTCTTCAGAATTAAGGGATGGTCTTCCATATCAGTTACAAATCTATGCTATATGTTCTTATAGCAGTCTGGAATATGCAGTTTATTTACAAGTGAACAAGGAAAAATAATTGGCACAATTCTCAGTTAGCAAGAAACGGGGGAACAGACATGGGAAGAAGAAATGTTGGCAACATCAAGAGTAGCCGGACCAAGAGTAGTAGTTATTTTAGGTACAGCTAGACTCTGAGTACTTGGACAGTCAAAAACTCTTAATGTACTTTACATCTGATAAATGTATATTTGCTTCTATTTTAAATGATACCGTTGTTTTATTTTAGAGGGCATGCAACATTTGAGAACAAGGAAAAACTGATAGCCTTTGTTTAACAACTGAACACAAAGCAAGTGGTTCACATGAGGGGGGCATGTCCAGCTTTTTGCCTTTGTTCATTTGACTCAGGAGATTACTGTTTATTTTTTCCCCCAACACGGATGTTCAGTTGTTATCAATAAAATAATATTTCCACACATTGCTCTGAGTCTAACAGTTAAGGTTAAGGGAAATAATACACAAAAGCCGGTTGATTCATCAAAGTAGTGCTTCAGGAGGCTGATTCAAACGGTCCGAGAAACTCAATGGCTGAGCTTTCGAGGATTGTTGCCGAAGATAGCAAGATAGCTAACCTACAAAGATTTATCCTAAGAGTTTGAGAAAGGCAAACAGACACTGTAAAGATTAACTACGTGATATGACTGTACGAATAACAGAAGAATATATTCAGATGTGTAGCTTAGCACTGACTAGCCACACCAGTTCGACAGGCCTCGCTCCTCGGCTGAGTAGCCCAACTTGGAAACGTTAGTGTCCAAGCGGGAATACAATAACGGGCACACACTCCAACCAGACATTGTTTGAGACATAGCACACCGTTCAAATGCTCTGACCAGGTTACCTTTAGGACCGCCAGGACTACTATGAAACGCTCTGTGGAAGAAAGAGGAAAGCCCGAATAGACACGAGTAAAATAAACTGTTCGGTGACGTGTTAGATTTGTAGGGAAACGTGATATCGACAGCAAAACGACTTGCAATTCATGAACAATCGAAATGAGGTATTTCTACTTACCTCTTCAACCCTAGCAATGTTTAGATATTTCCTTCATGTCAATAATCGTGTTTTTGACATACAGTACTTTGTTTGGTGTTTCTGAGGTTTGGGGGTTGGTAATAGACCACTATCCCTCAGAGACAGCAAACGACATAGGCTCCGCAGTTCAGATATTCCGGTTAAAAAAATCCAGTTTATCTCCAAATGTTTGTAAAATCGGCAATGTAACATCCAAAAGGTTAAACTATTTATTCCTTTCGCCTTAGTTTGGCAATCAGTTTATTTTTATTCCGTTTCATCCCACATCGCGAAATCCTTGAGGGTTACATCCCTGTGCTGTGGGCTATTCTTCCAACGATGCTCGTGCGTAAACAAGTCGTACCAAACGCTTTTTGGAATCCAGTTAGCCGGTGACAGTAAAAAAAAAACCTCTTGCCATAAAAAAACCTCGAAACAACCTGATATTGAGCCTTGCCTTTAATCAAAAATTATTCCGTTCAGCTCGCGGAGCAAGCTGTAATTTTGAACAAAAAAAAAAACCCACACTGTTATAGAAAACACATCCAAATAGTTACATTTCCGTGAATTTGGTTCAGCACACAAAATAACTAAAAGAAATATATCATAACTACTATGTTTGAAGAAAA
Source organism: Electrophorus electricus (assembly GCF_041902795.1). NCBI lineage: Eukaryota > Metazoa > Chordata > Actinopteri > Gymnotiformes > Gymnotidae > Electrophorus > Electrophorus electricus. Next base: position 13,095,922 of record NC_137516.1, read on the forward strand.
GAAACTGAACACTAAATAGCTATTTAGTCACAAATATTAAAGTTGTAGCTTGCACTCCATGGTAGCCATATTTGAGTCTGACCAAATTACGCCCTGTAATCTAAGCAAGACCACCGTAAGTAGTACCACAGTTTAGCTAAAGTCCGCCGTATAGAACGTTACTTTTTTGAATAAATATGTCGTTTTATGAATATTTGAATAGATAACGACTTATTACATATTCACTATATTCCTTCGTATATACAGCTATCGATAAATATTTTCGCAAGAAAATAAACTGACCCTGCGGAGTGATATGTTGGAAAGCTCAGCAGGTGAGGCGACTTTTTTTTTTTCGAGGAAGTCTGCAAAATCTGGTACGGCGCACTGGAACGAACTTGTTTCGCGCTCTCTATCTAGAGCTCTTTACACAGTACGGTCACTTTCATTCGGCCCTGTCATTTGCCATGGTCTCAAATGCATTAACATGAAGCTTTTGGGAATGCTAAGGATAGGATTTGGACATGGTTTTTGTAAGATATAAAAAGTCTGAACAGACATAAAGAAAACTAAGCAAATCAAACTATCCATTGACATCTGTTTTGACATATTATAGTGACCAATAAGTACAATTATTGGTCATTATATTGTTGGAATTGGTACTCTGGAGCTGTAGGACCCAGCCCTATAGCTTGTCAAGCTCGTCAATATGCTGAAATCAGCACATTTCTTCTAAAAAACTTCAGGTATGCTACAATAAAGAGCTTAAGGACTGCTGCTCCATGGCACCTCATGGTGCTGATATTGAACTTACTGAGCTCCTGTTTTATTGCTTCCTCCATCAGATCTCTAGTAAGGGAGCTTCCCACTAATAAATAACTACTCCTTATTACACAGTCAAGAGTATACAGACAAACAACTCTAAAGACAACTGACAATGAAAAAGAGAGACAAACTAGCTTGACACATGTTTCCTCAACAAAACAGAGGTCATCTCATAAAACAAGGGTCCATAATATTGTTAAACATAATATTAGAATATAGTCCAAAACTGTCCATGAATTATTACTAAGAAATGTTCTGATTCTCCAGAGATTTTACAAACCATTTTCTCTGGTGCAATCTTCCTTTACTTCCTTTCCCTTTATATACTTTTGACTCTTAAATTATTGCATTTTATTTATTGAGCGCACCAATACAAAAGCAGTCACGAAGGCCAAACAAAATGAGGCCGGGGTGACTCCAAGATCCGAAACAAATCCAAAAAGGCCTATGACTGAAAGGGACCTAAAAATTAATAGATTAGGTGGAAGGAACCAAATGCTATATATTTTCATATATTTTCTGGGAGCCCAAAATCCCTGGCAGCACCCCTGATTAGAGACACAAGTTTACAAAACTGTCAAGTAACTGCTCCCAAAATAGATAAACACTAGTGAAGATGATTCAACTTTTCACAATGATCAGGGGAGACTGCATGACACTGGAAAAATACAACTGTTATGCTGAATAAGAGGAAGAGACACATCTGGGTCCAGAAACACAAATCAAGATGTCAGTCTTGTATTAATTTTGAGTTTCTGGACTCTAAGCCCAAATATATTTGAAATATTTGGATCCAGTTGAGATGTAATTGTAGGCACAAAAGACAATGGGCACTTGGGTTGTTCTTGAGTGGTTCCTGCTGTGAAGAGCTGAGGACACCTTGTGTAGCTTGACTGGTGACATAGTTGGTAATGTTTACATGTACATTTATGGCATTTGGCAGACCGTCTTATCCAAAATTATTTACAGAATTTCTTTGATGTCTACTAGGAAATTATTTATCCATAGTGCTGCTACATATCGACCAAGTCACTGCTGGAGTCAGGAAGTAGTACAGTTCAAGCACACTTTTATATTTGAAGTTATATTTAAGTGCTTTTAAATCAACAGTAGTTTTCATTTAAATGTTGAATGAGGCATTCATTAAATAGGTGTGTCATCAGTTGGACTTTACCAGTGGATTCAGACAGCCAAAGGGAATTCATTCAATTTATTAAATGTAATAGGTCAAACTGAGTTGTCATTGTAGTACAGTAGTATAGTGAAGGTTTGATCAGTGTGGCAACAGTTGGATGGACCTTTTGGCTATCTATACAATCATTAGACTTTTCATCTTTATGTATGCAAGTACAGGAAGTCTGTGGAGGCAATGTAGGAGTTTAGCAGGTCCAGGGCAATATCAGCCAGTATAGCTACCAGACCAGACCACATACACCCTTGCATCAGTGTTAGAGCTGGTTGGGCAGTCCTTTATTCTTCTTCAAGATGATGAGCACGAAAGCACTGGGTCAAAGAAAAACAGCCCTATGTGACCAACATCTTGGGGAAACTCAATAATAACTCAATTCATAAATGCTTTGTGATTTATTAAACAAGTATGAAAGACACCAATTGAAATATCCAACACAGGTAAATTCACTACAGAAGTTAAGAAAATATCACTGTGAAAATGTTAGATTTACAAATCAGGTGTTAACACTACCAAAAGCAATTATGTTGTCAGCCATTGCTCAGTGTGTAAGTTAACTATGCTCCTTCACAATGAAAAGAAATCGATTTGAAATCAAATGATGCCCCCTAATGCATTCAGAGAGAGCAGCATCTTAGTATAATTCTGACTTACTTAAACGTGGGAGTCCAACTAAATAAGTACCACTACAGCACCATGAGTATCCGTATTTTTTGGCAAGGCCTGGAAGAGGTACCTCTCTCCATCCATTGCCATAATTATACCTATAGCAAGTGACATCTCACATTTGTAAGGATTAAAGTGGATGCCATAGCAGTGCATGCCATAGCAGAACTAAAGACTTCAGCAAAGGTGCTTCATGAGCAGAACGCCATGCACGGCCTGCAGATTGTTTTCCCTTTCATTGCTCCTCTTCCTCTGGACAGGCTCCATCTTATGCTATGAAATAAATCCATTCTTTTCCCAGCTATATAGGAACCACACATTGCAATATAAGATACATACTTGTCAGGTAATAAACACAAATGATTTTTGATGGCTCCTTTATGCATTCCCAAAAATAATAAGCTCAACTTACAAGGTCTGAATTGTTGCTATGTAAAGTAGATTATTGAATATTAGCTTGGATAGCTTGGATGAACACTGGATAAAACATATTATTGTATAAAAACGATAGAAATATATAGTTACATCTCTTGTTAACACATACTCATTGGCGGAGCACAAAATTCTGGGGCCCCACTGCCAGAGGTAGGGTGGAGTAAAGGGTGGAGGGCCATAAATTAGTCCCTTAAATGTAACTACCAATATATCTGGCCAGGGGGCAGTGTAACACTGAAGAAAAGAAACTGGAAGTTACTGAACGATCTGATATCACAACCTCTCTGAAAAACACCAATAAAGGTCAGTGCAGCCCATCACTTGAACAGCCCACCAAACAATCAGAAGATACTTTTAATGCTGCAGAGGTGTTTTAAGCCTGATGTTCATGGTATAGTAATCGTACAGCAAACGAAGTGCCCCTTAAAGTTGTTATTACTGCTGATAATTCACATCGTAGTGCTTACCAAACCACCTAATTTATAAAATCTTGGTCTTGATTGATCTTTTTTGTGTAATACTATTATTATTGTTGTTGTTTTTATTATAGTTCTTTCATCCACTAGCAAATAAATGTTGCTGGCACATTAGAATCCCATAATTCTCATTTTCCATTTCAATGCTTTTTTTTCTTTTATTGTTCCAGGAAATAAGATTCTGCCCACAAAATAAAGCAATAAATTGGTATTCTCGAAATGGGGGTGTTGAAATTCAATCAACCCCAGTCTTGTTAAAGAAATAGCTCAAATAGCTCTTTATGGCTCCCTTTGAGGCTAGAGTGAATTCAAAGACTAATCCCATATTGACATTGTTGTTGTTCTCTGGCTTTCTTTGCCAGGTTCTTGGGGTTTTCAGCATGTATTTTCTGTCATTGCAGTAAGTGATTAGCTTTCAGTTCCAGAGCGCCGTGTCCATTTATCAAAATGAAACTGTCGACTATAAACGCTTGTCTGTAATCCACTCTCACATATCAAACGTTGCTTTATTGGTGTTATTCAGGCTCCAGTGTCACATACCCAGTACATGACAGGAAGAATCCTTATGCAGATGCTGAGCTCATGTTAAAGCCAAACTGGAAATGTGATACAGAGTAAAACATGTGATAAAGAGAAAAACAAGGACCAGCATTGCTTTGCCACTTTTTACTTGTTGGTAGTGTTGTTTTTGAGACAGAGTGAGACCAACCTATGTCTACGACCTTAAGCAATCAAGCACAAATCAAGACCAAGACCAAAAATGTTATAAGGAGCTAGGTGTCTAACTCGGAATCAAGATGAAGGACACTATTAGTTCAAGATCATAAATCTGAATTGCAGTTGAAGAAATATATAGAACACAGCTTACACCAATAAGCTCTTACTTAAAAATGTTGAGTTTATATATGTATCAAACATAAAAAAACAAAACAAACGAAATATGTGTTTGTTGCATTTTTACAACATCCCTTATATAGACAAGAATCCTGGCAAACAAAATTTGCTTTTAATTTACTAAACCTGCAGTTTTTGAAGTTTTTGAAGCAGCAAAAATAACAAACATTCAGTTCTACAACTCAAATTTTTTGTCCATTGATCAGATGTTACATGAACTTGGGTGATCAAAAAACATAGGGTCCCCAGTGTTAACATGTGACTTCATACTATACTACAGTTACTGACCTTTCAAATTCACAATACACAAACAGCCTTCCTTCTTCTTTTAAGGTGTCTCTTTTATTACATCATATTACACTATTGAGTATTTTCCATGAAAACAAAAAACAAACATAATTCACAGCCTTTGAAGACTTAATTTATCCCATCTCCTCTAGACATAAAGCTGTTCTCTCCAAACAGACCTCTAGATTTCCCCATTAATACCAGTACATGATTGGTCAATATACCGGCAATGTTTTCCTTGGCAGCATGGCATGACTTTTATTTGTGTAGGCTAGATCAGATGGAAACAGGGCTATATCACCCGGTGGGCCCAGTCTGGTCGCATAAGACCGCATAAGCCTTATCGTCCAGCGGCAGCAGGCATCTCAGATGATGAGTGTAAACGCTGATTTTGAACGCACACTTAATGTCTTGCAAAACAATCCAATCCCTCAGAGCTGTCAGTTCATGTTTAAAGGTTAATAACTGTATCTAATTTCCTTAATAAGGCAAAAGGCAGCACTCCTGGCCATTGAGACAGGGGAGGACGCAAAGGGGCAGCCAGTCACCTGCTCCTCCTACACTGAGGAACATGGATGCATCAGGTTTTCTGTTCACCTCCATGTTCATGTGCAGACATTGTCATCTGCTGTTGTGTGTTGCCCCTGTAGTATTAAATGTCAGTGTAACGTGACATTTAACTTATTCCGATACGGAAAATAAATGAAGAAATAAAACCAGCAGAAGCAAGGCCGAAATAAGCTCCTTTCTATTTTCATAACAAGAAGAAATTCAAATTCTCACAAACATAATATGTATGTAAAATCATGTAATTAGAACCTTCTATATATGGTTCAATGTTTCTCCAACATTTTGCTATGTCAGAATGTCTATCTTTGAAATCTTCCTGCAATTGTTCTCCTGTATAATTGTGTTCCTGAAACACAGACAAGAATACATTATGTTGCCACATAATAGCATTCCTTATCTGAAAACAACATCAGCTAGTGACATCAAAACCTCTATACATCCCAAGTGCCGACACGTCCCTGGGAGTATACGCTTTTCGTTGAAGAAAGTGATTACTGCAGCTCCACAGAGGGTTACCAGAATACACAGAGCACAAGAGAAGGGGAGAGAGAGAGAGAGAGCGAGAGAGAGAGAATCAATAACTTAGGATGAAATCTGCAGGCCTTACTTTTGAATGCAGTCAGACAGGGACTCAGAAAAAGCCAAACGGGCTTCTGGGACCCCATCTATCAACGAACTCTACATCAGAGTGATGCTGGTGAGCCGGCAGGCTGAAAATCCCGGAAGTTTAAAGCAGATGGCCCTGTCCATTTGAAGGGAAGGACACAGAGATCTCACAGGGCTCCTCGGTCGATGAACAAATGTTTGGCTTGAAGGAATAAGTTTGCGCTCGAGCAATGTTCTGCCCCTGCAACCTTGTTAAGGCTGCTCACAGGACCTCACCTCATCTCCCAAGCCCCATATTGATGCACAGGGAGACAGAAATGGTGAAAAGTATAGACAGAAAGGCATAAACAGACACAGGAAAAAAAGCAAAAACAGGAGCAAGTAAACAAAGCACAATGAATCTTTGTAAAGACAAATATTTTATGCAAAAGAGAGGTTTTATTTGTAAAACCAAAAATAATTCAAAAATGTTCTTTTTGGCTATGGAGGTTAAGACTAAGAATTATTTGGCTAGTGTTACAGGTCATTGAGGACTAAACCTCATATAAATACAAGAGATTTGAGTGTGTGTGTGTGTGTGTGTTTGTATGGGAATTAAAGCCTCATCATATGACTGATCTGCTATGGGCACTGTTCTCTATTGAAGAGTTCACCTTGGCCAGCCTTAAATATAGTCTCATGATTTAACCCCAAAAAAGATTCTTTACATTAATGACTATTCATACATCTCTTGTTCTGTCTGCTTTTCTAGAACCAGAAATGTCAGGATGCCAAAATGTCTGATTTTTAAACCATGCCAGTGTTCTGAGTTCTTTCTGCTGTCCTGAGAAGAGTGAAAACGTGGGCCACATAGAAAAGTTGGAGCTGTCTAATTACTTGCAAAGCAGGGCATAAGTAATTGAACAATGACAATTATGTTTATTTTTTTTACACTCTGCTTCAGCAGTGGATCTAAAACAATGACTATGGAGTTAGTTAACTTTAAATTGAGGCAGTCACATGTGTGTTGGATGGACCAATTTCAAATCACAGCCTCTAGTCACTTCAATCAGAAAGGCCAAAAATGAGGAAAATTTTAAAATTGATCTGTTTTCTGTCCCTGTTTGTATTGTATATTTTTGCCTTTATACTTGTCCCTAGTCAGTGAAATGCATGCTCAGTGCAGTTTAGGTCAGGTACCTTAGAAACATTTCACTTTTTGCCCCTGAAAAAGTCTGGAGTTGCTTTAACGGTGTGATTGTTGCCCAGCTACAGAGTGCCATCCAATAAGTGCATTTGGTTGAGTCTGAAGAGATGACATCATTTTCTACAATAGACAAATCATCCTAATGCTGTTAGCAGTACCACCATCAACACAACCATGCATGCCAGTCCTGCCAGCAGCTGTACAGATACCTTTTATAGGGTTTCACGTTTCAAAGCATGTCGCGCTTCTGCTTTTTTTCTTTTTTTTTTCCCTCTCCAGGCTTTCCTGATTTTATCACTACAATACAGCCTGATCATCTCAAATGTCAAATTCTCAGCCTATAATGTCTACAAGTGTTTTTTGTGTACTTTTCAAAACTGCCTTTCTGTTTGTGAGGTTTACTGGTGACTTTGCACTTTGTTAGAAAGACTTGTAGCCACGCTGATGTGTTCTTTACTTTCTTTATAGTAGACTTTGCCTGTATCCTGGAGAGCATTCTAGATCTATGACAGTTGGAAAGAGGATGCCATGGAAGTGTCTATACGACCATCCACTAATTCTGTATACCAGTTTGTTCCTGACTGCGCATGCGCCAGTGCGCTGGTGTCTTAACCATGCACCGAACAGCTGATGGTGACTGTCACTATTCAAGTACCTTGGCTCTGTTTGGATTCTCTGCTTTGTTCCCTGGTTGTAGTGTTTTGCCATGTCCTGCATAATGAGCCAGAAAAATTCATGGTGTAGTTTCTCAGCGTATAAGTGTATAAAGTACTGTGTATTCACCAGTCTGGTGTCTGTGTCTCCTCACTTCTTGACATGGGTTGTGTCTTTAATTAACTTAAGAATTCTGATTTTTCAGACTTTTCATGATGACATGCTTTACTGGCACTAATTCTAGGGTTAGGGTTAAAGTTATGATTAGAGACAACAGTGAGAAGTGACAAATGCAACCACCATATCTGGTGCTGTGTTCTCTTAGCTGAACACAAAATCAGGGGGCCACATCCACTTTACTAGAATCTATCTTGCACATACAATTACTGACTACTTTATTAGATCCATTTATCTTATAGCTGCATTTTATATGTATACAGGTGCAGACTGTAGCCCACTGCACAATTTGTCAGAATTGCATTTATAACTGTGGTGAACCGGCAGTTTTCAATACAGTAGCAACACTGAAATGCATCACTAACATCGGTGGAGTTTTTGCCCGCATTAATGATATTGGTGGGTGGAGTGTGATCTGCTGCCCCAAAGTATCCAGCCAATATCTGCGGTCAGAAGAAGACCATTGACAAGGATGGCTAGCTCAAATATCAACAGATTTCAGTCTTGAACTGAGCACCTACAAGGTGCTAACTGCCCTTTCTTCCTAAAAAGCAATATATTCAAGTTAATCACTTCAAAATATCATTTGAAAACATTTTTTATTCTAACAAAAACTACTGAATGTGGTTCCTTTTTTTTTTTTTTTTAAAAGAAAAAGGAAAATACTTTGGCCTGTGGCAAGAACTAATTAGATACTATTAATAATTTCATAAGGAAATATCTGAGGATCACAAAGGCGAATATAGGAAGTGCTAAACCGGTTCTAAGCTCCACCAGCTATTCTGCAGTGGCTCAGACCTGATAAGGGGTAGTGCCGGGGATGAGCTCATTGGTCTGGTTAACAACTTACTCAGCTGCACAAAGGAAAAGCAGGACATGATAATTAACCAGGAGATGACAAGGGAATGCATCAATTAAATTCTTCCTGAAAATACGTTTCCTGTGTGCCAAAAGGTCCTTTAGTTATTATCGACTAACTGTTCAACTACAGAATTAATTGTTATTGGTCATGATTATGGCAAAGGCCTCTGAACATAAGTGAGAGTTTATGAAAGTATGAACAGTGAAAACAACACTTTTGTGAGTCTTTGTCACTAAATCTTGTTAAGAATGGAGACGATAGGCTCATGCGATGTATCTATTCCATCACTGATTTTGGTTTACGGGACATGGCTGGGGGGGGGGGGGGGTGTCAAGTAAGAACTTGGCTTTTTTATTTATCGAGTATGCCATCTGGTTTCTATTCCCACATGTACTTTCAAAACTTTTTAATGACCAACTGCCAATCTTTTAGCTACAGACAGTATGGTGCCTGACTGCAAATCTTGAGGTACCATGGCTGAACAGTACACAGTATGCTAAATGTATATTTGTATTCTATCTGGGAATTAATGAAGGCTGCTTTCCATGTTTTATGCCAGCCACGCAGTCCAGGGTAAGTGCTAGCCTTTTTCTCTTTGAAATGGATACTGACTGTTAAATTGCAGATGGGATGCTTCCACAGCTTGACAAGCCTGGAGAGACCTGGTGATTTGCAAAAACTATGAATGATATTACAATTAAGGTTTTTCTACCTTTCAGATGAGGCAACGACATCCAAGACCTCCATTAAGAACATTTTGCAAAAAAAATAAATAAATAAAAAGAGTCCGCTTCCATGTTATTAGTTTTATCATCATTAACTAGAGTTAGGCAAAAATTATTAGGCTTCAGTTGCTTTGTTGAAGTATGGTAATGTATTTCGTGACTTTTTCTGTTCAAAGAGTCACCAGTTACCGAGATGACTGTGAAATGATGTATATGTCAAAGTGACGACTTCAAAAATCTAACCTAAAACAGGTTAAAATGTATGTGCAAATGATAAGGCATACTCACAGTGAAAGAGTTCACCTTCAAAAAGCCTTGACAATACAAATTGAAATGGAAACATCCTAATACATGACTCCTTTTCATTGTGACAATGTAGTCATGACTATATATTAAAAAATGTTTAATGAGTAATAGTACCTTAAATTCAAGTCTATAACATATTTGTAGTCAGTAAAATCAGTGATGTGTTCCATTTTTTTTGGTTTAGTAGCTGCATTCTGAACCAGCTGAACGTTGAACTTGTTTTTTTTTAAAATCCCACAAGGACACTATTACAGTAATCAACTCCGCTGAAAATAATTTCATGGATGACCTTCTCCAGCCCTTGTTTTTGCAACAAGTCTCTAACTTTGATTTAGTAATAGCTTTGATAAAATAATCTATAGGCCTTCATGGTGTTAACAACAGTATGTAATATCTAGTTATGTATATGCTAAGTACAAAGTTTAAATTAACACTAAAAAGGTGACATTTTATTTCCTGAAATTGTCACATCCCTTGCACGGTCCAGGAAACTTTGTGAATGAAAACATAAATAAATCCAAGTAGGATTAAGGCTTCCACTCAACTGTGGTTTCATCATCCTAGTTTAATACTCAGGCACGCTTTTTTTTTTTTTGGACCAACCACAAATGTTAAAGAGCTACCATTGATTTTGTTCCAGACCAGAACGAGTACAGAGAGATGTTCCTGCACGAGCACCTGTTCTCTTATCCCCATTTGCTCACACTTATGCTGGGAACTTTGGCAACCCCCAAAGTTTAGAGGATTGTGTACTAAATGGTTACATGAGAACTTCTGGGATCATCTTAAGCATAGCGACATGAGACAAACTACCCGACAGTGGTCCTTTCATTTTTTTCTCCATTGAGCTTCATAACACAAATATGAACAATGCTCCCTTGTGTTCAGTTCACCATAATGCATTCAGTATGCTGCTACTCTAATAGTGTAATTCAGTTCCAAAGAACAAGATTATTATTGTTTTGTAAGATCCTTAACCGCAACTTACGAGGTTTTTCAAAAAGTACAGAACACCAACGTTCTCTGCCCCAGGGTTTTCCTTTCAGTCTCTTCAGAGTTTACCAAAGGCGACATTTATCATAAACCAATTTTTGAATTTGCATCTTGCCTAAAAATCAACCCTTCAGCTGCATGAACAATCCCTTGGAATATACAAATATTAATTAATTTTAAGTAAACAGGTTCACTTATTGTCTATCTGGATTCACATGTATACCAGAGCATCTTGATTGTTTATAAAAATCAAAGTAGTTCACTGTCCAGTCCATGTTTCTAAATTCCAAAATATGAGAACTCAATCATGCAATTTAAAAAAAAAATCGTCTTCCTATCTTTTCTTTAGATAAGTTATGAAACAATGAGATCCCCATGCATTTAAAAATATTTTTTAGACATGTGGATCAAATGTGTTGTGTATCGAGCCTCAAAGGAAATCATCAAAAGAGGGAAAAACATGAAGGGAAGAATGCTGTGAAATTTTACATCTTGGAATTAAACAAAAGGCTTTTAAATTACTGAAATATATATATTTTAAAAAAATGAATTCATGAGAAATGATAGGTTTATGTTAGAGAGTTGGCACTTTGTTGTGCTCATAATCAGTACTTCATAGAAGTATGACAAGCATATGTGTCTTTGAAGATAAGGAAATGTCTTTTTGGAGGCATCAGGCTCTACTAACAAAGGGAAGCACGGATACGAATCCTTGCCCATAAAACTAGAGTGGAATGCAGGTTGCAGTTCTTAAGACTCTGTCCAGATGATTCAGGTAGACCATAGATAACCAAGTCTGGTTCTGGAGACCAGAGCACTGCAGGGTTAATGTCCAACACATCTGTTTCTCACATTCAGATGCTACTGAAGGTCTCAATCTACTTAAACGTGCGTTTGAGATTAGATTTGGAACTTAAACTCTGTAGTGCAGTAGCTCTCCAGGACCAGAGCTGGCCACTCCTGAGGTCCACAATTAGAGCCCTAATGAGCTGATGCACAACAGTGAGAGTGAGGCTTGGAATTGGTCAATTTTACAATGAGTTTAGTTTATGTGGGATTTAGATTTGAAGGCGGTGACAACAGTTTAAGGTTCATGGAATGTCACTTTCATGTATTCATAGGTGTAGTTGGATGGGATAATTCCTGCTCACACTACTCATATCTACACCTATGCTGTTTTAGGTAGGGTGGTGTGAGCAGTGTTGAAATCTATGCTACTGCATGTACTGAACTATCCTTATTCAAATATGTCTAACAAAATACACTTTTCTGTTTAATGTTCACTGAGATATAACATATTATAAGACATTGCTTTATTGATGGCTTTTTTGTTGAAGTTTATTTTTTAAATGTTTGTCTAGCAGTAGGAGGTTAGTTAAGACAAAAGAAACTGGAGTACTGTGCTCTGTGACATGTTTTTAAGATTGTGTGGTCAAATCGAATGCTTTAGTCGTTCATGGCTTTTGCAGCACTATCAGTCACCTGGTAGCTCCGGCCAAATCTCAGTGTGGGAGCTTTGGCTATCGTATAGTAAAGGACCCCGACAGTGAGCCGCAACAGGCCGCAGCTGAGATGATGGATGGCTGTGGTGTGACCGGTGCAGAGTGGTGCCACATGGGAGCGTGCCGTGCTATCGTGGTCCTATCGCCACGCGCTTGACGAGGAGTGTACGTGACTCCATCTGCTCAGCCAAAGGAGCAGCACGACGTACTGTGTGAAAACAGGCACATGGCTGACAGTGTAGGGAACATTTCTCAATGGAACAAAAATTAATCAAAGCAATGCAATAGTAATGTATGTTCAGTCCATATATATTCTTCTGACAATCATTGGGGTAGGAGTCATTTCAACTTGGGGGGGGGGGGGGTTTCATTGTTCACACCTCCCAGCCTAACATTATGAGTGGTGTGAGCAGGAATTAAATTACACCAATAAATAAAAAGAGTGTTGGAATATATATATATATATATATATATATATATATATATATATATATATATATATATATTGGAATTTTGCTTTAGAAGTTTTTTTAAGACTCATTAGATGGGCAAAAATTTGGCCTAAAAACAGCCACCCTGGACTTGGTGTTTATTGGACTTCTGAACTGTAGCTCAACACCAAATCAGAACTGTTAGGATAAGGGCACATGGTCAAAAACAGACATTTCCAATAGACAACACATTGTTTTAACACACACACAAGAAGTTTTGACATCACTCCTCTTACCTGTATTAAGGCCTAAATCCACACCTAGACAATGGAAGCGCCGTGATCCGTATTCCCATCGCAGCCTTGACATCTCATCAAATTTTAATTGCTTAGTCATTGAATCTGTACTGTGGCCTTGAAGAGGGATAAACACAACGATCAAAGAATGTTCATTCATTCTGAGCCAGGCCTTTGATAAAGGCTATTGGAGGTTGAATCAAGAGCCCACAACCTAACCTGACCTATCCCTCTGTATTAATGAAAGCAGTTAGGTCACACTCCATTTGATCAATTATTAAAAATAAATTAAGAGCCAAACAATAGCAGCAGTTTACAAGTGGTGCTTGCATTGTGAAACTTACGATACCCAGGTTTCTTTCCCGAAGTATAAAAGGGGGAAGAGAGTTACCTCAGTGCAGTCCACAACATTGTCCATCTGATCAGAGTGCAGTAGATATATACCACTGCTGGCCAGCACAATGCAAGAACAAACATTCATCCATTATGGATCAGTTAACTGAGTCAGGTAGTCACTCACTATCAGAACATGCATATTTAAAGCCCATGCATACACAAACACCTAGACAGAAAAAACAGCAATGTCATAGCAATTCCTGACATGATGGTACAGCTTTTGGCACACTCCCTCTCTATGGAGAGAGTATTTTGTTCAAGGTATTTTGCTTTTGGCTATACTGACCTCATTCATGTCACTGTCAGTACCGTACATCCTCAGGTGCACCTCTCATGACTGAACTGAATCACTCTTGCACACTGCTACAGTGCAATGTGAAACAGACCATGTAAACCTATTTGAAAACACTGAAAGAGTTCTCCAACTAGCTGCTATGTTGATGCATTTATCAAAACATGTTATTTCTGCAAACAGGGAAAACAGCTGATTGAGACATTTTTTGAAATATCAGCAATTAAAAAGAGGGTGTGAACAAAGGCTACTCCTTTTCATCTACTTATTTGATTGCTGTTCACTTTGTGAAACCTTTTGCCAGTTTGCATACCTGTACATGACCTGGGACCCATCTTGAGTCCAGTGAGGCTGAAAGGTTTGAGGAGAGAGAGAGAGAGAGAGAGAGAGAGAGAGAGAGAGAGAGAGAGAAGCAGCAAAACACGCTTTTAAAACACTCAAAAACATCATAGACCAAAACAGCATCATGTTGAGGTGAGCAGAGTACTTCATACCCTGCAGAACATTATGGGCAAACTAACTGAAATGTCCACTTGTTCATGACCTCGAAAATTACCAACATTCATGAAGTTTCTAGTGGGTGCCCACATTCTTAAAGACAACCAGGCCCTAGTTATTGACAGTGTCCCTGCTCAATTGTTGAAGCAGTGAAGATAGCTTTGTGAAGAAGCCTTCCACTAATATCACCAAAGTCTGGAGAGACTCCACAGCGGAGGTCTGCAAGGGAGGGGAGTCCATCAGTAGAGGGATATCTCTTGCTGGTAAAATCCTCACCAAGGTGAGGCTGAACACAGAGCAAAAGTGCCAAGAATAACATCAAGCTCTATGAATAGATCTTTGTTGACCTCCACAAGGCCAATGGCCCTGTGGAAATAGAGCTTTGATGGTGTGTGGTCCTTAAGTGTGGCTGTCCAGCTATATTTGTCAACGTCCTTTGCAAGTTCCGTGAGTGTGTTGGCTCTTCTGATTGGATGGCAGCCTCTTCAACATCACAAGGTTCTACGCAACTGCCATTCTCGAATTGCAGTATACAGATGACCTTGTGCTTCTGGCTCATTCTCCACAGGACACATAGGCTGGCTGTCCTTCCTATCGTTGTCAGAGCCTACAGCAGGACAGGACTGCCACTTGCAATGTGATCTTCCAATCCCAATTAACTGCGAGATCCTAACCCATGATGCTACTTTAAATTAATACCCCAAGTTTCTAGCTATTATTATTGGGCACATATGCCATGTAACTCATGTGCAATGTACCACACATGACACATACTAGCATGGAACACTCACACATCTATATGTTCCATCTCACATGTTCTGGTGTACAAAACTGCCGACACATACACCTCACATGCAGAAACAAAAATGTTTGTCTTACCTTGTCAGGAAATAGGGTCATATCCATGTTTGCTGTTTTTAAACACCACTTTATTGAATCCTGTCACCCATCCTGTCTTATCAGGCTGATATCAACTGAAGTCAGCAATTACTGGAATAAGTTTAGTGAACTAAAAATGACCATGATTACTCATTTACATTGTCCATTAAGAACTCTGCTTGTGTTTTTGACTTAATAAATGAATACATTTACCATGAATTTTGTTTTATTACATTTAAAGTTTTACTCAAGTTGCCAGAGTATTTTTTTTAGGGCTGAAAACGTTTCTCAAAAGAACTGGTGGCTTGTTTGAAGCACATTTTTTTTAGTACCTACATAACTACATAAAAAGTGCCAGTGAGTGAACACTCCATGCACTTGTAGCCTACATGCAAAAAAACATCCTAGATTGAAACACTGTTTTTCTGCTCCTCCTACAAGTTTAGCAAAGTTCTGTGTAATCATTTTCTGTTCTGCCATATTAGATCTCAAACATGCCATGTCATATCTGTCCCCCCTACCATCTTTCAACTTAAAGGTTTAGCTGAACTTTATTTCACCTTAACATGGAGGTCACTTACTTCAGAGTGAAAGAGAAACAGGTTATTCCCTAGTGCAGTGTCAAGAACTGGAATAAAGAGAGAAAAGCATCCCACATTATCTTTCAGCTCAGCATGCTCATAAAGCATTCTGTTTTTTGTGGACTGTTTGGACTAGATAAGGCAGTTAAAAGTCCTGTGATACCTGGGGAAATGGAGATACATGTTACCTTTGTACAGAGACTGTAGCTTAACAGCATGTAGAGGACAGTCACCGCAAGATCTGCTCTTCTGCCAAAAAGGCTTTCATTCTCTCGTTTTATCTGTATTCTCTTGAGATGACGACTGCAGCCTTGGCAATTAAGAACTAGTCTATACTACTATAGAAATTTGAAAATGTCTGTTTTCATAAATTTTGCCCATTCATCCACAATAAAATGAAGCTTTCCAACTCTGAAAATGGCACCTTTTCAAATTTGCTCTCCAAAGGGGGACATTCTGAAAACGCAACTTTAGTGTTGTGCAGATAAGGGAAAATGCAGCTTTTAGAAAACACTGTCATAAGGTTGTTGAGTGACCTCCACAGTTCCAAAATGACAGTTTTACTTCAAGTTTACTTGCTCGACTTTAACTGCCCGAATAACATTTTTTTCTTGACATTTTCCCTACATGTTAGCTGCTAAGTTGCACACAACTACAGAATGTAAAGGGCTGTAGCAGAAACTTCATAGGAGTCATAATACATGCACATGCTTATCATTCACCTTACCTGTCTACACTGTAATAACCACTACTTTTTGATTCTTTCAGATTTCTCTGTGTATTGATCAAGTGTTCGTTGTAACCACTATCTTCTCTGCAACAACCTCTTTACCCCCAAGCTTTGCCTTGTCTTAATGACCCAGACCTGTTGCTCATTACAGACTAATGAGCACTGTTACTGCATGGCTCCCCTGTTTGCTGATATCTGTTGTAAAGTCTCCTGTTCAGTTAATGAGTCTCCAAATCTTTCTCATATGTTCATTTTGCTTTGCCATTTACCAGTACTTTTTCTCTGATTTTGTCAGCACTTTCATAGCCTGTTTGGCTGTGTTCTCTGACACTTTGATGGTTTTGACCTTGTTTTGGATTTCCAATTTAGAGAGAGACAAAATTTCCTGTGCCTGTATCCAGTCAGCTTGTATGACACATTCAACCAGTGAATAGGGTAGACAGATGTCCCTGTTTTGAGCTAGACAGTCCAGTTTTTGAGAGCCCTGTCCTTTGCCTGGCCAGACACCTATTTATCATCCTTTTGGAGTGAACTGGTACCTGCTTCCATTGATCAACATTATTTTACAGTGCCACTGGGTCACACACACACGTCAAAGCCAATACCTTTCACTGGTTTAACAGATTGTCTTGTATACCCTAGCTACTGGTTAAGTAGATAAGCAGAATGTAAGCATTCTAAATGCTAAGTCAGTTAGGATGTTTGCAATGGTGTTAAAATGCCAAAAAGAAAAACGATTCAGTACTCAGTGGTCAGCAATCCTTTCAAACAGTGGGGAAGATGAATTTTATTCCTTCTGTACACCATGCCAGACTTAAATACTGCAAGTAGGTACCATGCTTTTGAGTAAAACATTAACTTATATTACTTAATGTTTCTAGATCAAATTGGTCTGCTCTGTTAGCTCTCCAATTAGGTTATGATTTTAATTCAGTTGTAGTGCCATATCCCTGTTCCTGATATGCCCTCCTTTTATGGGTTGATAAAGTGGTCACACAGTGTTCACCCTATCAGTGAATATTATTGCTAACTTCTTTTCTCCAGTTTTATTTAGTGTAAATGACAACTTGGCAGACTAGACTAGATCTCATTTGGAGTTCACGAAAAGCTAATAGATAGTGTGACGGCCCAAGAACTGCAGGGCGTGAAGCAGGACGTACAGACACCCTCCACACATAATGTATACTGCAACAGCATGTACATGGTTAACATGAATACACCTGTGACTAACAACACAAACAATAACCAACACTGAGGCCCACACTAACAGGGGTTTAAATACACACAACATTAAACCAGGTGCAGGTGTGTGCTATTATGGGGGCGTGGTTACAAACAATACAAAGTGACTTCCACTGTACGCGGTGGGCCGTACCTTGTGACCAGTAGCAAGGGGCACTGGTGACAGCTAGATTGTTTTATGTGCATCAGCACCAAGGGGATACTGATTTAATGCCCGAACCACTCGAAATTGTAGTCTTCAACACCAGAATTCCACTAAAACAGGCTTAAAAGTGCCTGGTTGATTTGTAGCTTGTTATCACCATGAGGTGGATCTAGATATCTCCTTCTCTTTAATTACCAGGTGTGCTTCACCAGAAGATGCTGGACTCCAGCCAACCAGCACCAAAGTTGGCCACCCTTGTCTTACACCCACAATCAACTTTTATCTGAGGCACTCTGCAGAAATATGCTATTTTCTTTCCCTTTGCTTATGTGTGCAGCCAAAGGTCACACATTTCTCACAGTGAATAAGAGAAATATGACTCTCTGTACACCGTTGAAACATTAATGGCTCAAATTTACATGAAGATCCTAAGGCCAAAATGCACAAAGGACACATTCTTTAAAGTTCCTTCCTCAGACTCCATTAATAAGAAGAGGAAGGTAGAGTCATGAGATCCAGAAAAAGATTAAAAACTGCCAATGAAATGTAATACATTTATTATTCTATTAAAATTAAAAAAAGATGCAGATTACACAATCATATGGGAAAAATGGCAGTAATCTAATATTGTACACAAGTCATACAAATAGACAAGCTGGATCACTTTCCACTTTTTCCACACTCAACACAGGGAGTATGTAACCTGCAGTTATACACTCCAACAGGCCAGCACCTGAAATCAGGAAGAACAGCTCTACCCGTAGTGCACACAACAATATAATTCAGTCTTGATACAGCAAATACCATGAAAGTGAATTAATAATTGGCCTGTGAATTACATAAAGGTCCACACATAAATCTACCATATATATATATATATATATATATATATATATATATATATATATATATATATATATATCTGTCTACTGAGCAAGTGTGACGTTTTCGAACCAGTCAGATGCCTGTGGATATTTAAGGGGTTTTGCTTTGCTTGTGGGGCTTTAGGACAATCATAAAGCAAACTATACGACTTTGGTTTCAGAATGGGCACATTTCACCTTATCCAACTTTCCCAATGGGGCAATGATATAAACTGAACTCCCATCTAATAGGGCTCTCAAAACCACATATACCACAGTGCTTAAAGGATCTTCAATCTACATATGAGCTTTCAGTCCTTGGTCTCACGCATTGAGCCTCTTGTAATATAGACTCTCATACTTTTCTGGCCTAGCCTTTTACTTGTGGAAAGCAGCCAGCTGTGCCCACCCAATGCTGTTCAATGGCCCCTGATTGACCTGTTTGGAGATAGCTAAAAAGGTTAGTATCAGTATATACTATACACTTATACCCCAAAAAGTACCCATTTCAGGGCCAAGAATTCCAGCTTCATTGAGCTATTATGGGTCATATAATGTTCATATGGTATCAGTCCCATATTGGCATAAGATATTGGTCTCACTGTCCCTTCTAGTTCCTGCGTCAGAACAGCCAAGCCACTATCGCTGGCATCTCCAAAATGAATGGCAATGTAAAGATAGCATATGCTACTACAGGAGCACTCACCAATCTTTGTTTCAACTCTTCAAAACTATTCTGGCACTCCAACACCCAAACTTCACCCAAAGGCTTTCTTGTGGCTCTTTTACTCTTCGTGCTCACCAATTCAACCACCACCTGATGGAGTGGAACAGCCAATTTTGTAAAGCCGGTAATAACCGCAAAGAGCTGGTGAGAACTAAGCAAACCTAGGAAAGACATAATTCAGAATCATGAGTAAGACACTTCCAGTTGACTACTGTTCAATTCTAATGGGGTCAGTGGCTACCCCTTCTTTGGAAATGACATTACTCTGGTATGCCACCAGCTGTTGAAAGAAAGGACATTTTTCAAGTTTGACTTTCAGGCCCTTTTGTAGCAAACTCCCCCAATCACCACCTCCTGTTGCTCCAACCACCAAAAAAAACAAAAAGAAAATACATCATTCAGGTACATGAGTGACAATGCTGAGCTCTAAACATATGCTTCATAAACCAATGGAAAGAAGTTGGAGCAATACAGAGGCCAAATGGCATATGGTTCCCCTCAAACAGACCAAAGGACATACAAAAGGCTGCCTAGCAACGTAGCTGTTGGATGGTGCCGAACATATTGTTTTAGTTCTCTACACAACTTAGGATCATACACACGTTCTACAAACTAATCACGAACCAAAACCTCAGCATTTGGCTTGGCAATGGGGGCACCAGCAGTCACTTTGGCCATTAAACTATGTAAAGTATAAGAAAACTCCTGCTTGGTCTTCTCCTCTTGCTGTCTCCTAGAGGAAATATGATTTTGTAACATTATAAATGACTCGGAAACGCCATACAACTCCTGCAAGATTCAATTATTTTGTCAGGATCATTCAGCTCTGCCTGAGGCCAATATTTAATTTCATTTGGAGCCTTGCCCTCCAAGTGATCATACAGAAAGTGGGCTTTATCAATAGAGTACAGATGACAGGCCCACATACTCCTCAAACCTCTCAAAAATACTAGCACCCCTAACTGGGGCTGTACTCTGCTCAGCATGTGTCTCGGCTTGTTCCTTCAATAACCCTCCTTATCAGACCTAAATTGCAGAACCAATTCCTGCAGTCATTGCAGTTCTTTTTTCATGACAAGAAAACGGTTAGTGAGTAGACGAGGGAGATGACAGTCCAGCAGGTCTCAGGTCCTTCAATCAAAGTCAAATCAAAATACAACTCCAGATGTTTTTACCATGAGCCCAAGCAATCCAACTAGTTTCTAAAAAATGAAACCACACCAGGTCACCTCTCTGCATTCACCAGAAATTAACATTGCCCCAGCAGACTGCCAATTAACTGTGACTCTCAATGCAATGATGAGCCAATGCCTCAAATTTCCATGAAGCTCTTAAGCCCAAAATGCACAAAGGACACATTCAATAACCCCCCCCCCCCCCCCCCCCCAAATTGCAATACTAAACAGACGAATTAAGTGTCAATACTGTATACAAAAATCATAAAAATAGACAAGACCGAAGAATTGGCCCACTCTGACCCAGTCGCTCGTCACAGAAGGAACTCGCGTGAAAGCTAATCACAGGCTGATAACCTGCCCTTACACATAGTACAAAATGACTGATGTATATTGGCACATAATACTGGCTTATTAAAAAAAAGTTATATAGGCAGTTATATAAGTTACATAGTCATGTATACCCGGGCCCGAAACACTGTACGAAAGTTTCGCAGCATTCTGTTGGGCTAGCATGACAGAAGGAAAGTTATGCCTAAAGACTGGTCTGTCCTGCATAAAACATCCACCTACTGGTTAAATGGGAATCCATTAACATGCAATTCAATCTCAAATAGTTATTGATCACTGTATCATGGCCATTACTATATTATTATTTCATGCAGTAGAGGTTATGGGCCCTGCATACCGGACGACTGAACTGACCACACTGCATTTATAACAGAATGATTCTTCATTATATGACTTATGTGCTTCCTGGTAGACACATGCTAATGAAATACACCCACTAGATTCAGGCTAGTCCTATGTGTTTATTTGCATTGCTTACTGGTATGTTATGTGACTAACTCAAGCCAATGTGTGCTACATCGTTCATTCGATTGGGCTGCGATAAAGATATAATAATATAGAATATAGTAATATAGAAACCACTTTGAACATCCATTCTTTGCTTCACATTTATTGTCTTGCCTTAGCAATATTGTGGAAAACGTAATGAATACACCCCCACATGCTTCTTTTCCAGGGTAAGTTGTATTTATAGTAACTGTAATTAGGTCATGGATTTTATAACTTGTGCGTTTCTGAACGGGGGTGCAGAAGAACAATGTATTTGTCATCACTTGATTGTTTTTTTAACAATCTCTACTTAACCACCCATTTTTATTGCCATTATTTTATTGGTGTATATTTGGAAATGTGCAATAGCAATTCAGAAGTGACTACTATGATTAACTCATGAACTACAACTGCGCTTAAAACATAAAAACAGTTGGTATACCTCTCTCATGGAAAAACAAAGTATTTACTATACCTGATGAAATGTATTCAAGTGAATAAATTAATGATTTTGAATTTTTCAATCAACAAAGAATGAAAA
Source organism: Electrophorus electricus (assembly GCF_041902795.1). Lineage (NCBI taxonomy): Eukaryota > Metazoa > Chordata > Actinopteri > Gymnotiformes > Gymnotidae > Electrophorus > Electrophorus electricus. Next base: position 13,117,891 of record NC_137516.1, read on the forward strand.
TATATAAAGCACTGTCAAAGAAAACATGTGGCACCGATGTCCACAGTTCACCTAAATAAATCCAATGGATTTTCATTCTTTCAGGTCTTTACTGAAAATTATTTGATATTGTCAGGATCTGAAACCAAACTGGGTTGATGTTAAGATGCTGCATATGAAGAGATAACCTAAGGGGGTATCATGAACCAAATAAACCAGTGCAAAGACAAATTAAAAGATAAAATAAACTCAAGACAGAGACACAATATTCTGAGGGGCTGATTTTGACCTAGTTGAATTTTTTTGAAGAAATATAAAGGTTCCCACGGTCCCAGTGAAAGCAAGCGTCCATTAATTTTGGATTTCCTCTGTTTGGTCTACTTGAGATGCTAAATGCACTACAACTTGAAATTTCCCTGAAAGCTAATTGTTTTGGTTAAGCATGTCCTCAAATGCTTAATAATCATCAAAAACCAAAACAATTCAATTACAGGAAGTCTCAGAAAATCATTCAGTATATAAATGCAACAATTAATATTGTCTTTATGGCAAACATGTTAGGCTACTGTATCACCCTATTCTAAGGCAAATGTAATACAAGACAGAATTTTAAAAATTTAACACAAGCTGTACTGGCACATCTATGTGTTATTCTTGCACTTTTTAATTATTTTTTTTTTTTTTAAATTAATTTTGACACAAACTTATTTGACACATTTAGAGAGTGCATTGAGACAGCACAAAAAGTTTTTAACCACACTTAAGATTAACACCCCCCCCCCCCCCCCCGAAGACTTATTTCGATTGTGTTGTGTTCCTCAGATCTCAAAAACAATCCTTTGATAAACCTTCTCAAGTTATTTCTCTGAGAATCACTACATTGGTGGAGCATAAGGAATTTGTATTAGTAGTCAGTTTGGAGAGGACTGTTGTGTTCAAAAGCTTATTTCAGTTCATTGACCTTTGTGTGATTCTTGTGAGAAGATAGGTCAGAATGTAGGTCAGAAGTAACACAACAGCCATCTCAGATAAGCTGCTGGACCAAGCAGAGGTGCCAGGAGTTGAATTATGAAGAATTCTCAGTAGCATGGGGAGAGTCACTCCACTGGGATCACTGACTCTTCCCTGAATTTAGCCTGGACTCTGGCAACATGTGCCCAATTACCCTCTGTCTCTGTCTCTGTACTCTGTAAGTAAGATGAATAAAGCGGAGTTGAATATAAGCTCTCAGAAGGTGGCCACCAGAGCATGAGTGTTTCTTTTCTAAATAAACTGTGCTTGCAGAATGAATAAACCTTACATTTATTGCTGCCAAGGGCAACAGATCACTAACCGTGATTATTCTAGCCAGAAGTGTGGCCAACATGCTAATCAGGCTTGCAGCAGTGTTGAACAGTCTTGAGTTCTACTGTAGTTCTACTGTTCTACAGTCTTATGCCATACTGTTGTCATGAACACTAGGACACAAGTAGATGTGGATTCAAATGCAAGATTGTTTATGTGAATATACCAACAGGTAGGGGTTGTGTGGGGAGTTGGTGGGGTCGAAAACCGGGAGATCGCAATGCGGAGAATCATCAGTCCAATTCAAGGTCAGAACCAGTAAGCAGAGTCCAGAGTGATCTGAAGGACAAGGAATGAGGCATTGTCTGGGAAGGAAACAGAGGTCGGTTGCCAGGAGTATCAACAGGGGAATAGAATGCTCGGTATGCATATGAGGAAAGCAATACTTCGCAAAGTGGACTGGGAGAATGGGAGGCTTTAAAGGAAGCAGCTGGAGATAAACAGGTGTTGCCTATCAGTACTCAGGAGAAGGCGACCTACGCCTGGGTGTGGTAAGACTAGTGGGCTGGGTCGAATCTGTCACAACTGTAAAGCAGACCACCCAACAACACACTGCCATGTACATGCACATCCATGCTTAGATGTAGTCTTTTGATGTGATTCAATTAACTTTATTTGGATTTTGCTTGATTTTGGACTGAGAAAGTTTGATTTTAGACATCTGAAGACATCATAAGACATCAGACCATGTCTGTGTATTTATTTACCTGTTGATCTTCAACTGGTCCCGTTCCTTTAGGAATACCACATCCAGCATCCTGTTTTATGATAGCTGAAGGGTGCTTGGGTTAACTAAGGGAAGTGGGAAGTCTGACATTGAGGTATTTGTGGGGGAGAGAAAACAATGTTAAATATGAGGCATTGAGGATGTACTTACTGGTAATATGCATGAATGGTTCGATTACATGCCATTAAGAATTCTCTTAATAGTGATATTTGTGTGAAAGTACGTTTGTGTGAAAGACTGTTGTGCTCTTCTCTGTAAACCCAGAATGCTATAACAATTATTTAGCCCAGTCTGATTATGGATGGGGCTATGAGCTTAAAAGAGGGGAGATTCAGTTTAAGGAAGGAAGAAGGAAGGTAAGAATCCTGTTTGCGGAGCAGGACTATTCTAGCAGGTACTGTTATGTTTAATTGGCCTAGTGGCTTTAGATTTTATACTGTATTGGAGTGGAGTCAGGAAAACTTCTTTTATTGTACAGATGTTTGGGAACTACAACAAGTCATTTACAATCCTTATGACCTGAAATATTTTTCTTTGATCAGTTTTTCTTTTCTCTTACATTTGAACAATAATAAATGCATGTTCTGAGTTGGAACCTATCTGGAAGTGAAGGAGCAATGCTTACTTGGCGAACCATGTCCTCCTTACATTCTATCAGACATAAATCCCTTCACAAAAAGGAAAGACACCCGTGGGCGTTTCGATCGAGACTTGCAGTGGTGATCCATCTGTTTGCAGACATTTTTTTTTTATTTGCGTTGTTCCTCCACAACCCCCCCCGCCCCCACCCCCCCAAAAAAGATGAGTTGGAGTTTCTTTCCAGAGCATAATGAACAGTTTGATAGTGGGGGAGATACTGATGAAGCACACTTTGAGGGGGTGAGCAGGTTGACAAGATACACTTTAAGAGACGGGCAGTTTAATTTGTTACTGAAGTGATTGAAGAGCTAGGTAGTTCTGCACTGGCAATCTGCAAAGTCAAGCTAACAACAGGCTCAAAGGGTGATCATTTAAAAAACCTAAAAAGAAAATGCCTGAACTTGTTTGCCTTTTAGAATGTGTACTTAAAAGTACATTGATAGATGATTAGGACATTTCCCCCTCATCTTTAAAAACCAATCACATCTTTGTAAGCCTTCTTTTTCCGTCAAAAGTGTGTGTACTGCAAACATTTTAATTACCCAAACTTTAGAATTAGAAATCCAGGAACATTTATTGGCTACTACTAAGCAAGCATTTCAGGACAGAGGGACTCCATTGTCCAACCTTATAAATGTGCAGCACTGATACACTACGTGTCATAATGTCCTGTATCTGACATACCGGACAGTACGAGCAAGCAGGATTGCTTTCCTTTACGTTTAGGAAGGATGTGTCTCGGACCACTGTCTGCGTAACACATTACTGCATAAATAAACGTGTCTGTCAAATAAGGCCCAAAATGTGAGACACTATGTCCCCATCAACAATACACAAATGTGCAGTTTCCCCCCATCAATGCACAAATGTCTCTACTACATGTTTTACATAATCCTCATTACCAGGCAGTATGAAAGAGCAAGAAGTAGCTCCAGGGTTACGAAAAGAAGCGAACACAAAGATGCCCTGGTCCATTAAGCGACATGTCTTTTTTTTCCTCTGTTCTTTTGTCCAAATAGTCTGACAAAAAGATCTTGTCAGTTTCAGGACAGTGGTATGAGGCCACTGTAGAATACTTTTACACTACAGAAAAGGGGAATAAACTGTTTCCACAAAGTTGGAAGCATACAATTGTCCAAAATGTCTTGACGTGCTGAAGCATTAAAATTTTCTTCACTGAAACTAAGGGGCCTAGGCCAACCCCAGGAAAACAACCTCACAGAATTATCCCTCGTCCACCAAACGTTACAGTTGCCACAGTGTAGTCAGGTAGGTGATATTCTCCTGTCGTTACTCCACAGAACATGTGCTACAGAGACCCATGTTGGCATGCTTTACCTCACCCCATCTGACACTTGATATTGCGCTCGGAGACTAAGGCTTGGTTAGGCTTGCATGCAGCTGCTCGGCCACTGAAACCCATGCCATGAAACTCCAGGCACATTTTTGGTGCTGGTGTTAATGCCAGAGGAACTATGCAATCAACAGAGCCTTGGTGACTTTTACGCACTATGCACCTCAACATTATGTGGTAATGTGGTTCCTAAATGCTGCCATTTTTCAATAACATTCATAGTTGATGGTGGAATATCTTGAAGGGAAGAAATTTCAGGAACTGACTTGTTGCAACATTAGCATCCTATTACAATACCATGCTCAAATTCAGTGAGCTCTTTAAAAGGACTGATTCTTTTACAAATGTTCGTAAAGGCAGACTGCGTGGCTAGGAGCTTGATTTTACATACCTGTGGCAAAGGTGTTGAATGAATCACGTGAATTCAATGATTAAGAGGCATGTCTTAATACTTCTGTCCATATAGTGTATCTATCATATTATTTTTTTCATTTAATTCAAAAATACATGCAATATTTGAAGACTTTGCATATTAAAAAATAAATTGGCCTACTGGTGAGCTAACAACACATATTTTATGTTAAAGAAAATTACCATCTAGCATGGATTATGGCAAACATAGGTAGTATTTAGTAAGTTCCCTTATATGCTGGCATCAGTGTTACACTAGACACATCAGTCATATCAGTAACAAATGCGCCTGGTGCATTTACCATTATAATACCTACAAAACACTTTGATGAGCAGAAGCCTAGTTATGTTAATAGTGGGTTTCTTCATTTATTTACGAGGTCATCTCTCATTTCTCATCAATGTAGGTTAAATTTAGCCCTTGGAGACTTTTTTTTTCTTCATATAGACAAGCTGCAGCAATCTTTGTTCAGTTGGTGAACTGCTGAAATATCCTACTAATTCCAAGGCATCAGACTCATTCCAAAGAACCAGCCTAAACATCTGCATGTATGGACTTTACTTCCCCCCCACAGGCATTAATTACAACAACTTGGCACATTATTATTATTTGACTAACAAAATTTAGAATAGTAAGCACGACTGGCCTCGGATGTGAAGCTGTGTCACTTTCTGTGGCTCTCACCTTCTACGTCTCTTGGTTCATTGTTTTAGTCAGCAGGTATCTGCCACAGAGGCAAGAAAGCTTTGACATCGGTGTGTGTTTGCGAGTGTGTCACAGAGAGAGAGAGAGAGAGAGAGAGAGAGAGAGAGAGAGCGAGAGAGAGAGACAGACAGACAGACAGACAGACAGACAGATAGACAGAAAAAGAGTGATGTGAAATAATTGAATGAATTCTTTTATTAAGAATACGGCTTTACCTTTCACATCACTAGAAAAAAATAAAAGAAAATAATATGTAGATGGAGGCAAATGATGATAAAGCTGTTTGCTGAGAGATGCCATTGATATTTAAGGACACACTTTAAGGAGAGAGGTTGCAAACATGTCATGTTTGAAATGGTAAGCAGTAGCACACAGTGGAAATGGAGAGCTCCCTCCCTGGGCTAGACCAGAAAGCCTGGCCCAGAAAGAATGCTAAACACATTTTCACAGACACCTTTTTAACAGTGACGAATTTCAGCATATAATATATATAATAAATCGAAGGTTGCTGTATCAGCATTATAACCGAAGCTATACTGTATAGAGCAGGTCTATTTTATAAGGCCAGACAGTGGATTATAAATTAGATAATCTGGGATTAATTTTCTAGACACCTATCAGTTCTAGAAGGAGAAGAAAGCTACCTTATTCTGTTCCTACATACAGTATTTTTGTTCCAATAACTTTGTACAAACTGAACTCAAACTGAACTTTGTACTCAAAATGAACAAATGGGTATATTTTTCTTAAAAAGGAATAAAGTAATTTTTAGTGTTTTACAAACCACACAAAATGAGTTCCTACCTTTTAAAATGAGGTTGTGAATTTCCTGGGGATATACCACTTTGGGATTTTACTGGCAGTGATATTTCACAACATCTAGCTTGAAAGTTTCTATATTTAATTTTGTCTGTTTTTACTGTATACTTTGGAGGGCCACTGACAGAAGGTGCCCATGAAAACTTTACATTCCTTTTTATTTGACATATTTATCAATTTATGTAACACATAGTACAAGTGAACCACAGATATGTGGAGAATTGTATAAAGTTACAGACAGAATACAAACAGAAAAGCTAAGCCACTGTGTGAGAATGTAAAAAGGTTTTTAACAGTTCACAGCAGGTAAATTATATATTATAGTGTGTCCTTAATACATTAACTATTGTGTGTGTGTGTGGGGGGGGGGGGGGGGGGGTCAATGGAGCATCAATAAAGTGCATGTTTTATGGAGTGGCTTGTGGTTATAGTCTTTGGATCCTGTTCACCAACAGTCTGGGAATATAAATAGACTTGTCAGTTCATAACATGGAACAGCATAGATCCAAACCAGGTTGCAATGACTGTTATGACTAGATATGATCGGTCCAGGAGAGTAAGTGAAGTAAACATGACTGTTAATTTGAGATGACCTCATAGTTGTGAGGTTAATAGATTTTAGTAGCTTTAGTGAGTGTGCATTCTTCTGGTTGGGGCTGGCCATGTGGTAAGATCATTTTCTCCTTGTCCACCTTGCTCAGTATGCATTTTGACAAGGAGCAGGTAAGCATAGGTCAAGAAAAATATCAAATGTGACTGGAATATCAGCAACAGCACAATTGATTTTGTAAGGTTTTGGATAAGGCTCAAGTAATGTTAAACATACTGTACAGTTGCATCCTCCCATGACTCCAGAATCAGATTCAGAATCAGGATTCATTAGCCAAGTGCATTGGCTGATACAATGAATTTGTTTTGTCTGTACAGGCCTCAAGGGAGGCGCTGGAACAGTTGATGGTCATGGCATGATGGGTCAGTAATAATTTTCTCAGCACCCTTCCTGATTGTGGGGGTGTACAGATCAAGCAAGGAAGAAAGGTTTACGACAACAGTCTTTCCTGCAGACCTGATGATGTGCCAAAATTCGTGCATGACATGTTTGGTGGCAGAGCTGCATCTGACTGTGATTGAGGCAATGATGACGAACTCTGTGATCACTGTGTCTGATCTGAACCAGTAGCTCTTGCAGCAGGTTGAACTTCTACAGCTGATATGGGAAGCACATCCCCTGCTGGGCTTTCGTTCTGATGGTGATGATGTTGTTGTCCTACTTAAAGACTGGAGTGATTGCATCGAGGATTGTGAAGGCCAGCAGTGGTGGAGGGCTTCTCCTGAAGTCCACCATCATCTCTACTGTTTTGAGCGTGTTCAATTCCGAGTTGTTGTGACTACTCCAGAGTACCAGTCAGCATCCTGGATGAGACCAGTGACAGTAGCGTGATCTGCAAACTTCAAGATTTTAACAGGATGTCCATGGAGGAGCAGTGGTTAATGTACAGTGAACAGAGCACTGGGGATAACACACATCTTTGCCAATACTAATTGTCTGAGTATCTGAAGAGAATTTTCCCATTCTTGGCCTAGGCTGCTGCTCTCTTCTTAAGAAAGCTGGTGATCTACTGGCAGCTGGAAGCAGGCTGGCATGCAGTCCTCCGGAACTGCCACTAACTACAGTCCCCAGAATCCTCTTGGGAGATCATCATTCCCAGAGTAGTAATCCATCTTATCTGTGCATCATTACAATCACCTTTATATATGCTGCTCACACGCTTCCTCATTGCAAAGTATTGCCTCTAGTTACCTGACCTACTGTTTATTTGTGTATTGACCTATTTACGTTTCTAGTCCATTTATGAGTTTTGCCTTGCCCTTGTTACTCCCTGTCTTACTGCCTTGCTTTCTTCTCTGATTCTGGATTTGCCCTTTGGAATTGTTTGGCTCTCTGACTCTCTCTCTGGATTTTAACCTGAAATGATTGTGAAGTTAATAAACTGTTCGCCTTTTGTCATCTGCGAGTGTCTGACCTGTCTTACTGTGTGATACAGGCACACTGAGTTGAATAAGTTTATTGTGGAGCAGTTAGGGCATGATAGTGTCAAATGCATTTAACCAGTTAACATAGTCAGGTATTCCCAGTGTAAATCTTTTGTATTTTAATGAGACAATTCACCTTTTTATCCTAAAATTACCAGCACAAAATGTAGACATAAGTAGAATATGGGAAGACAATGTATTTGCTGAGGACAACAGATGACTGGAAGAGTTTATTCCTTCAGGTTTATTTTCTAAGTGCACGTGGTTTGCTAACCATCTTGATGATGAGAAGTTGTGGTGTTATGCTGTTTTTTGAACATCTGGTGTACAACCCCATGAAAATATTAAAACATTGGAACAAAAAAACCCCAAAATTTACAGCACTGGTTTACAATCCCAGTTTTGAAGGTCAAAATATTTTTGGGAGTTTCCTGATCTAACAAATCTGATTCATCTTATCAGTAATTACAGCTCTTTGTGAGCTTCCTGAGTCACGTTAGATACAACAAATAAAAATCCTCAGGACTGGACCTGAGAGCCACTGCAGTCACTGGACTGTTGTTGCTTGTAGATCAGCATATGACAGCAATGATTCCACTTCAAATGTATTCAAATTTAAACTACCTAAGTGCTACAGAAAGAAACCTTGAGAGGAAACAAGACTCAGAAGGGGAACCCGTACTCCTCTGGTCAACTAATAACACAAAATGAACAAAGGGCCTTTTGATGAAATGATGAAACATTATGAGAAATCTCCGAATTCTGAGGCTCAGAAGAAATGGGCTTACCAAGGAGCCCTCATTCAGAAACATGGCTGGAAATGGGTCGTGTGGGTCACAAGGTAGTATGTATAAAACATGACTAATAAAACTTATTTTGGGCTTTGAGGACACCTTGGTGGAGCAGAGAGTGGAAGAGAAAAAAAAAGTTGTGGAGAGGGATTCTGCAACATTTGTTTGAACTCACCCAAGAGAGGATAGGACATTTCCTTCTTTGAAGTCCTAAGCCCACTTCACTTGGGAACATTTTAACCTTTTGGAAACAGCAGAGACTGGTGTGTTTTTCTCTTCCTTGCTGCTCTGAGGAAGAGGGACCATTCTGGCTGTTTTGATGACATTAACAACCACAAAAGCTGTTTTGGCTGTAGAGGAATTTTACCTTACGGGTGCAATATCGAGTGATTTAATGCTATACTTGTGATTCCAAACTGAACAGTACTGAAACATTGCCACATTGTTTTATTGTTTTTGGCCATTACCCTTATGAGGCTATCACACTCAACAAGCGAATGAAGCTTTCTTGCTCCGTTTGGTCAGCATTTTGTAGTGTGTTAGTTTTGGAAATAACCAAGACGCATTAATAAAAATAATAATAATAAAAACATCTAGGTCAAGACTGCCTGTGTGTTTCAACCAGACAACAATGACAAGCAGGAAACAAACAACCACTGTAAGGCATGTAGTAACATCTGAGAGTCAAGGGTACAATATGTAAGATCTGATAACATGCACCATGGAAACAGTTGCAATGCAGCAGCTAATCAGACAGGAGACAGAAACCTTTTGTGTGTGCTATGTTCATGCATAGAGGCTGTCGGATGAAACCCATTGCTCTTGTGTGCATTTTCAGGAAACCAGTCCACAGTGCACCATATTTTACACAGTCAATTGCCTCCTCACTGTGCAATTACTAGATGTGTAATGGGGTTTGGCTCTTGTGAGCTGTACTAGTCCTAACTGTGGTGCTCTAATTACAGAGTAGGTAGGGGGCATATTATTCCAATATCTGACTCAGCAGTTGCATTTAATTGACTTGGGGAAGTAAACAGAAAGTTTCTTACCTAAGCATTTAGCTCTGAATTTTCTCAGGGTTCCTATGCATATAACTTCATGGCTGCAGTGTGAGGCTGTAGGGAAGATATTTTTGTCATCTGGAATTTTAATATCTTGTATTTTACCAGCAGGAAAGTAATACGGCAAACTGATATTTTGTTTATCATACATGATATCCCTTATTCCTAATTTAAATGCAAATAGGAGTAGGATGTCTTCATATTGCTATCTAATATGACTTCATAAGTTGCTTTTGAAGTAGCTTACTGTACATAACCCAGTAAAGCATGCCTGGCTGACTCTCCCTAAAAGCACAACTCTGCAAAGAACATCAAAGGATTGCAGTTAAGAGCTACAGAGCATTTCTCACAGTCATTAATCCCTTTGTGTACATTGTAATCTAACATCAATATATTGAAGAAAAAAAAAAAACAGTCTGAAGGAAACTACCTGGATCATTCAGACACCTTTGGGGTATTTCATAATGCAGGATATCTATGTTAACCAATATACACTCACCAGCTTTATTAGGGACACATTGTTAGTACTGGGTTGGAACTCCTTTTACCTTCAGAAGTGCCTTAATTCTTCTTGGCATAGATTCAGCAAGGTGCTGGAATCATTCCTGAGAGATTTTGGTCCATATCGATATGACAGTATCACGCGGTTGCTGCAAATTTGTTGGTTGCACAATTCATGATGCAAATCTCCTGTTCCACCACATTCCAGTGGTGCTCTGCTGGATTGAGAGCTGGTGACCGTGAAGGCCATTTGAGTACAGTGAACCTATTGTTATTTTCAAGAAACCGGTTTGAGATGAATTGAGTTTTGTGACATGGTGCGTTATCCTGCTGGAATCATAAAATGGATACACTGTGGTCATGATAGGATAGATATGGTCAGCACAGGTAGGCTGTGTCATTTAAACATTTACACATAAACGGCGATCAGCTGGTATAAATGTGCCCAAAGTGTGTCAAGAAAATATCCCCCACAACATTATACCACCACCAGCAGCCTGAACTGTTGATACAAGGCAGAATGGATCCATGTTTTCATGTTCTTCATGACAAATTCTGATCCTACTCTCCTAATGCTGCAGCAGAATTCGAGATTTATCAGATGAGGCAACGTTTTTCCAGTCTTCTCGTCAAATTTTGGTGAGCCTGAGCAAACTGTAGCTGACTGTTGCTGTAGCTGCCTGTTCTTAGCTGACAGGAGAGGTGCCCTGTGTGGTCTTCTGCTTCTGCAGCCCATATGATCTTCTAGCATCAAGGTTCAATGTGTTGGGCTTTCAAGCTAGCTTCAAGAGGCAACGCGTTGCTCTTCTGCCTATCTGCATATTCTTCTGTTGTAACAAATGGTTATTTGAGTTATTGTTGCCTTTCTATCAGTTCGTAATTGTTTGGCCATTCTCCTCTGACCTCTCGCATCAGCAAGGCATTTTTGCCCAGAGAATTCAAGTAGCAGAGCTCAAGCTGTCATCAAAGCAAAAGGTGGTTATTTTGTAGAATCTAAAGTATAAAACATATTTTGGTTTGTTTAACAGATTGTTTTGTTTACTACATAATTCCATATGTGTTCCCTCATAGTTATAATGTTTTCAGTATTAATCTACAATGAAAATAAAAAATAAAGAAAAAACATTGAACGATATGTAGAGATATTCAAAATTATGATGAAGTACACAAGTAAAGTGCTTGAAACCTTTGCAAAGTGCAAGCAAAGACAAGACGTGGGCTATGTTAAGTCACCGGTGTGGGTCTGGTATGAATAAACAGCATTTTGTTTGCACAGCTAATGAAGGACCTCTGTCCTATTTCTCTGAAAGCTCTGCGCACTTCACTACAATTTTGAATATCTCTGTAGCTCTGTTATCTCTGTTAACTTAACACAGCATTAGAGATTGTTCAATTGGAGTGTGCCTTTCTCTTCGTGTCTTCCCTTATTTTGACAGTCTTTTTGTAGAGTTATTTTGTATAGGTTATCCAGCTAACTGAGAATTCTTGCTTCATAAAATACCTTTCTAGACTCTAAATACTGTGTAAACATGATAGAAAATAAGTAAATCAGGCTTCTGCTACTTATGGTTGCCAAATAATTGTTTCATGGTCGTGCTTTACTGTTATACAGTTTCCAACACACCAGTGATCTTTATGCATTGCTAATCTAAAATGTACTTTATTTTTAGCTTTTAGGTCTTTACTGGGTTTTTCCAATCAAGCTCCAGCGACATTAGTTAGTTACCTAGCAAAGAGGAATAAGGCATAGTAAACCACTTATGTTTAAGACACGGTCTGTGGGCAAAGGTTCAGCATAGTACAGTGAGACCTCATGTTCCCTCCTGTGTAGAATCAAAGCTTTCTTTCTAAAGTGAGGAGGAGCGTTAATTACAGCAAGATGTGTACAGGGAGAGTGGATCAGCTGTGTTATCGGTGGAGAAAGAAACCGGATCGCACGGAAACGTGTCAGAGGAAGGAGGTTGTGAAACACTGCCAGCTCTACCCTTATACCTGCCCATGTAATGCCATACCGTCTCACTGACCACATGTCACATGATCAATGTGTGGGGCACCAGTGAGACATTCATCCTGCTCGCGTTTACTGCTGATGCCATTGGGAGCGCGGAATCGTGCAAGTGGAGACTGATGCAGTCATGAGGTCACCCTGAAACCATTTTAGCCACATCCCAAGAACACCAATAAAGCGTCAACATTACAGTTCCAATATTACAGTTGCACCATTATAATCCCAGCATTTATGGTTAAGCCAATAACCTAATGAGGTCTGTAGTTGTAGTGTTTTCTATACACTTCATTTACATACTCCTGTCCAAGACATTATAGCTTTAGATAGATTTATTTGATTTATATACAAGATTTTAAGAAAAAACCACACAGTAAAGTTTGTGTCATGTAGCAGACAAGACATGGGCTGAATTAATCCACCGGTGTGAGTCTGATATGAATAAAAAGCAGAACGTGTTAAGTCAGCTTTAGCTGAGCTCTGGAGCATGTATAAGGGTTTACATTTACTATTAGTGTAGCTTCAGGTGAACAGGACTGTATTACCAAATCACTGATACCAGCTTGGACTGGAGTACTAAACCTTGGACTGGAGTACTAAACATGGGGTTTGATATGCTATACCAATGTACATATAATAAACAAAAAGTAGTGCTTTGAATGACTTGTTTGCTTAACATGCTTGAAAATATTAGTATTTGGTTTCAAAAAGCATCAAAAGCTGTCAATTTTCCTGACACATGCTGATATAGAAAATGCTGCAATCAAAATAACAAGTTTTGCTTTTACAGTATCCCTACAGTATAATTTGTCACAATGAAAGGCAGCTATGCTTTAAATTCTAAATGCTAGTGAAAATCACTCCTGGAGTCAGAAACCATTTTGAAGTAGTTTTTACATGTCAAATTAAGGCAGGTGTGGGAATTCAATAATTATCTTCCACTCCACACCTTGCTGCTAGGCACCTCCATTTAAACACTCAGCAAATGCTATTAAACGCAATTAAGATACAATTACCTACAACAGATGAAATTTAAATATGAAAGGTTTGTACCCTTTGACTGGATGGTGCAGTGTGATGTAACCTTTGGGGGAGCCTATCGTCTTTGCTACTGACTGTGAGGCAAATTGATTCACTGTTTGGTAGCTAGAGTGCAGAATGCCGGATTCGTAATATTGAATGCATGTATTTGCAGCGGTGGAGATGGAGACCTTAATATAGAGGTCAGGGTGAAGGATATTCCAAAAGAGAAGATGATTATTTGAAACTGATCCAAAGGTAATATGTAAAATTGCCAGATACAGTACCAACATATGCCAGTGCTATAGTATGGGGAATATTTTCTGACCTAAGAATCGTCATTATTTTTCACTGTATTCTGGTTGTCAAAAGTGAAACACACACACGCACACATGCACACGCACACAAACACACATCCATAGGCTGTCCTTGATGTTTGATGCTTGTACACACAGATTGCATGACGTCTGTCCTCTTTGAGCATTTTGCTATAATTGTCGCTGTGTGTCTGATGAAAGAGTTGGTGAAAAGAGATCTTGCCCTGAGACAGGCGGTCAGTGTCTTTACCATCACCTTCAGCATAGTTGTCAGTCAACATACAAAAATTCCTTCAAATTCCTTTTTGCTGAAAATGGCTCTGAAGTAATTGGTCTCCCAAATCTCATTTTGAGAGTCCAAAACTTTGCTCTTCACTCAGGTTTTGCCATTTTCTTGGGTCTGATGAACATTTCTCTATATTTGCCTTTGTAGCACTATTGTACCTGTTTAATGAGTACAGTTGTAAAGTGTTAATCACACAACAAAAGCAAAAGAGGACCAATCTAAACATTTGTACATATTTGTTAGCAAACCTCATTCGCAGAGCCTTTTAGGCTTGGGTGAAAATCTCCAGCCAGATTGTAAGAAGTCTCAAAGGTCTTTCACGTTTCACGTTAGTGCTTAGTTAGGTGCAGAATCTTCTGAATGCTCTTCCAGTACAATCCAGTCATGATGAAAAAATGCTGATGTACTCACTCTAGGTTAGAATAAACCTATAAGTCATTGTACAGCAGTGTTCATTCAAAACACCTCCTCAAATTGGGCCCGATTTCCACTGCCTGCAAATCTAACTCTAAACCAATCAACAAACTACTACCATTCAATAGCCAATGTCATGAAGTCAGATGGGACAATATTCCACGCCATCACATATCTGCAGTGAGCGACTGGTTTGGGGCTCATCCACACATGTGTTGAATTTCTTCCTCTGTAATAACATTTCTAAATCCTATTGAAGAATTGTTTTCTGCCTGGAGATGGAAAGTATATGACCACTGTCCCTATGACTAAATAACACTTTTATATGCCATAACTGAGAGATGTAGGACACAGCATCAGACTACCAGGGCTGGATCACGTACACCTTGAGAACCTTCCGACACTGCATTGCCACGCAAAATACTAATTTACTATTATTGTATGAAGCTCAATAAAATTATTGTACTTACAGTGAAGATGTGTCCTGCATTTCACTTTGTTGGACTGTGTTTGTGTACTGATGATTTTACTATAACTGTAGTGAGTCATGGTGGATTACAGTAGGTGTCCTTCAGCATTGTACAGTAGTAAGAAACATCCAACACTTTAAAACCAACCACAGGTTGTGACGAGCATCTTTGAGTCATGAGTCAGTCAGTAAGTCAACTGACTCTGAGTCAGATTTGACTGTGAATGTTTCATGAATGCTGTGTCAGAGAGCTTTGGTCTGGTCGTCAGGACATGTGATTGTTGCCTGTTGGACATGGGTTAAAGACCGGGTGTGGTTGCCCCATTTGCATTACAAATGGTGTCAGAAGTGGAAAGGTGCTGTGCGACGGAGACCAAAGGAGAGGGTGGTGTGATGGAAACTGAAGGAGAGGGTGGTGTAACAGAGACGGTCACTCGGGAAGGTGCTCTGTGGTGCCAGAGAGCTGGCTCCTTTGCCTAGTGATTGGGGCTGTTGGCTAGTTTGAGAATGTGGTTACTGTGTTGACCAATGTGGTTAAGTGCCTGAGAAAAACTGTAATTAGAGGTTGTGTGTTAATAAATAACTATAAAAGGCCTCCAGGCAAACATATGATCACCCACCTGCACAATGGATTTTATTAACACATTAAGACAAAAAATGGTATTTATATGAAATTGCATAACGTAACTGCAGCTGTTTGACATGAGCTTGCAAAGTATGCAGGCAAAGAATAAAATTATGATTTATGTTTATCTTTAGAAAAATATCCCTTCATAAAACATACATGAAGTCACCGCAGGTAATAGTTCTAAGGTTTTACAAATCCATTTTAGATGTAAACTTGCTCTCATTCTGTGCCTGCTTGAAGCCTATGAGGAACACATTTCTACAGTGTACTGCTCTGTACGACTACACAATTTACTTTAAAAGCACTTATGATCAACTTGAAAGAATACAAAACAGTTGGAAAATAAGTATTTATACAAAGTGTTTATGGACAATAGCTGGAAAATCCCTGTAAGAGCCTAATAAGATATTCATGCTGACTGTAGTTGGATTAGAAGTTCTCCTTTATCAGTATGAAATAAACATGTCCAGAACAGATTGGCCTACATACAGCAACAACCCTCAACTAGTCCCACTGCACATACCCCTCCTCCATTTTCCATGGAAAATTGCTTTCTGCCATCCTAATTAAGAAACCATTAAGTGAAAGAAGTAAGTTCTTAAGCCCTTTGGCCAAAGTGCCAAATGACTCATTCATTGTGGTGTATAAAATATTTCAGCATTTTTGCAGATTGCCACATGAGAATTTATCACTGCTGTGAATAAAGACGTATGGCCTCAGAGCACTGAAATTTCAAAATTAGTTGGCAAAGGAGTGTTAGAATCAGTAATATCCCCAAACCAAAATAGTTTGCAAGGCAACCCGCACCTCCTGGGATCCCTGTGAAACTAGCATCACTAGATAACTTGGTAGCATATTATATATATTAATTCTTATGTTGTTATATTCTTAAGTAGTGAAATAATGATATGTGAAATGTAGTTTATAGTAAACCTTTAACAATTTTAGTCATTACAACAGATGCAGTTCTTACATGCAGACTTACATACAGAAGACTTCTCCAGAGAGCATGCATGCAGACACTTTGGCATGGTCACATGCACATGTTACTTCAATATATTTGAGAGTCCATTGGTTTAAAAGGGTTTAATGTGTTCATTTTATTTCTGTCAGTTAAAAACTAAAGCTGCATGGTGCATCCTTGAGTGTGCGCTCCTCAGATGAAAACTGCAGATGAGAAGGTGAATAGAAGAGATTTATATTAAGCATGTCTGGCAACCCTATTGTGTGTATTTAGTAGAAAGTTTTGTTTTAGATCCTTTGCAGCCACCCCAGTTATATCTTAATTACTGAATCATGCATAGTTAATGGAAAAAAAACATCAGGGAAAAGGACAAATATGGAGAACAAAACAATGTGAGGAAAAGGTTTGTGATGTCATAGTAATTGTGTGCACTAGTTACTCATCCCTACTTTCACCATTTCTCAGTCCAATTCAAAATTGTAGTGAAGTATACAAAGTTTTCAGGGAAGCAGGACTTCATCATCAAGCAAAGTGCTTCTAAATTTGTAGGAGGAGAAACCCTGTACTTCAATAGACAAAAGCACTTTGCTTGCTTGCATAGCTGATGAAGGACCTCTGTCTAAAATGTGTGTGTGTGTGTGTGTGTGTGTGTGTGTGTGTGTGTGTGTGTGTATATATATATATATATATATATATATATATATATATATATATATATATTTATGTATGTGTGATGTATATGCACACATATATATGTATGTGTGATGTATATACACACATACATACATCACACACACACACACACACACACACACACACATATACATACATATCATTTTGCCCAGTTCTGCATTTGGTTTGAAGAATTCATTTATAGATTAAATATCGCTAATAGACTTCTTGAATCACGTGATGAGAAGGGAATATAAAGGAGGGATGGCAATTTGACATGGGGTATTTAAATTTTTACTGTTGCTGGATCGCCCCCTCAAATCGAACCGTTTGTGTCTGTGCAATTTATTTGGAACTTAACCTTATTCAGAACTTGTTTAGAACTAAGATGACAACGTCGCGATGGGTATTACATTGATTTAATATCCAAAAAGTCTCAACGTGCTGTTATCAGGTTTACCCCCGCATACCCCATCAACGCGTGAGCGCTTGTAAGGGAGGGTCACTAAGCAGCGGGTGCAATGCGTAGTAATATGTAGGTTTGCAGCTGGCTAACTGAATTCTTCTCGTCAGTGTCACAACGAGGGAAGGTCTGCAAAGGCTGAGTTATCACGCTTCGTTACAGTCTCCGTCAGCCAGTTATCCTCCATCAAGCACGCTGAAAGTCTCTCGGCAAGTCACTTTACCGTCATTTTCGTTTCGTACTGGAAACAGACTTTACAGTGTCTACAGGAAGAGGACAAGACTGGATCCAGCTGAGACCGAGACCGTTTCTTTCTTAGACTTCGGTATGAACACCTCCGCGGGATCAGGAAGTATCCGGAAGAGTTTCTCCAAAGATGACAAGGTAAGCTGTTGCCCATAACTTTTTATAAGTCAGAAATGGTTGCAGCTTCACAAAATGTAACTTAAGTTAAATAAACATTTTTCAGATACCCAAATCTCCAGATATTTTTAAGTAATGTCAAAAGTAAAATCTAAGAAATGCATATATTAGAAATATATAGTTTAATGCACTTATAATGCATAATAACGTCCTATTTTTTTATTTATAGTAATATGTGTCTGCTACATCCGCATTACTTACCCTAATATTAGTAAGTGTTGTGCAGCTCGCCAACGAATCGGTTTTTGCTCCAATTCCTGTGAGTGGGACGAATCAATTCAGTAGAACATCGACGTCGAACGTTTTCAACCACTAGATGTCGCTGGCCTAAGATTATGGTCGGTCTATTTGAACAGGGATAAATTAACGGATATTATTTTGTTACCATACGGTATAATGAACGAAGACCGGTTTATTATCCACTAGAGGTAATAAGTGTGATGAATCCAGTACCTTTATTGTATTTCACTAATGTGGTGAATCACAGACAGGGAAATAAGCAGGCTAGCCTGGTATGTAGAGAAAAGATATCTACTCTACTATACCATAAAGTTCATCTTTTGCTGCATTGCATTCCGAGCTAGTAGTGCAAAACAGCCAGTGTTCAATGAGAAGAGCAAGTTGAACCAGTAAGGAAAGGGTCCAACAGCTGTAATCTGCACTCTGTAGTCTCATCTCTAGAGTCTGCCCTGAATCAATCACAAACAAAAACTCGTATGCGACTGGCCGGTCTCTCCCTCTGAGGAAACCTGACCTTTATGGTGCCTCCACTCAAACCTGACATGAATGCACTGGAACGCACTGCTGATGTTTACTGTGTACTGTGTATCACTCACTCGGCGGCTGATAAACTTTCAGGGTGGTCTGTGCTGAATGCACGCAGAAATCAATCTGTACACAGGCCAAACCTCTGCCCTCACTCTGTGACTGCTGGCTCAGTGCTGGGTAATTGTGGCAAGCCAAGTAGCATGTGACTCCAAACCAAACAAATAAGTACTTGGTTCATTGTGGTACACATGTACAGCCTCATAAAAGTATCGGTTCAACTTCTGAGTGCACTACTAAGGTTACGGCACCAAAGCATGAATTTATTACTCAGTGCCTTCCATCTGCCAGGCAAACAATTGTGTATAAGTTTGACCCAAGCTTTGTGAGAGATCTGATGTTACCAGACTGTTGTTATACAGCTCTGTGTGCAGAGCACTTTCTCTGTATGATCCAGCTAGATATATTGGGGGAACTGAAAGATCCCATGATGCTTTCCAGTAGGCATAACGACTCTGTTGACATACCCGTATTATCACCAAACAGTTGTGGTGAGAGCAGTCAGTAGGTGATTCCTCTGTGATGTACCCACAGAACAATTTTTCAAGGTGTGTGCCAAATTCATGGGAATCAGATCATGAGAAATAATTACATGTTCCCTTGTAGTTGAATAGAAAATCCCTGTTGTGTTTGTCATGAAACAAATATCAGGCTAATTATTAACAAGGAATATGGTGTAATATTACTTGTATTCTATTCTATTTTATTCTATTCTATTAAAATCAGTGGGAATTCTTTTACGAATGTGTTGACAGAGTGGGAAATAATTGTGACAAGCTTCTGGTTTTTCTCTTAAAATAGGAAACAGAATGAAATATGGTAACATAGTGCTAGGTGTATAATCATTTCAGCCAGGCGCTAGATACTTTCCTTTAGCTCCTGGTGAAAATGGCAGTTTAGATGTTGCTCATCTGTGTCAAACATAACGACATTAGCAAAGCCTGTGGGTTTGAGTGCGGTTCCGAATTAAGTTCACAATTTCATTGTCTATAGGGCTTCCCTACTTTAGTGGGAAAAATGTATTACCTTTATATTGTTACGGCTAATAACACCCACTCAGTGATTACCAGTTAAGATGATAACAGCTTGTAGATTAAGACAATTCACTACTTGTCCAAGACATAAATTGCATTAGCAGATTTCTTGGGGGCCTGTGTAAAAAACAGAATGGATACATTCAATATTTCCTGTCCAAAAATAAATAAATAAACAAAACAATAAAAGTGTTATCACGTTGGAGGAGTCTGGAATTCATCGTGGACTCATTTCAGTGACTGAGTTTGGGTGGCTGGGATCTCAGCCAGAAAAAAAAGTGCAGGTTAACACGATCTTATGGAGGCAGCAATTGTGTTGCAGGCAATGGAGAGACTGACTCCCTGCAGGGCCCCTGGGACTCAAGCCCCACCAACTAAGTACAATTCAGTCCACAGAATTCTGGAAGCACAGAATGTGAATTTTGCCAGTAGTTATTAAATGATTTTGTGGGTAACAATATTTATTTTGCTCAGTTTCTCTGGTCCTGCTCTTTCTTAAATCAGGCCTACCCCAAATATCTGTTCACTGCTAAAAGAATAAATGGATGTTATATTTAGAAAATTATAGAAGGGTATATGTAAAGGTTTAACTGCTGCATTTGTAAATTATATATAACATACATTAAATGCTTATGTTTCATTCATAAAATTCTATAACTATACATGAATTTTTAACTTGTACATTGCCTAGTGCTACTCCACATAATTGAACACTGAACCTTAAAAACTAATGTAATGTCAATCTTCACATCACAAATATCAGCAATACACATACTATATGAAAGGTTTGACTAAACGCCCTATACTTAATCTATTATGAGACCACTTCAAAGATAGCACATATGGTTGCCCTGTTATCATGCCATTTGAGCCTGTTAATGCAAACGTGTGTGACCACTTCCTGTGCCTTCACTGACCGCGAGGACAAATGACGTGAGTGCTTTAACACCGCCCAGGGTACGCTCGCCGATCGTTCGCGGTGACGTGGAGGTGTTCCCATGCTTCACTCGAAAAGGGGTGAGGAGTAGCGCCAACTAGCAGAACCTTCTTGATTCAGACAGAGCTTGCACAGGTGCGCCACACTTATAATACATGGATTGCCATGTCTAGATGCTGTGTTAATCTTGTCCCTGTTTGCTGAAGGCATTATAATCTTGGCTTCGTTTTAAACGAGAGAGAGAGAGAGAGAGAGAGAGAGAGAGAGAGAGAGAGAGAGAGAGAGAGTGAGAGTGTGTGTAATATGCGCTTTATCATTTAATGACTATCCTTTGTGTTACAATGATTTTGGGAAACCCGGCCCTGGTCTTCATACAGCGAAGAGACTTGCATTTCTTTTTTCTTTTTTTTTTTTTTGCCTGTAATATTTTCCACACAAAACTGTTTTGGAATAAGCTGTTACATTCACCAGTTCTGGATGTCTGTCGATGCGACGTTCAGTGTTCACTATCAGCCGATGGTGTGTCCTCTTTTTCCGTTGAATGGGCAGTTTCGCCGTGCTGCAAGTCTCTTCAGTGCGGCCTCTTAGTTGGAAAAAGGCAACGCAAAAGCCAAATATTGACGTGCGCCTTGTTTAGCTCGGTGCTATCTATCATGGACATCGAGCGCTGTCTATAAGACAGTTAAGACAGATTCAGTCTAAAAATACACTGACACAATTGCATGTTTGCGCTAAATGAAGCGTTCGTCCTTTTTGTTATGGTTAGAGCAACCGGAGTGATTCTTACAAATACAGTATGGAGCAGCCCAATCCTTTGCAGCACACGAAGCATGCCCTCTGCTGGCAAGAAGTGGACCTGCATGCAGGTCAGCGCGAACAAATAAAAACGGCAGTAAATGGATTTTCAGCCAGGGCCTGTATTGCCGGAAGGCTTGGAGCACAAAGATCCTTGTGAGACCTCAGTACAAGGATAGCTTTGATTATTCACTCAGACAACTAAAAGGAACTTTAACAGAACGGTTCGTTCAGGAACCCAGGCGCAGAACAGTCTGATCAGCTGGTCTGTTTGACCAAACAGAAGTGCCTTAGAGACACCTTAGACGTCTCTGAGCAGGCTAGAGGTCTTTGTAGGTGTGTACGCAATTACTCTAGTGTCCAGACAGAGAGTTATGTTGGCTTTCAGCTTCACTGATTCTGCTGCAGGGCTTTATGACTCCTACAAATGAACGTTTATCATGATGGAAGCAAAGGTGATTCAGCACTGCTGAGCTGGACCCAGTAGCAAGACTGAGATTCATGGCCTGCAATGAAAAGTCCACAACTGCGAGTTTAGTAGTTCAGTAGTTTCAGTATGTGCTGTGTTGTTTATGATGGGTCCCCTGGACTCCTGTTTTCCTATTCCCTGTTCCCTGAGAATTCCTGACTGAATCGTCTTATCCTTCACCCTTGGCACTCCCTAGTTCCCTCTACTGGTGAGCAGTCTGACCAAACATACCACCACAATCATTACATTGGCTGTGATGCAATGATTTGAATCTTATTGCAATGAAATGAAGAATGACTCAATCTGTAATGCATTTATATGAAGAATGGTTCGATCCTTGATTAACTGAGAGCATTACCCTTGGCACTATGGGGAGATCTTTTATGTGGATGTATTTATTTTGACAAGGCAGAGGTATTGAGGTCAAGGACTCCTGCTTATTTAAATTTAACGCAAGTGCAAATTCTCCACTTTTCAAAAGTCTCAATAATTAAAGAGAAAATGCACAGAATAAAAGAAGAAGAAAGAAAAAGAACATCCATTCATTTGTTTTGGATCATATTATGAGAGACCGTCTATCTTAAAACATATGGAGAATCTCAAAAAGTATAGGTCAGAGGCAACAGAGAGTGTTTCCAAAGTAAGCTACCACCCAAAGAGCATATTTGGCGGTGTCATCTCTGTGCTTAGGACTTCTGCCTAGGAGGAGTGATGTCATACGCCATCTGAGTTTTTTTTTGTTTGTTTTTTTGGTTTTTTTTAATGAACGCCAGCCTTGTAAATGGACAGGATGTAATGAGGTGATCTTTGCAATTACAGAGGTGGCGATCCCACTTCCTGATGTAGTTTTACACAAAATTGTTTGTACATTTGTGAAAGGAACATGTGTTAAAGTGTTAACATTAAGGATGCTGCAAATATATTTTCCTCCCATGAATAATCTGACAGATTCTCAGGTTCACTGGACTATTCTAAGATTAAAGCAAAGACTTTAGAATCTTGTGTGAGTGAACAGCTAAAGGAGTTTTGAACAGTGAATCAGCAAGTAATTTATATGCATGCACTTTTGTACCACTTGTACATGTTAGATACTGTTTAACACGGTTCTTTATGATTTATTATTGTTGGTTGATTACCCACCACATTCTTTTCAAAAGAGCACCTTTTCCTCATTTATGGGCATACTTTAATTTATAAATCTATATATGATTTATTACCTTCTTTTTTATGTACTTTTTATCAAAAACTAGGAATTATGGTCTGTGCTTCTTAAGATCCCCCACTGTACTGAATGCTAAATTAGGAAAACCAGTAATTATGCTGCAGATTTGAATGTCTGGAATTTGTTAGAGAAAAACCTAAACATAAAGAACTTGTGGATGAATCATTTTAAAAACATTCTTTAAACAGTGGAAGTGGCTAAAGCTGTTTGAGTTTTAAATGACTTATTATAATTTATTGCTGATTTTATATATATATATATATATATATATATATATATATATATATATATATATATATATATATATATATATATATATATATATAGTATGTGTGTGTGTAGATAGATTATTTATATATATATATATATATATATATATATATATATATATATATATCAACTTTTATTCTTACAACTAAATGAATGAATGAGAATGAGTGTGCAACCAAAATCAGATTTATTCCATACATAATAAAAACTTCCATGAAGGAATTGACACTACATGTGACTATGTACCATGTGATAGATGGACTGATGGAATGATAGAATCAGGGATGGTGGATGGTGGGATGGCCTCTTTAATAACCCAGAAAAGGAGGACATATGGGGAACGTGGATATGACACTACACATAACATTAAAATCATAACAGAGCGAACAGAGCTGACCAATTGGATCCAGAAAGCTAATAGAAATTAATGAATTAGAGTTGTGTAGTGTACCATGAAATTCATAGGCATCAAACTTATCTTTTTTTACTCTTTGAAAGTAAAGGAGGTTCTGACCACTGAGAACTGAAATAATTTTTCTTATTGGTATTTTCACACCACTTCAAACATCCTAATTGACCAGGATTTAGAGTGCAAACTTTCTATAATTTACCAGTATATGTGATCTATTAAGCCAATGATATACAAGGTGTTTGTTTTGTCATGTGACCCAGTGACACACTAAAATAATAATGGTCAGTGGACAGCAACTACCAGTTTACTTCAGAATGTCAAATGTATGTGTCCAAGTGGTGTTCTGGATGAAAGGCAGGGATCTGAGGAAAATAAGATGGGACATCTGGTCACCCTAGTGGATGGATGGATGGATGGATGGATGGATGGATGAATCTGTTCTAAAGCCAGAGAGAAAATTAGTTTCTTTTCTTCTGTGATATCATGTGATGAGCGAAAAGGAAGAGCAATAGAGGAATATCTCACATCCTCAGATAGCAGGCTTTGCATTAATACTGATTTACTGTCTCTCACACTGGAGCTTGGAAACTTGGGAATTGGAGTTAGATAAGGATACCTGTCTGAATGTGTGAAATATTTGTATATTTGCGCTACTTGAGTGGATTGAAAGTAACCCCAGCGTATTGATGCAGTGCCAGCACTTATGGGTGAATTATTTTTGATGTGTGTGCATGTGAGCAGAGGTGCATTTCTCATGGTCTTGATGCAGTGTGTGTGTGTGTGTGTGTGTGTGTGTGTGTGTGGGTGTGTGGGTGTTTCAGTAGAAAAGAAACATTTGCACATGTTGAGGCCTACGAATGAATCGTCTACTCGCTGAGTTGTCTGTGGGAGTTGCTGAGTTGACACTGATGTGCTGTTTCTCAAAAACAGCTAAAATCTGCTTGAAACAGCCCAAACTGGCCAGAAGCCGTCCTTTCAGAGTTTAGCAGTCTCTGGCAGGTGTCAGAAGAGATTCTGCAAAACACCTAGGGTTTTAAATTTTTTATTTTTTATTTTTTTGTGGGATCAACATTTAGAAGCATTCTTGAACCGATTAGCTTGCTGCCTAACATGACAAATTGACTTATACAGTGCTTTAAACCCTTCCACTTGCAGATGAGTTCAGTTTAGCAGTCAGGTTTTGAATATTTCTGCATATTTTAATATTACATACATGTGAAGCTTCCTTGATGGGTGATGTCATGTGTGCTCACGTTACAAAATAAGTTTGCCCATGTATAACTCCTCCTGTGTCGGTAATATTATTAGCATTTCCTTTCGTAATATTATTCTCTTTTGTAAGATGTACAAAAGAGAATAATATTACGAAAGGAAATGCTAATAATAACCTCCTTGCAAAATCATGTTATGGGGAATATTTGACGTTTTCTGTACTATCGTACTACAAGGCAAATATTGGTGAAGGTAAAAAAAAAAAGACATTGGCTGGAAGGCTTTTTGGACCCACCTGCAATTCATATTTACATGAGCATCTCCTTGTATAACATTGCTAGACATTAGAATAATTCAATTTCTTTTAATTTTCCTGCTCTATTGGGCTCGGGTGATCAGTGCGAATCTTACTTGATTCCATCGAATCCAACGACAGCCATAATGAACAATAACCTCTGAAACTCTTGCTCCTCAGTCCTACCTGAACTGCAGTTTATGACCAGCTTTGTTGTGGCCTGAAAGGCCGCCCTCCCTTGGCCCGCTTCTGACATTCCCCAGACACGTCCCCGACACACCCAGACGCACACCTGTCACACCCCAGACGAACTCCAGATGCATCCCAGACACACCCCAGACACGCCTCTTGCCCTCTTGTATCAGGCAGTTTCTCTGAATGTGCTGCCTGTCCGCTAAGTGGATGCAACTCGTTCTAAGCCTGCAGGTTTGTTGCTATTGCGTGCGATTTACACCAGCTGGAAAGGTTGCCTACAATTATTTATGTATGTGCTGGAACAATTTTTGTTGTGTCACTGAGATTGATGGTTCACTTTGTGGATGGAGCTTATTGCAGTTCAGGCTTCCACCCTGTGAGAAAGTTCTTCTAGGAGGGCCTGTCGGTCACTTGCTCCGACTGTTTGCGTGTACCTAAAGATAGCTGCATGTATCTTACATCTATATTTAAAAGCAACTTCTTTGTACATGCTGGGTTTAATATTTGTGTCTTTAAGTAGCATGTAGCCATGTTATGAACAACTTTATCTCATTTTTGTGAGACAAAGTTTTCTGAATCTGTTTTTTGTCTTTTAAAAAGAGGAGCTTTATGAGCCATAGTACATGTAGCAGAGGACAGCAATCACTCCCAGCTTTGAACCTGATAGTATAAACAGATTATTTACAGATTTTTTACAGCCACTGGCAGTGGGTAAACATACCTTTTTTTTTTTCAGATTTAGAGCAAAGAATGGCACGTTCACCATATTTTGTTCACGGATCTGAATAGTTTTCAGTGCTAGTGTCTCAGTGCCTCCACATACCAAGATTTGGCAGTAGGAACAAACAAATTCAAGTCCACTCATTTTGCTTTGCACATCCTGCAGCCTAGTGCAACACTGATGACAGACACTTATGACGAAGTGAATATGTAATATTTCACTGACGTGTAAGCATCCCAGGAAAAGATCGTAAAACCTGTATTTCATCTTCGTTTAAATAACAGCTCAATGTAAAATGATAGAATGATGCCCGAAGTCAAGCAAAAAGGCTTGCTCTTCATTCTGCTGTTCGCCTTGCTCCACTCTTCGATCCATTCTTCTCCCTGCAAGCATGTACTGATTTTACCAATGTTACTAGCAGCTTCCTCAGTGGACCTTCCATTGAATTTCAATTGTTCACATGTTTGCCTTCAGGAAGACTGGAGCCCCTCCTGATGGGTCTCAAAGTCTCCAGTGCCTTCACCTAAGCAGTGCTGTACATTGAAAGGCTATAAAGATTCTTTGAAGCATGGAAGCAGTGACTGCTCTTTACTGTGACATTCACGAACCCTAGGTTTTCTATCTGTGAAAATACGGCCTACGCATTAGCCCATACATAAAAGATCAGCTTCAGTTTTCTCCCCCTCC
The DNA here is from genome assembly GCF_041902795.1 of Electrophorus electricus. NCBI lineage: Eukaryota > Metazoa > Chordata > Actinopteri > Gymnotiformes > Gymnotidae > Electrophorus > Electrophorus electricus. The sequence goes on from NC_137516.1 coordinate 13,144,992, forward strand.
ATTTCCTGCATCCCTGCGTATCTAATTGCATCTCTCTTTTTACCTTTTAGTTTGTAATTTTTGTTCTGCTTGCGATTTTTGAAACCAGTGAAATACGATTTAAGACCAGAAGATATTCCTTGAAGATGATACAGTTTGCATTTTCAATAGAACACCCAGAATACACCACCCTGGCTCCTTAAAGCCCCACCCCCAGGTGCTATGTGTGGGTGACTGATGAGATGACGTGACTGGTGATTAACAAACTGTCTTCCAAAATGGCCTATTTTCTTTCTCTGTCTGAGATTAACACAGAGCCGCCCACGGCCAGAGGGCTCAACACAGTAGCAGGTGTTTTACCCGGCATCCTTATTGTCCAGGGAACATTTTGTATTTCCACCGTGATGTGGAAGGTTGGTTCCTGATCTAGAATGTTCCATTAAAGGCTTATGGGTGCAGCTCAAAAGAGGCTTTGCTTTGTGTGTGAGCGGGTTAAAAGCCAATGCATTCCTGACACTTGCAATGACTGAAGTATTCTTGACACCTGTAATGACGTTTATTAAAGAAAATTGGTCTGTTTACTTACCGCAGGGTGTTTGGTGCCAGTGTTTGAGCACAGTAGCAGTATGAATGATTGATTTGTTTATTTTTTCAAATGGTTGCGGTCGTGAATGTTCCATATATGTCGCTATTATGACATCCCAGTGCCGGAATGGTCCCGTTTCTTCACGCTGTGCATTGCGTTGTTTATTATATGGTAGATGTACTTGCCTTTATCCCAGTGCTGAGTGTAGCTAAGAAAGAGTGCAGGTTTGTTTGAAGTTGTGGGAGTGTGATTAGCTGTCTTTAGTGTGTTTAATGTATTTAGCACTTTATGCTTAAAATGCTAATGTACTGTTTCAGTACAGAGCTTCTCCCACTGCTTTAACGCTTTGGAGTTAGGACTGATTGTAACAAAAGCTGAGAAGGCCTAAACCTTTATACTTGTTTCTGTATTTCATTTATTTAGTTGGTAAGTGGCAGGTCCTAATATTTCTCCAACCTATTTTTCAAAGAGGGAATCCTAGAAAGTCTTTTTGGTAAACTTGTTAAGCTTTTTGCCAGGCTCAGGATCAGGTGGTAAGTTTTGTCTATTTAAGTAAGAAATGAGGCAAAAAACAGTAGACTAAGTGTATAATGTGTAAAGCAGACGAATACAGTAGGAAGTGTGCTATAATTTGGTATAGATATGTGGATGATATCTGTACACAGATTCTCTTCCAGAATGCATTGCGAGAGGTGCGGGGACTCGGGCTGACCTGTCTGTACTGTCAGTAGACCCTACGCTAGGGAGACGTTCTGTGGTTGGCATGAGCTAGTGTTGTGTGAGAAGTTGCGTGAGAAGATGGACAGAGATAGATCCCAGAGGTGTCCTACTGTTGCTTCCCTTTGTCTCTGATACACAGTCCAGAAGCCTCGTGAACTGTGGTCTGCTGATTTCATAGTCCATGATTCAGGAGACGATGGAGACAAGGTGAATCACCTTTCCTTCCTCCCCCAAAGGAAATGCAACATGGAGGCAGTATAGCACTACAGAAGGCAAAAACAACAACAAAAATCACAATATGGGAATGATATCCAGAATAGGATTGTGCAGGGAGTCCAGTATTTGTATCTCTGTTTAGTTAGGTAAATTTATTTGGATTTGTATTCAAATAAAAGGGCAAGTTGGAAAATGGGGTAGTGGTTAGGGGACTCCACCGAAACTGACAATACCATATGCTAAGTTCCAGGTGAATGCTAGCCTAATCTCTTCACTGTCAGCATCTCCGTCTGCTTCTACATCTTCGAAATGGCACAGCAACTTTGCTAGAATAACTATAAATAGCCCTATATTCATCCAGTGTGATTTCTCTTAAACACACTCGCACTGTGCATTTAGCACAGCATGTAGATAAACTAGCCAGCTAGCAACTACACTGCCAGAGCTAATGTAGGCTTATCTCCTCCCAGTCAAATAAACTCTGCTTCATATATTATAGGTCCAATAAGAAAACAAAAGACAAGTAAACTTATAATAAACTGCCTCACAGTTTTGAGGAACACCAGCTATTTGACATGTCTTTTCCCCAAAAATCAAATAATGAAAAAAATATCTCCTATTTTGTGTTTTGACAAATACCATTTTGATTAGGCTCTGCCCCAATCCAGAAACTGCTGGAGCAGAGTAGCTGAAGACCATCTGTAGACAGTTAAAGGCAGTGATGCTGCAGGGCTTTAGACTGACTTTCTTTTAGTCCTTGCTCCATAATAATGGAGTCAGGCTGCACATGGATCTATGCAGAGATGTGGCCTGTTATTGTAATGCAGCACAAGGAATGTGCACTGGCAATCAAACGCCGTCCTTCAGCGCCACATGCACTTCTGCTGCATTTTGGGTCTCCCGTCCTCTGGTGTCTCAGTGAGCTGTCTCTGGATAAAAAAACAAAACTGTAAATCTCATCTGGCATTTCGGCATCCTGCCTGTCTCTAGTCAGTCTGGGAGCATAGAGCAGGAGATGCTGTCTCTTCCAATGGACCTCACCCCAGAGGGAAAAGCTTAGGTCTGTTCTGACATCAGCTTTTCCAGTGATCGTGCAGGACTCAATCAGAGCAAACACAGGTAGCATTCAGACACCCCCAGGGGAAATATGACAGACTCCACCCGTTCAGTGTTTTTGTAAAGACCTCCATCATACAAACCCCATGGTCAGTGTTTAACCTCCGATAGCTGCATGACTGAACATCCCTGCAAGACCTGCCATCGGGCAGTCAGGTGACGGGCAATTTGATTTATCCCCTTTCCGTTTTATCGCGTGTGCCCATAGACCTAGCGTGGCCAAGGACAATATCCAAACGAAGGCTCACTAATATGTAACAAAGTAAGCTGCTTAAGTCTGCTTAAATCTAAATGCTCTGTAGCCTGACTTTAAGGATGGACTTAACTGAACAGCTGAATGCGGGTGCACAGAGCGACGCCGAAGACCATGCTCACTGAGAATATCCTGCAGTGTCCTGCTTCGCTGCTCATTGTCGTCGTTTTTGGAATGTTAATGTTCAGCTGCTGTCTCATCATGCTGTGTGAGGCGTGATTAATATGGGAGACATTAATAATCTAGTGGAACATGGTGGCTACCAGGCTGGGGGTTGATGCATGAATAGAGCGGAAAGGGTCTGTCACTGTGCTGAGCTTTGCAGCGAGATTCGCCACATGTTGAGGGCTTCTTTGACCTTGAAATAATTTGTGTCATATTGCGTAACGAAAATGGAGGAAAACGTTGGGGGAGCTGCATGGAAATTAAAATGATGTCTCTAATGCAGACAAGAATACGACTTGGAACCACTTAACCAGTCTGTTTACCCACAAGAAATAAACAAATATATCGAATACTGTGCCTGTATTTTTTTGTCTTTAAACAGTATCTGAGCAAGAAATTACTTATCAGATGTTCTGCTGTTCTGGGGTTTAGGCTGATTCATTTCTGAGTAGCATGTTTCCATCTCAGCATGGCCTGTGGCCACGATAAGAGGCCCCCGTCCCATCAGCTCAGTGCACCATTTTCTCAGTAGTGTGTGTGTGTGTGTGTGTGTGTGTGTGTGTGTGTGTGTGTGTGTGTGTGTGTGTGTGTGTGTGTGTGTGTGTGTGTGTGTGTGTGTGTATGTGTGTATGTGTGTGTGCATGCGTGCATGTGCTGATAACCTCCTCTCCAGTGCCACGGAGCGTCTCCCCTTTAACCAGGCCTAAATGGAGGGCGCTATACACAGCTCTCGCAAATTTCACACATTAGATTTTGCCAGAGACCCGAGAGAGAGCAAGCCTGTTTACTACACAAGCGAATGGGGAAAATAAAATAACACTGTAAAATGCTTTTAACTTTTCCCCTCACTGCGTTTTTATTTGTTTGTGTGCTTTTTGTAACATTCCACTAGACGGTATGTTCACAGTGAGAGAGACACGTTTTCTGATTTACAAAAACACACGCGCACGCACATGCATGCACACACCTTAATTAGTTATTAAAGCGATACTCTACATGTGCTCTGTGTTTAGGACTTAATAATGCTAAACAATGCCCACTTTCCTCAGTCAATAGAGACAACGCCAACAAGACTTTCATTACAACTCGTACATCTCCTAATGAACTTCTTGCCATGGACCTCACCAGCGTCCCATTGCACAGCACAAGAGACAGCTGCCTTGCGCGCCATAAATATCACCCGCGCGTCATTATCTAACGACATGCTCGATTAAACCGACATGAGGAAAAACTGAAGTCGTCCACTACCAAGAACTGAAAAATCGGGCCCTGTGATGTTTTCTGAGGATATTTAGACTGCTTTGATAGTGGGACAAATAAGAATAAAACTGGAATTGAAAGACCACCTTCAAAGTTTTAGATAAAGCAATAAACAACCAGAGTCAATGTTAGTTAGGCTACAGTTGTTCAGAGGCAATAACATTTCTTGTGTTTGGTGTGCACTATTCTGATATATTTCATATAAGGATTCACCTCTCCTAAAAGAGAAAATAGAAAAAAAAGGTTTGTCATAGTTTTAAATTATATAAATAAGTTTTTTTAAATGGTTTGTTCAGCAATGAAATAAACACAGTTCTTAGTAGTGGACCCAGTTGAACATAAGCATATACACCTGTCCTCTTATGCACACACTGCATACGTATTTATGGTTGCGCACACACATACAGAAAAACATTTCTATTTCTCCGGACCCAGATCCACTTGGCAAGGGCTGCAGACAAAGGGTTCTTGTTTGTGGGCATATGAGTGTGTGTTTTTTCAAAGTCTGCCTAGAATTTTCAAGTGGTTTACCTCACATTTCAGTGGGGCAATACGAGAGACAGGGAGGGGAGAGAAAAAGAGGGACAGTGAGAGAGAGAGAGAGAGAGAGAGAAAGAGACTTGGAACAGAGAGCGAGTCTGAGGAAGAGGACGACGATCGAGCTCATAACCGCATGCGTGGCGACATCGCCCGAGCCACAGTGATAGTGGCGCAGGCGTCTGGGATTCAGACCAAGGGAGTGGAGGTGAGTGGAGGTGGGAGCAGACAAGAGCCACACGTCCATTAAACGGCCATTAAACAAACCCTGCGTTCCACAAGTGGACGTCCTCGACCCCACCGGCACCAACTGGCCCTCCCTCGCCTCTGAGTCTGTCAGCGGAATCAGACACATCAAGCGTGATGTCAGTTCTCATCGCCACCCAGCTGAGGATAGACACCAGCTCCTCTTCCGGACAGGTAAGGGCCTTGGCTTCTGAGCCACCAGTGCATCAGACACGTCGTACTTCATGCTTAGTGGAAACTTTCCGTGCACGCAAGGCTTGTTGCCATTTAATGATATTTTCAAAGTAAGAACATTATAGGGAATCTCCATCACAGTTTTCAGCTTAAACCAAAATTCAAGGCTTTTCTGGGATTAAAGATGCTAAAAAGCACTTTTTGATGTTTGATCCCTCTTTCTGATTGATTTTTTTGATGTTTGGAGAGTTTTACTGTAACTTACGCTGACGTTTCTAAGAGGGATGACTTCTGAAAGGTTTTGCCGAGTAGAAATATTCAGGAGCTCAGGCTAAGACAACAAAAAAGACGTGTTTCATGCTTGAACGCAGTGTGTCCTCTGTAAATGAACTGCTGATGTGGGCTTGAAAAATGAGAGGTGATCTCTGGAGTGGGAGCCCCTCCCAAGCGGCACAGAAGTTTTACTCTTTTCAGTGCCTGGGGCAAGTTCACTGAGAGCTTTTTTCCCAATGTAAACCTGACTTTTAGGCCGTGGTGCATTCATTCTCAGTATATGCGTCATGCATTCTCAAGATATTCATCACATACACACACACAAATTCAGAACCCAATGTACACAATAAAGGCTGTATTATGTACATACAGTGCAGAGCAGACTGTATTATTTATGTACAGTGCAGAGCAGGCTGTATTCCATTTGTAGTGAGCTGGAGCTAGTTGTACTTTGTATTGTGGACATGGATATATTGTACTGCACTGTGGTGGCCAGTGTATTTTATTGCCACTTTGACATCCATTGCAAATTTCGGCCAGCCAGAAACCAAGGTAAGTTTTACCTGCTGCATAAAGAATATGTGTAATGTTCCTAGAATATGTGGTGAGGCACTTGTTGTCCAATAATGCCTCTCTTTCTTCATCTCTTTCATTTTCTATGCTTCCCCGAAGCTATATATCTTTGTCCTTTGTCACAGAGCAGTGTGAGGTAAAAGGTATAAAAATTCCACAGTGAGGTTCAATCCAGATTTTTTTTACACAAAAAATCCAATACCTGTCCCAACGCTCCCCCCTCTCTCTGTTTCTCTCTCTCTCCCTTTCTCACCATCCCTTGCCTTGCGTACTACCTTGCACACACTCTTGGGACCGCAGGAATATGTTAAGTCCACCCTGTGTCTGTCTTGTTTAAAACCCAATTTCCCTGGCACCTTATCTTGGACTTTTCGAAATTGAATTCAAACGTTATATGACGTGCCCTCTCTCAAACACCTGCCTGATTCAGTAAACAGGGAATTTTCAGAAAGCGCATGTTCTTATTTTCAGTCTATAATAACTTGCAAAGTAAGAGAGGGAAAGATAACAGGTGAGATGTAAGGTCAATATGAGCGCAATTCAATTCAAACTGCTTCTTATGTGGGGAAACTCAGTGGAGACTATTTGCCATGGGGCCCTGCAACCAAACACTCCCAGGTAAACAATTAAATACTAAATAAATAAACGTAGGACAGAAATAGTGCAGTGGCTTACTTAGAAATAAGCAAATGTACTAGATAATTTACAAAAGCATCAAAAAGAATAAATCCTAGACAGAACAGAGCTCCCACTTTCTCCCGCTTTCTAGTTCTTGTAGGCTTGGATGCTTTGGCTGCTGCATTTCAGCTGAAGGGGTGTTGCAGTAGGCTAAGCAGGCAGAAGCAGAAGTGTGATTTCTAGCACCCAGCGTTTTGAAGCATTCTGCCGTGGTCCTGTAACAGAAGAAGAAAGTAGGCAGGCACATTGCGTGACTTGTAGTCCAAACCGTAGGCCAAAAGCAACATGTGAAATATTCAGGGCTGATCTGGGGGGCGAAGACGACTGATTCCCACGTGTAATTACACATGTTTCTGTATTCATGCCAGTGTAGCCTCTTTCAACAAGATTTCTCCTACAACAAAGGGCCCGTCAACAGTCACTGCAATAACTGCAAGGTTTTTTGTTTGTTTGTTTTGTTTTTGTCATGTTACAGTTAATATCATACACACTGCTTGGTCAGTGCGGTAACTGCATTGTCACCATGACAGTGATAGATCAAATAGATTTTATACTCAGATATAACCTTTCAGGTGGAATCATATTCAATAGAAATCAAATTGGATAGAACCTGTGGAACCCAGGAAAACATATTCGCCTGCGTCTTTCAGAGACATGATGATCCGCACAGACAAAAACTCATTGTCATTTTGTTTGGTTTTTTCCAAGATGCTGCTCTGAACACCCAACAGCTAGCGGTGCATGCAGTGCAGATGTGTAAGGTAGTGGAGTTGCCGGCCCTCCTTGCAAGTGACTAAATCATGCACCAGCTTCAATCTCTCAGACAAGATAGATACTCTCAGGTGGATGGAATTTTTCACTGGGCTTTTACCACATTAAGCTTATCTTATAATTTTGTAGAGGTGGTGTTTCACTCCATTGCCACAGACCAAGGTTATAATTATTGGATGTTTTTAATGTAGTGTCCTCATTTGATCAAATTTCTTATTAATTTAAATGAATAGTATTCCTTTGCCTTAAAAACATGGTTGGTTTTAGACTTGCAGAAACTGAATTGAAAATACAAATGGGTATAACTGTGAGCCCCATGACAATGCATTAGAGTGAAAGTCAGCTCTACCTGTAAGCATGCAAACAGATACTCCCTCTCAAGGACTATGTAAGAGCCTCATTATATCCCATTATATTTCATTCCTTACTGTATATCATTTGGCCAATAAGCAAGAAATTGTAGTTAAGCACCGGTAACAGAATGCTGAGGCAAAAAAAAAGGATTTCACAAATATTAGTGACAAACACCATAGCATATATATATATATATATATATATATATATATAGAGTTATAATGAGTTAAATACAGACTGGTTCAGCTGGTTCAGGTGATAATAGGTAGGAGGTGGAGCCAGAGCTTGCTTGGGCCAATCCAGTGTGGCAGAGTCACCTGGGGGTGGGCCCCAAGGCACAGTGACATTTATATACTTTTAGGTTGATTCCTATGCAACCCCATCAATCGTCAGAGGAATGTTTATAGTGCAAGCTCCAGTGGTTCTGTGCCAGAATAAGGGTAACATATGCACAGCGGTAGTTTTTACTCGCTTATTGTATATGAGCTATGTGTCCAAAAAAAAAAAGTACTCTTGTTTCAAAGCTTTTTAATTGCGTTCACCATTTGTCACGGCTGGCTCCGTTGAGCCCAGGGTATAATCGAATGCCGGAACATAATTGAGTGATAAGGAGTGTGTTTCACCACAGAACTTGAATCCCATTAGGGTCATCCTGTGCTGTGTTTAATTGAATTTTGATACAGACACTGAAGTAGACCCAAGTCTCTGCATGAACTGATGATTCTTCCCAGAGGAATTGTATTTAGCTCCTATTGTTAACCAATGGTGGTACATTTAAAAAGAATCCTTTATATCTCTATGATTAAAGTCTGTGATGTTTTGGTGAATCAGTGACTCATCTTTGATTGCTGATTACAAATAGACGGATTCGACATGGTGTCTTCTGGGTTGCCTGTTGCACTACATGGTGCAATGTTCTGTAATCTGTTCCAATTCTGATGAAGCTTTTTACATTATAAATGACTTGCGTGCACGTTCCTGCATTTAGAGTACTTTGAATGCGGGCTGTTCAGATGTCTAAAAAACTTGATCTAAAGACATATGCTTAAATTGTTTAGAAGACAAAGAATGAAATGAAAGCTCATTCCTGTGTACGAATGTTGTACCTAAAACCTTTTTCTCCACCCAGAATAGGTAGCATTCTTTTAGTCTCTCAGGCAAGTGTTTGGCTTATGGGCTTATAATCTTCAAAGTAACATTCTGGGTGACTTTGTGACTTTGCACCAAGGGAGCACAAAGTTGTCACTGAATCAAAGGATGACTCATTTGAAATACATAAAATATAATGGTTTTGATTTCTCTTAGTACTTTTTGTTCAGTCCATAAACATCTTCACTAGTGTTCTGAAATGTGGACAATAGAAAAGAATGCGTATGTCTCAGCTTTTGAAAAAATATGTCTAATGCATGACTGAAGGCTTTATTATAGCTCTTTTGTGCTGTACCTTATACTCTTCAGCCCTTCTTAGTCAGTATGGTGGAAAAGGTCTTTTTCTGTCCTCTTACCATTCTCAGAGTCTGCCAACAGAGGAGAAGGAAAGATAATAAGAGAAATTCAAATGGTTATTTAGTCAGTAAACACACACACACACACACACACACACACAGGTATAAGCATGCACATCATATATAATGACCCTTCCCCTGACTAAACTCAGTTCCAAAATGCATGTTTTGCATGGGCTGAATTTGCAAGCGCTGGCCAAAAGTCGTGCTTCCAGCAGTCCAGGTTTGAGAAAACACACTTCAGCTGGGAGATGAAACCAATGAAACCAAATGAACCTCAGATACTGTTTAGTTTGACATGCGTGTCATTGCCACTTGCGAGGCAATTAGGACGGAGCAGTGATTTGCCCATTCCTACCAGAACTGTGCCAATTTAAGGGGCACAAGGTTTTCTTTTTCTTTTTTTTTTGGGATGGTGGTGCAGATTATAGACCGGATACTACTAAACTAACTAATAGTATGGACTGACTGTTGAGTTCCTTGATTGGTGATTCTGTTCCTTAGACCTGTTCTATGTGTTTCAGGGACAAAAAGTATCATAACCACAGAAAGATGCACACATGCGCGCGCGCACACACACACACACACACACACACACACACATACATACATATACATACAGGTCTAATTTAATGTAACAGCTTTATGGGCTTTGAGCTGCAACATAGGCAAATTAAAGCACAATAATGTTTGAAAACGTAAATGTTTTTAATAGGAAAGTACCTGGTAACTCAAATAAGCTGCATACATGGATAATACATACATAAATAATATGGAAATATACATCTGAGGATATACCACATACAATCCCCAAATTACTTTAAAAAGAAAAGTTATAGAATAACAGCATACCTTTCATATTAATTTCAGTGTTATTACTGAGTAATTCACAGGAGCCATGAAGGGGAAAAAAAAATTTAGGGGGTAAATAATTGGACATTGATTCCATTGTGGTTAAGTATGATAAACTGTTATTAGTCAATGATTTTAATATTCATGTAGATGAGGGGTCTGATGTGTATGCGGCCGTGCTTTTAAATAATGTTTTGTCTTTGAATTTTTTCCAGCATGTGTCAATATTGCTCCTCTTGTTTCTCTTCCTAGCACTGATCCTGGATCAGTTTAGTAACATTTCTGTCGAGGAACTAATGGAGGATGTCTGCCATCAGTACCCCTCCTCAGATTCCTCTGATACCAGCTAATTTCTTGAAAAACTTACTGAAATTGGTAACGCCTTGTTTACTTATCTCTTCTCTCAGACCATGCTCCAGACTCTCGACATTTTGATTAAGGAGCAAAGCGCAAGTGAGATATAACAGAAATGGTTTTAATGAAGAATAGCACGAAAAAGAAAGAGGAACAGACTGAGGTCAAAATGTAATGAAATCAGATAAGCAAATGGATGACTGAAGTCTTAGAGTTCTTAGGCTTGGCTGGCATAGTCTGAGTGAGAAGGCCCACGCATAGCATAGATTAAGACAGCTGCGGGCAACAAGGGAGGTAAAAAGTTGCAGGTGTATGTAATGATCAATAAGTGGGTGATTGATTGGGAATGTGGAAGTGAATGAGTGACATGATTGGTACAAGCTGGTGATTGATGGATTGTAGGTGTCTGATTGGCTGGCTGATGGAGGTTGGCTATGTGGGGGTGATTGGCTGGGTGTGGGCCAAAGCGTGACACAGACTGCATTAAAATGGCAGTTCAGCCTATTCTCAAGAAATCTGATGTGAACCCAAAACACTTAGTCATTTTATACCTACTGCAAAATGTATTTAATTTCCAAAATCCTGGAGAAAGTGGTGTCTAACCAATTTGGAGGCATTTAAAAAAAAAAAAAAGCTTCAATCTGGCATTTATAAGAAACATAATACAGAAAGAATGAAATTTTAATGAGAGATATTGGATCTTCGTGGCCTTTGACACAGTTGACTCAGTTGGCTCCAGTTTGACCTAGACAATTGCACGCAGGCTTAAGAAATGGGTCTTCATAACAGTCACTGCGTTAAGATGGTCTGAGTTTATTTATCAAATAGAAAATGTTTAATATTAGTGGAAGATAAGAGGTCCACCATAGCTGATGGTGCTTGTCGAGCCCCTCGGGCTTCTATTAGCCCTGTTTTACTTTCTTTACATATGCTACAGCTAGGGGAATTAACTCCTATTTGGTTTCACTTTTATGCAGATGACATCCAGCTATATCTCTGTAGCATAATGATTTCAGTAGATTCAGTACTGGAATGCATTACAGCTGTAAAGGGCTGGTTATCTAGTAACTTTATAAAGATAAATGAGGACAAGACACCTAAGTTAATCCTCTGAAAAAATATGGGCATTTTTCACCTTAAGTTTCTCATAAAGAAACTCATTCACTCATTTTTTTTTTTTCAACTGATAAATATAGCAAAAATTTGGAATATATTGTCGATGCGGGGTATGGAGAAAGTTATTTATACATTTGTGTCATCACGTTTGGATTATTGTAATGCACTTTTTTACCTGCTTTAGTCAAGGGGCATTGGGTAAGCTCCAGCAGGTTCAAAACTCAGCTGCCCATCTTCTCACTGGACCAGACACAGCAAGCATGTTAGTCCAATGTTGGCCTTGCTTCACTGGCTACCATAGAGGTATAGGATCCATTTTAAATGACTGGGTTTCACTTATCAGGCACTGCAAGGGAAAGCACTGGGAAATATTTGTGAAATAATAGTGCCTTATATTAGTGGGAGACTACTGAAGACCTCAAATCTGTGGCTTTTTGATGGTACCAAGCACAAAATTGAAGCAGAAAGGTGATTGTGACTTTACTGCTCAGGACACTAACCTCTGGGATAGTCTGGAATAGCCTCCCTCCTCGCATCAGACTTTCTGATTCTTTGGTCTTTTTTGAAAAGCTGCTCAAAAACCACTTGTATGCCTTAACCGTTCAAGGGTTTTTATAGGTATTATTTACACATTTTTGGCTTTTAGCAGCCTCTCTTATCAAGAGGGACTTAGCCAGTACAGTATGTCAAAGATACCATTGCACTAGAATACTATTAAATGCAGGAATCAATGCTGATACCTAGAAGAAATGCAAAATGAGCACTATTAAATCATGATAAGTGCAACACCAAACAATAAGTGGTAGAGGTGTTCAGTTAATCAACAATAGTATAAAATTTCCAAAATTTACATATTCCACAAATAATCGAGTCTTCAGTCTGCGTTTTGAAGACAATATTATTATATTATTATGTAATTATAGGTAGTCAATTTGTAGCGGGTATTTTCTGTTGTTGTTTTTTGTTTGTTTGTTTGTTTTTTTACATTTTGATTATGTACGTTTTATTTCTTTTAACTTTCTGACTGTACAACATCTTATAGCCTCGTCTTTTAGTGATATGTAAATTAAACTGATGCATTCATTCATTTCTAGAGTTTTTTATTTAATATACTTGCATTACTTTGTCTTTACTCTCCATAAGTTTCCATTTTCCTTGTCATTTTGTTGGTTTGCACTGTGGCATTTATTTGCATGAATAATCGGCTCCGCTGAACTTTTAGTTGCTAAAAACGTACAACAGAAACATCTCCTGACACAGCAAAACCTGTAAAGCTTCCCGTCCTATAACGGAACGTCAGAACATGCGCAGCGTCGTTACTCGTTAGCATGTCTTTTTAGCATGTTGTTAGCATGTATGTAGATGGCCAAATTGTCGTGAGTAAGCATGTTTCTTACCCATCTGTGGATAAATGTGTTCAGATTAATTTTACACTACAATTAAGACCATGCCCAGTCATAGGAAGTCGCTTGTTGCAGCGGTAAAGGAGCTGTTCAGGTGCTGAAACCAAGCGGAAACATTAAAGCCCGGGCGACCGTCTGCCAGAGAGGATTTTATGCAATATATGCATAGAGAATTAAAGAGGCATTTCCACTGTGTATGACTACAGTATAGCCATACACTAAGCACACGCTACAGTAGTAATTTTTTTTTTTTTTAAACAAACCAGGGCTTGTGGTGCTTTGTTTTTTTGTTTGTTTGTTTGTTTGTTTTTTGTCATAGTCTCCTGCCTGGACTGCTGTTTCATGCTTTACCACGGCGTGGCGCCCCGATACTATGCACCAGCAATTCAATCTTCGTTCAGAAGTAAAACGCTAGAATCTTACGTGAAGGATAAATACAATGGCAATGAACATAATTCGAGCAGATATTGATTAGTTAACACGAAAACTGGTACTGGGGTCAGTGTAACGATTTCATATGAAATTTAAGATGTAAGATTGAGGGACTGTGTTTATATAAAGGTGGTGTGTTGTTCAGATAACAGTCTCAACCTATTCTCTCTCAGTGGTCACTTCTCATGCAGAACGCGTAGCCAGAGACAGGACTGCTCTGCGTATATCAGCTAGTGTTCAAGTCCAGTTTTTAAAGATATCCCATTGTAAAATAAGATACGGGAATCATTTTTGATTGTTTTGGGTCGCAATCGATTCATCAAGATCATTTTGATTGCTGAATATATTCGGTTGGAGCTTTTTTAGTTCTTCGGTGTACTGAAGAAGGGGACAACGTGCTTTGAATATAGAGCAGACTTTGACTAAAACTGACTACGGTTTGACCGCCCGACCCTTCAGTCAAAACCGCCAACAAATGAAATAGCTGCTGAACTCGATAATACTACCAAGAGTATTTTAGCTATTATTTGTGAACGCCTTCGTTCTAATTAAACGACACGCTTAATTGGGCTAATTCTACGAGTCGCTTTACCTCCCGTTCAAGAAGGGAAATCTTTTCCTTTGATCGAAACGGGAAACGTCCAAAAGAGAAGCAGTGCAGCGGAGGAGATGCATTAGTGATTTTTAACCGGACTTATGGCTTCGCTGTATCAGAGATTCACGGGAAAGATTAATACGAACAAATCTTTCCCGCACCCACCTGAAGCTAGCCACCTTCTCGGAGGACAGGTTCCCGATGAAGAGAAGACTGGAAAGATCCCTCAGCCCGCGACTGACGGCCCACCGCGGGTGCAGTATCGAAAGAGAAATACGTGTGAGGATGAGGACGTAAGACTTTACTCTTTAATTCAACTACTCTATGCTGTACTTGATAGTATGTTGAAGTAATACCTCGTAGTATACTATACGTGAGTTTATGGTGCTGCGGGAATCAACTCAGCAGACGTTTGGCTTTTCAGAACAAAACTGCAAAGTTATTCCCCGCTGTATCCTGGATGAAGGTTAGAATTGGCCGTCATTTGTACTAGAGTTGTTGAGTTGTGAGTGCTATAGTTTCAGCTAGTCTAGAGTCGGTTGAATGGTTACTCGTCTCTAGGCTTTGTAAGGCTGTTGTCGGACATTAGATGTTTGTGGCCACGTTTCAAAACAAAAGGAGCAAAAAATGTTGTGAAGTGCTTACTGCAATCTAGCTCCGATGGGGTAAAAACACCCTATAAATGCATTTTTAAAGCCACGTTTTAGCAAAACAAAAAGTCATTAAAGAACAAGTCTATATTTTATTTTGACACTGAAAAGAAACAATTTAACCGCTAACAAATGATAAATTGAGTTAACAGATGATTGACATACATTCTAGCCGTGGATCAAATTTGATCAGTTAACTTGTAACCTCTGAGATTCTTTATTAATTGTGGTTTAGCACGCGCATAATTCTCTCTGACCTTCGAAATAAAAAATGACGTAATTCTTGTGACCGTAAAGCGTCACAAATGCCCGCGCGAAATACTACGCTCTTTTGAGTCGTTAGGGGCCGTTGCTTTGCAAACGTATTGCTTAAAAGGTATATGCGCTTGTTTATGAAAACAGGAAAGTGTTAGTCTAGGACTATGCACAAGATAGCCTGTTAATTTGCTTATATAGACATTCTTTTTCACTTGTTTTTGCTCATAACCTTTACCTACAATCACTGTCTGTGTTGTGGCATATGACTAGCTAGCAATTATTGCATTTATGAATTATTTGGTGAGGGCGATGTATTTTCTCCGAACGCTCCTTTTTCCTTAATTGAATGTGGAGCTGACCATGGTGCTGAAAATGTCGACGTGTGTGATACCCTGTCTGGTTAACTACAAATGCCTCTTCTCCTAGGATTAAGTTTATTTCTGCTTAGATAAGATGTTACGAATGTCAAGACAAATGATATTTGCTTGCTATCCGTTAATATATTGTGCAACGTATGGCAAAACGACATAGCTCTCCGCAGGACGATGCTGAAATACTTTTGTTATGCTTGTTTTTATGTGCCATGGCCTATATACTGTGTGATATTTTTTTTTTTGCATGATTTCTGATCTATACAGAGCAGTAAGGCTAAACGCACGTCTATACTTACCTATCTTACATGATCATGTGTACTGAAGACCACTTGTTGCATTTTTGTACCTACATAATTTCAGCTGTTTCCTGATTCCTTTATTCAGTGACGTAGCTTTTTGTCATTGACAGGACATTTAACTCTTTTTCTATAACGATCACACAAATGGTGATCTGTGAGGTGTAGTGCATTATTTGTCAACATTACTGTATCTGTGTTTCTGAGAACCCGTAACTGTGGCATGGCCAGCAGGAAGGCTCAGTATTCTGAAGCCTTGTCCCAGTTGCCACAAGTGACATTTTGGCAGCGCGATGGTGTCGCACTGAATTATTGATGAACCGACAATCAGTTGACGCCAGCTCCTGATATGGATAATTTGATTACTTTTCAGCCACGCTGTATATACGTTTTTACAAAACAATAAATAAAAATAAATTTAAATGTTATATTTTAACTTCATTTTACCTTAAAGGGTGGTCTGATTGCAGTATGAAGTAACCTTTATCTCTGCTGGATGAATAACAGAAGTCTTCTGGTTTAAGCCTGGAATGCCATTTGAGTGTTTTATCTTGGATAATTGCAATTGGGCTGTCATTGGAAAGCTCAGGGGAACCAATTGCCAAGCTTGCTGTTTCCAGGCATGGGTTTATTAGATGAGCACAAACCTGTAGGTCACCTTCAAAGCTAATTATGCCATGATTTCCTGTCCAGCAACTTTTTTGCTGATAGTTAACAGCCCAATGGCCAGCTTCTGAATTTAACAAGAAAATACAAACACTGGATATACACACATTTGAAAATTCATTTAGCTAATTCTTTGTCAATTGTGGGGTACTATGTATCTACAATATGTTTTAATGTTTATTTGTACATACAATTGATCAATTCATTAAATGTAATACATATTGCCAATGTGCCTTTCACAACATTATGACTGTGCTGTGACTCCACATTATAAGTAGCTTTTGACAGGAAGTCATCTAGGGTTCCACTAGTCATAATTCTGCACCTCGGTAGTCAAGGTTGAGGGCCAGTACAGTGACCTTAATTAATCGTACAAAGGTGGCAGCCCGAGAACAGAGCGACTTCCAAAGGGGCCTGTTGTTAGGCCTGCATCTCTGAAGGGAAGTGTATTGACTTTTACTGCATGCTCAGCCCAATGAGGGCTGGGCTGAAGGGGCATTGGGGTGGGGTGGGGTGTGGGGGTTGGTGTGCGGTGGGGTGGGGGGGTTCCAAGCAAGCAACCCGTCATTTGTTCAGAACCACAGTCCACCCCATGTGGTAGATACTGGCCAAAACACGATAGAATCATACACTGGAACTTAATATATCAGATTAATTTGGGCTGTGTTAGAACAAGTTACCAAATGGAAGCCTCGTGGGTTTGGCCAAGCAGCTTGACCTAGTCATGAAAAATGGCATAGCACTGCATCCCATTTCCCTCCACCTTCCTGTTAGTGATAAGGTCTAGTTTATTATGAATTACCTGCTTCTCATTTTCCCTGATGTTGAATAATGAAGTTCACCTGGCATGTTGCATGCAAACTTACAGTAGACTAGCTTTGTTATTGCTGAATATAGCTATCCCAATGCATTCAGCGGCCAATTCCCACTGCTCAGAAGCACGTATGCTTGCCCTCACATGCCGGGCAATTGTGCTGGTAATGACTACAAATCCCTGCTTAGTTGCCACAGAAAGTTCTTTACAATAAAGGCTCATAGCCAGAATTTCATTGCTATGCTTCACTGACCCAGCACAGGCTGGTCTGCTCAGCTCTCTCATGGAGCCAGTGGTGCAAAATCCTGTGTCACCCTCTCATCACCATCTGTTCCTTACAGGATATTCCCCCAGAGATATGGTCAGTCTTATGTCATTTCCAAAAGTATCCCTTTGTGTACAGAAGCATACACTGACTTAGATAGTGGCATGCTTTAAAAATAATTCTGTTCCATTACAGTATCATAAAAGACTGGCTTTCTTTGAAATAAACTTTCCTGTTTTCAACTGAAATGATTAGCTGTTGACCAAATTGAAATTTGTGACATTTGTTATGGGGTTTAGAGAGTTGGGTGGGGTTTCAACTAGCTTACAGTTGCTGTGTCAGTTCTGGTAGCAATTATCAAATGCGAAAGAATTTGGTCTGTCCTTCCCTATGTGTGATAACACCTGTATTCATATTCAGCCAAAGTGTGATATGATTGGCAGATATTCTGGATCCCAGCAGAGGAGTGTGAGAAAATCAGCCGGTACTGTGATGACGAAAGTGAAACAGTGTCCCAAGTGACAATGCAAGGAAATGTTATTACACTATTTTTAGCCATGCTTTCTTTCTATTGTGTATAGCATGGCTTTGGAATCTTTTATTTAAATCAAGAGTTTGAAACTGTGAACTGGCATACTATATATAATAAGTGCATAATATTTTGTATCCTCAATCAAAGCATCTTATTTATTCCATTCATTTTTCAGTTGTTCTCATACTTCAAGGAAATGTCATAATTCTCAGATCAGATAGATTTGAGAAAATGTTTGCAAAAAAAAATAGATGAATGATTTGAATATTTTAGTGAAAAATTAAACATGCACCTTGGAAAAGAAAGGAGTAGAAAAAAATAGTAAAAAAAAAATCTCATCAAAGTTTAAATTGACCTCATTGTTGGTAAGATCTGGAGAGAGAGAGTGAACTGGAATGGAGGTTGGCAGAGATGCTATGAAATGTGCCATCCGGAATGATGCCAGGAAACAGGAGTTCTAGCCTGGCATATCAACATCTGTCATGCAGTACGATATGCGTCAGTCTAGCCAGGCAAGACCTTGGACTGCATCCGCAAACTCACTCCTGCATGAAAGTATACACATGCGTGCACAAAGAGACAGGTGGCATTTTGGATTGTACTCTGGTGGACTGATTTTATTGTCTGCTTTTGCTGAACCTGTGTTTGGCTGGGCTGATTATAAACACACCTGCTCTTATACCACTCTATACGACTGTTTGCATAGCTTTCTCCTGTCTTCTAGCTCATGTGGCAGAGCATGTTGAGTTAGTAATGCTAAGGTCATGGGTTCAATTCCCATGAACTGCATGTGTTGTCATACTGATAAATACGTATCTGGATAAGAGCTGAATGCTGAGCATGTAAATTATGGGACTAGGTGGTGCAGAACCAATTTAAATGACACAGAATCCAGTATCTGAATTTGCCTGTGGTGTGGGCAGCAATCCATGGACAAAGACCAGTTTCCCACTGATGAGAAGCAAGATCGGTTTAGAGCGGATGCAATCCCACCTCCACATGGGTCACAGGATAATGAGCCACGAGGCTGGCAGCTCTCACCCCCTTCGTGATGTCTGGCCACATCCCTGTGACGGCTGTCCCCTCCTTTGTCTTTGAGGAGTGTGTCTAGTAATCTTTTAGCCAGTGATGAACCACCATGTGCATTGTCCAAGGCTCTGTTCTACTTCCTGTCCCTGCCCAGGCAGGTGGGAACATGCTTGCATGGCCGACACCCCGGATCCTCCGCTGTCGCTGCTCCGGGCGTCTGGCTCACCGTTGCTATGGTTTCAGAGGTTGAAAGGGTGGTGCAGGATCCTTTGCAAGCCTTTGCCCCCCCAAACACCCTTTAGCACAGACTGCTGCCTGAGGATGACGCAGAGTACGCACACGTACACACACGCGTGCACACACGAGTATACATAATGCTCGGCTCTAAATTTGTCAAAATTGGAGAGTGAGGAGGAGAGGAAGAGTGGATCAAGGAGTGAAGAGGAAAAGAGTGCAAATGAGTGGAGAGGAGAGAGAGAGAGAGAGAGGAAGAGAGTAAAGGAGGGAAGGAAGAGACAGGGATAAATGATTTAAGTGTTTTTGTAGTGTAATGTTTAGTGCAGTTCTTCCTGTTAAAGTTTTATACTTAATATCAAGGGCAATACATTTATTTATTTATTTATTTTTGAGAAACCACTTTAGTGGTTTGTAAAATTAACAGAGACATTTAGTATGTGGGAGAAAGCAAAGCTCCTTTCTATCATAGGTGAATAGTCTGTGGGGACAGGGGAGTATCCAAATGTGTTTTTAGATGGGTGCCACCATGTGTGTTTTTGGGTGAGTGTTCATGTGTTTTTCTTCTCTTTTTGTCCGTTAAATTCACACATTGTAGATTTGCTTATGTGGGTTCAATGTCACCGAGAATCGATTTGCTTTCCTTGACCCCCCCCCCCCCTCATGGAGCTGTTTTACATGGCCATCAATCACTCCTAAGCCCCACCCACAGAATAATGGGCAACCCATCAGTCACTATATGCCACGCCCCCAGGAGTTGCTGACAGGCTACCAGTGCAGAGAGGGTACAGAGGGAAGGTCAATTTTCGCCCAGCAAATGAAATGCGCTGATGTTTCACTGCTAAATAAGTGTTGGCTTAGATAGCTCTGCCTCTATGCTTGCTGTTCAGAGATGAGGTTATCGATGAGTCAGACAGTCGGGGGATGTTGTGTGTCTGATACTCCAGAGCAATGTTTAATGGAATGTTTTTTTTTTGTTGTTGTTGTTTTTTATACTACCAGATGTTCAGTGCATCCCAGATGTGAATCATAGAATGAGAAGTAGGCACTATGTACAGTTACTTATCTTACCACATGAGCATTGACACTGTACAAACCCCACCATCAGTATATTCAGGAACTGCTATATGGACTGTATTGGCATGTAGCAAAAATGACATGTGAGATGTACAAGCCAGCTAAGGTATACCTGAAACCACGGCCCCTTTTACTGGATCCCAGCCTTCGTTTTCACTGAAACGTGTTACTTTGCTCCCTGGGCCTCAGTGGCTATTTAGTGGGTCTTTGGTGTGGAGAGAGAACCCTTCCAACAGCTGCTCTTCTAATCCTCGTTCATTCTCTCTCTCTCTTCCTCTCTATGCTCCTCTGCTCTCCATCTGTTTTCAAAGCCCTTTCCAGACTCATCCCCAAACCTCTCTGTCATTGGATGACTCTATGTATAGTGTTTTTTTTTTTGCTCTCCGAGCTAAGAATAGCCAGATGTGAACTCTCTGATCCACCTCCCCTCTCTGTAAACTCTTACTGAAGTATACTGGGCCAGCGTAAGTGTGTGTGTGTGTGTGTGTGTGTGTGTGTGTGTGTGTGTGCGCGTGTGGGTGTGGTGGAGGGTTCTGCAGTTTCATGCTACTTGGGC
The DNA here is from genome assembly GCF_041902795.1 of Electrophorus electricus. NCBI lineage: Eukaryota > Metazoa > Chordata > Actinopteri > Gymnotiformes > Gymnotidae > Electrophorus > Electrophorus electricus. The sequence goes on from NC_137516.1 coordinate 13,165,901, forward strand.
TAACTGGAAAAAGAACAGCAGTCTTTTTTTATTCATGTTTAGCATGAGTCCTCTAGTTTGGGTACATTAGCCTTAAGTGAACACCACCTTGAAAATTTCAAGATCTGCCAATACTAGCTCTAAACACATTTTTCATTTACATATTTTGTCATACAAGAGTGGATTTGGTCAGTATTAATTATGAATGACCTTAAATGGGGGGATTTTGGCCTCTGCAACCAGTGAACTGGAAAAGGCAACAAGCAAAATGGATGGATTATAATGTACCCAAGCCCACACTTTGTGTCCTGTGTACTGTGTCCTGTAAATATGCTAATGATTCAAAAAAACATTTATTAACAGTTTTCTGTTACATTTGTGCATCCCTGACATATATGCATGCAAAGACTATACAAGTGTCTCATTAAAGGGCTATGGTCTTAAGATGTGGTGCATTTTGAGAATAAATTTCATTAAAATTTAATCTTTTATACCACTTTTTAAACATGATCTATTTTAAATTCCTTATGATAAAAACTGCATTCTCAGTTACTTCAATATTCTGCTGCTTCTGTGGCCTTCTTAGTTTTTCTTAATGCTTCTCAATGCATAATTCAAATGACATTCTCGTCTTGGTAATGGTAAATATCATGTGGTATGTGTTTTTGTGTATATACCGGTTTTGTTTTGTTTTTAAAGTGGCATAAGTGCACGGAACCCTTCCGCTGAGCTTCCCCTGGATGTTGTGCCACACTTGGGCAGCAGGGGTGCTCATGCGCTAGCCAGAAGGTTGCTGTGCTTCTGCTACCATTTTTGCCTGCAACCAGGAGCACAGTCTAATACAATCTTCCCTTCAGACTCACACTGCACCCACTACAGAGCCACAGAGGCATTCAGAGTTAGCTACGATCAGTCAGAACACCCAGCGGAATGTCGGAAATGCAGGGTCGCCAGTGTTGAGGTTTAACAGACAACATTTGCCCTAGTAAGCTTGTATAATTACATATGGCTATGGCCAGCCAGGCTTCCAGATGGAGTAGGCAGAGGGTGTCAAAGTCAGTCCAGCAGAGTCACCCTGAGCTGGACCAGGCAAGGGATAACAGACAGAAATTAGAGCAGGTCAGCAAGCAGATACCAACCAGATGTCCAGAGAATGTCATCCACTTTAAAAAAAAACCCCCCAAAAAACAAGGCATCAGCTACAATAAAGAGTAGTTGATCTAAAGCGGAAACACACTATGAATCTTGCTCTAGGGCTTCAATGTTTCTTTGTCACCCTGTAACCACAGATGCCTTTAACAGCAAAGGTTGTTCAATCAACAAACCAACACTCACACATGGCACGCAGACAGGATATCTTAATCTGATGCAGTATATGCAGACAGTGTGCCAGGAAGTGTGTACTTTCATACACAGCATGCCAAAAAGGTGAGGGATTGTCAAGATGACATGCGAGGCGCATCGGGTGCTCACCGAGTCAGCCCTTTGCCAGAGGAACATTAACGCAGACTTTCCCTCATCTCAAAATGAGATGTAGGCTGTAGTTGTGTTGAAAAAATCCCGACTTCGGCAGCAGAGGGCAGACTAAGTCTCCTCTAAAGTCTGAAACGTGATTTCAGTCTTGTCATATCATTTTGCTGATATGACTTTCTTTAGTGACATATCTGGGCCCCAGCCTTAACCACTGAGCTATTACCAAGGTTCGGTTTAGAGGGATTAAATTTTTATGTGCTATCCGCTGATAGAATGTTAATTTTAAGGCACTGAAGGCACATTAGAGAAACTGATCAGAGTGCATGTACCCTCTCTCTTCTTACTCCCGGCATCAAGCATGCAAAGTTGTGTACATTAAAACCAAATTAAAATTCGATTAACCTTTTACTGCATTTCTGGACCCCATTCTTCTGTATTCTCAAAGGAAAGCAAGGCTGTCCGTTCAGGACGAGTGTGACTGTTTTTCCCTTAAAGAGAATCCATGTGGCAGTAAAGTGTCTTGTTACTGAGGTTGTGTGTTATTGACTCGATATTTAAATGATAACCAGATGCCACTGGGACCACAAAAAGGCTATCTCTGGCGCCCCCTGTTGGGCTGTTAGAACACGGACTATAATGTAAAAGACCTTTAATATTTTACTTTTTTTTCTTCTTTGTTTATTTGTTTCTTTAATTTTAACTGTGTTATCAACATGCTAGCATCTTTTCAAGCCATTACTCTCCAGTAGCAAGAGTCACTTCACTTCACTTCACTGAGTGTGTCCAGGTCATTAGCTCAGTGGTCTCCATTCAAAAAATATGCAATGCAAATGCAAAAAGCAGAGCTTCCTGTGTGTCATATCGTCTGCATGCCCAGCCTGTTTCTTGCATCGGTTCTTAATTTATCTTCCACTTACAGCGGGCCATGCTTGAAGCGTGTCGTGCACAACTAACGCTCCTTTCACACTCCCATCTGTAAGAAACCTCAAGGAGGCGTGACTTCAACCGTGTGCGAGCGTGTTAGCCAAGTGAGAACGCCATTTCTCTCTTTTCACTGCCCCGTTCTCTGTTTTGGAGCCAGACGCAGCATGACAAGTGCCACCCTGAGAACGTGCAGAGCGACTGCATTTATACAAACGTGTGGAACTAAGAAATGGCTATTTCCCATCGCTGGTGCAGTCCCTCGCCCAAGATTACTTCAAATGAGCCTGTGAATTATGGACCAGTAAGGCTTTTGCAAAAAGGAATATAACCGCCTACTATTATGAGCCTGAATTCAAAGTGTAAGACGTGGCTATAAGACCATCACTAGCACATTCTAAAGGCCTAAGAGCATATTAAAATTAGTATATTATAACACAATCATCTATAGCACCATTACAACAGAGTCATTCATTCAGTCATTCATGTGATTTTGCCCTACGGAGGATAGAATACCAACATATGATGTGGTGTGAACATGTTAGGATCAAATGTGACTAAACCAATGTTTATTTTTAACTCTTTTCGAACTCTGTTTTCCTATTCGTGGCAAACTGGGAAACTGAGTCATCACCGTTCTGCGCCTGCTTATTGCTTGGCTAACTACACAGCAATCTTCCTGTGCAATCAGCATTTAAAGTTAACACTGCCAGTTAAAGCAGCACTTTGCAGTGTTCCTCATCCTGCCCTTCCAGAGGGCACGAGGTCCCTGCTCTAACTGAGTGGGCAATGATGATGATGATGATGATGATGAAGAAGAGGGAGAATCACCTTTATATAGAATTCTTTAAACAAAGTTTATAAAAGTGCTTTACAGAAAGTTAAGAGAAGCGAAATAAGTTGAAATGGAATATATAAGGATAAGGACTAAGAAAACAGGAAAGAAAGACAAAATACAAGAGCAATGAATAAATACACAAAATTAAACACATGAAAGACGATATATAAAACATATATAAAATAACATCATAAAATATGTAAAAATATATAAAAGAATAAAATACATCTGCAAAAAATAATGTGCAGCTCCCTCTGGCTTGAGTGTGGTTCTGCCTGCAGTTTGTAATGTCCATACCAAGTGAGGTTTGAACTGTGACCAGTGGATTGACAAGCAATTTAGGACTTATAGTGGTGGAAAGAAAATGTATGTGTGTATGCGTACATTCGGTGAATGAGTGTGTCTGTATTTGTGTGTGCTTGTCAGTGTCTGTTTATAATATCAGGGTGTTGAATGCTAATCCGAAGCTGATGGGTTGTGAGCCCCTCACCCAGACAGTGGTTGATACCGTAACACAGGGTCAAGTTTCCCAGAACGCTCTGCAGGAGTGCTCTACAGGACGTCTCTGGTTCAGTTTCAGGACTTCTTTTACAGTGGAAGATGCACACTATTATACTCTGACTCAGTCTCTCTCTCTCTCTCTCTCTCTCTCTCTCTCTCTCTCTTTCTCTCTCTCTGTCTCACACACACACACACATGCTGCACTTTGTGCAACTATTTGGATATTGATTACACAGTGTTGAAGGAATGGTAAATGCAGAAAATCAACCTCTGTACTTTCCATGATGATTTATTGAGTTGATAAAATGCATTTTCAGCATATCAGCCAAAATTAGAGCAATTTTCTCTGGCAAAATATTATTACCTGCTAAGAATTTAGTGTGCAGTGTGTGTATGCCACGGTTAACATACTACACACAGCCACAGATAAGGACAGACTCTCACACACATCATGCAGCGTGAGCCCACAAACTATACAAGATTGTACACACAAACACAATTCAAAAATGCATACTCATCTTACCAGCAAAACAATATTATTTTTAAATATACATTCTCTCATACAATCTATATTCTCCACACACACACACACACACACACACACACACACACACACACACACACACACGCACACGCACGCACCCAGACGGACACAGTGGGGGGAAGCCCTTAATGGAAACCATTGGCAGGGAGAATGCTGAGTCTCGGTGTGTGGTTAGGATCACAATCAGGTCCACTTACAGCTGGCTCCATAACCCCCCCCCCCATCGTCAGCTGTTGACCCGGTGCACATCCCTGCCTCACACACTCACCAGCCCTCCAGTCACGGTGCAGCATGAAGACCCGCAAGCTGTCCCGAGTGGAACGCCTGTGGATCGTAAGCCTCTTTCTGTGAATACCTATACCTAATGGCACTTGCTGACCATTGATGGAATTAATATAGCTTTCAGCGCTAACTTGATTGCGTACATGTTTGGTAAGCAGCAGGTGTGCATGTTTAATGTCTTTAATCTGTTTCTGCATTTGAACGGTGCAGAACTGTTCAGATGCCAAGGGTCAGACTTGCTCTGTGTAAACTGGACTTTGCGTTGACTTTGAATTGTCATAGAAAGTTAGTTTGCATAGTCAACATAGTTTGTGTACTGCTGAATGCCTAAGGGGTATTTAAGATGCCTACCAACCTGTCATGTCCCATAGAAGGAGGGGTGGCTATGGATAACCAGTGTTTCTCATGGCCCTGAGCACTCTTTCTCGCATGGAACATTGCATCAGCCTTGCAAATGGTCTCCAAAATCTCCCCGAACCTGCACCTTCCATAGACCAAGTCTGTATGCATGTTTACGCTGACTTGCCCAGCTTTTACTCCTCGCATTTAAATCTCGTGTTATCGGCCAGTCTGAGGCTGGCTTGGCTGAACCTCTGAGAGGGAGACCCCTGGGGGCGGTCGGGTGCTCTCGCGCGGTGCAGCGCTTCGGTCTCACCGTGTTTGCAGCTATGTCACGAAACCGCTCGCGTGCACTCAAGCCGGCTCGCCCGTTTCATCTTCTTCAGATGTCCCTGTCAGCGAGAGTGTGAGCATCCCTGCTTCATTTTGCAGAGGTCGGCATCCATTAGCTCTCAGGAATATTCAATAACGGCCTGCATCAACACACTTATGCTGGAGCTCCAGGGGGTGGAGGTGCCCCCACCCCCCCACCCACCCACTCTAGCCCTTAATGCACAAAGTATTTAAAAGAAATTTTGACGTGCATGGTCAGCCACTTTCCTCTGGGTCTGTGCCCTTGGTAAATGCATGTTGGTCAATACACCATAACAGGAGGGACCATAAATGCCACAATTTGGAGTAGCTTCCCTTGTGCGACTTCTTAATGAGTTTTACGTACTGTGAGTATTTTGTCCTGCTTTCTTTTTGAGATGTCATTGCTGTAACTTTACTTTTCGTGAACATCATCCTTATGTACACGTATTAAAATTCTTTGCTTTGTATAATCAAATTCATAGCAGGTGATAGCAATGATAGCATTCTATTCCTCATACAAATGAACACTTCTCAATGGGGCCCATAGACCAATCATATATAGACCTTTTAAGAACCTAAAATCCACATTATAAGACCTTGAGTTTCAGTTTAAAAAGCAGAATGGAATTTGGCTTTGAATGGAACAAAACGTTGCCTTGTATCTTTCATGGCCTTGTATAAGACTTTTGAGTTAAACTGGCCAGTTTGACCCATTGCATGGTTTTAATGTGGCTCTTCTGAGGTGTCTCTGCATGCTAGTGATGGTGGTGATGGAGGACAGTCGTCAGTCAGGAAGGACCAGATGGTGTTGTCTGCAGGTCCTAGAGCCCCTGGTGGCCAAATGCAGGACATAACACAAAGTCTGGCAAACTCTTCAACCCAGTAACCTCAAAGGCAGAGATGGACATTTTTGGAGTCAATTTAGATCAGGCCAAAAGAATGAGAGAAAACAGATTATTGTGGTTACTTGGCTGGATTTCGTTATGTGTGAAAAAGTCTGCATAATCTCCTTTATAACTCCGCACCTCCACTGCAGCTCAGCCCACTGCACCTTCAAAGCTCTTCCGTTAAAGGAGAATACTTTGTGTGCATAAACTGACCCACATCCATAAGCCACCAAAAGACCCATAATCGATGGGGTAAAAGACTTTATCGACCCCTCATTGCTCGTGTGCATGTGACTACCCGGTACAGGGCCTTCATTTCTTTGGGTTTGGTATTTTATCCTAAACCACAAAGCTTTAAGGTTTAGATGTTGTGTTTGAGAAAGCAGAGGCAACCGCACTTCTCTTTAGAGGTGTGTGAGTCCTGACACTCACTGGTCACACAGCATTGTTGCACTCTTCACACCCTCTTACCTGCACTCGTGGCAGCCTGTGGCCCCTGGACATGGACACCGGCCGGACAGGGACAACTTTCAGCTTTTCCGCTCCAAATGTGGCCCCCGGAAACCTAGCCCCGCCCCTCTTTCATCATGTCCACAGGAAGCTACTTACCAAAGCTTTCCATCACACGGTACTGTGTCAGGCTCAAGTGGTACTGGCGTCTGTCCTCCCATTTTCCAACAGCACAGCAAATCATGACATGGCCTGGATTCCAGTCCTAGAGGACCAAACAAAGCAACCCTTTGCTGTGTTTTTATAAGTGTGGGACATGACAGCCATTACACTTCCTGTGAGTCACGGGTTGGAACACCGTGGCTTGTTCAGTTGTTCAGAAGTGTGATGCTCAGCATTTGCAATTACCAGGCAAAACTGTGATTAAAGGTGTGATGTGCGGTTTTTATACGCTTTATTTAATTGAGTGGCTGAAAGGTATGAGCTATTTTTCCCCTGTACATCTCCTTATGTTCTTATGTTCCTTGCAATAAAAATCCTTTCACATTCTACAAGATAAAAATTATATAAAGCATTTTTGTAAGTTTTATTTTTAAATGCCCACATGAATGAAGTACGTTAAGTCTTAACAAAGCATATTTAGCATTTTAATGTAATGTAAAGGTTGTACCAAATCAGAAACTAAAATAACTGATTACACAAGAAGGAGAAATGGCTGATGTATGGTTTTTCATTGCAACGGCTAAAATGTTCTTAAATTTGTGTGCAAGCATTCTGTGTAGCCTAGGCATTCTTGAGCTGGTATTACTGACCAAAAGTTCAAATATTTTTTGTGCCCTTTTCACTGTTCTAAAATATTCTATATGGCCAAAGGTATGTGGACATCCATCCTAGTTACCATCCTGGTAACAAATGTATAAAGTCAAGCATATAGCAATGCGCTCTCTATAGGCAAATGCTGGCAGTAGAATGGGCCATACTGAAGAGATCGGTGACTTTAAATGTAACGGAGGGCTCCTTTAACACAAGTCAATTTGTGAGATTTTTGCTCTGCTACATCTACGCTAGTCAACTGTAAGTGCTAATATTGTGAAATGAAAGCATCTAGAAGCAAGAAAAGTTTTGTTCCAAATGGTAGACTCAACCATTTTAATGCTATATTAATTCTGTTAATTCTACAGCATGAAAATTCATTTTTGACAATTATATGCTTCCAGCTTTGGTAACAGTTTGGGGAAGGTCCTTCTGTGCTGGCATGACTCTGCCCATGTGCAATAAACAAGGTCCATAAAAAGATGTTTTGACAAGTTTGATGTGGATAAGTCTGATATGGAGAGGAAATACGTGTATTTTGAGACAAGACATAGTTTGCGGAATTACTTGCATGTCTTAAGAACACAGAGGTAAAGCTGCTGTTTTTCCAACACATTGTACGTGACACCACATACAATAAACTCCTTTACGCTTGTCAGAAGATTCCAGAGCCACACTCCAACATGAAGGCAGGCTTGCCTTGTGCCAAACACACAAGGCTAGGGAACCGCTGACTCTGCACAGTTATTTATGTTTTCCAAGTGAAAATAGCTGTATGCTGAAGTAGCTTTAGTTTGTTCCTTTTGGTAATAGCAGTGCTGCTTTAAAATCCTGTGTTCCAGTCTCTAAACGGCACCGTCTGGCAAATTGCCACTATTTACATTTATGGCATTTAGTAGACGGCCTTATCCAGAGCGACTTACAAAAGCGCTTTGTCATTTACTCATAGAATATATCCTAGTACGGTACACTAGGTTAGACTCAAACATACCAATGAACTGGAATACTGTAGAATACAGGGATGAATGCTGATACCTAGAAGTACAAAATACATAAGGTCTATCTTAAACAATGATAAGTGCTATAAACAATAAGCGCTAGCATTTGTTAAACAACATAAACAACATAAACAATACCTTACAATAAGTACTAATTTAGTCAGTCAGTATGGGAGCAGTGTCAGTTGTCCTTTAATATTCTGCAAATAGATGGGTCTTCAGTCTGCATTTGAAGACTGCAAGGGACTCTGCTGTCTGGACAGCAAGTGGGAGTTCATTCCACCATCTTGGAGCCAGGACAGGAAATAGTCTCAATGCTTGTCTTCTATTAGGCCTGAAGCAAGGAATTTCAAGCCAAACCATACTTGAGGTTCGAAGTACTCAAGGTATGGCTCGAGCAATGACTACTGACCTAATGTATGAAGGGGCTAGTCCATTTTTGGCTTTGTAGGCAAGCATCAAGATTTTAAATCTGATGCGTGCAGCTACAGGGAGCCAGTGAAGGGAGCGCAGCAGTGGAGTAACATGTGAACTTTGGAAGATTGAAGACCAGTCGTGCTGCTGTATTCTGAACAAGTTGTAGAGGTTTGATGGCTCTTAGAGGAAGACCAGCAAGTAGCGAGTTGCAGTAGTCTAGTTTTGAGATCACAAGAGACTGCACAAGCACCTTGGTAGCTTAGTGCGAGAGAAAGGTCCGAATCCTTCGTATGTTACAAAGGAGGAATCTGCAAGACTGGGTTAGATTAGAAACATGATTTGAGAGTGACAACTGGTTGTCCAATGTTATGCCCAGGCTACGGACAGCTTCAGATGGTGATACCAGGGAGTTCTCAAAGGAAACTGAGGTCATGGTAAGGGTTGGGAGTACCTGGGATGAAGAGAAGCTTGGTTTTACTGGGGTTGAGCTTCAAGTGGTGGGCTGTCATCCATGACGCGATGTCAGTCAAGCATGCTGAGATACGTCTGGAGACCTGCATGTCAGAGGGTGGAAAAGAAAGAAATAATTGATTGTCATCAGCATAGCAGTGGTAGGAGAAACCATGAGAAGATATTACATCACCAAGAGAATGAATATACAAAGAGAAGAGAAGGGGCCTAATACTGAGCCATCCCTCCAGATAGGACTGAAACCATCTCCAAGCAGAGCCAGTCACACCAAGCCTGGAGAAAACAGAGAAGAATATTGTGGTTCACTGTGTCAAAGGCTGCTGAAAGGTCTAGAAGAATCAAAACATGAGACACAGACATTTCCTTTGAGCGTTTTGTACACGGGCTGATGAATTGCATTCTGGTTGATTGCACTGTGGCCAAGCTTTGAAATGTTAGATCTCTCAAGCAAAGTGAAAAATAACAAATTAAGGATATATTTCTTCAACTGTCTTCTAGTTGTGAGAACCTAGTACACCCCCATATACTTTATGAGAATTGTTATTGCTAAGGACTGGCTGATGCACAAGGTTAATGTGGACTAAATATGAACAGACTAAATACGAACAGAACAGTTTAAAATGCGAAACTGTTTTCAGGTCCTTCCCCACTCCCACCCACACCCCCACCCCCACCCCCCAACCCCACCTTCATGGCTGCTGTGTAGGAGCCTGTCATTAGATGTTGTGGTGTTGTTGAGGGGTTTTAATGATTGAACTGCAGAATGCTTGTGTCAGTACTGAGGAGAATTCCTTCTAAATCTGGCTGGAAATAGTACAGTGAAGTACAGTGGCTAGAGAAATTCTGAGTGCACTCTTTTTAGTATTGAATTGCTGTCTGCAGGGGCACAGAATCAAACATTCTCAAACGTACTTCACACAGTATGACCTTGTTCATATCTTGCATGACCTTGTTCATATCTTGCATGACCTTGTTCATATCTAGTGATGTGAGCCTTTGGACTCATTACCATCGTTTATTTTTGTTGTTGTTAAGCTTTTCCAAGCAAGCAGACATGCTTGCACTTTCTCTGGCCACTGCCTGTGCACCATTTTACAGTGTATGGTGGAACACAAATCCTGGTTTATTCCAACATAGCACCTCTTTCTATCCATACTTATAGATCCACCCCAAAAATCACATTTTCCTGCTTTTTTCTGATATTGTTTTGTCTTTGATCTCTCACCAATTTTGTCCTTTGACATTCCTTTTCTGCCACTTCGAATTAAACTTACTCTCCTCCTTCCCCTCGATGGCTGAAATCCTCTTCCGACATTCCATTTGGTCTCTTATTAATCGGATCTCGACTTTCTGCACTGATCACCTTTGGCAGTGGAGTTCCTGCTGTCAATAATTCCTCTTTTATTGTTTTTTTGGGCATTCTTGGTGGTAGATTGCCATGGTTACAGAAGGGCTTATTAATAACTTTTTTTTTAAGTGCCTCTCCCTCAGTTTTATTGCCATCAAGAAGAAAATTGATTAGGAAGGCTGAAGTCCAGAAGACCTATAAATCGTTGAAATTGAAATTGCAGCATTTAAGATAATGATCCTTTAATGAGTGCTGAATCATCCAAAGGGCGGCAGGGGGGGTTCCAGTGTTTTAAAATTCAGCTCACAGTTCACAGTTCATCATTCTCTCAGCTGAGAAGCCTTGGTCAGCTCCTGCTTTGCCGGAAACTGCAGTATAAATTGCGAAAAATATTATTTTGTTTTTGTTCCATCTTTTTTTTTTCTTTCTTTCAGTGGACAGAGTGTCTCAGGATGAGGACCATTTTTACGCACTGGACTTATGAATATAAGTCACGTGTATGCAGGATGTGTAAAATTTAGAATTAAAATTTGGAATAAAAAATGCACAAAGAAATGTCCTTTATCATAACTGAAAATGTGGTTAGATGGATAAGGACCAAGTCCTTATATATGTCATTCTAAATCCATGTCCTATTGAAGCATTAAAAATGTTTTGTCAATCATCAGATAATTAATTTAGATAGCTGGTCATTGTTTACATAGATGTTAAGTAGATAGGGAGCTATGTATTAGTAGGGACCAAGTCATTTTAGAGAATGAGGCTAAGAAGCACACAGGTTTTTGAAATTGAATTTATGATTAATTACTACAAATTATAATTCTCGGTATTAGCTGTGAATACAGTAGTATGCAGTAGTTCTCCTGAAGGAAAGCACAAACATGCTCTCTCTGGGATATTATCAGGCACTACTCTGGTCTCCTTCACCAATTCAGTGCTCGATTTTCTGGTCCCTTTTGCAATTTGAACAAGCCCAATACTTGAGAATTGGTACCAAAAATACTATTGAATAACACAGAGCCATAAGATTGCCTTCATTTCTTTTCATATTGTTGAAGCATGTTACCATTCCCTGTCAATCTAGCATTCAGAGAATAGATCAACCCAGAATCCATTGCTGGTCTGTTCAATGCCTACCTCTGCACCTACCTCTGGCTCAGCTTCTACATGGACACTGCTATGATTAGCCTTTCTCTTAACACGATAAACCATCACACTTCTGTCAGATTAAAATGACAGCATGAGAACCTAGAACCTAACCGAACCTCTCTAAGTCTATTAACACAGCAAGAGTTTTGCCATTCAGAAGCTCTCCCACATTAACCCTCACTGTGGAACACTGGGACATCCGAGGATGGCACCAGCCAGATGGCGATAGGCCAGAGAGTAGAATGGGTGGCTATCCTGGCTCCGGATGAAACAGGGGTTTACATGAAATGAAAACAAGCAATATGTATAAATGCACTATACAGATGACTGTTTGATCAAGCCAAGAGGATTTTGTCAGGGCACAAGAGCATCTTGTCCGTGCAAAATTCTTTTTGTCCCCCAATTTTTTTGCCACTAAGTTGTAGCCAATTATTGCTCACTAGCTGCATCTCTCCCTGTGATGTGATGGCTATCAAACGTGTGAAACCGATGGCTAACCTATGCACGTGACCCTAATGCACCTTTTTTGTGCTGCCGCTCATGCAGCGTCAGAGGACAGCTGAAGAATGTCGCTGATCAGTAGAGGGGCAAAACACAAAGCTGTCTTTACCAATCAGAAAGCAGGATGAGGTATGCCGTCTTGGACTCCTGGCCACAAATGATCATGGCATCCTAAGACTCGGGGCCGTTACCAACTCAAATTAATATTCTACAATAACTGACTGCATGCATAATGAGCTAGGAGTATGAAGCACCATTTTGAAGTATTTCTTAGCAGCATTGGATAGAACAGCTATTTCATGTGATTGTAGTCTAGTGGATCCGCGAGTCAGACTGTCGGAAAGCTCGGTTTCTTCCCCTGGGGCTAATGCCTTTGTGTCCTTCATCACTCTGTCTGTCTCTCTTTGTTGGAATTTGCATCACATGAACGCCACTGTTAGTAAACAGAGGAAGACCAGATAATGTTCCGTTAAATCCATTATATGCTGACCGTCTAGCTGCCTTAGATTCTCTTATTATCTACTGTTCTTTTCCTCATTCACTTGCTCTTCAGAGATGATCATCTTTCTTCCATGCTTTTCCTCTTCCTATACATCAGCTTTTATATTAAAAACTCTGGTCATCTTGCAATCAATAGCTACTCTATTTGCCTCGGGATTCATTTAGCCAGCCAGCCAGATGATTGTGTTTTAAATCAAACTGACCTGGTGTTCCTCCAGGGAACAAGGGTCTGCTCATTCACTTTGCTGCTTGAGTCAAAGAGGTCTAATGAGTAATCTTCTTATTGACTCTCCAGACACATTCCCTCAAGGGATTCTTCATTTTGATAGTTTAATAGAGTTTGAGTGGTAAACATCCCCATTAACTCTGTTGGTGATACAGAAGGTTGGCAACAGAGCAGGTGTCCTCTGGTCATGAAGCTTCTGATTTACCTAATCGTGATCTTCAGTGAAGTCCTCTGGGCTCTATTAAACAGGTGCTGGCATGGAATCAGGTGCCTTGAAATCAAAATTGATCAAGGAAACAGCAGGCTTCCCAAAGCCCAGGTCATACTGGCACATTCCTTGGTCAACCATTGCCACCTTAAGATTCAGTTTGAAGATATAAAATATGTAAATTTCTGTTACTTCATGCACTTCCACACATATGTTACAACGCTGCAATGCCATCATGCTCAATATTTCTGTTGACATTTTAGTCCCTAGAGGGCAGCACTGTGCAATAAGGACATACAGTGGACTAGACATGTGATCAGTCCAGCACTAATAAGATTGTGATTCAGGCTTGTTTATCATAATGAGCAGGACCTTTTTATCCTCACTGAGCCAAATAAGATACTGGAAATAATTTATGTAGCCAAACAAACCATCCTTTGAACATAATTTATAAAAGCTAATACGCTCAAACTCAAGTACAAAGTGCTGGATTAAAAACAACCCAATTTTTATCATTTCCATAACCCAGTGATGGGTCACAAAACACTGTTATTTGAATGACTCCGCAGGCTGGGACAAAAGAACCACCATTTTAAACGGTTACTTTGACCAAGCATTGGGTTGTTTTTACACTTTCTGTAGAAATATTTAGTGATGGGTAACACTATTGTAACTCTGTTGCACTAATGCAATGCAAAGGAAAAAAAATGCAGTGGTTTCGAGGAGGAAAACTTGCTTTACGTACCACCACATCAGATCCCAAACAGAACATAAACTAGACTAACGCGAGACAAATACTACTAGATCATTAAAGGACGGGTAAGCATCTAAAATACTACTAGATCATTAAAGGACGGGTAAGCATCTAAAATACTACTAGATCATTAAAGGACAGGTAAACATCTAAAATACTACTAAGGGAGACAGACTAAACTAAATAACCAAGCACACACAAACAGACAAAGAAATGTAACTAATTTAATTTACATTGAGCTGGGAGGTGCACACCATCCTGGGAGTCTTAGCTGTACCATCCCCATCTGTCTCCCTGGTTTCTTTCTTTCCTAGGCAAACATTAGCTCACAATAGGCTAAAGTTAAAATAATATTCACCCAACTTAAGTTATAAGTTAATAAGTATGCATATGGCAGACGCCCAATATCAGTCATGTTACAGAGGTAGGCGAATGCAGTGTTAAAATGGGACTGAGCCCCCACAAGAGAGGCAGAGATAACATTATCCACTACACTATACCAACCAACTACATAGATATGTTAACGATAATCATCCTGTCAGAAATGACAGTGCATATGACGGTAAAGCTAAAAATGTTGAACTGTTTACTTAATTCATCTGTACCTGTTTCACACAATACTAAATAAAAACACGCTTCTCAAAAACTACATTTGGCTTTAACTTGCCCATAACAACTACAAATAGCCATAAGACAAGATGGACAGACTCGGACATGTGTTAAATATTGGCCAGTGCGTAATAGCCTATGTGCCAGCTTATTAGTGCAATTAGCTTATTAATATTCAAATGACTATGAAATGAGACTATTGGTGCGAGGGGCTGAAAACCTGGGTAATTATAGCAGTATGTCTGTGTCACAAACAGTATTTAAATCAGTAGCTAACTACTGGGGAACTATTCGTTAATAAAAATCAGTATTTTTGTTGTTGTTTTTGCTTTTTTTTTTTTTTACTGAACGCCATTTTTACCGAATTACAGCTCTCTCTGAGCACTTCCCACTTACTGAGTAGTATGTTTCAAGGCTATGGTAACCTTTCTCTCTGTGCTGAAATCTGACAGCTTTCTCAGTCTTCTAACACTTTTAGCTAAAACTTTTAATTTTACCTTTAAAGACCAAATGTCATGAGATGCAAACAATATAACCTCAAGTAGTTATGTATTTCAAGGGTGGTAACAAATATGAGATGCCTTATCTTAGTGATATACTGAGTACTGAACACCAGACTGTAGTACTGAACACCTGGTAAGATGGACAGCAGCACTTTACTCAGTTGAGCTGGAATTTGAGCATAAATTTGGATTGTTCCATGCAATTAGATCATTTTCGTTTGTCATTGGCTGCACATTTTTTCTACCTCTGTACAAAGATTTGTTTATCTTGATTTTCTGAGGTGAACCATCTGCTAACATGCTGATATTTACCTTAGTCAACACAATTTCAGCTGGCCAATAGTTGGTCAATAATGGCCTTAAGATGGTATTTCTGGAGCTGCCCATTGTGATAATGCTGAAATCAGCATAGGAGCTGTCCATTGTTATAGTGCTGAAATCAGCATAGGAGCTGTCCAAGCTGTTCTTAGAGGCTCTAAAAAGTTGTGTGCACCTGTCTGAGAACTATTATCTGAGATGTTCAGCTTTGCTAATAGTATAAGAACATATTTGTCATAACATTTCCATTTCCAGTTCTAACTGATGCAAACAGTTTGTTTGCATTATTTAGTTGCATTATTGAATGATTTTTAATTTTGCAGGTCTTTTATGATTTGATTTTGTTTTTAGTATGCCAACACAGTGTACTGCTACCAGCAGTGTTTTTGTAAAATAGACCATTAGAGTGACTTTTGCTGTGGAGTGTATAAAATGAACATGGCATAGCCACAGAACACTTGGAAATGATTATTCACAAGCTCAATGCACCACACACTGTTAGCTAAGTCACAGAAACAGGCAAGGCTTTGGCACTTAGTTGCTATGACAACCCCCACTGCAAAGTGTGGTCTGGGAAAGAAAAATGAAATATGTTTCTATTAAAAGAAATTAAGACTCAATTAGCAAACAAAATGGATAGCTTACACTCTGGAAAAGTGTGATTTTGTTATTATGCTTGAATGCATCATGCCACTTACTAGTTTGACAAATTATGAACATTGTTTGTTCGACTGGTATCACTTGGGTGCAGTTCTGTGTATATTCATGTTTTACTGTCAAAAGTCTAAATACCTTTTTCCACATATGATTGCAAGCATACTGCCCTAGTTCTGGATTGTATCATTTTACTCAAAGGCCTATGAAATGGGATACTGATGTATACCTGACATTGCCCTAACCTAGGGCATGTTCATGATTAAACACAATTAGAAAGTTCTAGGGGCCTCCAAACGTCAAGCTATTCTCATTAAGTATGATGTGATCTTCACAAGATTAAAGATGTCAACTGTCCTACTTTTGATACTTCTTAACTTGTTTTAATGAATTATATAGGCTCGACCTAAAACTGGGTCATCAGTCCATTATCAGCCAGTTCTCCATTTCAAATCACCATGGAAATTACACATGCAGATGATTTTCTGCACGTACCACTCAGCATCAGTATTAGTTCCATATTACATCATATGCACAAATAAATATGAGCCTATATCTTATATATCCAAAAGTTGCCTAGACTATGGGGGAAGGTGTGTGTGTGTGTTGTGGGGTGTGTGTGTGTGTGTGTGTGGGGGGGGGGGTCCATCCATTTCAGCAACCATTACACCTTAATATGGTGTCATTTCCCAGTTCCAATGAAGGGTACCATATGTCTTCAGTAGACCTGGACTGTTCAGTGGCTTATCAATACAGTCTCCATAGAGTACTATTTAACAGACCATCGAGCCTTGTAATTGTTACTTTATGGCCAACTCTAAATCTTTTTAACAAATCGCAAATTGCCTGTCCAATTACACATGCACACCTGCCTCATATTAGCATACTGTGAGAGTTATGCTCAAGAATTTATATTGTCATTTGACAGCCTTGCAAAAGTTGCAAAAATCGTTTTATTATAGAAAGGGCTATTCATGTTGTTATGTTATATCTTTCTCTCCAGGTATTTAGATGTGATTTAGGTATTTAGATGTCCATATGACCATTCTGGAGACATGAGCTTCCATACAAGAAGTAGAGGAAGGTGCAGTGTGACACATCTCAGAAAAAGGAACTTGCTGGGGGCGGGGGGGTGGAATCGGCAGAACACATGCTAAATTTAGAGCTGGCAGTCTGAGAGATCCGGACACACCTGGGTAAGAACAGTTTGAGTGTAGGAATCAACATGTGCTGACTTTAATTATTGATTAATGGTAGAAGAAAAACAGAAGTTTAGAGGTGAAGTTACGCCCTGTTTTTTTTTAGACCTCAGTGTTGTTATCAGGTATCAGGTTGAAAAATGTCCCAAACATGGTGCCATGTATTTTTGCATTTGATTTGATTTGAATGATATGCTTGGCTTATTGAAGCAGTAGCAGGCTGATCATTAAATCTCCTTTGCAATGGAAATCTGACAATTTCAAATGCACACAGCCATACATATACAATATTGAAAGTAGCGTTATTTAAAGTCTGTTGAATTTCTGTATACCTCAGAGTTTTTAATGCTTTGATAACAGCAGAAAACAAATCAAGCTCAGTTTCAAATGACTCAGCCTGCTATATGCTATATGCTCTATTTCTTTCTATGCAGGGTGTGACTGTTTAATGTTAGGGGTTATATGGACTGTCCTGAACTATTTATGTACTATACCTGTTCACCATCTCCAACATGCATATTCACTAGCTTTAATTCCACAATCAGTCCATTTGTGTGTTTTATTTTTATTTGTTATAGACATTTAGACTGTCATCCATCAAAGTATACAAAGGACAGCTAAGATGCAAAATGTTTATTTATAAAAATAGATTTATTTATATTCATAAAAATCTTCCCCCCTAACCCCCCCCCCCCCTTTTTTTTTTAGCTATAAATATGTTTCACCGTTTCCCAATACAGAATTAACAGTTGATTATGTAGTGGTTTCTTAATAAGTCGAGACACTAAAAATCTAAAACTTTTTAATTTGAAAACATCTAAAAATAAATCAGCTTGATTTACGAAGGGGTTCGGAGATTGAAACACCAGTTTTGCGCCTTAAATGATGCTTTCGAGGCGAAATTGATATAAAATGCAGTAAGGACCTCTACTGAGAGACAAAGCCAACGAGTCTTGTAATTATAGGTTCCTTTTTAGTGTACTGAGCCATAGAACGGAAACCATTGCCCGCCCACCTAAAACCTTTGTTGCTGCTCGCCCAGCACTATGGAGCATCTGTTCGTGCGCGATCCGAGCGCCTTTTTTGGTTTGTTTCAGCTCGAGACGGAGAGGTAACAGCAGTGCCTGTCACAGCACTCGCCATAAAAGTCTAGCTCGCGCTCTCTCACGCGGGCGCGCGTGTACACACATGCACAAACACACGCGCGACTGGACGCTCTGTACTTGCAGTAGCCTTCCGCTAGTCCCGCAGCACCTCGTTCGTGTCCTCAGTCTCTACAATTTTGGCTCTCTCCGCTTAACGATGACCTCGGCTAAAGAGCCCACCGCGCCTGCCAAAGCAGCACAGACGCAGGACCAGGTAGTAAAGATTTGCAATATCTTATACCACGGTCATGTTTTTACAGCATGTTAAAGAAATGGAAAAAAAAAAATTATTTTGGTCAAATTCTTTTTTTTTCTCCCTTTTTATCTTTTGCCAACAATGTTTTGTCTTCAGAATAACGTTGTGACTTTCTCTGCTGCCAGAACGGATGTATTATTAATCGCTAGCTCAGGCTCCAGTGATTTTGACTGCAGTAACTGTACGGTCATAGTCAATTACGTTGGTCGGTTACCAGTGTGATTAATTAGGGACGCGCAGGATAACGAAGTAGCCGTATGTTCAAACTTTGCGACGCAATTACTTTTCACTCAATCACGTTCTAACCAACTGGTATCCGCAGAAACATGTTCAGTCCATTTAAAAGTGTGCTGCATGCAAAAAATAACAATAGTGAAATCATTCCTTTTTGGTCATTTTATGTATAGTTAAAGCTCTAAAGTTCATTCATATTCTCAGTGGCAAGGACATATTGTGCAAGCAAACCAGAGGACATACACGAGTTTAGTGCAGCACACTGCATGGTGGTCTCCGTTATCAGCAGACTGCTGTCATGTTTCAATTATTTACTTCCATTTTATATAATGGCTGGATATATAATTCGGTATTTTTTTTCTTTGCAATTTCATGACATATGAAAGGGCCTCTGGCAATAAAAGCTAGTAACACATGGCCTGTGTAAAACAACTTCCATTTTACCATAGGCTGCAACCGATCCGTAGAGCGTTAAGATATCACTAACTTGTGGCATATTTAAATGAATTGCGGAAACCTTGCTGTTGTTAAGAATAATTATAGAGAGGAGACACGAGTATAGTCTTATGTCCAAATATCTTGAATATCCTGCCAACATTCCAATTGTTGACACCTGAAATATTTCCAGATTTTCCTCGTGTTAACCTGGACAGATGGCAAACATAACGGTTACTTTTATTTCACCTGTTTATAAGACAAGACAACTCGCATCTCGTCCTTGAAAGCAATTACCCCAAACTCTTACATCTGTTGTTTTCTGATTAATTTCGTACCACGCATTAATCGTGTCTCTGCTTGGCCACGCTTTTGCTGTTCTCCACACTTAATCCTTCCTCAGCTTACTAAATACTCAAGTTGTCCCTTGAAAGTGATCGAAAGCGTTAAAATGTTAGAATGTCTTCCAGAAACTGCAAGTTGTATTGAATGGGATTAATGAACTATGGCGAAAAGCACTCAACATTTATGGTGGGGTGGGGGGTGGGGGGTTGCTTATCACGTCCTCTGGAGGCTGCGTCGCACGCTTGAGCCCCAAAGTAGGTCTCTTTGATGACAGTGATTAGGGTACAGGCACGGACAGCATAGAAGTCTGGGAATAGCTTTGAGATTCGGTTAAGCAAAGCGGCTATATTTGGTGTGTTATTGCTGATAAAGTCGGTCTAATAGGCGGGATTAATTGGGAAGTGCATTTATGGTTCAAAGCCAAGATGAAATAGAACAGTTCTCGTGAACAATTAAGGCTGTGCCAACTCAAAACTGCCATGCGCATCGCTGTGTTGGACCCCAGTTACACCTGAAAGTAACAGCAAGGCTGGAAAAGTGGCCAAGAGGCCTCAGCGTTGCGAGAACTGCACTGCATATGTGGCTTGTAGAGAATACGAACGAAAGAAAGTTGTTGCAGTGTATTTCTTTCCTCGGGTAAGACAATGACCACAGTCAGCAATATCGCCAACTTATCTTTTATGAGATGAGATCCTATTAGTGCTTGTCATTTTCCTGCTCTGGAGTGTTTGTGGCTGCTGCCACTATAGGTTAAGTAGGGCACTATGGCGTCTATGAGTTTTAAGCCTGCACTTTTTGTCTATAGATAGACTTCTGCCCCTGGACCTTCCCATAATAACATCCGACTTATGGTCCTGAAAAGGGCAGCAAATGTCGGCAGCAGGCGTTTGGAGGAGCCCTCAGGAGCCTTGCAATATTGTGACTCCAGCTTTGACGCTTCCCTGTGTTTTTCCCTCCTGTGTTCCAGAGGCACACAGCCACTTAGAGAACACAGCTAGCCTTCTCCGACATCCGCTTTCCTCGCTTTCATCCACCTCTTGAGCGGCAGATATTGTTATCGCAAGTGGGAGAGGTGTTCAGGTTTCTTCCACGAAATCAAAAACCATGTTGCAGGTCCGCAGTGCAGAGGCAAGAGTTCCTTGCTGAACACTCCTCGGTTCTCTGCGCCTTGTGTTGCCACTATTTGTGAAAGAACTGCTACCCACAGGACACCTGGAAACACCTATCTTATACATAGCATTTAAGTGTGCAGAAACAGACTGCAGCCCATCTGTTGACAGTCGTCATTTCTCTGCCTCCCTCTGTCGCATTCTTCACTGGTCAGATTCGGACTACAGGCTTACTGTTCACTTGATGTTAGTTGGTAGGGGCCGTGGAGGTGCTACAACTTCATCACGCACAGCAGTGTTGCTGGGGCGTTTACGTGCGCCTGTGTGTGCGCTGGTTTGAGATTGGTTCATCCCTGACAAAGAAATGCTGCCTACAGCTGCCCTGAGCTCAGCAGTCAACCACAGGATTTGGGGTTACCTGCAGAAACATGGCATTATTTGAATTCTTGAGTCCAGTTGTATAGCTACAAGGTGGTCCCCACCAAAGTGTTCATTCTAATTAGGTGGCTGGTGAGTCATTGTTGGTGTTTTTAGCAGCCCAGGATATGCGGTGTCACAAATGATTATTTATTATGCATTTTCTGCAGCAAGATATATTTCAACAGCAGGTTTATATATATATATATATATATATATATATATATATATATATATATATATATATATATATATATATATATATATATATATAATTTATTTACTTATTTTTGTTTGTTGAGGCTTTTTTGGGGGCAGGGGTTAGGCATGCTCCCAACCTTGTTTTTGCTCATATTATTCCCCCATGAATGTGGTTCCAATATAATATAGAAAACATCAAATAAATGTCTAGTCCACCATGTACATTAACACCATTCAGGTAAGTGGACTCAAGTGGCAGTTCACTGTCATCAAACATTTTTTTTATTGTCCCAAACAGAAAATTATACCCATTGACTGTAATGAAATTGATATAATTTCAAAACAATCTAGTATTGTCTTCCTTCTTAGGGTAATATATATAACCCTCTCTGACATGGTGTGGTCATTTCTGCTTAAAAAAAGTGTTTCCATGTGTACTTGGGAACATCCTTTTAGTTAACAACTCTGATTTTAGTCATATGTTATGACACTAAGTTAGATTTCTCTGTCGAGGTTAATTTTATGAAAGAGAGAGAGAGAGAGAGATGAAGGTGATTACATTTAGATTTTCTTGATTCAATTTGTCATGTGGTTATATGGTGCAATAACAAAACTGTAATTATGTTTCTGAGATTCACACTAAACCAAAGTATATTGTGCATTACACATAACAGAATTATCTAAATGACAGCAAGCAGGCCTACCTCTATCTATCTATCTATCTATCTGTCTATCTGTCTGTCTGTCTGTCTGTCTGTCTGTCTGTCTAACCTGTCTAACCTGTCTGCTGAGAGGTTTACATTGTTCTAATATGATATTCACATTTTTCTTCTTTTGTTCTGTTGAGTGATATTGCCATTTTTTATGCCAGTTATTCAGCCAGTTTTGCCTACTACACTGTCACCTCACTATTATTTAATTAATGTCATTTATCTCTTAGATAGCATTGTTCTTCTTTGTATTCATAGCATTTCTCCAGTTTCTGAGGATGTGTTGTGTTTGTCCACCTCCCACTCAGTCACCTTAGAGGCACATCACATCCTGACAGGATATGGATTCCGCCACCACAGGATATAAACCTCATTTTTACAGAAAGACTGTAGCCCATAGTTGTGTGAAATGTGTCAGATATTGCCATCCCTCCCAAAAGTACAATATTAATTCTTAGTTCTAACATGAACTCTGCTGCTTTTCGCTGTGTTTCTATGGCAATACTGCTTTCCCCAATTCACTGGAAGGATAGACTACTATTTTTTTTGTTTTTCTTTCAGAGCTTCATTAACCTCATCATGGGTTAACTGGCCTTTAATATGTAATGAGTACATCACTGATGCACCGGTTTTCTATGCCGTTCACTGTAGAAATTTATTTTGTTATCGTCAGAACTCGATAACAGGAAATGAGAAGTTGCTTCCACGTCACATTACACCATGACGTGCCTTCACTGTTTTTTTTTGCTACACCTCATGCTGTGAAAGACACTAATTGCTCTCTTAATGTCTACTTTAATGTTCCCTTCAGTTACTGGTCTCCCCCATGGTGTCCATCAATCAGCTAGTCCATTTCAGTCGGCTGAAGTGTCCCACACCACACAATCGGCACTAAGTGCTTTGTTTGAATAAAATGTTTTTCCGAAGCATTTCAGTTGGGCTTAGTGTGTTGTGAGTGAGATACAACGCGTTCACCTTAATGTAAGCACTTGTCGGTATAAGGCGCAGTCAGAAGACTGTCAGTTCAGCGTATTGATTTTCTTTTTTCGGAGATGCCGCTTGTGTTAACTGAGGAACATTTATCCACATGTTTGCCCGGAGCATGCTGAAAAGTGATTTGCCTACCACACACAGCGCTGACAACACATAGATACTTCACACAAAGCTGACTCATGCCATTTAATCTGTTATTTAATCAATTTAAAGATTAGCAACATGACCACATTTTTTGTCTATTCGTTGAGGGGTAAGGATGCTATTTATGAAAGCACAAAAATGTTATTTTCTACTGAATGGTTTACTATTACTGTTCCAATAGAGCGACACACAACACAGTCGATTATAATATTTTAAATTTTAGAATATTTACTTAATTCGATATGCTAAGACAGAGTGGTAAATTGCCTTACACCCCAAACCAATGGCTAACAGCTACAAAATCCCACATGGTGCAGAAGAAATAACCCTGAGCAGAGCCATATTTTGAATTAGGTCCTAGAACAAGGATGCTTAGTTCTGGTCCTGGAGATCTACCACCCTACAGCATTTGGTCCCAACCCTAATCCAGCACACACAGGCCTGTGCCTGTTTATGTGTAGTACCACCGACTCCTCTGCTGTCCCTCAATCTTTCACTCTCCATCTTTGTCCTTCCATCTCCCTACGTTTTTTGCTGAAGGTGTTTGAAGTGGCAGCAGCCCTGACCACTGCAAAAGCTTTAATCTCCACCCTCTGGGATGCTCTTAAGAAGCTGTTGTTTGCTGTGGGGTAGAACTGATGAGTGAGTGGATTCTCATTCAGGCTTACCTCTCATCATATTGTTCCAAGGTTTGCTCATTCTGGGCTTTGTAGTTGAGCTCCTGTGATCTCTCACACCCCCTGCAGTTTCCTTTATGGCTCACTGAGCAAAGTTTTCAGGAAGGCTTTACTTCAGAGTTTCGTGTGTTTTGCCATAATTGTTGGTGAAACTTCAGTTTGACCATATAATGCCTATGGCTAGGTCAGGTACGGTTAAGGTACAATGTGACATTCATAGACAGCCAATTTAAACACCACGGTGTAGAAGTTAGTCACTCATGCTTGATGATACTGTACTATCATAATGTAATAAAAAGCACTTTTTTTCAAACAAGGTCTACAGAGTTTTTTACAAAAGGATACGATAAAATGAAATTCAATAAATTAAGATAGATGAAGCAAAAACAAAAGAAGATAAATATTAGAAAATAAAGTACAGCAGTCTTAATCTTCATAGACAAGTCATAACCTTCCTTAGATGGATATATATCCCTCAGCTATGCATAGAATAGCCATTCTCTTTAGACAGGTAGCAGGTGTGCTAGCCTGTTAGGTAAAGAGCTCTTCTGGGACGACACCTAATAATCTAATAATCAGTGATTCACTGATTCCTTCAAGAAGGCATTTAAAGGTTATAAAGAGTATCTTAAAATCATTTCTGAAAGACACAGGTAGCCAGTGCAGCTGTCTGAGGACAACCCAAATATGCTCCGGCACACTCATGCGTAGGAAAATTCTCAATGCCTTATTTTGCACTCTCTGCAAGCTAGAGATGGAGTTCTTTAGCAGGCCAAAAAGAAGAGCCTTACTGAAGTCCAGATGAGTTTTTTATGTTCCACTATCAGCTGTTGAGGAAATGTCACAGACCTTAGCTATATTTCTAAAGCGATAGAATGCTGTTTACAAACATTACTTCTTAAAGTTAAGGTCACTGTGACATGTTGTGACACATATTTATTGAAGAGCTAAAACATCAAACTAGAACAACAAAAGCGCTTTAACAAGAAAAGAACGTAAATCACAGAGACTAACAAACGGGAGACAATGGCAGGTAGGAAGCAGGCGTTGCATTAGTCTGAAGAACCAGCTAACGCACATGGTGGTGGGAACCTGTGGGTTTATATGGCGTTGATTAGATTGGCAGCAGGTGTATGTAGTCAGTATTCAGGAGAAGGGCAGCGATGACGTGTGTGACATGACAGAGAGGATGCGTTGCGAGTCAGAGTCATGACAGAGCTGCTGGGGGGACTGCTCGTGCCAGTGTGTGAGCACACACTGCCTCATGCTAGGCTGGGTGCCAGTTGGCACTTGACAGTTGCTGTTGAAAGTCACACTCAGGTTTATGGCACAAGTTTTAGACTTCACAGATAGGCGCTCTATGTGCAACATTTCTTAGTTTGTTGTTCCCAATAACAAGGAATTTGGCTTTGTCTTACCTGCAGAAACATGATTACATTTACATTTTTGGCATTTAGCTGACAGTTTTATCCAAAGCGACTTACAATTATGACTGAATAAAACTTGAACATTTGAGGGTTAAGGGTCTTGCTCAGGGGCCCAACTTGGCAGTGGTGGGGCTTGAACCAGCAACCTTCTGATTACAGGTCAAGTACCTTAAACACTGAGCAAATCATTTAATTGTCATGACATGGGAGCATGTATTTTAAATAGATTGAACCTTGAGGCACTCTACATGACACTTGGATGAAAGTTCCAACTACAATATTATATTCACAGCCACTCATACTGGTTTGAAAATAATTTAATTGGCCAACCCCATTTTGTAGACAATGAAGTATTCTATGGTGAAAAGTATTTAGTGGCATTAAGATCTTAAAGAACCTGTATAGGTAAGTTACCTGCATCTTGAGTTACTGTAGGATCATTAACATTAACATTAACTTTAAATAGCCTTTTCTGTCCTTTGATGAGCCTGGAAGCCAAACTGGAATAAATTACATAAGCTTTCATTTAAGTGTGCTGATGGGACATGAGGTGAGTGGTTAATCAAGAAGGATTTATAGTTGTCTTTATGGCTTGAAAAGTAGACTTACTAGCTAGTTTAGTTTGGTTGTTGAGCAGTTTCTGTTGATTTTTGTAAATATCAAAGTGGATTATGAGCTTAGTGTGCCTTCATTTTCATTTTGCTTTCCTGCAATCTCTTTCAAATTTTAAAGTGATGCATATGTATATCCATGGGGCTTTAAAATGTCTAGACACAGACTTGGATTTCAGAGGGGATATAGTATTAATGCATTCATTAAGTCTCCAAGTAGGCAGTCATAGGGGGATTTGGTGAGAGGATGAAGACAAGTAAAGACGTTTGTGAAAGTTGGCCTAGAATTGTCAGTAAAATAGTGGATGCTTATGACTACTTATCAGTATTGCTACAGAAAACCACAGACAACCCAAGAAGACACAGTAGTGACTGGAAGTTCCACCATCCAAAATATTAGTCACCTTGATATGTAAAATATAGGATATAATCAGGTCTAAGGTATGGTCATGTTTATGTATAGAGCCTGGAGCTTGCTGTGTCAAGGCAAAGGAATTCAGTCTAATTGTAATATCATTAGTAACAGGACCTGAAGTTTTATAAAGATCAATATTCAAGTCTCCATTGAGGTTTTACTTAAGAAAATAAAGTCTTGTTCATGGTTTTCAATTATCTATCCAGCTATAAACGACATATTAGTTAATGACCTTAGATTGAGTACAGCAGCGTTTAATGCAGTGGGTGCTGTTTTGTTTTTTTTTCTTCTGAGATTTGGAGTCACTGTTGTGCTTAAACATTACTAAGTTAAACTTATTAGAACCATCTTTTGTGGCTATGCCATCTGTTGCTGCACATATCCAAGACATTAGACTGCCATGTAGGAAGGTTTCCAGCTTGTCATATCTGTGTCTTATACATATCATACCCAAGTGCACCCCATGCAGCAAATGGGCTGGATGGAAATGGAGGATGTGGGTCAGACCTTGGCCAGTCTCTTGCTTTAGACACTAGCAAACTGTACCTGAGCCACAAGTGGCCCACATATTAAAAATTCATGGCCTTCATGTCCCAAAATATATCTGAGCCACTTCTGACAGAGATATTGCTCAGGAAGGCAAACTGCATACAAGTCAAATGTGCCCCAAATACTTAAGTACTAATATAGATTACACATTACAAAGCATTTCACTTTTAGCTGACACGTTTTTTCTGACAGATACACACCTAATCTGTTGTGTATGTGACCCTCATCTGGCAACCGGGAGTGGACCATCCATCCATGTGGCAAGTAGACCAGATGAAAATGGGGAATGTGGAATAGTTGTGGGCCAGAATGATTTCGCTATCAGGGTATTTCTCTATAAATGCAGTGGAGGAGAGGTATATGTTCACTGTGGTAAACTACATTTATGTCAAAACACATTATTTTCTAAGACTACTGTATGCAAGAACACACTTAGCAATGTAAGAGGAAAACATTTTCACAAAAAGATAATGCTAGCAAAAGTAGAATTGCAGAGTAATAGCCTATAATGCAAAAATACACTGTAATTGTTTTATTTAAGGCTAAATTGCTGAAATTTTTTTATTGTTATTTTAATATTTGCAGGCCACTTTTGGAACAAAAGTAGGATAATTCATAAAGATTTAATAACTGCTATCCATTCATTCTTTTTCATTCATTCATGCATGCAGATATTTGTTATTTAAAGGTGACATGAAAAATTCACGTTTTTCATGCTTGTGCAAATATATTTGGGTATCTTGTGTGCTTACCAAAACACCAACCGTGAAACAGAGTGCACCAGTTTTCAGCCAGACTGATTAAGGTCCTGCAGCTGGTTCTAGATGAGGAACGGAGATAACTGTTTATCGGCAGTATGCTGAAGAATCTATGAGAATGGAAAGAAGAGATACTGGTAGTTTTTTTGTTTTGTGTTTCTCTTTTATGAACAGAAATTGAGAAGTTCGTTAATCTCATCAGTTTTTTTGTTGTCAGAGTGCAACCATCAATCTGATTGATGACTGCGGCCTCTTTCAGTAAACAATGTTGTTTGTGTGGGTTATAAGTGAAAATGCGATATCATAAAGCAGATTTCCTATCAACAGTCAGGCACCAGTGAAGTTGGTATGAAGGTTTTAAACAGTTCACCACATTCCTAGAAGATCTTGAAATCAAGGTGAGCCAATTGTTCAATGACAACAGTCAGCTAAAGTAATCAGTTCCCAGTGCCAGTGTAGGTAGGCTTCAAGATGGGCGTGTAAGAAGTGGAGAACATGCATCAGGTGATTAAAGTCATCTTTAAGTAATTCTGAGTCTTGTTTGTGAATGCTACATTTGCAATGGTTATCTGAGCAGGTGGAATCAGTTGCGAGTCCAGATCCTGCTCTTCATCCCTTAAGGAATATGGTGTGAGAATTCTCTTCTATAGTTTGGTGAAGTCCAGAAAGCTGGTGGAAGATGGTGAGGTGAGTCATAAGTCAGATCTAGGAGAACCAACATGTGGCTTTATCTTTGTCTTGATTTTAAAAGCTTGTTTCAGTCATTTCTATTTTCCAAGGTTTCCATGATGGATACATCTCGAGATAGAAACTGTATCCAAGGAGGAAGAGTTTCAGTGCAAGTGCAAAAGAATGGTAGCAGCCAGGGTCAGAAAATGATGATGAGCTGTGTGGCCTTTATAATGTGTCATTTAAAATAAGTGTTCTCATTTAATACTTATAATACCATTATAAAACCTCAAAAAAAAAAAAAAAAAAAAAAAAAATCTCCTTAGCAGAAGATCAGTTTTTCAAAAAGAGGTAATGCATTCAAATACTGTGCTTTCAAGGCTAGGAATCTTCATAGCAGTGCAATCAAATTTGTCACAGTCTGAAAAGACAGAGAAAAACCCATGAAAAAAGCATTTGCTACTGCAAGCATATCAATTTATGCACTCTGTCAAACAAAGCAATTAGCTGCAGCAAAGGTTGCTGATAAAAATCAATAAACTTTCAATTATGGCCCAAAAGCTTTCAGCATATTAATATACATTTTTGACCTGTTGAATTGACAGATCTCATTTCATTTTCATCAGATGTTAGACTGAGAATTTATTAAGAAAAGCAAGGTAAAGGAAACGGCTTTTTTCATTAGCTTGTCTGGCATTTTTTTCTTCTGAGCATTGTAATGGTCACGGCTACTTTGGCACACAGCAGAGGATGGCTTGCTTCTGTAGGGGTTCACTTTTCTTGTAACCTAAGACCAAGCACCTCCTGCACTGGCTAAGAACGATATCAAAACAATGACCCTGGTGACACAAAGTCAAATATCAATTTACTGTTAGTAATATGGGCCTGTAACCCAAGATCAGTCAAACGAGAAACTAGAGAGGCAGAGCGAGAAGTTCACACACTAACTGGGATTGCTAACAAGCCTGTAAGAGTGCGACCCATATTCTATAATTCAGGAAAAGATACTTTTGGTTATTGGGAGTTAGGGCTTAAGCACTTCTATTGCAAATGGACTTTCAGTGCAGATTCTTTTAGTGTCACTCACGCTACGTAAGAGTGTATAATACACCTCTCAGTATGTAATACCAAGTTGTTTCCCAGAGCATTATATGGCTTGTGCCTTCAGTGGCATCCTACTGTGAGCTTCACCACTAGAAAATGTTTCTCCTAATCTCAGACCATCTGAACCGTCTTGTTTTATGTCATAATAAGAGACCATCAGAGCTCTCTGCACCCACTTGACTGGATCCAGCTTCACACTGCGTGGCTTCTCCTTTCAGGGAGGTTTAGATTTGAAGTGTTCAGCCTGACCTCTCACTATGTAGCATGCACTGCTGGGTTATCTGATTCAGAGGACATCCAGACCCATAATCTTTTGAATACTTTTTTAAGTGAGCTAATTGCCTCTTTTGTGGTCTGTAGTGCCTGCACAGCATGGCTTTTGAAAGGATGCTGGCACATTCAGATAGGATTCAGCAGATGCCTGGTTCCACATCCCTGAACCTGATACCCCACTGGCATGCATTCTTAATCTAGCAGGAAACATTGATTAGTTATTAAGGGAAGGCATGGGAAAAATATCAAAATATCAACGATTATATTGTGCTTTTAAAACCAAATTCATAATAGAACCATTGCAATGCTTTTCAGCTTGCCTGGTAGGATGGGTGACCCTTTTCAGGACCAGATAGAATATCAAGCAATGCCATCTACCTGCTACAAAAAGGGCACAACTTGGAGTCAGTGAGACTGTGCTCTAGCAACACAAAGGGGAAAAAGTAGCATGCTTCCAGTCTCAAGCTGTGCACTTGTACAGCCAGCAGTGCACTGGAAATAACTGGAATTTACACAATTCCAGAGTCGGCCAAAATCACTGATTGCAGGCCATCATCGACCCCAAAGTGATAATAAAGCTCACCTCCCACATCTACCCTCTTTTTGTTTCCTGCCTATTGCCATGACTTCTGGTTCCCATAGAAACGGTGGCAAGCAAATCAAAAAGAGACCTCTTCACAGTAGCATGAGGAGATACTTCCCTTACCCTGATAAAACTATTCAAGAAAATCCAAAGCCTCTTGATGAGGAAGAGTAGTACCTATCGTGCATCTCCGAGTGATGACCTGTTTTTCCAGAGTCTTAGGAATAAGATTTAACCAACAGGGGGAACTGAATCCTGTTCATCAGCTACCTGTACTAGTATGCTCCTGTCTATTGTGCAGTGCTGAGTCAGTGTGCTGGGGTCTTTATATGCTTATGGTAATCCACATTCTTCAAGAGACAGTAAAAAGATCTTAGCCCTTTGCAAAGGAAAATGAGATATATGATTCTTATGGTCCTTCCATATAGAAAACCTAAGCTTAAAGGCTTCCTTTTGCTTTTCCTCTGAACTTGTTAAACCCCACAGGTAATCTCGCGCAGAGGCAGAAATGAGTTTGCTGAGACGAATGTTAGCTCTTGCCTTAGACTTGAGAAATCTGGGTTATCTGGGAGACATTCGAGCTCGCTATTTCTTTTTGGGAACTTCACTGTTTACTTTACTGCTGATCCCTGTGTTGCTGAATGAGAGAAAAGTGGCAGTGTTGAGGTATTCACGTTGTAATGCAGCTTTTGAGCAACTTGTGCTAGCGCACATGCATGCACATATTGCTCGGTAACAAGCTGCATGCATGTGCACCACCACATCTTGTTCTAACACAAAAGCTGCATGTGTGTGAGGTGTGCCATGCAGTTTTTGTTATGGAGCGGTATTTGCTGGTGCATGGATGTGCAGCTTTTGTTATGGAGCGGTATGCGCTGGTGCATGGATGTGCAGCTTTTGTTATGGAGCGGTATGCGCTGGTGCGTGGATGTGCAGCTTTTGTTATGGAGCGGTATGCGCTGGTGCATGGATGTGCAGCTTTTGTTATGGAGCGGTATGCGCTGGTGCGTGGATGTGCAGCTTTTGTTATGGAGCGGTATGCGCTGGTGCGTGGATGTGCAGCTTTTGTTATGGAGCGGTATGCGCTGGTGCATGGATGTACAGCTTTTATTATCAAGGTGGTGCATACACAAGCAACCTTTGTCATGGAACAGTATTCACTGGTGCATGTGCATGGTTTTTGTCCTTCATGCCTAGTGGTAAATTGTGAATTCCAACGTGCATTACCTTGTCCTGTTGCCCTGGAATCCTAGAACAAAACAGGCAAATAAAAAGCCCTCGTGTTCAGAGTTTTATTTCTGTCAAAAAAAAAGATGAAGAAACTAGATGGATGATACCTTTTCAAAGCTCAAAACTCTGAGAGGACTGAAAGCTTTTTTTTCTGTTGGTGATATGAGGCAAAGTGTCTATGTGGGTGGAGTGGTTGTGGGTTGTAGAATGTTAAGTAAATCCAGTTAGTGAATTAGTACACTACAAAGCCCTCACTTTAACTTCAAGAAGCTGCTTCTTTATGCTGTTAAAGGTTGAATTGTACATCTATACCTGAGTATCTGTGAACATATGTGGGTTCCAAACACAGGCGTTCACATGGGTGTTAGCCAACATACTTGAACATAATGTCAACATATGTATTTGAAGCAGCATCCAAGTAAGAAAAATGAATAACAAAGAAGAAACTCTCTACAGTAAAGAAAAGTTTAGATTTTTACATTGGATATAAATAGAAACTTGTTTGTAACCCCATAACTCTTCAAACTGCTTCATTTTGTTTTTGCACGATCTCTAGTGTGAATCTTTGGCTCTCATAACCTGCCACCAGTGCTATCGGATAGCCAATCAGAGTTTTGTTGACATACAGCTCCACAAATACACATGACATGTAGTTGGGATGTTGGTGATGTATGCGTCAACCCCTCAGCGAGCCTCTGTGCACTACGCATACCCGTAATGCCACATTCTGCATAACGATGCAGAGACACATGTAGATGTTCCTAAATTGGTCTTAACTGCAGACATGTTTGAGCTGATCACTGCTGCTTATTCTGTTCTAATTAAACTGCAGTTCAACACTGCCCAAAACAGGCAAATTGCTACAAGACTAAATGGTTGACTCCAAGTCTAAATAGCATGCATTCTAGCTGACTACATACAACATATGATCATCTTTGAACATATTCTAAATTGTATGAAATTTGCATGAAAATGTGGAAAAAAAATAGTAGCTATGAAGGCCTAATAGCCGGTCACAGTTGGAGTGATGATATTATGGTATAATAGCATTCCAGAAAACACTTTTACTTCCAAGGCATTGAAGGGCATCCTGGAGTCCCAGGGAAACCGAGGCTGATTTCAATAAAACTGTAGAATTTGCTTCCCCGGCATGGCTCCTTAGTGGCTTTTGCTGAATATGTTTCACAATGCATAATATAATCAGTTTAGGGGCCACCTTTAGCACAGCACACATTTGAAATGCTTCTGGAGCACAGGCTTGTTTTTTGGCTGGCATGCCCAGTGCGCATGCCACGTGCACCGGTGCCTTGCCTTTTGGGATTACATTCATTTGCATTCCACACTCAGACACTCCATGGAGTGCAGTGCATGGACAGGTATGGGTGAAAGAGCCTTGGGGAACTAACGATACTTTATACATAGAGATGGGAGTCTGGTTTATCCAGTTCAAATTGGTTTCATCTCAGAGAGCTTCAGAAGCACTTTGCTTGCACAGATGATGAAGGAGCTCTGTCCAACCTGTTCTGGTTCTCTGGAAACCTTGTATAGCGCCTGTTACACTGCAATTTTTACAACTCTTTTAAACCCAATACATTGCAGTTACTTATTGTAATCATCTTCAAATGTATAATATACGTACACACACACACACACACACACACACACACACACATATATATTATATATATATATATATATATATATATATATATATATATATATATATATATATATATATATATATATATATATATATTCATTCTACAAAATTACACATACATACATGCATATAAATAAATAAATAAATAGTGGCAAATCAGTGTGATAGTAGACAAGATACAGATAATAGGAAGGGCAATAGATGTGGCAGTCCCAAGTGATGAAAACACCCAAAAGAAGGAATATGGGAAAGCTGGAAATTTCCCAGAACAGAATATTATTCTAGGAGCATATACCACTGGTTTGAGCTGCTGGTGTTCCTGCCCTTGAAGAAGGACCGCACCAAGCGCATATGAAACTGTATCAGCTGAGTGTTTCTGCTCAAACTGTTTCTGCTCTGCGGTTATACAGTGCCAGTCCAGGAAGCATGATCAGCTGTTTCTTCACGGTATCAGATGCTTAATGCTGAGAACATCCCAAGGAGATCTCGGAGAGGACTCGTGCTCTGCTATGTGAGCCAGGAATTTCCCTAAATGATTCGCCATAGCTAGAGAGCACCTAACCTTACTGTTATCTCTAGGTGCCTACATTGCTGACACTGCTCTTATTTTAGCTGTATCAACACTGACTCCAGAAACTTCATACATCTGGCACAGTGTCATGGAAAGATTTTTCTCTTTGCCAATTTAGGTTCAGGACAAGTGAACAACACAACATAAGTATTTTTGTGATTTAAAAAATAAATAATTAAACTTTATTTCAAAGAACTCATTCTCTGCAACAAGGAGCAGTTCAGTCTTGAGAGCAAAGCTGGCATTTAATTGTTTGTGTTAATCTTCAAATATCCAAAACGTTCTGCAGAGGGGGCACCTTCCAACTTCGTCTGTTTGGGTTGATCAAATTCTATATTGCGCAGTTTCTCCCCATTGGCTGCCAGTTGGTCAGCTGCCTACAGTAGATAGGATTCATGTATAGAGTCATACTGACCTCAGTAATGTCTACACTTTCCTCTCTTGTTAACATTACCACATTTCTCTCTTATAGCAAAGCGCACAGCTCAGCACACTCTGCTTGTACTCACACACACACACACACACTACCCACATTCTCTGTGCCCAAGGCTGGTCGTGCTCACATACATGCATAGTATGTATGTAATATAAAAGTAGAAAAAAATCATATTCTGATTATTTCACAACAGCACTCCATCGAGGCCCTTCAGAATCTGTGACATTCTTGTTTGAATCTGTTATGGTGCTGATGAAGAGCCAAAGCACAGTCGGTTGAAGCAAAATCTCCTGAAAGGCGTCACACATGTAATGAGAAGGGTAGACTTCTTAGTAAGAGAAATTTGCCAGACTCCAGAATTTGTGTCTAGTTTAGAAAACACTTGCAGCCCCTCAAGTTGGCCCAGTGTGTTCTACAGCTGGTAGTAGTATTTTTCAGAGCACAGAGTGCTTCCCTTACTTAAGGTAGCTCGAACTTGATTGTGATATGTAACAGATCCTTTACAAGGCCTTGAGGGACTTCTTGAGGTCATCTCAAGTTTGCTTAATTGACCTCATTTGCGCAAGTTGGATGACAATGCTGTTATGTCTGCTCCTGTGTCAATTTCAAATTCTACTTGTGTGTTTTCTAATTTTAGTTTCCACAGCCAAGGTGCGCTGTGAGTCATCGCTGCAAAGAGAGCCTAAGAAATGTCTCCCGTCAGTATTCACCTCTGCTACAGACCTATTCTTGCACACTTTAGTGTAGTATCCTTTTCTCTTGCAGTGGTTGCAGGCGTGAGCTTCATTTTCGCATGCTCCATGGCTGAATTGTTGTTGTTTTTTTCTGCAAGCTGAGGTGACATCTCTTCATTTCTCTTTTTTAGAAGTAAAATTATTTTTTTTGAATTTTTAGCTTTACACTCCATCTTCTTCATTAACATCCTACACGAACTCCCCCTAACATGATCTTGCCGTCCCCCAAATATAGTCGCCTGTAAAATTATCTTTCAGCATATCCTGTGTTTTTTTAACGTTTCCACTGCCGAATTCTTCTGACTGCTCTCTCTAGTGTCAGTTCTGGGGTCCAACTGTAACTGCTCTGATAACCTTTGATCCCGTAAACCTACAACGAGTCGGTTGGCAATTATTGCGCTATGTAGCACGCCGTATCTACCATTCTCTGAAAGACGGTAGCGAGCTGTGGTGGAGCTGCCAACACTGTCCAGCTTTCACAATGCTGTACTCATTAGACTTTTCCGCCGTGAGCCATAGTGATGTCAGATAACTTGACTCTCCTCCGCGTGAAGTGCCAGCCTAACCTCCCAAACCACTTTATCCAGTTCGGCCGCTCGTCTGCTCTAAAGTTAAATTTCGCCAGAAGGGGAAACCGATTCATTTTGACCTCTGCCGGAGCGTTCTATTCCTGAACTTGAAATCGAGTGCCACACTCGAGGGCAAAACTACATTTCAGTCTCCAGTGTCCCGTGGAACATCCCGCAGATGATACTGGTGCAGCTTAAGCGGACACTTCTGATACCATGTTGTGTTATGAACGTTAGACACCACTACACAAGGACGATGCTATATTAATGCTGTATTATATCTTAATGGCTTTTCTCCTTTCAATCACACAAGTCCATGCTTACACCGCACTCACACTTTCCTTTATGTCCGACCAGGGACTGAAGGAAGACCGAGAGAATGTGAAATGTTAACACCAAGGTTGTCCCAGTGGTGATAGGGCCACTTGGGTTGGTGAACACAATCCTAGGAACAGCAAAAATACTGCACTGCACCCTCTGGTAGAAGGCCCAAGTGTGAGGAAAAGAGATTTTACCAACCACTCTCTGTCTCTCTCTTTCTGTCTCTCTCTCTCTCTCTCTCTATCTATCTAGCCATATATATATATATATATATATATCGCATAATTCCCTTCCCTTGTGTTCAGTTACACCCCACTGGTTCCTTCTGTTTAGATGAGAGCAAGTGGTCCAATCAGATTGAAACATCTAGCAAATCAACAGCAGCACTGAGATAAGTCGAGTCGCTATATCAAATCCACACTTCATTTAGACAAGTACCAGCATTGTATGGGGAAGGATCCCAACAATAACCGCACGCCAAGACCACCACAGCAAAGGACTATTCGCGTAGCTTTATTTTGAAATTGTTTGTTTTACGTCGTCGTTGTCATTGTTGTTTTCCGTGTTCGTCATAGGTTTTCAACTTACGGCTTCAAAAGCATCTGTTTCTTAAAGAAAATACATCTGGAACTGTGTTCCCATTTTCCAGTAGTTGCTTTTGCTTGTTTTTGTCACGTATGCCCGTGAACGTGGCTAACATCGCATTATCTTTTGGCTTTGACCGCGTTGGTCCCATTGACAAACGGGCATCGAAACAAGATCTTATCTTTCATTTTCACTCAATGCACCTGCAGCCTTCCAGCTCTGTGCTAGCACAGTAAACCTTCACTTGAGCTTTATATAAGTGAAACTGGGAGCTTTTGGTGTTTTGTAAAAATGGAGGTTAAGTGTTGGGAACCGAGCCAAAAGAAAATGGCAGGCAGTATTCATGAGAGATGAAGTCAGTGTGTTCTGACATACTCGCTTGAGGCACAGAGTGCCAAAAATGAAAGGCGATAATTCACTGAAATATAACATAAGCGTGAATTATTTATACACATCATATAAATAAATAATAGACTAATATTAATGTCATTCTTCTCAAAAAAGTACCTTTCTTTCTTTCAGGTGTTGAGCTTCCAAAGAGTTAGATAAATCCTGTGTTGGTTTCCAAAACTTACCCATGGTGTCATAAATCTTGTATATCAGCAACTGTGCATCTCTGTATTGCTTGCTTGCTCTGAGAAACCTAGCAGATGATCCATCATGGTGAGCAGTGATCTGTAACTGGGTGGGGAACCGCACCAAAGCCCTCCAAAAGAAAGAAACAAGCAGAAGCTACAGATGGCGAGGTGTTACATGACCGTCTCAGACCGAAACCACTGCAAATAGCTGCATCTCTTTCTCGCTCGCGCTCTCTCTCTCTCTCTCTCTCTCTCTCTCTCTCTCTCTCTCTCTCTCCATCATTGCAGTAAACAGCAGGAGTTAAAATATTTGCAAATTCTTGAAACCTGTTCAGGTTCTGAGCCAAAGTCTTTGAACAGGTGCAGAGCAACGAAAACACTGAGGCCAGACTGACATGAACTAATCACGAGATTTGACACTGGCTCTACAGTAAGACTGCATGCTGTTTTCTTTCGAAAGTCCACCCAGAGTCCTTAATCCACAATGGCTGGCCTTCACACTATACTGTGGTTGAAGTTAATGTGGGAAAGAATAAGACCAGAGATCATTTATCTTAGTTTGTAGGGTCCTATTCTTTGTCATAAGTGATGTTGAGTTGAATAGAAGCAGGTTTAGATGTGTTAGATCAAATAGAGTCCTTTAAAAATAATGGTGCTTATATGTTTTCTCATTAGATCAGACATTCATCTATTATTCAGACAATAAAGGTTATAGTATTTATATGGTGTAATTGAAAAATTAAGCAAAGTTTGGATGCTTGCATCAGGTCTTTGTGTAATACAGAGAAAAGGATACAGGGACTGTAAACAGTACAGCCTGATGCATTCTGGTAGAGCATTGGAAATGTATTCCATAACCCATAGGTAAATGTTGATTGTTTCACAAAATCCACTTCAGTCACTCTTAGAGTGACATGAAAGTTTCTTTCACTAACTTCACTGACCTAGTTTCAGAGATGTGTAGTTCAAGTTCAGAGTGTTACCACCCTCTCCAGCTGTTTTCTCCAGCTGCATAGCCTCACTAATTGGATCAAGTTAGCAGGTAGTATTAAACTCTGAAATTAATCGGGTGATAAAAAATCATGGCAGGATCTTTCCTTTACTGAGAGTTGAGTCTACACCTCTATCTAGTTTTAACAGGCATGTCTACATATGTGCAATTTACTGAATACGGACAACAGCCGCATCTTTTATACTCATTATTTATCAATTTTTTGGTTCTTTGCTTCACCTAAGACAATGAATCATCATGTCCATACAAACCTTTTGTGTATATCATTAACGCGTTTTGCCCTTCTAGGCTTCCGTGTTCCTTGTTTTTCCATCTTCCGTGTTCCATGTTTTCCCATCTTCCGTGTTCCATGTTTTCCCCGTATATTTCCGTATTTTAGTTCCATTGCGTAGTTTCGTTTTCTCCGCCCCTCGTCTGATTTTCCACACCTGTCCGTCGTTTCTAGTCTTGTTAAGTTCATGTATTTAAACCCTGTCGTGTGGCCTGTGTCTTGGCTGTTCATTGTTTATTTGAATGCTTGCGTTTGTGTGGTTGGTGGAAGTCTGAAAGCCCGTTTTTGTTTCAAAACCTTCGTTTATGTTAGCCTGTTTTGTTATCCTATCCTCTGTTATAGCCCGCTTCCCCTGTTTGCCTTCGAGTGTTTTACTTTGTTTGTAATGTATCCCCGTATTCTCCGTGTTGGTTCTGAGCCTGGACTGCTATAACGACTGCGACTCTGGATTTGCCCCAAATAAATCTCGCTCTTCTCCGCACATGCGTCCGCCTCCTTACCGCTCACCGTTACGTGTAATGTATAATTGTATGTAATAAATGTATGATTGTGCACATTGATTAGCAGGAAAAACACTACAATGTCTTGATTTCAATTTTCCATCTTATGTGTGCTTAAAATAGAATAGCATGCCTTTTCCTCTCAATTAATCACCTTCAGCCATTATTGCTTCTGATTTAATCACGGCCCGTTCGAAAAATGTAGCCGATCTCGAACCTGAAGCCTGGATGTCTGTGTTTCTCCCGCGGGGCTATCCTCTTAGATGTGAGTGTATTTACAGGAGGTGGGATGAAGCGTGCTAGCTCAGGTCAACAAGGGTGGCGTTGCCACGGCAACGCTATTGCCTCAGCGAGTTTGGTTTTTGCGTCATGATTAATTGATGGCTGCATCCTTGATCGAGCTGGGAGCTTTGCCGGAGATTTTCCTCTCAGTTCCTTCTCTAACCAGTCATATTGCTAGTGTGTGAAGTCTCCTCATGGCTGATGATGTCATGTTTATTGTGTCAGGAGTCAGCTCCTACAGAGTATTGTGATCTCTCGCTAACTGCCAAAGGCTGCATTAATCAGCGTTAGGTCTGGACTCAGCAATCACACAGCTCTAAAGCATTTCTCCATTTTCTGTTGGTCCTTCCTAAATATAAAAATGAAAATTAATGATGATAAAAAATTAGGCTGCTAACAAGCCTCTAAAGCTTCAATGGGATAATTATTGTAAATTAATCTTTGGATCTGAGCATGCCTTCAATTGGCATCTTTTCAAACATGCTTTTATTTGGAGGGAAAGGACATTGTTATACATTGTTAGAGCATCAGGCATACTATGAGTGGTGGCAGGTACTTCCAGACACAAGACTTGCTGAGCCAAACACTCCGTTTGTCTATTGGGCTGCTGAAAGCATTTTCACAGATTTTCTTTTGCAGTTAAAGTTTGAATCATTAGAATTAAGTATGTATTAAAAGCTCTGAATACATCCCATCACTTTAAAACCTTAAAACTAATAACTGAAAAGTTGTTTTTTCCCCCTCTGGAAGGTAGTTTCTGCAACAGGTTGTTCTTAAAACCATCTTTTTCTTTCAGTCTCTTCTGCTCTCTCTCTCTCTGAGGAGTCCTTGGCATTTCCAAGCAGCTGGATATTGGTGGTTAAATATGTAGGATGTTACTGACCAAGCACCATCCTGCCTGTGATACACATAACCTTCTCTTTTCTACTGTTTCATATTGGGGTTTAACACACTGAGTATACCATGAAGATACTTTTTTTTTTTTTAGAGCACTACCATAAAATTTCTTACTTATTACTTATCAGACCATCACATTAAGGAAAACATTCTGTATCACAAGGATTTAAGTTATACTGAGAAGAGTTTAAAAAAGTATTTTCAAATGAAAAATGTTACTTTGTTTTACTGTGGTCAAAAATTATGGCAAATGATAAAAACTTAGATAATACTTTGGAAGATGTCTGGAAAATAACATCTTGCAGATTGAAGCCCATTGCTAGCCTTGTAGCTTGAGGTCTGCTTGGCCAGAGTTCCCCATGGCATCCAATCAGAAGCGTTGCTTTGCTCCCTGTGCTTCCCACTGTGGCTGCAGTCTCGCCACCTGTCACTGTCTCTCCCGCAACCCCCGAGAGGCATTTGCAGCCACACATCATCTGAGGTCGGGGTGACACAGAGGCTGCAGCTTAGCCAACTGTCAGAGCCAGATTCTGGATTTGGAACCGAGGAAGTGACATCGTGCTCCCTGGCTGGGGGGGGGGGGGGTGGAGCTGGTTGGAGCCGAGCGCCTGTGCTTTGTTGGAAGCCGGGCTGCATTTGGACGGGCGCACGCACCCAAGGACACAGGGCAGGGAGCGAATCTCACCGGAATGAGCCTGCAGCCTCCGGACATGGCTTAGACAAACCTCCAGCAGCGCCACGTGGTTGCGTTTGGGCTGCTTCTGTTTGCTGGGTGTTTGGGTGCACACAGGTGAACTGTTCAGTAGCCAAGACTACATTATTCACGTTTCACCGTACTGCATAGGTTTGTGTAAAGCATATCCGGAGGCTGCAGGCTCATTCCGGTGCGTTTCTCCCCCTGCCCTGTTGGCATAGTAAACATTATCGGCTCTGTATTCAAGCTTGAGTCATTTTTCCTCCTCTCTCACGGCTGATTTGTTGGTGGCGGGTTGGTCTCTCCGCTCATTCTCTTCCGAAAATAGCCTAGCACCGTTGCGAATTCCCTGGCGGCCTTAACCCAGACAGACAGCTCTCCTGGGCATCCCCAGCCCCGAGTCCCTCATCCCCGTTCTTGCTTCTCGCCTGGCCTGTAGATTAATGAGGCACTAACAGATTCAGTACACACTAAGGAGGTGTTTGGTCCCCAAGCAGAGTTTTTCATACTTTCAATGGAGTTTAACGTCATCATTTACCTTCATCATATGCTATATGTTATTTCCATCACCAAAAATGAGACAGTGAGAGAACTATTACATGGTGAAAACTCTTGAAAAAGAGCTAAAATTCAATCCGTTTGACTTATGAATATAGATTTAGAAGATATTTATAGGGAGCTGGTAATTAGAAAATGCTGATGAACTGATGGAATAAATTTTTTTTTTCATTTTTATTTTTTGGTGCGTCCTCATATTTTGACCTTGGAGAGGCCGTGAAATGGTACAAGGTCATTTTTTTAACAGAGCAATTACATGGTGTTATTAAAATAAACTTACAACTTATTACTTACAAACCCATTTCCACATCTTCAGTGTCTGTATGAGGAGTTCATATCTGTCACTAACCAGAATGGAGACAGACAATAGCACATGTGAGCAACTGGGTTAGTTTTATTCACAAAAAGATAATCCGGAGTCAGAGAAATGCAACAGGCAGAGGTCAGAGTTCACAAAGCAGTCAGCCAGAACTTTTACACTAGAACAAACCAGAAAACAGGACCAAGGCAGAGGCAATAATCTGAGAACAGAATAGGCTGTAAACCAAAGAGGGATAACAGAAAAAACACATGAAATTCATGGCAAAACTTTGCATGGAATATGGGAAAATGGATGGGACAGGGAAATACTGAGGAACAGGTGGGAACAATCAGTACTCCTGGGTTGCAGATCTGATGAGGGTGTGATGATTGGAGGAGCAGGACTGAGTGACATAGGAGCTGTCAACAGTTGAATGCAGGGAGTTTGGTCTAGGGAGTGTGGCACTATCAAATCTAATTTCATTATCCCAAAGGTGCAATGTAAGAATAGAATTAGGTTTAGTTACCTATTCCCACCTTAACTAAAGTGATACCTTAATGCAACATAACCGCACAAATTAACTAAAAGGTGTTTCCGTACATTGTGTGACTTTCTGTAGTTCAGTCTATGTAGTTCAATCAAGGATTAAATCTTTGATTGGATTAAAGTGCTCTAAGATTTCTTTATTTCTTCCAATGAGGAATTGAAGTCACATTATGTGAATTCAGACATGACTGTGCATATCCACCTCAAAGCTGAAGCCTAGTGTAGCAGCTCCCTGCTCTTTGTTGGTACTGCTGGGCTTCTGCACAGATCTGTAGGATGAACGCCTAATAGGATGGGCACCAAATTATGTTTTGGTAATTTGGAACTATTTGTTACCCCAATGTAGTGGTAAAAATGTAGGTGTGTCCATAAGTGTGAGTGCTAAAAATGGGCTTGCGTTTTTGTGTGTCCGGCAGGAGCTGGTGGGTAGTGCCCCAACTCAGCGGAACTGGAAGGGAATCGCCATCGCACTGCTGGTCATCCTGATTATCTGCTCTCTGATCATCACCTCCGTTATCCTGCTGACCCCGCGTAAGTTGGTGTCATGGGACAAACACCCCAATCTCCATGGGTAGTGTGGGCTGAATTGCATGGGCATGTCTCAGGGAGCACGAGAGGGCAGTGATGACGTGCATGTCCCGGGAATCACAGGAGTGCGGTGATGACATGTGCATGTCCCGGGAATCACAGGAGTGCGGTGATGACATTTGCATGTCCCGGGAATCACAGGAGTGCGGTGATGACATGTGCATGTCCCGGGAATCACAGGAGTGCGGTGATGACATGTGCATGTCCCGGGAATCACAGGAGTGCGGTGATGACATTTGCATGTCCTGGGAATCACAAGAGTGCGGTGATGACATGCAGCAGCTGTATAGCCCTTTTTGTTCAGTAAGAGTCATTTCACCCCTTCACTCTGTAATGGCTCTTTAATGTGTATCACAGTAATGATTCAGTCCTGCCAAACACGGATTATCACCGTCTAAATGCCACGGTCATTTATAAAATTGGCAGGATATCAGAGGTGCCATTTATATCTTGTTGAGTATAATTTTTTGCTTCTGTGTTTTATGGTTAGTGACCAAAGATGGCAGAACGTTTCAATTATCCTCTCATGTCCCAAATCAGAGTCATTAAAGGATAGTGTTTTTTTGTTTTTTTTTCCATTTGTGATTTGTTTTACCCATTTGCATAATATTTATGTGGCAAAGATGCTGTTAGTCATCTGCAGCAGTTGCATAATTTGTTTGACATTATTTATTGTAATAAGTCTGCAGTTTTGAGGTAATAAGAATGGCGCTCATAAGAATGGCCTTTGAGTGATAGGATCAAAATACTGGACTATACCAGTGATTTAAGAGCTCCTGACTGCACAAAAAAAAAAAAAAAAATCTGATATTTTAAACAATATTTCCCAATCTTGGTCTCCTGAGAGGTCAGACATGAGTCCAGGCAGATTGTGGGATGAGAGGTCTATGAACTGCACACGTGTGCTACATTTTAACCAGCTGCCTTTAGGGCAGTGGTCTTCTCTTTTAGGGCAGTAAAAGGGCTACAGCATAATATGGGTCTTGATAAACAGCTGAAGTGACCTGTTGTTGTGATGTGAGAAATGAAGCCTGACTGTGACTCCTAATTTAAAGCAAACAAATAAATAAAAACATTGTGAGTTTTGGATCAGTGTGCATTGCTCTGCCAGACAAGGAACTAGCCGGCCTGACGCAGTGTTACCTCTGCAGCGCCATGACTGCACTGTCACCTCAGCAATGTCACCTCTGCTGCAGTCCACCTCTTCTGATTGTTTGTGGCCTCAATGCTTGGCAGGGAATTGCTCTTGTGAAATGAATCCGAGACAGTCATCAGTGAATATCAGCGTGACCCTGGCCGCCTCTGTTTGCTGCTGTTGTATTGTCATGGCCTTGTCATGGACTACTGAGTTGGTGGCCTCAAGCAACACAATGAAACCCTTTCAATATTTTGAAAAATTTGCTACAGGGTGGAAAAATCCATCACAGCAAAGAGAAAACAATGTCTGAAAGGGGCCAGCTCCACTAAGAACAGGGAAATTACAGTGACAGGAACAGAGCAAAACAATACAACACAC
Organism: Electrophorus electricus; assembly: GCF_041902795.1. Taxonomy (NCBI): domain Eukaryota; kingdom Metazoa; phylum Chordata; class Actinopteri; order Gymnotiformes; family Gymnotidae; genus Electrophorus; species Electrophorus electricus. The sequence continues at coordinate 13,210,042 of NC_137516.1, forward strand.
AGACAAAAGCTCTGTTATCTGCAGAGGAAGCTACAGAGGCAATAAGGAACCAAAGTACATGTGGCTGTCTATACAGGCCCTCGACACGAGCACATTCATTTTCCCTAGGACTGTGCTCTCAGACAGCTATATGAGACTGACATGATTTGTGTCGAAACCCTAAAAGGAACCATCACTTTCGGCAGAAACTCTTCCAAGCCCAGACACCCTTCAGTATGGGCTTGCTAAATGGAATTCTAGTCATTCAGTACATTTGCAGCTTTGAAACCTGCCTGTGTTACTCAGTAGACAGCAGGGAACCAGAGACATGAGGTGACAAGGAAGCAGATCCGACGTGTCGGCGTGTCTGTGTGCGCACGAGGCACCGCTGTTGTCTGTCTTAGCAGGCGTGAAAGCGCCGAACAGTAAGCCTGATGACTGACTGGTTGATTAGCATACTGTGGAACACACGTGCATTTTGCTTGGCGTCCCTGTTGGAGACCCGAGACGCTCTTGGGGCCGACTCTAGCGTCGGCTGCCGCCGGCGGAACACCAGGGGCATGGGCTTTATAATCAGCAGCGGATGGGGTGCCGATGTCAACACGCTTCCTGAATCTCATCAAATGTGGAATCTCTAATGATGCCAGGCCTTCCAGAGGCATTCCTCGACTGCCATCCCAACTGCTTCCTAAATCTCCTGTCACAAGATCCCGGGCATCGTCTGCGAGCCAGAAAATTGTGCAAAAAAAACCCACAAGCATTTTCAATCATAACGGAAGAATTTCAACCATTCTCACCTTATGAGAAAATATTGCAGAAACACATTCCTTTTATGAGGGGATAGAGAAACATCATCCCAGCTCCACTCTGCCAGCTGGGCTTTACGAACGCTCCCACAGATCCATGTTCGGCCGGCTAATATGAGCCCTGCTCCAATACTACACCACTTCATGGGCTTGATGTACAGTGTTGTCACGAGCATTGCACTAATTAAGTAGCACTCGTTTTGCCGTGCACTAGTTCGTATGACAGCTGTGCCATGTTTTTTTTTTTCGGAATACAGTAGTTTAAACTGTCAGAATGGTGAATGGCTGCTAATTAAAGAACTTTGACAAGTAAAATGATTTCTACAAAAAACAAAAAAACATTGTAACAACGAGAGCTAGAAAGGGGATCAGGCTGAAGCAGCCAAATTCTGTTTGCTCTTTCATTATGTAGGGGCATGAGTAATTACTGAGAATTGCCCCATAGCTATTAATAATTCAGAGAGGATTAGATCCATTATATGACTAATCAATAATAAAGAGAACTTGCATTTTGCTGAGGCTCTTTTACAGTACGTTATTGCAGTTTATGGCCTTTCTTCTTTTGCGCTGTCTGTTTTACAGAGGTAATGTGTTTTATCTGTTCTTTAACACACATGTCTATTGCCTACAGATGAGGATGACAGCCTGGCCTTAAAGAAGAGAGTCACCATAGAGGACCTATTCAGTCAGGAGCTCCAGGTCCATGATCCCGAGGCCAAGTGGCTCAGTGGTGAGTCGGACTGGGGTTTTTACCGTATCAGAATGGCAAGGGAGGCACACCTATCTCTCTGTGTGTGTGTGTGTGGGTGTGTGTGTGTATGTGTGTGTTTGTGTTTGTGTGTGTGATGGCTCATTGTAACATTTCATGACTGGTGGAGCTAGTGATAGCATCGCCTGGCCCAAAGTTGTGCCTTCGAAGCCTCCCCCTTTATAGTGGGGAGCCTCGGGGCTACTTCAAGCGGAAATTCTGATCTAATATGAACCCAGGAAGAGCAGAGTGCTTCCTCACTGAGACAGATAGCACTTTCCCCATCATTCCTGTTTTTTTTCTGATTTCTTCAGTTTTTTTGCAGACAAAAAGCTTTCTTCTTTCTTGCATTAAAAAAAAAAAAAAACACTCGAAATACCGGAATAGTTACATGAAAAATGGTAGAGTTACCGATACCTTTTACTGTGCTGGCCTAGCCATCATTAATCCCTCCATGCCTCCTTACAAAGTCAGCCTTGCCTTTTCTTAGTGGATTTTCTTGCTCCTCATCCCTTTCTGTACATGAACTTTGACGGAGGTCTTCCTCTCACCTTTCTATCGCGGACTTTCCTGTGGTCAACTAGTCAGACGTTAAACTTATCAGGACTCAACTGCACTTTGACCCGTGGGTTTGCTGGCAGGAAGCCCTGGTAGGTGCCTTAAAATTGCCAGTGGGTACTGGAGTCTTCAGGGCTGGGCCCCACACATCCACCCCTCACTTAGCAAATGATGGTCATGTGATATCTGCCAGCAGCCTTTGGGCTTTCAGACTCTTGGGTATCCTGTCCCCTGCAGGTTTTGCTCAGGACAGTCAAAAAGGTTTCTCTGTGCTTTTTTTGTGTAGAATTAAGGGTTGTTTGCGGGCCGAGTGTGTCAGCCACGCTTTTATTCCATTCGCCACTGCTTAGCATTTGACCACGGGACCACTGCACTGTCGTATGCTGAGACAATACATTTGTTTGAACGCAATATGCCACAGGCCTTGTTTCTGCACTTGGCTTATTTTACTGCAACCAGGTCCAGCAAGTGTTCTCCCATACCACATCTCCTCATCCTCCCTCCAAAACCATTTTAAACTGCAGATGACACACAGTGCACAAGTATGAGTATCTTCCTCATCAGAATTGAGGATGGATGAGGAAGCCATCTGCTTGCTCCCACATCGTTTTGAACTTTGAGTGATCATTCAGAACGTCTCAATAGTTTCACCAATCAACCAGCACCAGTCAGTCATCTTGGGACAGCCAAACGTTTGCAGAACTGCCATGTTTTGGAAAGTTGGCAGATGCCAGAAGCTCAGAGTGAAGGCCCCAGAGTACATCCGCTACCATATGGGTCAAGATAATTAACCACGAGAGCAGAGGTTCACGCTGCTGCCAGGACCAGACTGATGCCCCATAGGGAGGCTCCTGGTTCCCAGATTGCTCGGGAATTAGCATTTCCTCTTTCTAAAGCCCATTAGCTTCTCTGCAGCACTCTGGGCATATCAGCTAGCCGTAGCATCTCAGAGTTCGCTATGAGACTTTCTAGATTCTGATTGGGGTCTTGTTACCATTTGATGGCCAAGTACAATTCCCAGCACTGATTCTGAGTGAGAGAAGGTCCACAAAGAAATCTCACCTAAGGTGTGCCTTCATGTATGTTTATGCCTTGGTCATAAGGTGAGCATATCCAATCAAGTTAGGTGCTGTAGAATTCTGCAAAATTCAAAGCGGATATATCTGACTGACACAGCTTTTGATGATCTGACACATTTGACCATGGGAACAAGCTCCTTCTGGTGTTATTGTTTTCAGTAAAAAAAAAAAAAAAAAAAAAAAGCACAATGTGTTTCTTTGTGCTTTAAAGATTAGAAACAGAACTACATGATATTTTTCGTTATTTTACTCATTATTTCCGTTCTGCTGTGCTGAAGGAACGTATCAGACAAATGCAGAAGTCCAGCTGCATTATGAATCCATTTCTTTTATTGAGCCCCTGGCACAATGTGTGTGTGTAATTTTGTGTGTGTGTGTGATCGTGAGAGAGTTACAGCTCTGTGGAACCCAGGGAAAACGCTATTATCTGCAGCCTGTCATGGTCTGCAGCTTCTCTTTGTAACGCTCCTTTTAAAAAGCGATTACTCATCTGTATTATTTATCGCAGTGGAAAGAATCAGCATTCAGGCCTCTGGCACACTTAGTGAGTGTGTGAGGACAACTAAAAAACATATCACCCCCCCCCCCCCCCCACCAAAATAAAACCAGCAACTTTAAGATATAAATTATTCAGCCTTTTGAATAATTAGCAAAAGTAAATGCCAATAAATATAATAAATGAACATAATCTGGAATTTGAAGAACAGTCTGGGCCTGCACTAGGTCACTTATCAAAGCTCTTAAAATAAAGAGTGTCTCCCTTTCAGATCCCGGTGGGAAGCGCAGAGCCTCGCGCTCCCAGTTTTGCTGTTAGCTGCAGCAGACAGTTACGTGTTACTTTTAGGGGCACGTGAGTTACGTGTGTTCTTGGTCAGGGCACTCCCTCCACTTCTAACCGAGCTTCGTCCTCTTTGTCGGCCCACAGGCCGTGAGCTGCTCTACCGCAACCGGAATGGCGATGTGATCAGGCTGGACGTGGAGAGCAACACCTCGACGGTCCTGGTGGAGAACCGGATGTTTGTGGGTGCTCCTTTGTAATTTCTCACCACGCAAACATAAGACTTGGGCTCGTGTGTCAGTGGTGTTTCGGATGTGAGGAAATGAGTAATACAGCTAATAGCGAATGCACAAGCTTGTGTGAGGCGAGTGCGGGGTAAATCCGTGCCTTGCATAATTTAAGAAAAGTTGGGGGGTGGAGTGGAATTGTATGTATGAGCTATTTATTATGCTAGGTGAACGGCATTTTAATGAGATGTATTCTTCTGGGTTCAGCAAACTTATAAAGCCAGCAAATACCAAGTCTCCCCTGATTTGACACATGTGCTACTGGCCTACAATATCTTACCGGTAAGTCCTTCCTGTCTGCTTTGTTCATTTACTGTGTTTTCAGACTAGTAACTTAAAAAAGCAAAGGTGTCTCTGCGCTGGGTTTTTTTTCTGCCACATGTCATAGTTATAATGGGTTACCTACATGTTTTTTGGTTTCTTTCTGTCTGGGTTGCCCTGATTTCCATATTCCTAAGAATTCCACTCCGTGTCTATTTGTTTTATGTATTTGTAATGACGTTGGTGCTCGTGTGTTTGTGCTCTCTCCACAGATCTATCAGTATTCCTATACGGCATCCTACATCATTTGCAGCCTCACCACGCCGTAAGTCCTCCCTTCTCTGGCCAATTGGGCTTGGGCTATAAATGTGATGAGCTTGTAATTATAACAGATAATCAGATAGCAAGTGGCTGCATGAGTCAGGCCCACTCAGGGTTTTTACCGTGTCTACACAGCACAGCAGTTAGGGCTCAGTTCATGCTGCCATCTGGTGGCCGCTGCACAAGGTGCAGGGCAGGTCGTTTGGAGACTGTCCCTCAATGGGGCTGGTCCGGTGTGGTTGCCCTGCTGGGGTACATTACCACGCACTGTGCTCCAACTGTGGAATTGCAGTTAGCCATTTTGATTCCTTTAGCATGACCGGAGTTTTAGTTGCTGGCCTGAGAGCAGATTTGAAGCTAAGATAGAGCACCAGACTACAGAGGTAATTAGACTCTTACAGGATGAGCACACTCATGTGCCTGCAAACACACCTGCACACACACACACACACACACACACACACACACACACACACACACACACACACACACACACACACACACACACACACACACAGAGACAGAGACAGACAGACAGGCTTTCTTGTTCACTTTCACATACACAGAAAGAGAGAGAGGGAGAAGATGGTAAATGAGTAATATTCTTAAGATACTGGAATAGTCCATAAAGCTTGCAGGGCAGACAGACGTGGTAGAGACTTGTCTTGTGTGATATGTGATAGCTCTCTGCCCTCCCCACAGTGACACAGTGGTCTTGACTCCCAATGAGGTTAAGCGCACCACATTGCAGTATGCTGGATGGGGCCCAAAAGGCCAGCAGCTGGTGAGACACACACACACACACACACACACACACACACACGCATGCGCATACACGTACACATGCATGCATGTACACACAAACAAACAAACACACAGAGGCACACACACACACAGGAACACACGCACACACATGTAGGCACACACACAGAGTAACAGATGGCATCAATGTGGTACATCTCCACGGGCACCAGTCCTTGGGATAATACACAACTGCAGTCTTGTATTCTGCTGACCTTCAGTGTATATGTGTGTGTGTGTGTGTGTGTGTGTGTGTGTAGCAGCCATATGACTCAACAGTGCTTATTCCAAACAGTGCTTAGTATCCCTGCACTTCTACTGCTAATTAAAATAAAAATACAGAAAAATCTAAGTAAGACATTAGGAGAATTGAGAAAATAAACATTCGTCTATGTCTTTAAATTTGTTTTAGTGGAGTCTGTGGGTTTAATATACGGACATTAAAGCTGTAAGTATACTTGCCAGTTATATTGGACATGGAGAGAAGTTATTTTAAGTCATGGGAATATTTGCTGATTTGAAATGAGAAATTTGATCATGGTTAAGTTATTTTTTTAATGTAGTAGTAAAGTTGTAATAATAGACTTTTATAGCACCTTTCACATTGCTGAGGTCCTTTTACAGTTTCAGGGAAAGGGAAAAAAGAACTTCTAACAAGCAGTAGAAAGGGTGAAATGAAAGTGTTTTAAGACAAGATTTCTGAAGATATAAAGCTGGGCTTTGTCATTAATGTAGCAAGAATGAAGAGATGTGGGTGAGAAGTTCCAAAGGGTAGGGGCAGTAACATTAAAAGCCGTACCACCCATACCACCCCCTGCCTGAACCTAGGGTTAGCTAGCGAACCGGTATCAGAGGACATTGGTTTGCGACATGGGGCATTTGGAAGTAGAAGTTTGAAAAGATGTAGAGTTGGGCAATGTCTACCTAACTGGTACATCACGATATCTGCAGGGAAACATCACAACATACGATGACGATGCGCTAGTGGGGTGGGTGGGGAGGTATTACAAAGGTAGCCTACTGTACATTTTATGTTCTTTTACACTTTTTTTCTATTCAATTAATTAGTTTAATAATTTAATGTTAATTACAGTTGATTGAACCTTGCAATGAGTAACATTGAGTTTTCTTTTGCAAAATTCACACTAACCCGATTTGTCATTGTTTGATGTCCACAATTTAAAATTAAGCCATCACTAAAGCGTTTCTGCTGCTTAATTGGCAATATTTAACAATTTAAATGTTTGCTCATGTGGAAAAAACATTTATCGCCCCTTCCATGAATTGATGTCTGGACATATACTTTCTACCAAATATAAACAGTAATATAAAACATTATACTGTGGCATCACAATACTGGCTCGACATTGTGAGGTCTGTCAGCCATGGACGACGAACAAGGGCATTGGCCTAAACCCAATACACAGGTACAGCAAACAGAGATGTAGCATGTAGCAACCTCTGCACTGTATCTTGGTTCTGTTCTTTCAGTGCCCTAGCGTCCAGAAATCAATAATCACAAAGGGTCTGACGGAACGCTGGGGCAGACGCATGCATGCACACACACCCACACCTCCCTCCCTGCATATACCTCAACATTTTTTACTACTGCCTGGAATCTTGTTTATATTTCATATATATATATATATATATATATATATATACACACATACACACAAACACAAGAGGCCTTAGCCAATCAGAGCACAGCACCAGAGCCATCAGCAGGGCACAGCCTGGCTGCGCTGTATGCTGCACATGCCTTCCAGGAGAGTGTGCATGTAAAGCAGCACTGATGAGCAGAGGGAAGAACAGAGCAGAGCTCTGGCTGCCCAGTAGCCGCTGGCAAACGTCACCGTCAGTCACAAGCTGGGATGCTTGCGCACGCACTCCCGTGCACTTCCCTGATGTCAGCGGGCTGCTTTTTCTTTCTTGATGCCATTGATGGTTCTCTTTTCATCTCGCCCTCTTTTAGAAGCTTGTGACCTCGCTCTTCGTTATTGCCGCAGGCTCTTCTTCCGTGCCCTGCACCCCTGCATTAGCAACATGGCGATTGTCACCTGCTCTTTCAACCTGCTAATCACCTCATTAGTAAAAGTGAACGGTGCCGCTCGTTAACGCTCACTTCCGCGAGCCGTGATTTACTGTGAGCATCTGATCCAAATAGGCGGATGAGCCCGTCAGGTCCCCGATGTGTTCCCGCCGCTGTAACGAACAAGTCACGGCAACGTCATCACACGTAACCATAGGATCCAGCGAAGAGGAACGTTGGCGTAACATCAGAGCTAGCACGGGGGACTCGGGAGTGTGGGTGGTGGGGTCGGATGCTCTCCGCGGGAGACTGGGAGAGCAGGGCGATGTAGGGAAGGAGGTGAAGGCAGGCGCTCATTAGAGAGGTTTACTTCACAGGAGGGGAACTAGGGTGGATGTGAGAAATCGTCCCACACGCGGCGGCGGATACTACAATGCCAGGACACACCTTGATCTTCACAAAGATCGACCGCAGGGGCCGCGCAGCACATCGGCAGTGATGACAAAGCATAGCTGACTCGCCTTAGAGGCAAGGCAGGGCGGCGCAGTCGGGGCTGTGGTCATGGCAACTGTGACAGCTCTTTCATTTAGAACACTGTCATGTTTTCTCCCCACCCATCAGGGTGACACAGTACAAATCCTTCACCTTCCTGGGTCTGTCGTGGAAAGATGTATACACTCGACACACATGTCGGCTGTCCATCAGTCAGGTTTGGCTGCTTGGTGTAGTCACAGGACCATACTGAGACTCACACTCATCAGCAGTGTTGGATTTACACATGCTATGGACATGTGTGTTGGGCCCCTGAGCAAGACCCTTAACCCTCAGTTCCTTGAATTGTGTTCTTACATAATTGTAAGTTGCTATTGAGAAAAGTGTCAAATAAACATAAACTTGCAAGGCATACCCTGAGTTTCTGAATTTTAAATGACCTGTTTTGTGATCTCTCCCCACAGATCTTCATATTTGAGAATAACATCTATTACAAGCCCACTGTGACTGACCATCCCATTCGCTTGGTCACTACAGGAAAGGAGGGTGTGATATTTAATGGGCTCTCCGACTGGCTTTATGAAGGTAAGCAAGCACCATACGTCTCAAATCACAGTGTGGCAGAGGGTCAGCGCTCTTCTGCTATTAGTAATCGATTACTGCTTACTGCTTACATGATTAAAAGCTTCTGGTACTTTGTTGCTCATTTAGTGTTCTGATGATGAATGTATTGTGATTTTCTTTTTTTAGATGATTAGCATGAGAGAGTGTAGAAAGAGCTTTCAAGGTGTTCATATTTGTAAACAGTTATTTTTTTATAAACATTTGATTCACCTCATGTCACTCCACATCTGTTGATTTATTCTATTCTTTGTACTCCAAATATTTATTAATTCTTTTTAAACATTATTATTTTAAACAATTCATGCATTTTGTAATACATTTCATTCAGTTTATTGTTGCTTGTTGATGGGCTGACTCTGAACACCATGTAGCTGGTACGGTATTCATTTACAATTTACATTTCTTTAATCTGATTTACAGTATTTTTGTTAGTTTGCTTACTTGTTTATTGTGAAAGAGGTGGACGAGGAAGTGGAGTTTATCCCGAATGGGTTTTTTGTGATTTAATACTTGTTACTGAATATAACCACACGGGACACCGTAGGCCAACTAGCTGGTCCACATCCGTGTGCACATTCTTACGCTCGGTTAAAGTGATTAGGACTTTAAAAACGATACTGTCTGTGTGTGTAAATGAGCACTGTCCCTCACAAACTGTTCTGAGATGCTTCGAGCAGAAGTAACCCGTGAGATCTTTTTAGAACCCTGATGACGAGCCTCTGTCTCAAGGATTAGAAAAGTGAGTACACAGAGAGCAATTCCCTCTTTTTAATTACAACCTCCTCTCAAAAAAGATTTAAAGTATGTGCTGAACAAATTATAATTAGTGTTTAAGTACAGATTATTAAATGCCAAATAAATCCCACGTTGATGTGAAGGCAGTAAGTGGCATGCTGGAAGCACTGTACCTGTGTCGGATTGTCAATGGTACCGAACAAAAATAAGGATTATTTCCCCCTACGTTATTCTGGGTTATGATTATGGCCTTCGGTTATGTTTATGTTGGTAGGATTTATGATGGTCTTTCCTCATTATGGTAGGGTTTGACATGCCTACAGTCGGGGCACTGGTCAATTCACCAGTTTTTGTGCCATGACTGATGGTGTTCTTTGTTCAGCCCTGTGTGTTCTGCCAGGTTGTTAAATTCACCTGTGCAGTTAACCTGCTTAACCATGGACCACGCAGTTGATTTTGACATAGCAATCTTCGATTGATCTGCCCCTGTGATTTTTTCCTGAACTTTGACCTTGAGTGTCAGCAAGACACTATAGAGATAATATTAAATAAATGCCTGCTTTTATGGCACTTACTCTTCCCTAGGGAGTGTTCAGAGAAGCAACCGCACAGAATCACAATCAGAATCAGAATTTGTTTGTTTGCAAAGTACATTTCCACCTAAAAGTTGACTTGGTGAAATTGGTGTGTGTCAATCATAATAAATACAGAAAGGTGCAATGTAGTCAAAGTGCAATGAGTTTATGTCAGTGAGGCAGCTGGGTCTTGCTGACGAGGCAGGCTGCAGTTGGGATAAAACTCAGATTATGGCAAGAGGCTTTGGATCAGAACAGACCTTAGCCGTTTGCCGGAAGGAAGCGTTTTTTAGATGACAATCCGACAGTAGCATAATTACTGATTCGTTATTTGCTGATTGTCCCCCAAGTTTAAAAAGGCTTGTGATATAGTTTTATGTGATATGGGTCACACAATTTAGATGTAAATACCCACAAATTAAAATGAAGATTCCACACATTGATCTTATCATTTTTATTTCAAACTCAGGGTGCTGGAATAACAAACCTTTTGTCACTGTTTATATATTTTCCTTGTATATAGCTGCTTGTATACATGGTATGCATAACCTTTACTTTAATGTTACAATCCTGCTGTCACTGTAAAGTTTTGGTGGGGACTTTCACGTTCACTTTAGCCCGTCATGGTTCGCTGTGGGGTTTGGGCTAGGTACTTTGGTGATGAGCACAGTTACTTGCGAGCCTCATCTAACGCAGTTATGTAGGGACGTAGAATCATTCCACCTCTACTTCTCCCTCAGTCTCGGCCCCACTTCAGTTCCCCTACACCAACCCCAGACGGCGCCAAGCCAAGATGTGCGCCTCTGGATCTCCGCGTGCTCACCAAGATGTATCCACACCGCGACCCTGGTCTCACGGAGCCTGGCTCGCTTGCCCTCTGCGCTTGGTTGTTCCATTTCTCACTCTGATGGTTTTACACCAATACGGGTCACAGTTTTTTCATTTTAACTCCCTCTCGCCATCCTCCATGCATGTGATTCATTTCTTTCGTCTTGGAAGTGATGGGATTTTTGATGGCGTATTGCTCGGTGCCTGGATTTAGGGGTTTGCTGTGGATGCAGAAGGGAGAATTGCACACCTCCTCCTGAGATCTTGCTCCTCACTTCCTGAGTTGTGTTGTAATACGAATTCGTGGTTTCTCCGTTCTTGGCTCAGGATTCCTGTGGTGGTTCCTACGTGTGAAGTCGCTGGGTTTGATTTGCTGCTGTGCCTGCTCCTCGCTGGCTCGGTATTGGTCTTTCGAGAGGAAACTGCATTACGCCACTGTCTGTGATGCAGTCGCTTCTGCCATGGCAGCAGATGCAAACCATCTCTGTCTCCGCGACGGAGATGAGCAGCTGGCTTTATGAGGCTATGGGTGCAGTGACGAACACACACACACACACACACACACACACACACACTCGGACCCAAAAGCAGGCAAGGTGCTGAGCTACCCGCAACTGTTTACAGCCACTCACGTCCACAGGCTAAAGCTGTAACGGCTCTCTACTGCCATCCTGTGGTCTTAAATTGCTTTCAGGTCAGACGTCCTTGTATCAAAATATACTTAAAGGCAAGAAATCCAACCAGTCCAATCCTTCTGTGGACATAGTTGTGCTCATGTGGTATTTGTCTTTTTGAATTTAGCCCTCTTATTATTTGTGAGTGTGACAAACTATTGGGTAGAAATGTTTTAGTCTGCATTCCATTTCCTCTGCTTCATTTCTCAGGTACGTGTGGCTATTCTTAAAAGACCAAGGTCAGGAGTTGTGCCATTTGTTTTAATGTTGAGCTGAGGCTCCCAGGGGCTATTGATCGAATTTAAGCATCCAGCTGAATAATGTTCTTGGCTCTGAAGTTTCATACAAGGGGTTTTTATACAGTGTAAGAGAAAGAAAACAATCCAACACAGTCCAATCTGTTTCCGTTGTTGCTACAGCATTGCAAAGTGAGTGGGAAGAACAGCTCTTGCTTAGCAATCAGAGCTCACCCTGCAGGCTGTTCCAAACTCCCTGAGCATGCAACATTTACCCCTAATTCAAACTCACCCGTTCATATACACATTTTCCTGTTCGCGAAGGCAGAGCTGATTCATATTTTGCTAAACTGTTATGCCCGCTAAAGCTACGTCTTCAGTAACTGTCCTTCTGAGAACGTCTGCTGCACATTTGGGTGTCGTGGCTCTTTTTCAGGGCGACTACAGCTAGTGACTCAAATGAAGCCAGAGCTCCGACAGCAGCCGGCATCCAGGGTGGGCGCTCCATCCCTGCTTTTCCCCAGCCCCTTCTGCAGGCTTTAACTGGTCCGTAACTAACCATAATCACGTTGCCCCGGACGTAGCTGGTGGTGTTTTATGTGCCGCGCCATTTGGCCGGGCCACCCCCAAACCGCTCTCCCTGCTCCGGCGCTCCACCCGGTGATAAACGGGACGCACGGGCTGGCAGGTGCAGGTGGGGCTCGAGGTGGGAAGGTGGAGCAGGAAACAGCCAGTGTGTAAATCACGCTCGCCACTTTTCGCTCGAGCTGCAGGCACGGCGGTCGCAGCACGTCCTGCCCACTTCGTTTGTCTAAAGGCTCTTTTGTCCTCGAATCCATATCTGTGTCAGAGATCTACAGAAATCTTCAGAAATGATCTTCAGAGATCTTCTATATTGGCTTTAAAAATGTCATTGTTTAGAGGCACATTAATACAATTAATATGACTGATTATTATAAGGATTTATTTTAGAAACCTACCATTTGCATATACCAGACGGCTTCTGTAGCTTTGGATTGAATATTTTGATCATTTAAATTCATGATGATATTAAGCAAATTCTCATTCTGCTTGCTGTCACAAACCAGTTTTTTAGTGGATTAACAATTTCCTGTGTATAAACATCCACGGAATAAATCTCAACACAAGTTCTATGCCCACTGGCATCAACAACTTAAATGTTTAACGGATGATAATTACGACAATATTTGTGTGTCTAAAGCAGTCTGCAGTCAGTCTACTGGAGAACAATATGAATCAACTTTTTTTCTTTAACACAGCATTTTTCGCCCGGAATTAAGATTCGCTCTCTTTTAGTTCTCTGCTGTATTTCCACGAAGATGCAACAGATACAAGAAAATGGTCACGTGACAGAAAATATTTGTGGCTTTGTAACAGTTTGTAACTAAATTTCAAGATGATAATATCATTAACTGCCATCATTCTGGAGATTATAATCGTTTTCCGGAATTTACACTACAGCTCAAGCCTAGTAATGTCTGACAGCTCTTCCACAAGTTCTATTTAAAATCATATTAATGTATATTGGATGCCATTATACATATTAATGCATAATGAATGTCATTTCTCCCAGTGCTTCTCTCAGACTTAAACACCTTGTAAACTAATGTTTCTACTGACCGGCTTTGTTGCAGAGGAGATTTTCCGGAGTTACACTGCTCACTGGTGGTCACCAGATGGCCTCAGGCTGGCATATGCCACCATCAATGACACCCTAGTACCCAGCATGGAGATGCCCATGTTCACTGGCAGTCTGTACCCACGCAGTCAGGAGTACCGCTACCCAAAAGTAAGGCCTGTGTGCTTGCTCTCTGCTCCCAGAACCTGTGCTAGTGCTAATAATCCCCACAGGAGTTAAAGTCATATTGGCTTGTACAGCTTTCTGGCTTCATGCTAGCTGAAGGGTGCACATAGCGTGTTTTTCTTTTGTTTTTTTTTTTAAACATGTGTCTAACCAAACAAGGTTCCCTAACCGCAAACACCAAAGGCAGCTCTGCACACCTGCAGCTTACGTCTAACGCGCGCAGGCTTGGAGGAGCAATAGCAGATTCTCTAGAGCAGCATTGTTGGAATTCCTGAAGACTCGGTTTTCCCATTTATGAGATGTGGATTATTAATAGTTTTAAACACAACTTTAAAATGCACTGAGTGCTGACTTATTTTATTTGATGTTTTAGGAATAAGCTTAACACCTGTTGTAGTGAATTGCAATTATTTTTTCAAACTTAAATTTTTCAATTTTGTATCTCACTAACTAAAAAAGACAAAAAAAATATATGTCACACTGATGGTATCGCTGATATTTTGTCCCATAAACCATTTTCAATCACATAACACTACTGACAAAGCCATATCAGATTTGTAAAACAAAACAAAAACATGACCTCAAAATTTTCCTTTGGGGCACACCACAGCATGCTGATCCAATTAACACAAATGCAGTCATTATTAAGCAAAAGGGTCAGAGGATTCTGATTCAGGTTATGTTATTCCTGCACATTTTGGCTATGTTTTCAAAATCTTAAAAGGGCAGTCACAAAATTAAACTGATGCTCTTTTAAACACAATTCCTATTCTTTTAAGTAGTCATGAAGACCCATGCAAATATACAAAAACACACAAAACTTTTAAAAGTTTAACGAATTACCAGAAGCATGGACAGAAACAAACACTACACATCACTTTGCTTGTTTTTGCAGGCCGGCACAGAGAACCCCGATGTCTCCCTGTCAGTGGTGAGTCTCAATGGCCCCTTGCACACAGTCAGGATGAAAAAACCTGAGGACCCCAGGATCGGGTGGGTAGTCATCACACTAGATCTCAGTTTCACTGGGCTTTCTAATTAAGCCGATAACGACAGCATTGATTTAAGGTGTAGTGCTCAGTAAAGCAGACAATGGCTTTTTGTCAAAACATGTAAGAGCTAATGCATGGAAATAGGAATTCTCTAAACCTACCCAACTGAATTAATGTGAAATGATACATGTAGATATAAAGCATGGCCCTCTTTTAGGAAAGAGTACTACGTAACCATGGTAAAATGGGCTACTAGCACCAAGCTGGCTGTGAACTGGCTAAACCGGGCACAGAATAACTCCATCCTCACCCTGTGTGAAGCCACCACAGGAATCTGCACCAAAGTGAGTCAGTCTGTCTCTCTCTCTCTCTCTCTCTCTCTCTCTCTCTCTCTCTCTCTCTCTCTCTCTCTCTCTCTGTCTGTCTGTCTGTCTCTCTCTCTGTCTCTGTCTGTCTGTCTGTCTCTCATATATATATATATATATGTGTGTGTGTGTGTGTGTGTGTGTGTGTGTGTGTGTGTGTATGTGCGCATGCGCACGCACATTTGGTAAAATTTTTATATGAAAAGTGGTAGTATGGTAGTAGTGAAGTCTATGTGCGCTATTCTTCACAGTGCCCAGTAAATTTAGCTTACTAGCACAATGGAAGCTTGCAATGCCTGGATGTTACTCACAATATACCTAGACTGTCTCTGCTCCTGCTCTACCTCTCTCTCGCTCTCTCCCCAGTGGTGTTAATAGTCCCAGTGGCAGGACCCATCTGTGCCTCCACTAAATCAATACCACATTACCATATTCATTCAGCTTAATTAGAACACTGGTGTGTATTCAGGGAGAATAGCATCCCTGCTAATATTTTAATTTGCTTGCCTCTTATTACTAACCTTTGCTAAGGAGTGTGAGCAGATCAGAGAGACGCAGCTGTAACAGACCCAGTTTGCTGTGAAAAGGCCTAAAATGAGCCACACAAGCAGGGCCAGGCTGAGCTGCACAGTACACACACAATCACAAACACGAGAGAGAGAGACGGGGAAAGGCGTGAGCCGTTAACGTTCCGCTGTGCTTTCAGAAACACGAGGACGAGAGCGAGAGCTGGCTCCACAGACAGGTGAGTCAGACGCATCGTCTTAGTCACACGTCAAGAGCTTTCATCTCTGCGTGGAGACAGATGCCACTCGGAGAGCCTCGCCGCGTGTGGGTTTGGAGTGGAGGCGTGTTCTCTGATTCAGACATTCAGAATGTTATGGACTGTGAGTGCGGTGCTATACACTCACCCTGTTCTCTCACCTTGTCTCTGTAATGCACACACACACACACACACACACACACACACACACACACACACATCTGCGCGCACACCCTCTCCGTACAGAATGAAGCGCCGCTTTTCTCACGGGACGGCCTCAGGTTCTTCTTCACCCGAGCAGTGCCGCAGGGTGGCTTGGGCAAGTTCTTCCACATCTCCATGTCCACCTCTCAGGTGAGCTGGCTCTCCCACACCCACACCCACACCACCTGAAGCCATCCTCCACCTGTATGCGGAGCTTTGCAGCCTGGTGAAAGTCATGTCCCCTGTGTCATGTTCTCCCGTCTGTCTGTGGTAGCCCAACAGCAGTTCCGACACGCTGCAGTCCTTGACTTCAGGCAACTGGGATGTCACAGAAGTTTTGGCCTATGACGAGATGTCCCAGCTGGTGTAAGCATCTGCTGCAGACACATACCAGCACACGGTCACAATGCTTAAGGCTAGTTTCTCAGAAGAGCGAACAGAACATGTTCACGTCTTTCTATAATGACAATTACTGTTAGGGAAACTGAAATGCAAATGTTGGTGCACTTTAAAGCCTTTTCTGACGCACTATGATCGCTTTGCAGATACTTCCTGAGCACGGAAGACGATCCAAAGCGGCGCCATCTGTACAGGTACAGGTACCGCCCGAACGCTTTACCGGGGCTTGTGCCGGATGGCGTCCGTGTGAAGAAAGTGATCATGACGTGCTGTCTTTCAGTGCCTCGACCACAGGCTCCTTCAACAGACGCTGCCTGTCCTGCGACTCCGACTGTGGCTACGTCAGCGGCGCGTTCAGCCCCAGTACACACAACTTCCTTCTCGAGTGCAAAGGTCAGCAGTCTATACTCGCTCACGAGGGCCCTCTCACTTAACGTCCTGTTTATGTTGGTACCTTTGCCCTAACCTCCATTGACCTCAAAGTCATTATGCTGTAGTTATTATACGAGCTAAATAAAAAATATGCTACCTGGTGTCACACAGAGGACGGGTTCTCCAAAAGAATTTGTTCTTGCCACAGTTACACTCAACTTGTGCATTAGATCTCTAGACCAGGATTTCTGTGAAGCAGTTTCATGGCAAAGTGTTGCTAGACCCGATGTAGAAACTCTTCACAAACGTGATTATGATTGTCATCACTGACATACAAGTTAGGAAACCTGTTAACAATTAGCCTAATTCCAGAAACATGTTATTAAATGACCTTTGAACAACAAAGCTTTCTCAATTTTGGACATGTGGTCTGTATCTATATGCATGTCTGCATCATGGCTTCACATGGAAAATTACTGCCAGAGGTGTCGAAAAATCTGAATGTGAAACTTCACAAAGAAAAGGATACAGGAAGATCTGTCATCAATTAAAAATTATTAGAAACAAAAGTGAGCTATAATACCACTAACTGAAACTAGTAGAGGTCGTCCCTATTGAAATGATGCCGCAGATAGGGTGCTACTGCTACATGCAGTCTAGCTCTGAAAAACAGAGGAGCAAGTGCTTAGCACAGAGGCTATCAATGAAAATCAGAGTTTCTGTGACAGTTCAGACAGCGTGAAAGACATTGCATAAAAACGGCCTCTGGACAGCATCCAAGAAAGAAAATCCTCGTTTTTGCTCTTCTGCACAAAACTATGAGAAATACAAACATGGTAAGAAGCCTGATGAATCCCAGGGACACATTCACATTCAGACTGAGACCGAGATAAATTTGTTCGGCTTAGATGGTGTCCAGTATGTTTGGCATAAACGTGGCCAGGACTACCACTGTGAATGTACAGTCCTGACAGTGAGGCACGGAGGGCGGCGTGACAGGATATGGAGTGCAAAAGATGTTGGGGAGATGACATTTATAGATGGTATCATGAATGACTGTGGATGTAGCAAAAATACTGGCTGACCAGATGACTCTCAGTCACCAGAAACTTGGTAGCAGAGGAATGTGGCAGCATGATAGTAATCCAAAGCTCTCTACCAAAATCACACAAGAGGTTCTAAAGAAGAAAAAAGTAAACTATCGCCTGCCCCAGTATACCGCCTGACTCGAATCTAACAAAACCCCTTTGGGGAATTTGAAAATGAAAGGTAGGGCAACACCACCCCTCCACCAAAGAGTAGCTGGGGGAAAAAAAGGCCTGGGAGAACATCTCTCCTGAAATGTGTCCAACCTTAGTATCCTCCATGCTGAGGAGGACTGAGTCCATCATCAAAAATAAAGATGGACTTAAAGTACTGAATCTCAGTAATGAATGAAAGGTGTACTAACTTTTGTTGTATTGAGCTCCTACTGCCCTTATTCCAGTCTGCAGTCCCTCAATCAGTCCATGTTTTTGTTTTGTTATCCTGCACCTGAACCAGGATATAGAAGGATCGGTGGTACACCAAGGATTGGATTAAGAACCTCTGACTTGTCATGTTTAGATGTAAACTACTCTGTACTCCAACCTGACTAAGCCAGTCATGTGGTGATAGAGCCAAACTAAAAGAGCTCTGAAAAGGTACTTGTGTTAGAAAGCCTATTTTAAACACATCAGATTTTTAGAAAGCCAAATTAAGTTGCCGACACCTGTCATCAAGTAAAATAGGAGGGTCTGATAGCTTATAAACAATAAATGGGACATTTCAGAACCTGAAAATGATTTATGAGGCTCCTTCTTGTGAAAAATAAGAATGTTCCTGAAGGGTTCTGTTCCTCGATGCTAAAAGATAAAACAACTGTCGGGTTATCACAGTGTTGCTCTCAGACACTGAGGCTCTTATTCCTGTTAATGCGTCTTTTTTTTTGCCCGTTTTATTCTTGGCTCTTAAAAACACTTTGTAAGCTGTTGTTTACCCATGGCGGCCTCGAAAAATAACCTCGCTCCTCATCTGCCTTTAGTGGAAAAACCCTGTAGAGAGTGAGTAGATGTTCAATGAAGCCGGACAGACGCAGTGAAGGGAGACGTATCGTTTCACGGGCGCCACAGCTCCACACCCTTCCAGCCCTGTTGCTGCTGCCTTTCTCCGAGCGCATTAATCATTGCTTTATTGCCGCCACGTTCTTTGACTGGCAAGGCCTGGTTGCCATGGTTGCCGATCTGCTTAGCAGGCTAGGTGGCTCACGCAGGCCACCTGACATTTAGGTCGTTAACCGAAGGCGTCGTAACAATCATAACAATGCTTAGCACGGACCCAGACACCAGCCCCCTTCCACCTAAGCAAGGGCGGCAGGTTTTCCTACACAGCCCAGCGTTCTCGGTGACAGATGGAACAGAACAGTTTCGAGCGCCATCCCTGAACTTTTATTGCATTTCCTGCCCTTCAAATTTAAATTTGAATTGCATTTCCTGTCCATGTGAACTTTTATTGTACTTCCACGGAATGTGTAAAGATGTGCAAAGACTGACAGCCTGAAGTAGGAATGTTAGCTTAATCTTTGGAAGTAGGGAGCTTTTGTTTACTACCATTAACAGTATTTTGAAGCATACGATAAGTGCACTGTCTGGATCCTAATCACATCCTCCTGTACTTCCAGGTCCTGATGTGCCCTACACAGCTGTCTACAGCACTCAGGACCGGCTCTATCAAAGTGAGTTTCCCATGCTGCCCGCCCACACGCTTGTGCCAGAACGTCAGTTTACAACACTGACGTGCTCCGCCTGGAGTCTTGTTCTCCGAAGCCGTGCGCCGCCAACCAAGAGTTCCGCGTCCTGTGACGCGCAGAAGACAGTGGAGCCAGATGGAGTTTAGCATACAAGCCACCAGATAAGCCTTTGGCCGTGAAGTCGGCGAGTGTTCGCGCCTAGCAAATATTAAATACCTTTCTGTGCTAAGACGAGGATGTCATCCTGTGAGGCGAGCAGTCGCGCCGCCATGGTGTTTCAGAGTAACGGGGATGACAGCAGGCTGCAGAAGGGCCATTAGGCGTCATCTCCACTAATCAGTCGAAAGGGAACATTGGAATACCAAGATATGGTTGTCACGGTAACTAGATTTTCCCTTGAGGAAAACAGGAGCCAGGATTTGAAAGCTGATTGCATCAGAACACACACACACACACACACACACACACACACACAAACAAAGGAGAGTGACTGAGTCAGTCAACACTGCTTTCATCAACAAATTGTACATAATATAAAAGATATTCTATTATTCTATTCACATATCCTTGTTTGCTGGTATCTAATGTTGCCTAATTGAGGACGAGTTCCCTTTCAGTGTGGTTCTCCCATGTTTTCTTCCTTATATCACTTCTGGCCCCTGCAAGGTCTGATGCTAAAAGCTCTATATAAGTAAATATAGCTATAACTAAAACTGGACTAAACTATACTGGATTGGGAGCTGAACCTGAAAAATACGCCTTTAGTGTTTTTAAGAAGACAACATACACCACCAAAGTGCAAGCTAAAAGACCTTCAATTAGAGACTGTTTAGAGACGCTGTGCTGAGGGGCATGTATTAACATGTTTGCATTCCATTTGCATTGTCATGCAGAAAGTAACAGGACGTAGGCTTAACGAGTGCCCTCTGTAATGCCTCCATCACCCCCCTGTGTTCAGAGCTGCTGGATGTGGAGACCAATGCTCTGCTGAACATCACAGTGAGCTCCATGCAGATGCCCAGGGTGGAGTACCGAACCATCACCATCGACGAATACCGTGGGTAGTCACCACCTCCTCTGGCCGTAGACATTTGTTAAAGGTTGCGACTGTGATACGCCAGCCACACGCTCACCGTGCACCCCCCCCTCTCTGCAGCCCTGAACATCCAGATCCTAAAGCCAGCGGGGTTCATAGACACAGCCCAGTACCCTTTACTCCTTCTTGTGTAAGTTCCAGTCCAACAATTAGACACCGAATCAAGATGAAATATAGGATAGAATTGGAAATTTGGGAGATTTGATTTGTTGGGCACTTTGAAAGTATGCTCTCAATCAAAGCAGACAGGAAGCTGTGTGTGTCAGCTAAAATAGTGGCATTTAAAATGTAATAACAGGAGGTTGGATGCACAAGACTTGCAACAGCTAGGGCAGGCCAGTCACTTGCTACGACCAGCCACACTGCCTACCCAAGCAGGAAAACACCACTGTTATAAAACATAAAAAAACAAACAAACAAAAACCAAAAAGGAAACTTGAACTGGCACTCACCCTCCATGTTACTTCTAATTAGGGCAGAGCAGTGGGCGGTCTGAGCTATCTGGCTCCTGTCCAGAGCAGCTGCTGTTTTAGGAACAGTCTTCCTACCGCACAGCCAGCCTGGTATGAGAGCAGCCCACTGTCCCTAGCGTGTGCGACTGCATAACAGCAGCTGAACTAGTGCGAAACCCTGGCCACATCATTTGGTCTCATTAATCATCAGTTTCGGCAGTGGAGAAATAGTGCTTTGTCTCAGCAGAGACAAACACATGAGCTGGGACGTGGCGATGAGTGTATTTATACCAGTGAGTGTGTAGCATTATATAGTGGCACATACAGGTACAATACTTTGTTTTTGACTAGTTGTTCTGTAAACTGATCCTGTCTCTGTGTGTGTGTGTGTGTGTGTGTGTGTGTGTGTGTGTGTGTGTGTGTGTGTGTGTGTGTGTGTGTGTGTGTGTGTGTACGGGCATGCCTATGGCAGGGACGGCACCCCTGGTGGTCAGACAGTGACGGAGCAGTTCCAAGTGGACTGGGCCACGGTTCTGGTGAGCTCCTACAGCACGATCGTCATGCGTTTCGACGGCCGGGGCAGTGGATTTCAGGGCACTAACCTGCTCCACCGCATCAAGAGGAAACTTGGAATCCTGGAGGAGTTAGACCAGCTGGAGGCATTGAGGTTGGAACTCGCAGATGTGCTGACAAGATTAGCTCACATGCCACACGCTTATTTGTTGCTGAAACTAACAGTAATAAGAACACTGGAATTTCAAAAGAATTTCAAAAGCTCTTTGATAAGATTTATCCTTTATTTAAGTAATGCAATGCGTGTCAAGTTGTACAGAGAGATATTTTACACCTGGCCCTTTCATGTAACTTGTATTTAGATTGTATGCTGATATTTTAACCACATTCATACCACATTGGCACTTCTTGTGTTATTCTCATTTAGGTATAATGCTGATACTCGTGGCCCAGTCATTAAAAATGGCCAGATGTACACACAAGATGGTTAATCAAGTATAAGTATATTAAACGAGGAAAACTGATCTCTACTGCGACATGGCACTGGAATCAACATTTAGTACATACAAAATAATTACATACAGGACATAGTGACACATTTGCAGATAAATCTACTTTTTAAATTGAAAATCTTGTCTTTTTATTTTTTTCTTGCAGCATTATATCTAAGGAGACATATATTGACAAAACAAGAATTGGCGTCTATGGGAGGGTAAGTTGAATGTCCTTAACCAGAGTTGATTAGACTGATATTCTGGTCCTGAATGAACCTCAGGGACCAGTGGCAACACAAATGCCCCTTATGCATGCGCTCACTCACTCACTCTCTCCCTCCCTGAGAGTGCGTTTGCATCGTTCCAAGCTGCAGAAAAAGCCTGTGTCCTTAGAAAGGGCTGTACTGGGGTATAGGAGCTCACTGCAGTAGCTCTTCACGCTCTCTATCCCCCTATGGGCTCTCTCACTATGTGCACTAGGTATCTCTAGCTTGCTCTTACATACACTGAGTCAGCACTGCTTCGTGTTTTACTTTAAACTCTTGCTATCGCACTGACCAAAAGATATTACTATACTGCTCTCTATTTGTCAGCTGTCCAGCTCACAGAATGAAAAATTAATTAGCACAACATTAGGCTTTCCTATATACAGTAGAGTGCTGGATTCAATCCAAACAAATGTACCCTGCTTACATCATAAACAGACAATATTTAAAATCTGTTCCATGTTGGTGCATGTTTATTTGAATGTATCTGCTTATCAGTAACAAACCCAATATGGCGACACATAAGTACCCCCCCCCCCAAAAAAATATATAGGAGTGAAGCAGTGCAGAAGTTGGATCCACTATAAACGCTTGGACCTACGAAAAACAAGTGCAGGGAAAGATGAGGAACAAACCAAACCCCTCCAAGAGCCACATCCAGTAATACCACTGCAGAGTTCTGGAAAACGAGGCTGTTTCCAAACAGCAAAAAAAAGTGTCCGGCTTGAACGTGTGGATCGCCGTAGCTCATCTCTCCCGAGCTTTCGCTGCCAAAAGACGAGGCGTCGCTCTGTCTTCATGCAAAGATGGAGTGAGCTGTTCAAGAAGGCTGGCTAGAAAGGAAGCGGTCTGTGAAGTCTGGAGCACTTGCGACGTTCCAGAAATGCCTGCGCATGAATTATTGAGCTCAGTCTGGAGGCTGAACTTAAGATTGGAGAAATGAACTCAAACTAGGCCAGCAGAAGGGCAGAGTTTAAAATAAACCTAAAGCGGAAGAGCAGGTTGCTCGCGTTTGGCTCTCGGCCCTGGCAGGTGCTCCAGGATAACGGCAGGAATCTTGGTGCTGTCCATGGAAATTAATTAGTGGCAGGCAGACTGACTTGATGATGTTTACTTCAAGATGCTGTCAGCTCTGAATATAAAATAACAATTTACCAGAGGCTTGGATTCGATTTAATTCAAAGTTAATTCTGCAAATTAATACTGCTTTGTAGAATATTTTTTTTAGGGGTTAAGAGCTGACATACAGACCAAGGGTCTAATTCTATGTTTAAGGAATTGACCTACTTTAGTTGTTTCACATTAAACTGTGTGACTTTCTGATGCAGGTGTATGGGGGATACCTTGCCAGCCTTCTTTTAAATTCTGAAGAAGCTCTGTTCAAATACAACTTCAAATTCAAATGCGGAGTCGCCGTCTCTCCCATCACCGATTTCAATCTATACGGTATCATCACTGAACACAAATTAACTTACTCTGTGCCTTACAGTCAGATATAAACCCAATGGCAGTGACCGTATTTCTAACCCAATGTCTCGTAAACTCTTACAGCCTCATCTTTCTCCGAGCGATATTTAGGAATTCCTCAGTCCAGTCAGAGAGTGTATGAGGTAACTGCAATTCATCCTCTACATAAAAACACATCAGTGCTCAGTGCTTCTAAAAGCTACACCGATTCACATCATTTTGTTCACTAGATGTCAAGCTTAGTACGTCGGACAAGCCTACTAGACGATAAGAAGTTCTTAATTATTCATCCTACAGCTGATGGTAATATATTTAAAGTTTTTGTTTCTTTTTATGTGTAAATTTAGTAACTTACACAATATATATATAAATTTATAAGCAACCCAGAAGCATTAAGATTAATGCTGATCTCTGTCTTCCCCCAGAGAAAGTCCATTTCCAGCACACTGCAAAATTTATAAGCCATTTAATAAATAAAAAGGCCAATTACACATTACAGGTAAATGCTGTATAATTACCAGCAGGGTTGTCTGCACTTTCTGAATGACTTGTACATGCTGACAATTGCTTTACATTTATAACCTCTGACTGAGGTGGCATGGTTTTCATGAGTAATTGTTCTGAAGGCCATCATTGTTCGGTGTTGTACTGGGCACAGGAAGCTGTTCAGTTTTTTTTTTTGTTTGTTTGTTTTCTGGCCTTCTACCCAGATCTACCCAGACGAAGGCCACTTCCTGCACTCCAAGAAGGCCCAGCTGCACCTGAGTCAGTCGATCATCAATTTTTTCGAGGCGTGCTTCAGACCGCCCGAGATTGTGACACAGGAGGAGCTGGAGCAGGAGAACGAGGATGACGGTTAAGACTCCACCCCTCAGAGCTGAGCACAGGCCAGCTTACCCCTGGATATGCAAACTGTCCCCCCTCCCCTCCACAACCTGCATCGTCATCTCCAACAAGATTGGGTTCTCCTGAACACGTGCATGGATCAGACCCCTTCGCCTCTGACTGGCTACCAGGACAGGTGAGAGCAAGAAAGCAGCACAAGTGAGCTGAAGAGGCAAATGGGACATTTCTTCTTCCTCTCCCCTCGGATGAAGCCCCGCCACCCCCCACCCCTGGATGTTGAGCGCCCTCGTGTGGACCAAGCCAGTAGCATCACAGCTACCCTCTGCAACTCTTCCGTGCACGGCTTCTCAAACCATGCACCGATTATGTAATCTTCTAAGAGAGGACAATAGCACAAGATTTAGGTCAGTGGAAAAGGCAGAGGAAAGAGTGCAAATAGCTATTTAAGAATACTGGTTACTTAACACCACCTTGTTAGTTTTTAACGTGTTGCATTCAACTTCTGAGCTTAATAAGGGCCCTTATTTGGATCTAAAAGATATTCTCAAACTGTTTCTTCGTTTGTCCGTCTCATTTAATAATGTGAATCATCCTGTTAAGTCAAGTATTTGTTACAGTACAGTAGCTTTAAATTGATATTTAGTAATAAATGGCCCATAACACTGTATACTGGTCATTTGTGAATGGGTCAGTTTAGAAATCAATGTGATTTTAAACATTGCTCTGATTAGTTCCTAAAGCTGGGGACATGGAAGCCTAGGTTATTTTAGTCACTGTGCCTTACTAAGTAAAGCTGTATAAGATGGGCTGTCCACACAAAAAGAAACAAATATGTTTAACATAGAAATAATTTTTACATTGAGAAAGGATAGAAAGTTAGGAACCATAACAGAACCCTGTCAACAGCATCTTGTACAAACTTGCTAGTATTCTGGTCATTTTGGCTATAGAGTAATAGTGAATTTCAAACCTGTATTAATGGTGTAGCTTACGTCATCAGGTACAGCTCATACAATAGCCATTATATTTCATATAATGGTCGTGTTTATGTCCAAAAAGGTCCTTGAGGCACATTTTGTACAGACCAAGTTGTTTTAATTCGGCATGCTAGCAAGTAAAATGCAGATTGTTTTTTGTTATTAAGTATCTAAGTGTTGTAACCTCTGACGGCTTAAATATGCCCATGTGGTTCCATGTAATGTGCCGTCTCGTCTGCAGATGTACAAATGTATAAATTACAAAACTGTTTCGGTCCCTACTGTTTGTGACTTGTACATAAAGCATTTTCAAAACTTTTTTATTTTCTTTTTTTTTTGTGTGTGTTTCATGTTCACGGAGTACCACGTAGGCAGTTTTTTCTTGTACGGAGGGAGAAAATGCCCAGGCATACCCGTGTACTCTCACAGTGACGCTATTGTGCCATCTAAAGGCGAAAAATGATCAAGTCTACTAGACAGGATTTATTGCATAAATGCTGATGTTCAGAAAGGTAAAAACTGACACGGTTATTTTTTTAGACATCAGAATCCCCATACTGGGGGCTGTGCGTAGGAAGGGTTCATTTGTGTTAAGATTATCCATGAAGTAATCATAGGCAGATGATGAGCAAAGCAGGACGCCAGAAATCTCATGCGGCGGTTCTTTGTTAGACATATAACATTTTATTTTTCCAGTGTTTTGAAAATACCTCCACTTGCTGGAGTGGACACAGCATGATACAAACAGTCGAGGAAGCATATGTTTCGCCCCCCAACACACAGAGAAGGGAGATCCATGTCCCCCCTCAAGAGATGAGCATGGTCAAGTCCTCTTGCCCTGGCCGGTCCCCTATCTACATGCTAGTATCATACAATACTTGCAGAAGAAACTAAAGTAATGAACGTGAGGAAAGATGCTAAAAGAAGGAATAGATATGTACATTTAAGTTATTTTTACAGGAATATTTAAAATTCAAGTCAGGTTAAAAATACCAATTGAGAAAATGAAATTAAAATGGTAAAAAACATGTTAAGACCAAAGTGGAATGCCTATGGAAAGGAAGCTTGTGTGACCCCCACCCCTCCCCCATCTGTTAGGCCTGGAAAGCCACTGAGGTGAACTAGGAATCTCTTGACCTTTCACAGTACGTTAGTGAATAAGAAAGATATGGGACACTCATTGACACAGGACCATAGAGCTCCCCTTGTCCAGTCACGTATCCCAGCCTTATCCCAACTTTTTTATATTTTCTTAAAACCTCTTTTTTTTTGCATGAACTGATGGTAAGAATACATAGGACTCGCAGGATGTTGCATCAGAGAGGTGTTTGGCACGCCTTCAGATCGGTGTGAAATCAATTGAGTTCTTTTCATCGTAAAAATAAACACTATCCCACATCACAGCGCACAAAGCGGTCCATAAAACAGGTCCAGAAACAGCCAGTGGGGGGAAGCAAAACATTTCAAGTACAGAGGGGGAAAGGGGGCTATGTACACTTACAAATGAGAACATGTACAACTATGCTTTTTTTGTAAGTATTACAGCAAGCAGATAAGATACATTCTTCATTTTGGTTATAGGAGGACCAATCATGATTGAGACCACCTTACGCTTTCAACAACAACAAAAAAAAGTCTTTAGCAATACTTTGACACTACAGTCTTTTCTCTTCAACATCACGTTCAGCCCTGCTATGACCTGCCTCGTCATGTCATCCCTCTGAGAACATTGCCATTTTGGCGCTCTCTCTCTCTCTCTCTCTCTCTCCATTTCACGTTGACTTTCCAACATGACCCTCTCGTAGCCTAATTCGAGTGGAACAGAAAGTCTTTCAGCAATACTGGTGGTTCACCAGGTCTAAACAGAGACCCTGTGTCAGTGAGTCATTTCACTGGAGGGAGGAAAAGACCCTGGAAGTCAGTGGGAGTGAGCGAGAAAAATGTCACTCGACTCACCCTGACAGCTGTCAAACTGGCGTGCTCCCCGGCATTTTCCTTTGCTTCCCGTGTATAAAAATCACCCTCCAAGATAGTGATTGCAAAGGCACCCAGTCGCAAACGCTCACACAGCTCACAACCCACGGCGAGTACCCTACAAACACACGCCTACTGTCTCGGGCATTCAACCAGGCAGATCACCGGGCCCTCTCTCACAGATACTGATAGAAACGGGAGCGCACCACTTGGCTGCCGGAGAGTTTATGTGGGTGGGCGTCGGACGCCAAGCTGAGGCTCCTGCTCTGAGAGGCCGCTGGCGGCGCGTCTCCGTTGAGCACGTGTGTCGGATTGGAGCAGGAGGGTGCGAGGGTGGAGCCCAGCTCCAGGCCCTGGGCGGTGGGTGGTTCTGCGGTGGCCAGGCTCACTTCAGGGTTGCTGGTGCGATGGCGCTCGCGGGCGATCCACTCCGTGATGGAAAAGTCTTGTGAGCCGCACCTGGGCTTCAGGCGGTCCACGGCGGAGAGCTCCGTGCCGCGGGCCGGCCAGCCGCACACGACGGACAGTTCGGCAAAGTCCCGCTGGCCGCCCATGGTGTGACGACGGCGGATGTTGGTCTTGCGTTTGCTGCGCGACTCTGGGGACCTGGTGCGCTGCGAGCCCACGCCGAACATGTCGTCG
The DNA here is from genome assembly GCF_041902795.1 of Electrophorus electricus. Classification (NCBI taxonomy): domain Eukaryota; kingdom Metazoa; phylum Chordata; class Actinopteri; order Gymnotiformes; family Gymnotidae; genus Electrophorus; species Electrophorus electricus. The sequence goes on from NC_137516.1 coordinate 13,238,270, forward strand.
GCAGAGGTGCGGAGGCGGCACTTCAGCCGGTCGGTGATCTTGAGCCGCCAGGTGGCCTCAGTGCGCTCCGATTCGCTACGGGCCAGCCGTGGGCTACTGGTCGGCTTGTCCATGTCCAGCACCCTGCACGGCCTGCCAGGCTCGTCTGCGAGGGCGCCGTCAGCCGAGGACTCGCTGTCCGTCTTGTGGCGGCTCCCTCTCTTACGGGCGAGTGTATCGCCCGCGACGATGCGGTGGCAGGGGAGGATGCCGGGGCCGTCTGGCAGAGGCGTGGTGCTACCATCCGGTTGGCTGCTCTCCTCGACCTGCCCGCCCTCTCGGCTCACGGTGAACATGGACAGGTCGCTCTCGCTGTCCGTCTCTACGTGCCTGCCCTCGCTGACTAGCTCGCTTCTCTCGTCGTCTGCCTCGTCGCCCCGGCTCTCCGCCACCGAACGGACCTCCGGGCTCAGGACGCTCGACTCGACTCCAGTCAAGAACGTCATGGAGGAGGTGGTGGAATAGTCGGAGGTGATGGAGCAGACCTCGGCCCCCAGACCTGCCCCTGCCCCGGTGCCCTCTGACCAGGGGCCCATGGTCCTGCCCTGCCTAGCTCTAGGGACTGACGCCTGGGAGCTGGTGCTGTTCAGTGTGCCCAGGTCTGAGACACAGCCTTCGTCAAAGTTGGAAATGGGGTCCGAGAAAGAGTTCTGCCGAGCCATCTGCGTGTTGTAGTTCAGCCTGGGGGACTTACTGCGTTTGATGCTCTGCACGGACTGCTGGGGCAGGAGCTCTTGCCGCTCCTGATCCCTTGGAGCGGTCACGAGCCTCTTTCCCGGCTCCCCTTCCTCGGGCCTTTGGTGGGGACTGCCAACACCGACCTCGCTCTCGGCTTCGTCAGTTTGGTCGTCGGCGGGCCAGTTCGGGTCGCTCTCCTCCTGAAGCTCCTTCTTGGAAAAGACGGCGTCCAGGTCGTCGTCTGAGCTGCTAGGCTGAGGCTTGTTGGTTTTTTTGCGCTTGCGATTGACAAAGATGGAGGCGCGCACTAGATCTGTGCTATTCTGCTCCTTACAAGGCCAGTAGCCCTGCTGCAGAGGCAACAGCACAGAAGCCAAAAACAGCATGTTACATTGGAAGGCCAGAAAATACTCCCTAAAAAATACCCTGGGATTTCTTTTCTTCTATAATCTGAGGTTGTCTAGTGGCATTTTTGCAGCTGTCTTTGCCATAGCAACAAATACCTTCCATTTAAGACATGCTTTAATATGAGCATAACCTTGCATGAACTTAGAGTAGCAGTATGATTTGCATAAAGAAATAGATTTTCTGAAGGCAATAGGAATGGGCAAAAATGTGAAGATATACTGAGGAGTTTTGATGAACTACAGAACTGCTTATGATCTTTGAGTTAATATATTAGAACAGCCTACTCACCTTTGATTTGGCAGAGTCACTGGCGGTTGAATCTAATGATGGCAAGGGTAAACAAACAAAAACAAAAACGACATAAGTGCATTTTCCAACGAAAGGGTGAAAGTGGGACAAAACCCACAAAAACTGGAACAGGAAAAAACAAAAACAAACAAAAACAAAAAACAAAACCACACCATGAACCTTTCAGCACAAGAACAGCACAAACAGATGAGAAGATTGGAAAGACATAGGCGACGCAGTAAAGCCATCACACACGGAGGAACAGCGAGATGAAGAGGGGGCTCGGGGGCAGGGCGGGTGAGGAACAAGAGAGCCGCCAGGAGGATGAACCCGGCAGCTGCACCAAGACAGGAAGCAGCTCATGCACACGTTCTCACAGACGGCATGTCAAAGGTTCAGTCGGATATCACACACAGACGCGCGCGCACACAGCCTTTTCAAAGGCATTCTTTCCCAACTCAGAGACACCACTAAGGCAAAGATAAAACATCTGCACAGGTACAGAGTAAGCGGGTGGGAGGTTTCATCAGAAGCACTTGTGTTTTACTATCTAGTAGTGTAGCCGAGTGTATGCTGTAGTACGTGGGTGCTGAGGGAGCGTACACCTCTGCTATCCTGGAGTGCGTCGCACGCTCTGACCATATTCCTATTACACTAAACACTTATGTCTTTATGCTAGTTTAATGTGGTGGGGCCTTAATGGAATGGTTCAGCAAAGAAATGTTAATGTTCACCTAGATGCAGCAGATCTGCCATGACATAGCGGTCCTTCAGTGTTTGCGCTATTAATTTTGCCCTGGACCTGCAAGGCTAATGTAGCTAGCCATTTCACCCCAAAATCATCATCTTACATGTCCACATCTTTACACATCTTCACTGATCTCAAGTAATGTAACAGACTTTCCAATGTTGTTTAGGATCTAGTGTGACTTACTTATATCTATAAAAATGGATACAAACTACTCCAGAGCTAAGCAGTGTAACTATGGAGGCAGCAATTCTGGACAAACATCTTAATGTGGCATCTATCAAGCATATGAATATTTGGGCTTGTATTTCTGAAAATGTAAGATGAAATGGCTTTCAGTAATTGCTGGCTACAATAGGTTAGTAGACTCAGTGCAAAACACATGGAAATATCAGACTCAAAGATGACTTCTTTGATGGATTAGATTTGAGGTAGGTGGTAAACACATTTGACTTTGTTGTACCATTCCTTTAAGGCATGAGAGCTGTATATTGACTGAATCTAAGCTGATAGCTGTACATATGACAAAGTATATCCTGTAAAAAGAAACTGCACTGTAGACCATGTCTGTATTTAACAGCATCAAGGATCTGGTGTAGCGTCCAAATGTGATCACAGAGAATAGCCAAAGCTCTGGAAGATTTTGGGGGTGAACGACAAGGGGCAAATATTACAGGAGCTAATGGGGCAAATGCTAGAGGGTGACTGACTGTGGCGCGAGGAACTGTCCTTTGTGTGAGCTTCTCCACCACCAAAATGCCTCTAGTCTCGCTGTTAATCTGTGCTAGTGTAAATGCTACAGCCTGGCATGTGACTCCTCCGCTGATTGTGTGTTTGGGAATTTTGAGTTTGAGCTAGCTCGCAACCCCCCAACCCCACCACACCCCTTCAGACACCATGACAACGATGCCACATAAGTGGAAGAAAAGCCTGGAGGCCATACCATGCTAGAACTCCTTACGGTCAGCTTCAGAGACAACGGGAGACAGCAAAGAGGCTTTTCAGACACATGACACCATCACCGCTCTGTATCCTCTCTGTTAATAATAGTCTTATAAGATATGAAACGTGCAACACCACGATGACAAATATTGACTTCTCTGACATTCATTCGGGGTTTGTTTTCTCTTTTTTTCCGGGTTGTGTTTTTTTTTTTTTTGAGCTTTGTTCATTCTGTTGGGGACACGTCCCGGATTCGGTTTCAATTTACAAGAACCGGGGGTTTCTGCAGACTAGGCAGCTACACTGGGGACAACACTCCTTCTTCCTACAGTCCCAGCTGTCCATCACAGACATAACAGAGTCCATCAGTGACATCACCGAGTGATAGACGCCGCCCACTTGGCCTGTGTCAAGATTGGGTAATGTGTGAGCAGGGCTGGACAGGCACAAGGGAGAAAGAAAACACTGGAGACAAGACGAGTCAGACGTGTGAGCCACATTCGCTTTGCATTTCAATCGCAGTTTGCTTTTTTTTTTTTTTTCCTCCCCCCCCTCCCCCCATAGTTTTCTTTTTGGGAAAGAACATGCCGGGCTGGTGTGAGAAAGGGGGTGCGGGTGGGGGAGGAAAAGAACCGAGGGAAAAGGAGTGGAGTCATAACGGAGGCTAAAGGAGGAATGGCATGAGCGAGGGATGAAAAGAAGAAAAACCAAAAACTAAGGCAACACAAGAGATGTGGCGAAAGAACTGCGTTTCAACAAAAGACAAACGACCCTGCAAAACCATGATGAAACGGACAAATTAAAGTAGGAGGAAAAACAAACAAAAAAAACTAACCAACAAAAAAAAAACAATTCAGAAGCTTCACGTATATACTGGAACTATTTTATCCAATTTGTTTAACTTAACCATTGCAAAATTGTTAAAATAGTTCACTTTTACATAGGCACCAAGACATTCCTTATAAGCTCACTAAGCTTACTTAGTCTAAACATTTAATGAAAAGCATGTGTAGCTGCCAATCTTGTGAGCTACTTAAAAAACCCCAACAAAAAACCCCCCAAAAAAGTATATACAAACACGTTGACATTCATGAAGACATTTCACCGAGCTCATGTGCCAGCCTCGCTGTGCCTGCTTGCCTTGTCCTGACCTCACCTGCCTGCCGCTGTGAAGTGCAGTGCTTTTGCCAGGCAGGGCTGCGAGAGCGTGTCCTACCTGAGCCGTCTCCCGGCGACGCCGCCGTGCGGCCGATGTTGCTCAGCAAGTGGTCGATGTTGGGGACGGGCTGCGACTGCACCGTGCTGTCCTGCTCGACAACAGCCTTTGGGGGGGAGATAAAGTTGCAAAGACACATTTGGTGCGGAGAGCGAACCATTTCCGCTACTTTTTACCAGAGCGGCTACAGCGGTTACGATTGGGTGTTTAGTTAACTGCCCTTAACGATGGGGAGAGGCGCGTTGTGGCCGTCATTCCCGATACAGGCAGTAAGGGCTGTCGAGGCACTTCTGAGGTCTCCTCTGAGGAGACGTGGCATACAGTCTTTTATATGGATACTCACTACAGGGTCCTCATCTCCGTCTTCGGTGAAGAACCAGTCATACTGTAACAGAATCGGGTGGATCCAGGAATGATCAAATGATCAAAGTCGCACATAAAACATGGTCTGGCATACAAGTAAACAGGCTCTCACATGCTGAATGAGGGTTTCCACTATCTTGTACTGGTCCGGCATGTGCTTGACCATGTGGGTCATGTTGTCTTCAGAGGTTCTGACCAGCGTTGGCCCAAACACGATCGCCAGGTTACGGGGCTCCATCTGAGAAAACAGTAAGGAATAAATACTCACCCATTCCCACGGTCCACTCCAGTACATTATATGTTCTATGTACGATTCAGATGTGTTGAAAGTCACACAATTCTTTTACACCCAAATATGTTTGATTTGAAGGTATACATTCTAGAATTTTTGGATATGATTAACATTTTTTTTAAAAAGCATTCAGTACAAACTTTTACAGTACTCTAGTACATTTTTGTGAACTCTAAATAAATAATTTCAAAGGAACCACCGATATTGGTCACTGCAATGTGAGAACGTGCTGAAGTGGCGGTCATTTCCTGGAGTCCGCACTAACGAGCAGAACTATCTAATTAGAAACGCTCAATTATGATGCAGGGGCACAGGTGAAAGTGAACGGCCGCCTGCGGCATTTGAACCGAGCACAGCTCTTAATTGCGATGGCACGCCCGCTCATCCGGCTTGGTCCTACCTTATTCTTCTCACAGTTCTCAGAGACGGTTTTCAGGTGGCCAGAGAGGAACTTGAGGGTTTCGTAGTGATGGCCGGGCAGCTCGCGGATCTACAGAGGAAGAGAACATGACGGGTATGGTTCTTTCTGCTCGCCGAGGCTGACCGCCTGAAATGTCATCGTTTGTTAAATGGGCGGTAAACGTGTGCTGCTCACCAGACACTTGAGGGCCTTCAACCGCTCCACGCCATCTTCCTTTCGATTGGCCTCAATGAAGTCAGAGTACTTTTCTGCAAACAGACATGAAACCTGATGTAGCTATACAACAAAGCACAGGCCATAAGCCAAACAAGCAACCAAGCAACTCTCAAACCATTTCACTGCGAGTTATACTGTATACGACTATGTATGTGACAAATAAACCAAACTTGAAACTTAAAAGCAGAAAAGAGGGAGAACCCCCCCCCCCCTTCCCCCAAAAAACCCAACAACTCCCATTACCAACTGTGTCCTCTAGGTGGTGCCCTCACTCTGCAGTAAAACTAAACCATAAGGAAGTTCAACTGCTTCAAAAGGGAAAATCCCATTAATTTCCCAAACTCTTAACTCAAAGCATGCTAACAATACACAGTAAAAGACTAATGTGCCTGTTTCATACCATTAGTAAACAGAGGATCTGGGAGTTTCCTGAAGAAGGATTTGAGCAAGCTGCTGATCACGTTAAGATCTCGCCATTTCTACATGAGGAAGACAAAGAGAGTGAGTGAGAGTGAGGGGGAGAGAGGTAGAAAGAGAGAGAGAGTGTGTGTGTGTGTGTGTGTGCGCGCATGCGCACACAGGAACTCTTTAGAGGCTGCGTGTATATAGCAGAGGTGTGTAACCACTGCACATTTAGGCTGTGATTTCTGACCGAGTATACTGAGCGAGTGTCATGGGAACAGAGCCTCCCACTTAGTCCAAGGGAGGCACCAGGTTTCAAAACAGCAACTCGGCGACAGATTTTGTGAGGAACCACTGGCCGTCCACTCACGTCATCCTGTACGTCAATGTCACTAATTCCCTTGGTGTCCAGCTCCTCCTGCATGCTGGAGATGGCAGCGTTGTTTCCCGGGACTCTGTAGATGCCAGTGTACTCCAGGCCTCTCTCTTCAACCAGCTTACAGCATACCTCCACTATCAGAGGCACATACTACACACCCACACGCACACAGACGCGCACGTGTGAAAAACAAAGCAGCCCGACAGAAAAGGCTCTGTGTTGTACCGAACCCCTGGTTTGTCATTGTGTCACGTTTTGAGCTCTTACCCTGTTGTTGTGTGCTGGGGGGCAGCTGTCCAGCCGCACTCCGAACGTGACCCCCGCAGGGCACTTTTTCTCCGGTTTCTTCTTCAGCCCTGGAAGCCCTCTCTTCCACGCGGCTTTGTCCCTCGGAGGACTGCAGTCATCTGGGATACAGCATGCCTCGTACATTGATATCTTTTACTAACGTGAAAGCGATGACTCTGCGCATGCATGTGTTTGTGGTGTGGGGTGTGCAAGTGTGGTTATCAAGCTGTGATGGTAATAACTGGGAGCATGTCTGTACCGAGGCTCTGGTGTCTATATACCCCTAATAGCCTGCACCATATGTTGTGCTGAAGAACTGACTTCTGAAATTGACAGAAGGTGTCAATACTCTGAATGTGCATGTGTCTGCGTGTACCTCTGCTGTTCCTCTCCTGCTCGGTCCTCGTGGAGTGTGTGCTTTGGCCCTTGTTGCCCGTCACCCCGAGCAGAGTCTGTTTAATGCTAAGAGACTGTCGCAAGGCTTTGGGGGAAGGCTCAGTCTTAATGGGGGGAGTACTACACACACACACACACACACACACACAAAAATGAGCAACATGATGATAAAAAAAACAAACAAACAAAAAAACAACAACTAAAGAGCAGAACATTCTTTTGCCGCATGGCCTCACCTCATAGAAATGTACTCTTTGATCTTCCTGTTGATCAGATCAGTGCTCGTCACGGCCGCGTTCTGCACAGATGAACAATGACAAAACAAGCAGAGAAAAGGGAAAGTAAGGAGGCATCCAAGACCTGCTCTCAGAGCGCTACCGCTCACCATACAGGGAGACGGAGGCAGAGCCAGCCACAACCCGAGGGCCTGCACTTCAAACTCACACCTTCAGCAAACAGTGCCCTGCCTGGTCTTCACTCCCGCGCTGATCGATGACAAAAGCATTGCGCGCTGCATGGGGCGTGAGCTGAATTTACTCTGGTCTATTGAGAGAAACCTGATGCTTACAAGTTGGGAGTTTCAGAGTTCTCCGAGTTTCTCACAAGGATCTGTTTAGATACATGTAACGGGTAACACCAATATCTAGGTAATCTGTAGATCCTCTGGTATGTCAAAGCTGCTGACACACTATATGGCCATAATTATGTGGACCCCAGATAATACCTATACAAGCTTGCAAGGCAACCCATTCCAAAGCAATGGACATTAATATGGAATACACCCTGCATCTATAATGGCCACATTTTTTTGAGAGAAGGCTTTCCACAAGATTCTGGAGTGTTTGGGAGTGTTTATCCATTCATTCAAAAGAGCATTTGGGAGGTCAGGCAGGCTGTTGGATGAGAAGGCCTGGCTGACAGACGACGGTCCACTTCATCCCAAAAGGTGTTTATTTGAGGTCAGGGTTCTGTGCAGGCCCCAGGAGGTCCCTTACCCTTCACTGGAATTAAGGGGCCTAACCCAAACCCCAGAAACCAGGCCCAGACCATCATCATCTCTTCTACTCCGAATTTCACTGTTGTCGCCAAGCATTCCCATAGGACGTTTTCTCCTGGCATCTGCCGAAGCCACATTCCTTCACTGCACAGCCAGATAGTGACACGTGAGTCATCACTCCAGAGAACGTTTCCATTGTGAGCCGCTGCGTTACAGCACTCTAGCCAGTGCTTGGCTTTACTCTATACGCTACAGTAAGACCCTCGCTACTGCCAGTGTTCGTTTATGGAGATTGCAGGGGTGTGTGGCTCAAACACTTGATCTCAGTAATTAAAAGGGGTGTCCACATACGTTTTGCCATATGGTGCATATTACCCAACCATAGCCATTACACAGTGCATACTACCTAACCGTGAATAATGCATGCAAAATTTTATCATTCACTCCAGAGCCGACTGCCTAGCCTATTTCCCTGTGGTCCTGTTTGTTTGTTTAATCAATTGTAAAGTGATCTGTATAGATTATTGTATCATGTTAACAGTTTACTCAGGAAAATGGATTGTAAGAAGGAATGAAAGTTGACTGTGACTTGTCACAGACAATCTGTCAACAGATCATGGAATTAAATCTAAATACTCAATAAACAAAACACTCTAGTTCCAGAGAGACCAAAGCACTATACACTTCAGCACTACACACTGATTCTGTTCTGGGTGTGTCAGAGCAGGGTAGGCAGTAATCTGTGCTGTCGTGTGCCTCTCCAGTATCTGAGTCGGTTACCCGTATTTTAGCTGGAGAAGAACCATGTAAAATAGGACTTCTAGAAGCAGATCTTTCAGAACTGTCTGGCGATTCACACATTGAAAAGCATTTGTATTCCTTGGGCATTCATAACCAGTACTGTGTCCTACAACAACAACAACAACAACAACAACAACAGCAGCAGCAGCTCCTGTCTATTCCCAAGATTAATCATGCAACATCCCAGAACTGACAGGCTCTAAAAGCCTGCAGAGAGGCGTGGCCACCTACCTCCTCGTCCAGGTTGCTGTTCTCCTGGATGACACGGATCCAGGACAGCATGTCGTCACGCCCCTCGGCCTGGAACAGGTACTCGCAGTCGGACGTGGTCAGCCGCAGCACGTTCTTGCGCTTGGTGTCGCTGTAGGAGATGTCGATCAGGCAGGCCTTGACGCTCACCGGCTGGGGCTCGTCCTCCAGCTGGGAGTTGACGTGCGCCAGCGCCTCCCTCCTGTCCTTATACAGGTAGAGGGAGTGACCACGCAGCACAGCATACATCTGCTTCCATGGCCGCATGCCTCCGCCCACACGCTGCCGAGAGGGGGGGGAGAGAGAGGCCGACACAAAAATTGCACACGGCATCCTCAGTCATAAGATTTTCTGGGGACAAGGAAGACAGCAGGGCTGTGAGGAATAGTGGCCTCCATACTTTGCTCTTGTCCATGATGAGCTGTCTGAAGTGCAGCCAGCCCTCTTTGGAGGAATCCGTGAAGATGTCTGAGGAAGAATCTCTTCTGGAACAGGAGTCATCGGAGGACTTGTGTCCATCCAAAGCCTACAGCCGCACACCAGGAGTCAGATAACACACGTTTGACGCCTTACACGGGCAATGGTATCAACATCAACACAATATGCCATTTTCATTTTAGAATTCATCATGCAAACATTCATCATGCAAACATTCAAGTCACCAGGAACCAGAAAGGCCCAAGCTCTGCTTGCTTTGCTGTTTGCTTCAGGGAATCTTTGGAAAACCCTAGCCAGTAGTGTGGATCATAATTTGAAATGTAAAGTAAACAGCATGTTAAAACTAAATGCATTCTTTAGCATATTAAAGATGGGTGGAGTGGTGACAGTAATGAGTGTGGTTGCTATAGTGCTGTGATGGCTGTATAAGGACATCTCACCTTCTTGAAAACCTTAAGACTTGACTTACTGGAACGCCTAAACCATAAACAAACAAAACAAGGTAAACAGACATCAAATTCACTGCCTTCCTGAATATCTGTGGTGTGTGTGTGTGTCTGTCTCTCACAGGTTGGTATTATGTACTTACCCTCCTTCCTCCTCCCTGTAGTTGTCTAAACCCTCGTCGTAAGATTTGGAGCGTTCTTTTTTGGTTCCACTTTGTTCCAGAATAGCATTCCTGAGGGACTCTGTGCACAGATACACAAATTCAGGGAGAGGTCAAACGCACCAACACACATGCACACTGACATGTTATAAGCTGTCACAATAACAGCTGTATACACCTGTATGTCTTCATGGTCAAGACTACTACATTTGACATTTGAAATCAACAGTATAAACGCGTGCGTGCACACACGCACACGCACGCACGCGCGCCAACAAAACCAACAAATCTTCTGTCACCCTGGTCATGGGAGAGCTGCCGGCGCATGTGGGGGCTGGGTGTTTTTGGACTCTGGGTGTCCGTCGCTCCGGCTGAAGCTGACGAAATGACGGCCGAGGCTGGAATGTGGGTGCCACCGCGGTCCACGCTTGGACTGGCGGGCTCATCTGCGAATACCAAAGCGACAAACGCAGCTAAAACAGCTAATAAGCAAGATGACAATCTCAGTCCCAACAATTGTATGTATACATTTCTGTGAACACTAAACTTAAAATACAGGAACCAAGAAACTAACTAAAAACTGCATGTAACTGATGCACATGGCACATGTACAGTGCGGTCAAACTCAGGACAGAGTCTGATGGGGTTTGCTGTAGTTCAGCAGATCGTTATACAGTTTTAAAAAAACTGAATCTGAGCCTTCCATGAAACCTACATGCAGTCGTACTGATGACAAGTTGGCAAAGGACATAGCATTGCTGCTTTTCTCTGAACACAGAACAAAAATATTAAAATGATACAATTGAATGAGATCTGTATATTCATGTGAACTGGAAAACAGTTATGTGGTTGTGGATGCCTTATTAACAGCTACGTTTTAACAGGTACAATGGACTGCGAAATTCACTTTGTGAGGCTGAGTGGACTGACAGCTATGATTTAAACACACGCCCCCAGAACACTCAGCACTAGTCACACTGGGAACGTCCAAGCTTTCCAGTGTGAATCACTCAAAATTCCTGTGATTTGTGCAGGAAGCATTCAATGATTAGTGCTAAAGTAACGTAGTGGGAACGGTGCTATGCCAAATGCACTGCTGATTAACTGCGCTAACTGCTTCAGGAAATTACTTAACTGCTTCTTAGGTTTGACAATCTAGTTTTGGGGATTACAATCCATCAGAACCAGGCCACCAGCCATTTGATAGCCATGCTCAAATACGACCCAATTTCCCAGTTAAGAAATGTATTCGGCCCTAAATTACAAAGTGTACAAGACTAACACTGCCAAAAGCTCATGCTGAAACTTTCTTAGGAATGAGGACGGTTTTATCTGTCCCATTTGAGAGAGCTAAAAAACTCTCGAGGTCCTGTGAAGTCCTGAGTTCTGAAAAAGCCCAGAGTACAGAGCTGCTCTGTACTGCCAAGGGGCTCGAGCTGCTAAAATTAAAGCGCGTGCCCTAGTTCCAGCCTCAGCATGGCTCCTGAACACGGCCAAGGGGAAGGTGTTTAAGCACCCCGCAGAGCTGTGTCACAGAACACCACCAGGTCCTACAGCTCTGTCTATGGACTAATCGTAGGACACTAATGTTTTGGTTTTGTTTGTTTTAAAACCAGGCTAGCCATAAGCTAACATTGCTGAGCCACCTGATCGCAAAATTCAAAACTTACAAATAATTTGTATTCACAGCTGACAGATACATCAGCAAACAAAGCCTACTCAGCGCCAGTGTTACTTACAGATCTTTATGCCAGCAAAACACAAACGGAGACCTAATTCTGAACAGAGTTGGTATTGAGGTCCTGAAGGCAAGCAACTGTATGACTAGCCACTGTGCAGAGGATGTCTGCCAAAGATGGCGGACTATGGAATCTTCCAAAATATTGCAGGGTTTCACATAATATTCTCTAGCAGTCAGCCTGTTCAGTTCTTCAGCCATGGACTTAGCCAATCAGGAATCCGTATGCTTTGATGAGCTTTGGGGTGGCTCAGCTTGGGAACATACAGAAACAGAGGTTGCGGGAAAAGATAAAGAACCATAACAATGGCAAGAGGACTTCAAATTCTCCTGCACAGAAATACCAACTTGCTCTGAAGTCTTGCCCTGCTGCAGAAGGTTTGCTGTTCTCCGAGTGAGACCTCATTTTAGCAGCCTGCTCACTGGTGGTGTCTATATGCACAAACCTCACTGACATCACTTCCCACACCTTCAGAAGCCATGGAGCGACAAAGGTGAGCAATGCAAAGTTTTCCTTGTTTGGCTTTATCCAGGCTAGTGACAAATGTAGTCATCTGATTTAAAATAAAATAAATCAAAACAAAAACAAACAAACAAAGTCTCACACATTCAGTTATATTCAAGCAATCCCTGCACTACACAAATGCATGTATACTGCTGTAAGTGATTAGCTGGAAGCTAACATCTCGATTCACACACAACATAATCAGCCTTTGAAATCTCCTCAGAGAGACATAACTGGATTAAAATGTCCAAAAGCAGTAGATGAACAGTGCGGCATGTGGAACAGGCCTAACCCACCATTGCTTGCTGTAGAGGACTCGGTAAGCTCAGAATGTTCGAAGATGTGTGGAAGAGAACAGCTTTAATGTGGTGGCACAAGTGTAATTTAAAATCTTTAAAAAAAAACAAACACCTCTTTATAGGGGTACAGCCTAGAGCATTTCCTGAGTCTTATACACAAGGGAAGAATCGCAAATATTTATAGCTCTTCCACTTATCTACTTTGTGCACACAATAAAAATGATAGATTTTGATTATATTGCTATCGATATTAATATCTTCCAATATGTTAAAACACAGTGGGGTACACCTCCTAAGATTTGGATAAAAATGGACCTATATTATTTTGAGCAAAATTATTTACATTTCTTGAATTATATGAATGCAGTGATTCATCAAAACACCCACAGAAGCCTGCTCAGGAAACTCAGCATACCAAATATGTTCCATAAACTCATGTTCGTCACGTCATGCGCCATTCTATACTGCCTAAGGCCTTATAACCAACACAGAATCAAAGTTAGAGTCGTGCGTCATACACAGGCCTGCATTTGTGACCTCAGTTCAGTGAGAACCTTCTACATGCTTCTGTTTGGTTAGTCCACACCGAATGAGCTTCCATTAAAGTAAACTGTAGCCTCATTCTTATATTCAACAAACTTTGCCAAGACAACTGATGCACATATTCTTGAGCCATCAGAAGGGGCGAGCATGGCCATTCTTGAACAACGAACTCTTCATAAAAATAAAGAATGTAGACCGCACACTACCAAAAAAGAGCAAACGTTTTAGCTTGGATGCTCAACTGACAATAGTATGCAAGCTGAAACGTTTGCTCTTTCTTCACTGGTTGGCATAAGATCATATTAATGGAATAAAACTGATCAATACTTCTGTTTATCTTTTCTGGTAGTGTGCGGGTGACAAGCTTTATTTTTGTGGGCATTCTACTATTTGCTTCACATACCTACAGCAAATGTTTTTTAGTCCGTTTTCTTGGATTGTCCACAACTACAAATCTTTTGTTTTTCATCGAGAATCATGAACTGTGACAATCGTTTGATAAGCCTCCTGGGCAATTACCTTTTACATAAACAAATAAACATTTTACACCATACAAAAGATGCAATGCTGTATTCAGTAGTAATTCAAAAATGTAAGCGTATCCACACTGGAGACCAAACTGACCATCCTGCGTCAACTGGAGCTAGAGCCTCTGGCACTCTTTACAGGACTGACATGGGCCTGCCTCGCCTGACCACAGGGGGTCCACCAGTTTCTCAGGTTCAGACAGGGAACCGGAGAACCTACTGCAGTTTTGCCCTTTCCACAATGAACTGGTCCACTGTGTCATCTGCAGAGTATAAACTATACTGCTAAATCCACTTCTGCTGTCTCTCCTAACAAGTACTGCTTGATGAGAATGTCCAAATAAACCTGTCAGATGCACAGGAAAGGGATGAGGCACCCTTTAAAGATTAAATGCACCAGAGACCACAGAGCCAGAAGCACTTGAGAGCAGCAGTCACAGCGCGGTGCGTCAGCCTTCCGGCAGGGATGATGAATGGAGACCCGATTGGCCGCGGTGTGAAGCAACATGACGGGACAGGTTCTCAGAGTCCGCAGAAACAAGCGGCTTGGTCAGGGGTTGTGTTCTCAGGCTGCTGGGAGATGAATGGTGCTGCAGTTGGGTCTGGGTGAGGAGGGGCATTGTGCACACCTGTTACCAGGGCACCAACTACTATGGACCCCACAGCTCTGAACATCAGATCAGCAGCAATATATCTGTTGTTTTACATTTATGGTCAAACTAGTATCTAGATGTTTTCTCAATGCATTTAAAAGGCCAAAGATATCATGTAGGGTCTGGTGGCTTATATGACCATTACAAAAGACCTGCAGGAATCATTTTTTGAACTACTGTAATTAGAAACAGCTACATATTGGCCTTTCCATGCCAACTCACCTAGTTCGTGTTGTGGAGTTTCTTGATTAAGTAAAACATCATGTGAAAACGTCTATTAAATTCAGACAATGCAAAATCCTATAGCTCTACTCTAAATGCCATTTTAGTTATTAATTTTTTAAGTTTGGCCTTCTGAGCTTAATTATAACTTTGCTATTCTTTGTATGCGTACTTTGTACACGTTTTTAAATTTGTACTCAATATCCAAGAAAAGGACATTTCGCAGCATGTATTCATGTAAATAGTTGTTGCTGAATGTTTTACAATAATCAAATATAATTTTTACTCAAATGAAGACTCATTAATTTTCTAAAATTGAATATCGCCACTAGTTTTTACTTTCTTGCAACCAAATTTTGTTCCTCTGTAGTATTAATATATTTGTCACATCTATTAGTAATTTGGTGCTGCATCAAAAAAATCAGTGTCACAGACCTTGATAAATATAGCTTCAGAGCTGAAAATCCCACTTTAAGATATTTTGACTGTATATATTCCCAAAAAGGATTATTCCAATTTCGTTAAAAAAAACATTTATGGGAAAGTGTTAATATGCATGTTCTATTGCGCCGCCTTCATTTAATATCTATAAAAGAACATTTCTTACAGTTGTGATGGTGGACAAAGCCAGAGGATAACCAAATATTAAACATTATTGAAGTCAAGAAAAGAAATAACATTGAGTCTGAAGAAAGCTACATTTCACCAAAAGTACCTCTGGTGATGCAAACAAACTGTGGCATCATCTGTTAAGTCACAACAGCTTCTTCTCAACCTCAACAGTTCCTTGTCAGCCACCAACTCAGTCAAACTTGAAAGCTGAACCATTAGTGTAGGTTGTCTTGAGACAGTTTCCCACTTCTTGTAGGTTTTTCCAATAGAGTGAGGCTCCATGATTTCAATGTAAAATCAAATTAAATTTATTTGGATTGCACTCTTTCATATATTTCTGGGTATGTAGCAACCCATTCGGCAATCAGCCCAAACCTGTTTCAGGTGGGATTAGCCCAGACATGCGTTATTGTTTTCCAATACATCTAGAAATTAGTTGAGCTGTACCAATTTATGTACAAGCTGTAACCTGTTACTGTTAATTTCTTGACCCTAATGAAAACCAGGTTCAGCATGCATCACACATAGAAAACCCTGAAGTCAACATTGTTTTAATTAGTTATTTGAACTATGTATAATAAATCTTGAAAACACTGAATGTGATATTACAGCCAATAAAAATAATGAAAACCTATTTTCTAAGATATTAAAAAGTAATATACCATCTTCAATTCTTTTATATAATAATGAACACTTTTCCATTAAAAAAGGTTTCAAGGAAATTGGAATAATCCTTATTGAGAAAATACAGTCAAGTATATTAAAATGCCTTAAAAAGTGGGGTTTTCAGCTCCAAAGCTATATTTAGCAAGATCTATGGCACCAAATACCTTCTAGATGTGATGATACTATACAGAAACAAAATCTGGTTGTAAGAAAATAAACTAGGCATTACGTTTTTGGTAAAAAATGATTTGTTCATATGAAGTGCTGTCTGTGCCGATAAAAAAAATACTCAGGCAATTAAAAAAAATAAATCTCAGGTAACGTGCATCTTGTAACTATGACGGACCACGCAACTATACAGAGTTTACTTGCCGCCTGGCTAGCTATGAGGATTATTTTTGTTTACCTCCACATTTAACCATAGTGAGGAAACAGCTGCCTATCTTAATACCGCCAATCTGTCCTACAATACATTTTCAAGCTATTGATTTTTTCTTTAGTCATCAGGTTAGGTTGGGTCTCCCTACACCTTTATCTACTTAAGCAAAAAATCCAGGATTTAACACATTGTGTGTCGCATCATTTCCTGACTCCACTGTGTTTGAAGTGAGAAACACAAAAATTAACACATACCAGAACTAGAACTAAACCCCAAAACTATGAGACAAACAAATCTGGTTTATTATTTCCCCTAAATTCAATGTTTCTACATCTTTTCGCTCACTGCCCTCAATTTCTGATTTGTGCTTCCTTGATTATAGTGTGTAATCAAGAAAGAATGTGTCATTGATTTTTATGAATGGTATGTCTGATTCCACACTCCCAGGTATACAACCCTCCACAAGTTCACAGGACTTGCGTCGGATGGTTTGGTTGTTCCCGATCATTACTTGGAGGGGTGCACTGGGTGATCTCTCCATGTTCTTGAGGCATGTCTTGGATTTGACATGAGCATGGCAGGTGTCTTTTCGTGTTCAGCCTACAATACTAGAAAAACTGTTACCCTGATTCATAAGTCATCTGTGTACTGTGCTATGAATTGTGTCGTTAAGACTGATATCCTCATCAACATTACCCCCCTGCAACTAGCTAACCCACACACATCATGATGCATGCGCACCAAGAGAGAATAATAACAGAGAGGTCATTAAAAGAATAAAGCACAAATTATTTAAAACATTTCCAAATTCCCTTCCATGTCCGAATTCTGTATTTATGTTACAATTCCATTATTCCATGTTCTCCATATTGCGGAAATCAAAGGGCCCAGCAAACTTTTACCCTACTGCCTGGACGTTTTATTATTATGAGAATGAACGTGACACCTACTGCACGACCAAAAATTTTACTACATATATTTATAAGTATTTAATATATTTCTATATATAAATTAATTTAAAAAATAAGAATACAGTCAATCACACAAAAACTACAACAAAGCCCACAGGGACCATCAGGCAGCTAAGTGGTTATTGATTTGCAAACAATAAAGACTCCTGGAGCCCTACACCAATCAATTACCAATGACTTAACTACTTAGCCAACATGTAGTATCTTAGAGCACGTGCATACAGATGTGGAACTGGAAAATACCCTGTGTGGGGTCACTGTGCTCAGCTGCGCTTATCCCATGGTGTATAGGGAAAGAAATTCTACACCGGACAGGCACGTGCTTACTTAGCTATCCCTCAGCCAAAACAACATTAAACATGGGCATGAGCTTGTGTCACTTGTATTTCCCCTTTCCCACAAGTCATCCAAAATCTTACACATAATGGAGCAGATACAGAAAGACACTATTTAGACCACAGATCAGAGACTGCGACTTTGTGGATGTGTGGATTTAGATATTTGCAAATTTGTATTAATTACGATAGCTAGGCTGCTCACACGGATTACTACTCCCCCCACCCCCCATCACGGGGATCGTCCACTCGGTTAATCTTAATCCACAAACTGGACACACCACGTTACTCTCACATAGCTATACACTGCTGGCCAAAGCTTCTTGCCCAGCACTGTTGCCATAGCGACGTGGGCTGCACTTACCAATAAAGGGGATGGAGTCGAGCGACTCGTCCAGGTTGCTGGAACAAGCGGAGGAGTCCCTCTGCTCACCCAGCCGCCTCATGTGCACTTCACGGCGTGCATCGTTGGGCAGCCAGCACACGCCGCCCCCTGCTGGCTCTGCCACATCGGTGTCGTTCACGGCCAGGATGTAAGAGGGGTGGCGCAGCGGCTGGGACGCGCTCTTCCCCGCCGACTTGTCCCGCAGGACCACACCTGCCACCGGGCCGCGCCCGTTCACCGGTAAGCCCTTGAGGTCCCGCGGGTGCGGCCGCTGTGACGGCGCCTCTGCCTGCTGCGTCTGAGGGGGAGGGGCAGAGCAGGAGGAAGACCTCTGCCCCACCGGCGCCTCCCTCCCCGCCTCCGGGCTCTGCATCGTCTCTGCTCGGACCCTGGACTGCTGTCCAGCCGCAGGCACGGAAACGCGAATGCTCATGGCAGCTCTTTGGTCCTTTGGCTGGGGCTCTTTGGCCTGATTTTTGCCAACACGTGACAATCTCTCGGAGGGAACAGGAGGGGGCGGGACATCTGTTCTGGAGCTCAGCTGGTGCGGAGCAGCCCTTCCCCTGATGCTGCTCCCGTACGTGACGGCGTGTGGATAAAGCATGGACCTCTGAGGAAGGGCCTGCCGGCTGGGCCGACCACCTTGGTCCACCCTGCCGCAGCCCCTCCGCTCCCCGGGCCGAGGCACCAGCTCTCCGTGCTCGGCGTAGTCTGGACTCAGCACACGGGGCTTCCGAAGGAGGCCGTCCGAAGACACGCTGCGAGGAGGCCAGTCGTGCGGCCGTGCCGTGCCGCCCGCCCGGTCCTGCGAGGCGCTGCGGGGGGCGAGTGCGGGCGGCCCCACGTACGAGCGCTCATGGGACGTGCTCCTGCGGCGGAGGTTGCCGGGCCAGGCGGGCGGCAGCGCGCAGAGTCCAGCTCCTCGAGAGCTCTGGGCAGCGGCTCGCAGGCTGTCTAGCCGCTCCTGGATCGTCCGGCTGTACGAGTGGAGGCCCTTGTGGTCGATGTACTCCCTGTAGGTCTGGTACGTCCGCCAGTCGATGTTCTGGCGGGTGGCAGGCGAGACGACGGAGGAGGCCGGAGAGTAGTGGATAGGCGCTGCGGTGTAAGGGTCTCCGTGGTAACCCGACATGTAGGCATCAGCGTTGCGAGCGTGAAGGTATTGCGGTCGGCCGCCGGAGACTGCGCCGGGCCTGGACTTCGCCAGGAGCGGCTCCGGGCCGACAGGAGCGTAGTCTGCCCTGCTTCCGGCTCCCACGTGCCCCAGGTGGATGTCGGGGGGGGCCACCACCACTGTCCGCACGCTGTCGTTGCACACGTACACAGCCGTCTGCGGCAGGGGCAGCCGAGGCGGGGGCGACGGGGGCACGGATATCTCCACGCGGTAACCCAGGTCAGGCGCAAGGCCCCCTGGGGGTGGCGTCTCCGCGGCCTCAGCCATGCCCAGGGGTTTACAGTCTACTCGCGGGTAGCATATGGACGGCGGCTCCGGGATGTGACGAGCGTGTCCGCTGTAGGCGTCGTGCCCTTTAAGGTAGGCATCCTGGGAGTACGCCTGCGAAAGAGAGAAGGGGGCTCGTGTCAGAGAGAGTCAAGGCACACAGCAGACACGCGGCACGCTGCTGGAATACTGGGCACTCATCTTTGAAGATAACCAGAACCAACAGAAGACTGCAAACGCTCTACTGTGCGGGGGAGGTTCGTGCTGCAGCTTGTGTGTGGGAGTCTGACAGGTCACAAGTGTGAGCAGCACTGCTTTTCCAAGCTAAGAAATTTTACACTACTCACATTTTAAGCAGCTACCAAAATTTGCTGGGGTGCTAATCAAGCAGAGAACGCACATATTTCCAGACAACAATACAAGCTGAACAGAAGAGGGGAAAAAAAGGACTAAAAACCAAAAGCACTCAGCCATCAATGCAGCACAACAGTGCCGCTATCTAATCTCACTGGGTTAGTCAAACAGGTAGCCACTTCCCTATGAATTCCATTGTGGTGGTGGTCAGATGATTTGATCGTTAGCCTCCATTTCACATGCTTAATTCGACAACCGCCGAGCACACAAACCCACAACAGAGCCCAAAATTAACGCAAAAGCTAAGACTCCACAGTTCTAACTGGTATACATTTTAGCTTGTATGTCTTTGTATGTCCATTTGTTTTGTACCCACCGATCGGGTCACCGCCCGAGTCCGCAGGCACACAGATGCCGGGGGTGGTCGGCTGCTTCCATTAGCCACCGCGCTAAATCTGACTTCAGTTATCATAACTTAAAAGACCTATGATCAAGAGCAAAAGGCTACTGCAAACTCTCCTGCTAAAGCTCTAAAAATGAAAAACAACCACCAAATTAGAGATTCCATTTATTTGTTGTTGGTATCGTGACGAGCTCGTCAAGTCTCCGAATTGCGGCGCCGTTCAACCTTGCTGCGCTGGCTACAAAGCAAGCGCGGTGGACTTTCACCTAGCATACCTGTAGGGTCACGTTCCACTTCTTACGCACACCTGAGCGAGCCGAAGCAGACCTGATTGGTGGCGGACCCTGGCCCCTCCCTTGGCGAGGCACCACGGGCGGCGTGTGGAGTTCCAGAGGTCAAAGTTCGGCGGCGGCAAGCAGCAACCGGTGAACGAGTAGGGTGAGGCTCGGGGAACACACCTGTCGGCGTCAGCCGAGCAATACCACCCAGCCCTACATCAAACAGGTACTACGGGTTCCACAGAGCTGCAGCCAAGACATGCCAGGAGCTACGCGTAACAGCAGCAGCAGCTGCTGCAGCTGCCAGGGACACGAAGCCTCGGTCGACAGGCAAGCCGAGCGTGCAGACATGCATGACGCCTGCGGATGAGGTGATGACAGCACACGGTCGTCGGTCCGTCCGTCCGCTTACCACGCTAATCTCCCATGAAAACTGCAAACGTTACATCACGGAGTGGCACGGGAAGAGGTGGGTGGGTGGGGGGGGGGGGTCACGGCGGGAGAGCAGAGGCGCACAGGTTAAAAGACGGCTAAACCAAAAAGGAGTCGGTCCGAGTCCAGCCTCTCTGTGTGTCTCTCCTTCACCGAATGATTCTGGGCGAGGCGCTAAGAACGCGGCGTGGCGGCAGTGCCGTGGCTGAAGAGGGATGATGAGGGGGGAGAACCGTGGGGAGACCGGCGCGTCGGCGAAGCCACCTGCTCGCGCTCGGCGTCGAGGTGGCTACGGGCAGCCTCCAGCGGCAGGAGCGGCAGCGATCGCCTTCCCATCTCTCTCTCTCTCTCTCTCTCTCTCGCTCTCTCTCGCTCCCCGTCCGCGGCCAGATTACAGTCAGCGCGTGCAGACACTTTCGCGCTCCCTCGCTCGCTCCCGCAGCTTCGCCCTCTCTCTCCCGCTCCTCAGAGAGCTGCAGCCATTCACATGACGGAGGCAGCAGCTTGATTATACATTCTGTTCGCATGGCACATCTCCCCCTCCCCTCCCGCCTTGCCTTCTCTCTCTCTCTCTCTCTCGCCTTAGTCACACGCGCGTGTGTACAACACACGAAGGAGGAGGACGACACGCAGAGCAATCAGCTGATCCAGTCTGTTCTTCCACGTCTCTCTCCCACGTCTTTCTCCCGGTGAAAGCAATCGTGTCGTTTCATATGGTCTGCCGTATTTGTGCACTGATGGGCCTCCGCCCCTGTCTCTTTAACGTCGAATCCTCCCGCACAGCTGACAACCCCGTCTGGACAGGCAACATCACTGCCTTATTACACGGCCGGAATGTCATCCTCCCGCCCTCCGTCGCGCGCGCGTGTGCGCCTGCGCGCACATCAGAAAACAAAACCACAGCAACAGATGTGAGCAGGAGAGACAGAAGACAAAGGAGGGGGCAACGTTTACAGCAGTTGGACTGTCCCTGAATGTGAAAAGGGCTCTATAGGCAAACCTGCCTTACATGTCATTTAACATGAAATAACAGTGAGGACATACACTGCATGCCTGCATTTTGCCTAATTTGCATCCAATATTTTGCCCTTAGATGATGATGATGATGATCATCATCGTGTATTTGAACAGTTAGGTGGAAACGGGTTAACTGTGACTGATTTTCAGGGGTTGGGTTAGGCCAAATAGTATTTAACACACATCACTGGTCCAAATGAAATACAGAAAATATAGCTTTCAAAGATTATTTAACATTCTAAAACCTAAAACATTCAAAGATGATGATAAAAATCCAAAGTTCAAAGCCTTAATACAACCATTTATGCTGGTCTTGGTTAACCATGTAGTAACATGCACTGATTATTGTAAAACCAATGGTGTTCAGTGTTTATTATTATTGCATACATTAGACAAGCACACTAATGCCAACGACTGCAGAAGAAATACAGCTCTTATGCGGTGCTTGGAGTGTGTGTGTGTGTGTGTGTGGGGGGGGGGAGTTGCTCTGCTCTGTGGCAGATATTGTGCTTATGCAAAAGCAGGCTAGGATACAGAAATAGCCTAGAAATTGCGCAGCAAAAATGCACATAATTGAAAATAGCAAATAAATTTTAGCTAATAGTTTCTAAACATTTAGCATCATTATAATGGGTGGAAAAGTCAGCATTAAAGCAGCATTTGCAGAGCTCTGCCTGAGAGAAAACCAAATCTGGCCAGCTGCATTAAAGTTGCTTTACTTATGTACCACCTGTTATACAGCACACGATTTGCATATTTATCTTGTTAGTAGCTTATCTACAAATTCTTAGTTTAAACAGCCCAAATAAAGAGCAAAGCGCAGGGAACCGCCCACCCTCGACCGCGCATGCCCTGGTTTACAGCAACGGAGGCTTTCTCTCCTGTTTACTAGGGTTATTAGGACGAAATTTCTGTTACCTGCAAAGCCCTCTAACCATGCACTATATACAGAAATTTTGCACCCTGCCTGTAGCCCAAGCCTTGAGTATTTACATTTACATCTGCGCATGGACAATGGGCTTCATACAAGATTTCACTCATACTGTATTTGTAAAGTTGTCCCATAAGACTCTGCCACATCATGATGAACACACTCAGCTTCAGGAACTAAAACGTCAAAAATGACTAAAAAAAATGACGTAGCACATCTTCCACCACCAAAATAGACACACGAGGGTAGGTGTCCCTGCTATGTTGATTTAGAAGGGTATTCATAAAAATCACTTCCAAAAGTTAAAAGAGCAACTTCATGGCATTAAAGACCGAAGTCCCACTTATAAGAACCAGTAAACTAAACACGCACGAGCAATTTACTAACGAATGCTTTCAAGCGAGCGCTGCTTACTCAAGGTCCTTTCTCTAAAAAACTACGTCCAACATTCGACAGAACTGTAAGCTATCAGGATTGACCTCATTACATAAGCCACTCTGAATCTAGACTGATGGAACAGCAAACCTTTTTGCATCTGGACGTCAACAACGAGCATGCTGGTAAATCGGCCCTGGCCAAAGGCAGTCAGGAGAGCAACAACCATATTCTCCACTTAATGGAGCCAAAAGAGAAAGCTGCTGTATTTCATTTTTCAACTGATAATGGCATACCAACTTCAACGTCTGTCTAAACAGCTTCAGCTATTGTTACTGGCATTTCCGCGGAACACTGAAAGATTGCAGTAAAGGCACGCGTGGCAAGTAAAGGTTGAGGGCTAAAACATGAGTAAGATAAAGCCGAAATGAGGAGAGAAATGGAGGAATGAAAAACCAACTGCTGGATCAAGTTGGTCTTTTTTCCTGAAGGAGGTAGCCTGTTTTAAACGGGGGTGGCTGCTATCATAATGGAATCATATGACCAAACCTTACACCTGACCCTCGGAATAGTTCACCAGGAAACACATGTCAATGCAATTCAGAAAAATACCCTGACTACTCACGCTATTAGAAAGATTATAATTACAGAAAGTCTTTCCATGCACATTTTGTGTGGACAACACATTTGAAGGCAGAGCACACTAAACCCAGCAGTGACTGTCAAGTATAAAAGCCTGCTCACAGACTGTTAAGACAGGCTACTATCAGTCACTGTGCATTCGTAAAATGCATCTAAAGGACAAGTGCACCTCATAAAAGTAGCCAGTGAATGCAGGCAGCTGTTTCCAATAAAATGGTTGGCGAGTCTATAACGAGGGTCTTACCCGCTCTGCTGTTAAGGAACAACGGCTAGAAAGGTTTAAGTTGTTCTAGCAGGCCAGTGCAACACGACTCAGCCGTCAGTGATGGAGGTAGGCGGAGTTAATGAGAATAGCGTAGTCCCGCTGAAGCTGCCACTGCCCTGGATACATGCTCACAAGGGTTTCAGAGGGACGCTGCTGAGCTTCAGCTGTGCCGCACGCCGTGCATGCTTCGCTGCCGCAGCCTCACAGCTTGGTGAAAGGTCACCGGTGCCGCGGTTCAGGCTTTGATGCCAACATACAGGTTTCCTGCCCAGCTCTGATGCACTCTGACTACGTGAGGCTATACTTTGACTTGTTTTTTTTAAGCAGAAAAGAACTAATATCACTTAGGAGGAGGAGGACTGGCAGCCTGACAGTTTTGCTGGAGTACAGAGAGACGGCGCTGACTGTGCTCGCCGTCTTTGACCAGCTTTCGTCCCCCGTCTCTCTCAAGCTGCCTGAAAAAACATCCCTTTCCCTTGAACATACTCATCTGCCGTGTCCAAACATCCATAAGTCTAAGAACTCTTAGGCTGAGGCCGGCCTCCTCATAATTAGAAGTGTTGACCTGCTTGGTTCGCTGAAGACAGAGACAGAGACACACACCCACGTGCCTGGGATAGTGGAGGGGAAAGCGATTGGGCCGGTGGAGCGCGGCCTGGTTAGCAGACCCACATAGAGCTGCTGCACACGTGCGCAGGAGGAGTGAGAGAAGGAGAATTTGAGCACTCCTGCTCAGGCAGGTCAGCTCCTCCACCGAACGAGTGAACAAATGGAGTGGCCCGGGATCAGCATGCGCTCCTGGCGCAGCGCTTTGCTACCCCGTGACGGCACTTTCTCTTGCAGCTCCTCCCCCCCCCAAAACATGGCTGTGTAAAAATATTGCACTGATCACCACGGTTTCTGTTTCGGTTAAGCAGGGGCGGCATGCGGGAAGCTTACCAGCTGCAGGATGTCCTCATCCTTCGGCATGACGCACAGCTCCAGGAAGGTGTCGCTGCAAGGGGAACGCGAAAGATGTCAAAACCACAGGCCGGCGCGGATAGCTGCCCTTCCCCTCTGCCTGGGCCGCTTTGCTCACCTGTCCTGGATGAGCGAGATGACCTGCGAGTAGGTCTTGCCAATGACGCTCTCGCCATTCACCTTCACGATACGGTCTCCTGCAGATGGACCAAAGAAAAGCGTGGGGGGGGGGGGGGGGTTTCAGGCACGTCGGGGAATGGCACGGCTGAATGCAGTGTTAGGAAGGCTGAGGTGGTGCGCACCTGTGCAGAGGCCAGCTCCGTGGGCGGGGCCTCCTTCCTTCACCTGCTTCACAAAGATCGTGTCCATTGGTTCCAGTCTATTCCGCGGTCGCCCTGGCAAGGGGAGGAGAAAAGGAAGCGCATCGCCAAAAGCCCAGACCACGGTAAACCTGGCCGTAAATAATGCGGCAGTCACAAGACCAATCCAGTGATAAATGTTTCCAAAGGACCTGCTGAAAGCTAAACTTACCAACTCCTCAAAGTATTACAGCATTGATTTGCTGCTGCAAGTACCTGCTACATTTAGGTCTAAGGCAGTCCAAAAAAAAAAAAAACAAACATTGGTTTTTCCTCACCTCACAAGGGAATTAAACACTCGAGTGTCACTCAAGCCCAATTATCTGGCTCAGAGAGAGGTCAATTGCCGTCACAAAGCCCCTCGATGCCAACGCCATCGGCTACGCAAAGATTGGATCTGCGCACACATCCTTCTGGAGTTACAAGGAGTCGCAAATTTACTGCGCGTCCATCAGATGTCCCGCCAAAACTGAATCCTTTTGCTGAACAAAACACCCGCCGTCACCCAATGCTGGTTCTTTAATCTTACTAACAGCAGCACTTTGAAAGTCTTCTACTCCCAAGCATGCACAGAATCTGAGGCAGAGCAGAAATACGCGAGCCCATTTAGCCGTGACAGGCCAGCGCTTGAGCCGCTTGCACACTTTTTTTTCAGCCCCCAGCTGAGGGTGGGGTCCGATCACATGCGGGAAAGCATATAAACCAAAGACCAACAGAGTGGGCTGGCTGTTTCGGGGCGCAGCGGAGTGTGTGGCGTGAAAAAAAAAAACCTTGCTGAAGTCACGGAGAGGCAATGCTCCCTGGGGTAACAGAAAACACCAAAGCCTGATGGGAGTTTGGAGAGAAAAGAGGAGAGTGTGTGCTGGCAAAGACAGAAAGCTGCTTTCTTATTCTGTTCCTGCCTCTCATCTCTTAGCAGCAGCACACAACACACGGAGTTACATGCCAGGGGGGTCAGGAGAGAGGAAAAGAACTCAACTCTAAACTACAACACTACTACACTCAAACCTATGACGTGTGCAGCTACAATGCCAAAAAACCCCAGTGCAACAATTTGTGAAGGTTATGGTGCTGACTGTCAAGGATGATGTACGAATATTACAGTCCTTCATGCTTCTTTATAGTGTCTGGGGGGCCCTGTGTGTGCGCGTAGTGGGGAAGACAAAGTGGGACATTTAATCCAGACCCTGGAACATTAATCTCATAGAAGTGGAAAGGAATGAGAACAAGACACTGAAAGCAGTGTTTAAACAGGCCACAGGGACACTCAACACACAGGGCTTTAGCTAATCACAGTATAAAGCCAAAGCTTGTTTACATTAAAACAACTGATCGAAGTGGACTCAGTTGCCCAGTAAGAGCTGCTTGATAATCATCTTGCATAAAAAAGCCCTTGAAAGCGTTCACATGCCCTCTTGTGTTCAGATTTAACTAATGCAAGCTTCAGGCACGTATGCAGCTTTTTTTCCTGAAATAACTTTAAACATTCAGTTGCAGTACGCATAAAAAAAAATAAAAACAAAATCTACAGCACATCATCAGATAATAAACAGTAAATATATGACTGACTTAGTTAAAGCGGCTAAGCTTATAGTTGGAGCATCCAACAGAGGGCACTGCTGTCACCTGTGTAAAGCCCATGAAAAGCCATATTCAAAGCATGTCAGACAAATCAGTTCCAAAGAAATTATTCAATGATCTGCAACTCAATGCAAATAATGAGCAGGAATGACGTCTTTTAAGGCCACTAACGTGTGTGAAGCTACTCTGGAACATTTCTGCGCCACTACTGTCGCAGTGAGGGACACCATACAAGGGGATTCATCCTCATTGCCTGCCTGCCCCCCCCACAAAGTTCCTGCAGAGTCAGCACACTCCAAAATGGCCTCACATAGCTCCCAAGGCCAGGGGAATTGCGTGATCCACACACTTAGCCAGGAACAAGTGGAAACACTAAAAGGTCAGTGGCACGTTGACACAGACTTTTAAAGTCCCTGAATTCAAGTAAAAATTCCCAGGCTTTTAGCAGTAAAGTGCTATAATACACAAATTCGAAACAGCTTCAGTTACATGACTACACTAGCCCACCACATTTTAATTCCTAAAATGCTCTGCGTGTTCAACATATGTTGTTGATTCCAATTGTGCATGTGATTAAAGTCAAAAACAAACAAACAAAGCCCCAGGTAGAGACCAAACAACTGGTGCAACTGTTTTAGACCACAGAAACACACAGTTGCCAAAAAAAAACTAACAAAACAGAACACAAGCAGGGAAGACTAGAACTTCAAAGGAAAACAGACAGACACTGAAAAGGGTTTGGCTCAATAGGAATTAAACTTCAGCTCAAAAGTTCACACACAGGACAGAGAGAGAGAGAAACGGGGGGAAGAGAAATATGGTTGTGAACGTTGCCCGAGGCCACTTGTGCGTCCACAGCAACAGCAGACACGGCAGCAGCATGAGTAACGCTGGCCTGCCGTCACCACGGAGACGGCAGTAAGACAAGTAACGCTGGCCTGCCGTCACCACGGAGACGGCAGTAAGACAAGTAACGCTGGCCTGCCGTCACCACGGAGACGGCAGTAAGACAAGTAACGCTGGCCTGCCGTCACCACGGAGACGGCAGTAAGACAAGTAACTGGCCTGCCATCACCACGGAGACGGCAGTAAGACAAGTAACGCTGGCCTGCCGTCACCACGGAGACGGCAGTAAGACAAGTAACTGGCCTGCCGTCACCACGGAGACGGCAGTAAGACAAGTAACTGGCCTGCCGTCACCACGGAGACGGCAGTAAGACAAGTAACTGGCCTGCCGTCACCACGGAGACGGCAGTAAGACAAGTAACTGGCCTGCCGTCACCACGGAGACGGCAGTAAGACAAGTAACTGGCCTGCCGTCACCACGGAGACGGCAGTAAGACAAGTAACTCTGGCCTGCCGTCTCCGTGGTGACGGCAGTAAGACAAGTAACGCTGGCTTGCCATTACCACAGAGACGGCAGTAAGACAAGTAACGCTGGCCTGCCGTCACCACAGGAAACACCTTGCCGAAGCAACATAGAGCTATACAGCAGTTTCCTGTGTCCACTGCTTGATGTTAACCTGCTTTAATACAGCTTACTCATAGCTCAACAAGCTGAGCAAACCTGTGTTAGTAGCAGACAAGAGAAATGACTCAGACAGCTGGCTCTACAGGACTCAACAACCTGCCTCTAGAAACACTGTTCCAATTTGCTGTCTGACAGCTGAAATGGCAGGGCAGCTCATAATGCATGTATCCTAATAATAATAATAATAATAATAATAATACTACACTAAACAAAACACAAACAAACTCCCTGAGAACAACACAGCCAACAAGTTATTCCATTACCTCTGGTGAATCTCTGCATACATGGCGCAAAGTTTACTGTGTCGTTTCTGGTTTAAAATTCCAGTTCCAAATCCAACATGACTATATGGCCCCCAAATTATAATTTTTTTTAACTCAACAAAACATCTGTCGCACAGTAATGAGTAATGCAAGGGCTGGCCATCTAATCAATTCTGACCTACATCAGTCTTATGGCTAAAGTCATTTACATAGATTTAGTTGTAATTGAATAGGTCTCTATACAAAGAGTTTATTAACTCACCTCTGTGATCATTGTCTTCCTCCTAGAATTAGAAGAAAATAAATATATACATTAGAGAAGCAGCATTCAAAGCCACCAACAGGAGTCTTCTAGAGGCCTTAGCCTCCACACATAGTGCTTTCAGCGCTGAGAAGGGGAACTAAAATTACGGCTTAGCTAGAATGCTACGTCTTTATACATGAAATTCCACGTAAACTGAAATTCCACGTAAAGAACCATTTTTAGCTTTGGTATGGGTGACACACAGACGGGCAACCAAACACACACAGAAGACTGTAAAAGGTGGCTGCATTGCACAGTTAGTCATTCCAATTCACAGTCTAGACATATCTGACAGACACTTGCACCATTTTCTGACAAAGCCACCCAATCCTGTCAGCTACGAGCAGCAATCGCTGCAAGGATCCACGCCCGGAGAGTGGAAGGCGGTCCTAGGTGCCCTGCTCAGGCTCGGACCGTGACGTCGACAGCTGTGGCATACCCCGGAGGCGAATACCTTGAAGGTGGAGTGCACGGCTGACTCGGGCGGGTAGACGATGAAATGACGCAGTGTGAAGCCGAAGCCAGCCGAGGTGCGGAGCAGACGCAGCGTCTTTGGCCCCGCCCACCCGAAGGGCTCATCCTCCAGTGGGAGGGGCGTGTCGACTGGGGACTCGCTCTGATTGGCCACATCCTGGGGGAGCAGGAAAACAATGGGTTAAAAAAAAAAAAAAAACCGCAGTGGAAATCTCTTAATCGAAAAGAACACAGAAGCTATATCCAAAATTAAAGAAATGCAATGGTATGTAAAACTATTTCTAAACTTTTGAAAGAAACCAGGAACACCTGTTTCAAATTTTAATCTAATCATGCATAAAGGCCACAGGGGAAAAAAAAGATTGAAAACCCCTTTAGCAGGTAGTTACCCAAAAGCTTGAGCTTGCAAAGTAGCAGGTCATGTTGCAGAAAAATTGCTTTACACAGCACATTTGACCTATACACAACACAAAAAACTGAAGTGCCTCATAAAACCTAAAGTAAATGAGAGGCCCTCAAAAGAGACAAGAGATCAGCAGTTCAGTTTTAAATGTCATTATACAGCTTCGAAATGTGATTAGTTGATTGATTCTGTATTATGGTTACACCCTTTATAAAACACTTCCCTTATCCTCGTCAGGGTAGCTGTTAGCTACAGCAACCAGATTCTAGATCAACAGAGGTTACAGCAATGCTGAAGGGGGGAAATGTCCCCACACTCTTCACCTTCACCTAGGAGACATGTGATGACAAAATGTGCAATTAGTCCTCCTAATTGTACAAATGTGCAATTAGTCCTCCTAATTGATGGTAGTCATTCCATTCTATAAATATCACCGTCATATCCGTCTACTTCCACAACATTTAAATCATACACATTACATTTTATGATTAAGACTGTAACAAGCAGGACATCTCATGGTGTGACCAGTAGACACTCCACCAGTTCATATGTCCTGGGCTGTTTCTTTCGTAAACAAGTCTTCGGTCTCGCCCAGGTTTTGTTAAATCATATTTCCCAGATGACTCAAGAATGGGCACTCCAGCTACACAGCTGTTTACAGGGTATTTATAGGCCCACACCTCACCAATGTTCACACCCATTTCTCCAGGGTCAAAATCTCCACTATGAAAAAACTCTGAGAACCGCGGGGCTATCGCTCTCTGTGTGGAAGAATGCCCATCCCACGCACACCGCTCAGCTCTCAAACATCCTCTTCTAATCTGCTCATGTGAACTCATATGAACTTTGTTGTTCATATGAACTGAGAAGAATCTGCAGGGCCAGTATCTTGTCAGCAACTTGCCACTCCGTGAATCCCATTGAAAAATACATTTAAAAAAAACAGACCAAAAAAAGTGAAGCATGTAAGGATAATGAATGAGAACAGAAGCAGAAAATCACTGATGAATTGTGGAGAAGGGCCATCTGATGGGTCGGTCGCTACCTTCCAAAACACACATTCGCACAAAGTTAAACTCCTTAACTGTATTGAGCCAAACCATCCGTCATGAATTCAAAGGCAATGGCTGCAAAACCCTTTGATGAGTCAACGATGAGCTCACCTCTGGCAGAAAAAGTGGAGGGGGGGGGGGGAAAACACCCCACACAATTTCACCCAAGACACTATGTGGAGGTTGTGCTAAGAAGCATACAGTTGGGCCACTTCTTGCCTGTAACAACCAGCACACGGGGACTCCCGATCACAGCACGAAGCAGGAGCAGTTAAAAGCCAGTGTGTGTACACAAACACTTGAGAAGTTAATAAGTGTCAAATAGGGCACGTGAAGACGACTGCTGGATGGCTGCGCCCGTTTGACAGGCTTTCATCGACGAAGCAGCGCACTTAAGCGCACACCTCACGACGTGCCATCTGTTACGATCCCATTTTAACGAACTGATATTACCTTTCGATACATGAGCGGCAGAGCTCATTTAAGAACAGGAATTGGAGGTATCCCGGGTGAAATACCATGCTGTGTTATGTAAATCATCCCATATTATAAATCAATGTTTATGTGGTCTCATATTACACTCTGTGCACAAGTGGTCGAACAGGAAGGGCTTTGTGGAAAGGAAAACAGCCACAGGGTTTTTCTGTGGTTTTTTTGGAGCACTTTCAGTAGGTGCTGAACAAATCCGTCCATTGCCAACTTAGTCACTGTTGTATGCCAACTGTCCCAGAATACAGATTGTTGCAACAAAAAACATCAAGTGCTCGGCCTTAAAACCATTACATTTTACGCCTGCCTCTGGGATTGTCTGATACGGCATTATTTGGGGTAAAGTTACTAATAAGACTGCAGCTTTCCTATGACGACATGCACCTATTCACCCAATGGATGAGGAAGAGCAGGTGGTGGCAGCCAGCTTTAAGGCATTTCCCAGTTTAGCTCTGAGAGGGAAGCAACAAGCAGTGACTACATGCCAGTTAAGATGCCACTCATTCATTTGTTTAAACCACTCCCCCTCCAGCAGTGGCAGAACAGCGAAGCAGAAGAAATGGGGTTAAAGGTGCTGTTTTTGTCTGCAGACTGAACACATAGTAGGGCAATTCAAAGCAGACTTGGAAAACAACCGGGGAAACAAATGTGCAATCTCCTGGTAACTTGGCCCCCAAAGAACAGCGTCAAAAACAGAGAGAGAGCAATAAGTCAGTCATCGATGGACACCTGTGCAGAATGCTTCACAGTAGACAAGTACCCACTCGACCCACCCTGTATCCCCCGCCCCCCCATCCTGCTGGAGCAATACAAGTGATCAGCATACACATGCCTCCTGTACAGAGACAGGTATTGATTTAGGAGCACAAACAAACATTTCCAAAAGTGCCCTGTGACACGCAAAGAGACGCACAGTGGAAATGCAAGATGAGCAACTGGCTAAAGGCAGGAATTTGGGTCTGCTCTGTTTGTGTAGGTGTGCTTGTGCGCAGTTGCTTTTCTCTGTGACTGGCCCTCCACGTCACTGTTTACACAACAAACAACACATGAAAAACAGATAAGCCCATCCCCCCACCAAACAGATGCAAACCAAAGTAGTCCGAGGTGTTTTGAATATAAGATCACCAAAATTGCAAGGAAACAAGCACGCAGGCACAAATGATTCACAGGTTTCAGACAGCAAATTTCAGTTTTACCGATTTAGTTTCATCAACAACAAAATTTGTCATTCAAAATTCTCATATGTGATGTCCTTGGACAGGAACACAAACAGTAAGAACCAAACTTCTGAAAAAGAAAAAAAGAAATGCATCATTATGCTCATATTGATTACAAAAACAATTAATTGTTAAAACAATTTAATGATAACAGTGAAAAGCTGACTCTATTAGCCAAAAGCTAAGAAAACTTGAAAGGGAAACAAAACTACTACACCTGTAAAAAACTAAGTCAAATGAAAAAAGTTTAATACTGCATGGTTCACAGTTCAGTTTTAAATGTCATTATACAGCTTCGAAATGTGATTAGTTGATTGATTCTGTATTATGGTTACACCCTTTATAAAACACTTCCCTTATCCTCGTCAGGGTAGCTGTTAGCTACAGCAACCAGATTCTAGATCAACAGAGGTTACAGCAATGCTGAAGGGGGGAAATGTCCCCACACTCTTCACCTTCACCTAGGAGACATGTGATGACAAAATTGTACAATTATTGCTAGTCATTCCATTCTATAAATATCACCGTCACATCTTTGACTTTATGCATGTTAACCCCCTATTGCCCCAACGCCCCCTAGCGGGCCCATGGGCAGGTCCAAACTAGCATAATCAAATTATTGACAACATCAAATATTCTTAAAGTACAGGACATCAAAATAACATATTTTAAGACTAATACAAGTACCTGCTTACCGATTTTCACTGTCTATATGCATCCGTTCGCCAGAAATTGCATGCTGAAGATACTGTGTTTTTCGGGTAAATTTCCACAAAAACGTGCCTGCACTTTTGAGCGGCCTTTTAAAACATTCTTCCGGTATACGTTCAGATTTTGTCATAGAAAATTCAACTACCATCAAAACAACTGCGTGACATGTTTAAATGGTATACAGAGTGTTAGTAAAGTTCTTTAATTGCATGCGCACTTCTTTGCGTAAATCACGTGTTCGGTTTCTTCGTAAGAAAACCCAAACTACGCAAGCCTTTGGTTAACTCAAAATGCACGTTACTGACGTAAAAGTGTTCCTGAACAGAGCAATATACCCCCCCCTTTTCTATTTTCTATTGGCCATTGCAGTGCCATCGTCTTGGAGTGACAGCAATTCTCACCTGTGTGTGAAGGGGTAAGGGGGTGGGGTGAGGGGTGACTAGCAGGTGTTTACTTCCAGGTGTTTCCAAGTGTTTCTAGGGCAAGCGGCGTGATTGGCAGCTTTCATCAAATAGAGGAGGCTTAGACAAAAATGTAGACCCCTCACTTGACTTATTTAGTCATCCCTTTAATGTTTAAAGGCCTGCGCACTCTGTACCGTCAGTGCATCAGTGCTGTTAGCAGATAGCCTAGCACATCCGTTTGGCAAAACTTGTACAACCATAAGGCAAAAACGGCACACTTACTCATCTCAAAATCTCTTGTCGCTCCTAAATTGAAAATTCCATTAGAATTTAAGATAGAAGGCGCAAATGCTTGCACTGTAAAACCCTGCACTATATGAATATCCTGAACATGCACAATCACTGAGCTCTCAGGATGGTGGGCTTGTGGGAGACAGGTTTTTCACATAAATGCTTGTTGGTTGTGCAAGAAGTGGCACACGCATCCAAATACAGCTGTTGTGATTACATTGGAGTCATAGCTGACCCAGCCAAATGTAGGTCCCCCCCCCCCCCCTTTCTTACACACCAGCAAAGAGCACAGTCTGTAATGTTACACTCAATCTCCTTTCCCCAAATTCAGCAGGAGAAGAAAACGCTTGTAAATGGACATTTCGTCTTGTCTCTTCCCAAAATGAGCTAGTTTATCAGTTAATCACAGCACTCAGCAGAAAAGTCAGTGAAATACGACTTCAGTGTTTAAAGAGCATTACTAAATGGTCATAATCCATTGGCTGGTAGTCCATAAGATGTCCCAGTGGAGCACTTCATCTGGCAGAGCTGGTCTGCAACTCTCAGTATACATGTCTCATGGATATTTCATATATTGTGCAGAAGGCAGGAAAGGTTCCATGTTTGTAACCTTGCACAGCATTTGTCAATAATGACGTTTACAGGTGTACTCAGGCCTATATTCAAAAGATCCTTATCTGTCTGGGTCAGTTTGGCAAATGGGCTTTAAATGAGGGGTATTAACCAGGGCAGTACCAGTGCAGAATTATTGCATTTTACATCAAATACGGATACTGAAGCACATAAAATCACAATTGAGTCCATATCACTTACTGACAATCTGTTAAAAATTAAACCTGAATCTGAAGAATATTGGAACACTGCACTATTGCACCTACGTAACACTTGAGAATAAAAGCTTGTTTACCATACAGGTACTTACAATACTATAGTTTATAGTCTGCCGTGTCTCTCTCAGATATGGAGATCTAAAGATTTGTCTTATAAGCTGCAGTCTCACTTTCAGACAGCTGCATGTGTTTTTTGCTTGTCTGTTGTCAGGGGGTTTTGGCTTCTTGACATGCTAACGCTTCATCTTCTGACACTCGACGAAAAGAACGTCATAAAAACTGGACCATGCACACAGATGCATTCTACACTCACCTGAGACAATTCTGCATGCACGCGGCACATATCTGCGAGCTCTTCAGCACACCATAGCAGCCCTTCATGTTTAAGGATGGCAAAGAGCTCCAAAGAATCAAGCCACACTGCGAGCCCGTAAATAATTCATTGCGAAAGTGCAGATGCATCTGCACGATGCTCCATGCTCATACAAGGCTTTCGCCCCAGAGCCATGAACAGTTTCCATAACATGGCTAAGAGCAGATGAAGAGCATCATGTCTTGCCATGAGCTTCTGTAAAAGGGTCCTTGATGAGGATCAAGCAGGTCAGAGGGGTCCTTGACAGCTACTGCCAGAGATCCTATGCAACATACGGTCTCAGCACCAGGGTCTTTGGTTAGTTTGCTGTGCGCTCATACAGCGGCACGCATACTGCTCAAAACGTCATTATATCTTCTGGAAGGATGCAGATTCTGCTCATTCCATTGCTGCATGCATTTATTTTATCTGCAGAGGACCCTCGCAGATCAAGTTGAAAACTTCAGACGGAAAAGCCCCACTGTCTCATGAGACAGCAAATCAGAAGTGGGTGAGAAGTGGTAGCCATGTGAGAGCAGCCAACGCTTTATGAAGCGAGCTCTTTTCTAGATCATGACAAAAAAAAAAAAGTTTCAAAGGCTGCATACAATATATTTAACGTTTTGGGTGAATATTTCATTACAATGTACATATAGGTTATATATTAGTTTGCTTGCTGTTGATGTTCAAGACATACATGCTAGCTAGGTAACTAATGACAGGAGCAACTACTCAGAATCGATAATCAAAGATATCGAGTAATTATAAATTACAGTAAATAATGAATAACGGTAAGAGTACATCAATAACTTCACAACCAATCACTGCCCATAAAAAATACGCTCTGCTCCTTCTCTGCTTGGCAAAATTGAGGAATCTATTGTGTTGTGTGAAGGTACGCCTAGATGGTCACTAAAGAGTGCATTTTTATTAAAGTGACAAAAATTGTTTCTCAGCCAACCAGCACACATCCCTGAAATGCACCAAATTTCAGACGTCTCCAAAGTAAAATATGATCAGAGTTGATGCACAACTAGCAAAATCTGGCCCAATATTGTAACTCTCATAAATCGTTTTTTTAAATATTATTTAAATGTTAAAATTGTTTAAAAATTCTAAAATGCACTAGTATGTTACTACTGGATTTGAGCTCGACCATGCAAGTGACATGATGAGAACGCTTGCCTGCTATGCCACATCCACCAATCTACTAGTCTACTAGTCTTCGGAGCCCGGCAATATTAATTTCTCATTTGCATAAAGTTCAAAATTGAGCTTTTTCTCCTGCTTTCTCTCAATTCTCTGCTTCCGCCCCCACTCTCGTCAATGCAGGCCTGGCTCCAGTCTCCACAGAAAATGAACGAAGAGGAGCATAAAACGTTCAGCTACTTTGAATACACCATGTACGTGTGGAATCCCAGAGCTGGAAAGTGGAGCTCATACAGCAAAACTCGCAGCACCTGCAGAAAACATGCATTTTATTTTCACAGTCAAAAATGGTACAGGCGAGAGGAAGTGTGTGTGCTACTAAAGACCAGCGATTTGCCCCTAAAAGTCAGTGGAAACTTCTCTCCAACACGTCCAGAGGGTCACCTGTGCAGTCAATCGTTCTGGATCAGACATTCTCCCTTATGAAACCAAAATAATCTACATTGCATGAGTCAAAATTTCATTTCCCTCAGCCTGCCGGGCTGTTCTCATAGACATCTGGCCTTACTAAAAGCCATTTGGGTCCCTTCTATTGAATTGAAGGTGCATTTATCCTCCCAGACAAGGAGTTAATTATATGATGACTGGTAATAAGAGACACAGAAAGGGGCATAAGGAAGCTTCTTAAATGAGGACCAGGACCTGAGAGTTAGGAATGCTGGAGCCATAAACCAACTCCCACTGTAACTGAGAGACGGGAAACTGAAGAAAACATGTGCACAGAATATGTGATAAGCCCTTTGAGGGTGATAGAAGCTTGCTTTAAAAAAATATAAATAAAACTATTTATAATCCAAGAAAAAGGAAAATCAAACTTAAAGTGGAACCAAAAGCTGCTTCTTTTGATTCTTTAACTATACCTTAAACCCAAAAAAAATTACAAATATTGGTAACCAATAATATGCTAATAAAGAATTGTTACAAAAATATCTACAGTGTCAATATGCAAGTGAATTAACTGTCAATGGTAGTGTCTTACAAAGCATGCCAGTAAAGCATTCCACACAGTCACTTAAGATCTTCTAATGTCTTCAGTGGGCGAATGAGGACAATCACAGAGTGAAGTCTTCTCCTGTCACACATTAACCGGCAAGTATTCAGTTCTGGACCCATAAATGGAGGCACCACTGGAGCGACTAATCCAGGAGGTGCGTGTGTCGTTGTTCAACTTAGCTAAATTTCTCCTAATTCCAACCATCCTGTCCCTAAATACAAACAAGGATGGGCTTGGGAAACGGGTTGAATTAGTAGCCTTTATATAATTAAGTTTCAAGTTGATGACATTCAGTGTGCTTTTTTTCAGTTCTCCCAATTATGGCAATCCCTGTTACTAACACAGCTTAAGATGTAAAAACATTAAACAATAAATTACTTTTGAAAAACAAAAATTCATGCACATTTGCTATTTAAAAATATATATGCCTGAACAAAACAAGACAGACATAAATTAGTTGTGAGGCTTCTGTGTCAGTGCACTGTGCATGCAAGAGTTAATCACATTCCCAACGCTATAGGAAACCCATCTGAAATTAAGCAACATCGCGCTGTTTAGAATGCTGGGAGCAATAAAGGGAAAAAAACAACACCATGAAGGACTCATTCCAACCTGTGTCAGTCGTACCAGTTTTGCCTAGAATTTCCAGACAATAGCTTTATTGTGTTGATGTGGACCGGGTCGTCTCAGTAGGCGATGTCTATCATTGTTACTCCCTAACTGCACCCCCGGGCCTATGAACAACACCCCCTGCCCATCCAGCCTTCTACAGACCAGCTATAAGCTCTTTAAGAAATAAATAGGTCTGTGTCAGTTAATGAGTAGCAGATCTAAGCATAGAAAGAGATTTCTCGTCTGTAAGAAAGGCTTTCTGTAAAAACACTGATTGAAAAAGCCATGCATTCATCACAATTCTGACTGGTCCCATTTCCAGTGAAGACAGACAGGCACTGGCAGGACTGTCCAAGGATTTTACACACACACACGCGCGCACACACACGCGCACGCACACGCGCGCGCACACGCGCGCGCACACGCGCGCGCACACACGCACACACACACGCACACACACACGCACACACACACGCACACACACGCACACACACACGCACACACACACGCACACACACGCACACACACACGCACACACACACGCACACACACACGCACACACACACGCACACACACACACACCTGAAGTGAGAGGGTATGTTCCCACTCTACCAGAACAAAAGCTTAAATTTTGGACCAGGAAAGATTTACCCTTATTAACCATCTAGATATCATCTCAAACCAACCCAAACACAGTGTTGTGACTCAGCCTCCATCAGTCCATCATGGATTACTCAGCATATCCCTTGGTAAAGAAGCAAAATGAACCCAAACCACCTAGGTCACATACATTTCAGGACAAGCTGCTGGAGGTCTCTCAAAGCTTTTTAATGCTCTTCCTGATCTTTCATTAAACTCTCAACTCAATAAATCAGCACGTCAGACGCTGGTTTCCTTTCTCCCTCGCTCCCGTTTGAATCATAATGTGAGGTGAACACTACGCGATTTTATGCCCGATTTTGCTGGTGACAAATGGTTGCACATGCCTGCCACCACACTCATATAGTGTGAACAGATCAACAACACAAATTTCCCAATCTGAGAGGTGCTGCAGACCCTAGAAGATCTTCAAACATGACTGAATATCACTGAATTGTATTAAATCTTGTAGTACAAGTACCTCTGTGACTAGCAATAGCAGCAGCAATGTGCCACAAGAATGCAAGAAAACAATCGCAGAACAACTAGCACCATAAATCCTACACGTGTGTAACTTACAAAATACTGAAATTAACCCAAAACCGATTTTTGTCAATACAGATAGGGAAAATGTTTGTGAAAGACAGAGATTCATTATCTGACTTTGGGGGCATTATCTTAGGTTTTGTTTTTAAGATTAATTCTTAACAGTTGATTGGTGTAAATAAAATAGACTTATCTTTGTAGAAAAGATTAGTTTTACAATGCAAGTGCCACCATAAATCTTAAACTCATGAATGGTTCTGTTCTATGTACAGACAAGTATTTGTCCATGACTGAGAGTGAACATATTATGCTTTGAACTGAGCTTCCAGTTCACAAAAGAACCCCATAAACATTCCTGATATCATTAGCCCATGTCAAGTCAGGACAAATGTGAAACCCAGGTTTCAAAACTACAAATTAGATCAGAGGAACTGATTCATTTTTGCTTGAATGGTTCAAACGTTTCATTGCATTTTATTGCACTATTTACCTCTAGCTCTCTTTGAAGACTGTTTTTGCTGACCACAACCAAATCTCCATAAACAATTTTTCCTCCACAATTTCTTTTTAATTCTCTTATCTTGTTTATGTTCAAACTAGCGCAGAAACATTATAGCCAGTTGTTTAGGCTCCACCTTCACATTATACAGCTCACAAGTATTTTTACCAGGGAAGTGTAGTCCTTGTACCTTGCCTGTGATCTCTAGTGAATTATGGACCTCTGTATCAACAAAACAACAGGTCACAAGCCATGTGTCATGTAGTCTTGATTCCAAGACTTTGAAAAGCTGTGCAGTGTGGTTGGCATAAGATAATCAAGACAGATACACTTGCTGCGAGGCAATCATCACTCTTCCTTGGTCCTTCAGTGAGGAGAACACAGGCAGCACTGCATATTAGATTAAAAGGTGAGGAAGTGATGTGTTCAGAAATCCGCAGATCCTATAAATAGATGACCTTCAACCCAATACGAACACAAGCAGCAGTTTCACAAAGGCCTCTGTTTAGAGGCTGGGTCATTAGCTGCATGTAACACAGGGACACTCTGCACTTAACCTCTGATTTTGTAGACTGGACTAATATCATAACTAGGCAGAATCAACTATTCATCACCAGAATCACCACTCTGTTGATATAAATCATTTATGAAACACACACACACACACACACACACACACACACACACACACACACACACACAAACACACACACCAAGAAAAATTACTGAATTGCCCAAAGGGTCTCAGTTAAGGCCATAGCTGCCTATTAAAATTAACTATGCTAAACAACAAAGCCTAAAATATCTGTTCTTGCAAAGTCAGCAAACATTCAGTGCTGCCTACATGAAGGCATGAAAGACAACAGGCTGGGTGCCTCAGGGCTTCAGCTCACTTCTACTGTGCTCCAGTGGTTGGAGGTTATGCTGCCTGCATGTACAGTGGCTGTGTTAGCAGTGGGGCGAACGCAGGCTACTGGAGCTCCCTGCGAGGAAGAATGCCAGGGAATTTCCTTCAAGAGTCCCCAAAGAATTTTATTTCTTTTTGCTGTAGACAAAAGCATTTGCTTTCCTTAAACCGTGTGCTGTGAAACAGCATGGCAGTGTTCTCAAAGGTGAGGCAAAATCCTCTCTGAAAATGAACAATGGAGCACTTTGACCTTCAAAAATCTTATTTTAAAAGCATAAATAAGTCACTATTAAAATAAAGTCAGTGTCAGCGCTCATAAAGAGAAAGCATTATCGTTAACATCATCTGCTCGTTCCAGCTGACATTCTGAAACGTTTTGGTATCTTCTCCCATGTAGACCACACATAAGGTAGAGGAGAGGTCAGGAGACTGCCTGTTAATTTTTTTAGATAGACTGCTTAATCTGAGAATAAGATATGGAGTACAAATGTACCTCCCATAGGCTACTAGCAGCAACCTCCAATTTCTCCATCACTGCCCAATAATAAATGTGATGCATCTTAAACAACACATTGTTCAGTGTCTACACATCAAAATAATTCAGTATATGAAATGGATTGGCTAAATACCCCAAAAAAGGGTAAAATACATGGTGCTCTTTGTAAGACAACTGAACACCATTTC
Source organism: Electrophorus electricus (assembly GCF_041902795.1). NCBI lineage: Eukaryota > Metazoa > Chordata > Actinopteri > Gymnotiformes > Gymnotidae > Electrophorus > Electrophorus electricus. The sequence continues at coordinate 13,279,722 of NC_137516.1, forward strand.
AGTCCCATTGGGCAAGTTGATGCAGACTGATCTAGCTTCCTCTTTCTAGTGGGTGGGACGCAGGTATTGTTTTTGACAAGTGGTGGAAGCAAACAGGCTTGCTGGCAGGCAGGAGGCTAAAAGCACCAGCTGAACGCCAATTCAACATAGATTTTCCAGTCACAACAGCCGGCATAGTAAAAAGAGACTGTCGACTTTGAGCAAGCAGACATCCAAAGAACCAGTTACAGTGCCAATATTATCAGGTATCTCAGATATCATACTCGATAACCTGGGACACACTGTAGTAGCACAAATTCTGTATATAATTTTATACAAGTGGCAGTAATAAACAGCTCCTGAGTCAGGAATGTACAGTATGACTGTGCAGTAGGACATTTCAGGTTTGATGACGTGATTAACACTGCAACATGTCAAGGCTGAACAGGTAGCAGGGATACAAGGTAAAGGAGTGGAGCAGCAGCACAAAAGTGCTCCCGTCAACGGACAAACAATTCCTTCACTGTACAACTTTCCAGAGAAAGCTGTGTCGAAACTCTTACTCTATCATTATCAGCTGCTGTGCAGCAGCACATCATAGGCTAACATCACAAGGCATATAGACATAACATTGCTTTACCTGGCAAAGTTGGGTCTTAATGGAATAGATTGTCTCATCCTCTTCGTTTGGACTCCCCCAAATCGTTGCCATCATTTCACTTCACGTAAAAGGCGATCTCCCACTTGTAGCCCACATCTAGGTAATTGTTAAAGTAACCAATCAGATTGTGTAAATATCCACCCTGTCTTCACTCCCCATTTCTTTTGGTGAAAAACGCTGTAAGAAAAAGAAATAAAACAAACACTCGATATTTTATTCAAAATTAAACATGTCATGTAATTAGCCATTAATAACTGTTTTTTTCCTGTTATATTTACTCTTCATTCAAATAAATACTTAGGGTTTTTTTAAACAGATACAGGAGATAGCTTACACAAAATCACAAAACATTGACTATCAGCAGACTTCGGACAGCACCCTTCTACTCCAAACTAAGCAAGTTTAAAAACGCGCCAGTAACTTTCTTTAAAACAATTAAGCTACGTGGATACCCTCAAGAAAAAAAAAACAAAACAACCAATGCCTGTTCAATGCATCGTCCGTCAAACGCCTGAGTCTATCTAGCGTTGCGAGTGCCACATGGCTGCGTGCAAGCCCGTCGATTCGGGGAGCCTGATCAACAACTGCGCGCCGCCTTTTAGTCCAAATGGCCCAAACCCTTTAAATAACCTGATTCGCAAACGTCTACGTCGGTGTTCTTTCTCAAATATAAATTACTTGTACCCATCAGCTTTGGTTATAACTGCACGAATGGCAAACCACAGAATAAAGAGGAGTCCTGCGACTCTCGTAATAATTAGCTAGCTGTGAGCTAACAAAGTTGGTGGTAGTAAGTATTTTAACTCCAAGCGTGCACTATACGACAGTGTAAACCATATTCCAACTTAAGTTATAGCGTTAGCTGGTTATCTCAGCTAGCTTCCCACTGACCGCCAGTCTCGGAAAGTTTCGTAGGAATAGCTGGATTGACACGGGTCGAGGTTTTTTTTTTTGAGTGTTTAAACACAATAAAACGGTCAAAAGTCTTTCTCTCGCATTTAAGGACAACTGTGCAATAATGGGATTTATTTGGTACCTTATCTAATTTGAATGAGTTTGTAGTACATACAGCTAGCAAAACAATGTGGCTAGCTAGCTAGCTCAAAGGCTAACTGATCTTGTTAGCTAGCTAGAGTTAGTTGTGGTGGCTAGTCTGTGCCTACCTGTTGGGAATAAAGCTCTGATGTAACGTTGTGAACGCCCATTGAAAATTAACTGAAACCCCTCAGTTCAACGATAAGGGTATCCTTAAAGTATATCGCTGTCATACTCCTGCTTACATTCGCGGAGAACTGGAAAAGTTGAAAAGTTTAGTAGTTAGTTCCCAGTGCCAGGCGAAACACACGCGCGGAACAATGTTGGAATTGTGCTCGGGGGCTCTCGGAATCCTTGGAAACACCACCCTCTTTGCTGGCTCGGGGCACAACCGTCCAATCAGGTTTTACTTAATATTTCGGTTTGAATTTTAGCCAATTGGCAAGGTTGTTACAGCCAGCCATTTTCCCAAACTTCGGTGTATTTTTTTCCACTTTCAGATGTTATAGATATGTTCGAGATGTTGTTTGTTATTGTATAACACGTTGTTAATTCATTCTTATAACAATGCTGAAATAGTAAGAAATGTATGTTTTAGAATGAATGTTCAGCATGCTATACATACATACTAATAATTGAACCTCAGCAACAAAACGATAACAATCTTTTTCTTTCTTAAAGCGCAATAAAAATGACATTAAATCATACTGTATACCAAAACCATTAATTCTGCATAACTTGATTTTACATATTTTTTTTTCTTTCTCTTTAAGTTATCTAAAATATCCCACAACATTAATTTCAATTTAGGAGGAAAAATGCAAAGCAAAACCTGCTCTGGTGTCTGTGAAGTTTATCCTAACGTCTCCTAAACTATTAAAGTTTTGACCAGGGCTGCAGTGCTTTCAGAGGGGATCATTAAGTGAAATTCTGTATTATGTAACTGGTACTGACTTTCAGCTGAATAACACACTGAACAATCCATCCTTGACTCAATCAATGCCAAACAGATCTTTATGGACCCACATCGATGGGTAGCACACAGCACAGCTGGGGCTCAAACCTCAATCCCAGCTGTGTGCCTTGATTTCCACTTTTTTTTCCCAGGTGTATCTTCTGGGGTAAGTGAAAGTGATTCTTGAGATATGCTAAACCTTATACCAAAGTTGCACCATCCCACTAAAGTATTTTCCAGCTCTCTTCTAACAGTCTGTCAGCCAATCCATTAGTAAAGCTGCTTTTGTTATATATTCATAATATCCTCCTTTCCCAGCACTCAAATTCCATGCTGTCCTGATCAGCTGCGTGTGCCCCACACTTTCAAGCCCTTCTCGCTGTTAGCAACTGTTGGGACAGATTATCAGGGTCACATGCCATCCCAGTTCAAAGCGGAGTCAGCCGGCTGGGCAGGCGGGACCAGTGTGCAATTGGTAGGTGCACTGGAATGACTGCTCCACATGTCTGGCAGGCCACAAGTATGTGGCTGCACAAGGAACTTCACCCATCCATAGCCTGTCAATCAATCACCCCGCTACTATATTTGTATTCATTGTGAAGTCTGTGTGATGTGCGGGGGGTGGTCATGAGATGAAGCTACTTCATGCCTTAATAACTGACAGTACCATGGTTCATGATATGCTACTATGTAAGTGATTTATTCCCTGAATAACTGACAGTATTATATAAGTCATTCATGACGTAATAACTGTCAGTACCATGACACGTACAATATTTTTTACCACATTTTATCTGTTTTGGGTGCATCTGTAGTTGTCAGTAATGTGTAGTTTGTATCATGTATAGTATCAGGACATGCGTCCCTAAAAAGTAAACCTCCTTGAAAGAGATGGTTTCATTGTGTATGGTGCAATACATATACTGAGCACACACACACACACACACAGAGCAACCCTGAAAAGGGAGCTTTCTAAAATGTGGTCAGTTTCTATGGGCTTGGACAAATGTTCCTTTCATTGGTAGCTAGCAGAAGGGGCCACCTGTTCAAGGGATTTGCTAGCTTTTGTGCTGAAGTCACCGCAACCAAAGACTTTCACAATGTCCCCAGCCCCAGGAGCTCCTCTCCCAGCAGTCCGGCCGGGAATGCTGTACTGTGAAAACCAGACACAGGCTCGTTCTGGAAAAAAAAAAAAAAAAAAAAAGTCAGCTGCATGTCTTTCCTGTGACCAGTTCGTAAACAAGTGGTGTCATTCATCTGAGAAATGCAATACCCTTAATGTGATTAGAACCAGGGACGATGTCCCTCATTTAGAACTGCTCTAGAGAATTCAGCTATAGAGGAGAATCGTTCATTCTAAAATGTGGGTAAATAACGTGTTGGCACTTGATACATTTCAGGAAGTGCATTGTTAAGTAATGTCAGCTGAATTTTTTAAATAGTCAGGATATACATATGCATCTAAATTTCACCCTGAATTCCTGGCACGTGAAGTTATAGTGTCACACCTAAACTGCCCTCCTACACAAAAACAAAGGCCAGATCATGCACTACTTAGCAAAGGGCACAACAGTCGGGTGTGAAGTCGAGGCCATTAAGTGGCCAAACACAGAGCAAGGCGCTTTGTCTTCCTAGTACACTGAAACCTGGTCCTTCTGTTCAAACGTCGGAGTCATGTGTCAGCTGTGTGTAAAAGGGCCTGTGTAATACACACTACCCCTCCCCTCCGGCTCCACCGTGGGCATGGCTCTGTCCCTGCCTGGCATTTGTTTACACTGGATTTACCAAGTTCTTTAGCATATTTAGAACCAGAAACTTACAGAATCTGAGCAAGGTTTTTTGGGTTGTTGTTGGTTTTTTTTTTTTTTGTTTTTTGTTTTTTTTGGTCTTTGTTGAAATCTGAAGAATACGTTTAACCATTGCTGCCTTCAGGGAATTTTCAATATCCAGAATAAAGTTCAGTTTCCAGATTTGATTCGTTTCAACAAGAATTCCCCTCTCACTTTTCTACAACTTGTATGCTCAGAAAACATTATGGAAGGCTACACTTATATTTCAGCAGTCGGTAGTGAAACCGGACGGAATCCCCCTACAGAAAATAACAGTGGTTGATGACTGTTTGCCAAAGGGAGCCTTGCACTCCCAACAAGCTTCTTGTGCACACCCTACACTCTAGCTATAATTATATTTGCTCAAACACATAGATGTTGCTAGCGCAGTTCACCTGTGTGTTACTTAAACAAGTAAATGGTCTGCCTTAATCATGGACTTAGAGGAGCCATGGGTTAATGTCTATTGGTGAGGCCTTCCCACCAAGTGGAAGTGGTTAGCATGGTTTTGGGTGGAGGCAGCAGCCTCGCCTGTTTAAAGCCTTTCTTTTAATGCGAGAAAAACCTCATAACCTCTCAGATCAGCAGGGAAGCACCACCACTATAAACATCAAACCTTGCGTTAGAGAGCTTCTCAGCTCCCCCAAACTAGCTTTTTAAAAAACTACGGGGGCGCAGAATCCAAACGTGTAAGATAACACTGAAAACCTGGATGAACAACAAAGAACGTTTGTAAATAAAACGTATCTTTGTAAATTTGCTGTAGGCAGCTTGATTGTTCAACTGAAACATATCTACATCCCCTCTCACAAACAGAGGTAGTCTGCTGCTTTCGCTTAGTCCACTAAATCAAGTCCACTAAATAGGGCAGTTTGCTTTGTGCACTTCAGTTTGCCCAGTTTGCAGACTTGGGTTTTTATTTTGGTCCGTTCCTACTCTCATGTGGCAACAGTATGAGAGGGCGCTAGTTTAGGCTCGAAGTTCCTCTAGAACACATCCATCTGACAGCAATCCCACAAGCATGCCCCAATTGCCCGTCAAGCAACATTGATAACCGACCTGAAGCAAGCCATCTCATTTTTATGCTAAAAGCCTATCGATATAGAAGGGAAATCATGAACTTATGGACCAGTGAGAAAACGATTGTTCTTTAATACCCAGGGAGAATCTAAAACAGATCATTGATTGAACAGCGGCGATATTTTCACTGAGTAATGACCCTGAAAGGCATCTCATAAGTGACACTTTAACACAATTAATGTGCGACTGGCAAAATTAAATTAGAGCCTGCAGGACACACACACTTCACCTGCACTGAACCAAAACTACAAGAGGGCTGTTGTGTGTGTGTGTGTGTGTGTGTGTGTGTGTGTGTGTGTGTGTGTGTGTGTGTTACATAACACACACCCAAACAAGCCCAGGGCTCCTCTGCAGCTTTGTGCTTTGTGTACACAGGTGTGTTGCATGTTTGATTTCTCCCACTGAGCCTGTGTGTGTGTGTGTGTGTGTGTGTGTGTGTGTGTGTGTGTGAGTGAGACAGAGTGGGACCACCTGCTCCAAACGGGTAGCACAAATTTACATGGTTGTATGTCAGATACTCTACTAAAATAAATAAATAAACAAACTCAAATAATTTCATTGCAAAGCACACTTTAATGTTTAATACCATAGCGAAACACCTAAAAGGACATATAAAAGCATGTAAACAATGTAGCAAGAAAATGTAATTATTTACTGTTAAGGTTTAAACAAGACTTGACAAAAAATGTCAGGACTTCCAAAAAAAAAATTTACATTTTAAAATTTTTAAAAATCAGCATCTTTTTACCATTTGTTGCTTACATATAAAAGAATGATACAGAATTCATCATATGTTTTCATTCTGAGCTTAAGTGAAACAGGTCTTATGGGTGAATGTTGTAACAATGTAAAAGTTTAGGACCAATTGTACCTCGTAATGGAGTCGTATATATTTATCCAACCCTGTGGAATAGTTTCTGGGAAGCAACAGTAACGACTCTCTGATGTGGAACGGGAACCCAGAGGGGTAATGTGCTGAGCTGACTGTGCTGTCCAACACTGCTTGCATCACACGTATGCCCTGCAGAGAACTTCAGAACCTTGTGAATAAACACATATGACCGTGAGGGGAAGACGAGGTGGCCCACTTCAGACTTTATATTTCTGTTTCCCACTCTCACTGATCACACAGATGTGCTATGAGAGGTGAAAGGGAGGGGGGGTTCAGAGAGACAAAATGGGTAATATTTGAGATTAAACATCTTTATTGCCACAATTTAGGCACTAATTACAATGACAAAAATTAAAATATCATTAGATTCAAAGGTTTCTTTTTTTTAAATAAAAAAACAAATTCAGCATCTTTATCATCATGATACAACAGAGGGAGGCAGACAACTGTCTTCGGTGTGGCCTGTACTGAACACACCGAGCCCAACGAGTCTGATAGGCCAGCTGGTTCCGAGGGCCCCACTAAGAGTAGAACAAAGACGCACTGCAAACGAAGACTCACCAAGTCTTAATACCAGACGCTTCATGTTTTGGACAGCACAGATGAATTGCTGCATTCTTTAATGACATGGCTTTGAAACTGGGCCCAAACCCAAGTTGTGCTTTAAAGACAATGTGAAACGGAAATCATAATTTCCCTGCTATGGGACATATTTGTGAGTGAAACAGGATATTCAGGCAGGAAATAATGTGCGACCAGACCGGACTTGAGTTTATTCATTCGGATTTGAATGGACCATGAAAACATGACATTTATTTTCTTAAATTCCTAATATTATTTTTCCACACTAATTTGGCCTTATTTATAGCAAAACATTTTAAATGTAAGAGGCAGACATACGTCATTGCATTTTGATAAAACATAATGGAAAAACAAATAATTTTGTCTTAGGTGATTATACTAAGAATATGAAGGGTTTAAAAAGGGCCAATTTTGATGTCAACTTGTCTTTAAAAACATAAAACAAGCAATAAAAGAGCATCACTCTTTAAGTATGAGATGCCTCTATGTGGAGATCATGAATTGTTAGAACACCAAGTCCTGTGATCATTGCCAGATGTAAGGGTGTGGGTAAGCTTACAGCTTCCTGGAGAACTGAGTCAGAAGACCTGGGGTGTGCTCTGTAGAGGGTGCCATTCACTATTTAAGCCCATGTCGCCTAGCAACCTGCACTCCAAAATCGAGGTGGAACGTTGAGGTCACAGTGGGCTTCTTCTGCCAAATCTTACCAGGTGACACCCCCCCCCCCCCCAGCACCACCACCACCCAACTACACATTCCTCAGAACGAACGGCACTCCCTGATGGGGGTCAGGACCGACATCTCCCCACTTGGAATCTCCCTTTATGGAATTTCTCAGAGGAGCGAGAGCCTTCAGAGCAGATGCTACTCTTTAGATCTCTTTAGCACTCAGCTCCTGACCTGGACGTCAGAAGTGATAAACCTAGCTCTGGGCAAATGGTGAGCTTATATCACCACCGGGGCAATGGAGTTAGCCAGAGCCATGCAGATAACCACTCATGTTCTAAACCCTCTATGTACTAATGCAGAACACAGGCCTTCAAACCAGTGGCATTCTTATAAGCCGATTAATTTGTAGCAATAAAGAGCATGCTGACACGATAAAATGGCTTCACGTCATTGTTCACAGAGGAGCCTGGGGGAAGAACACTTCCACCGAGATCCCTAAAGTATTCATTGTAGTCGAAGGCATAGCCAACCACAAACCGATTAGGGATCTCAAATCCAACATCTGGTGTGGAAAGACTTAGTTACAAAAAAATAATTATGATAGAAATGTTTTCCTGAATGAACTGTATAATAATAATAATAATAATAATAATAATAATAATAATAATAATAAGTTGTTGTTTTACTAAATATTAAACAGAAATATTAAAACTATAAAGACGGTGACTTACAGTCCAGGAGGCACCCTGAGTCATACGAGCGCCTTTTCACCAGCAAACTGCAACAGTGTAAAAGCAACACTAACTGGCCTGGGCAGTATGTGTGAAACGTGCTGATCCAGAGACACACTCGGCTGATCTGTGTGAGGAAAGGTCAGCGGTGTGGTCCGGCGTTACATGGATGAGCCGCGTGCCAGGCGCCCACCCTGCCACTCTGATCATCTCAGAGCCGAAAGCCCAGACGTGAGCCAGTAGGGCCTTCCTGGTTTTCCCTGTATCCACTATGGCCTGCACGGCAGAGACAGAGGGGGACAGGCACAGGAGTGCGGGGAACATTAAGGAGTGTAACGTTAAACGTGTGCACAAGCATATATGTGCATTCATATACACGTGCACAAGTATGTATGTGCATGCATATACCCATGCGCGAGCATATATTTGCATGCATATATACGTGCACGAATGCACACATATGTACACGTGCTTGATGCTATGCAAATACACAAAGATATGCAAATAAAGTGACACACTTGTATAGACTCTACTCCTTCCTCTTTCACACAGATATGTATGCATGATGTTATACAATTACAGACAGCGAAGGACATACAATTAATATAAAACACCCCCCCCCCTCCACACACACACACACACACACACACACACACACACACACGCTCTCCTAATACTCCTAAGACTGTTTTTGCAGTCCTCACTATCACATAGGTTCTGGAGTGTTGCATTGTGTCATGATGCAATTATCAATGTGCAGTCGAACTAAAAGGCCACCCAGCACTGTGCATAGGCCAGCAATGTGGACAGCAAGCCCATTGGAGGTGTGGCGTCCACACACAGTGCGTTTCCTGTTTCTTAAACTAGTTATGAATCTATTTTCATGATGCGTCTTCTATAACTAGATTGTAGCTGATTTTGTTCTAAAAAGGAGATTTGTTCAATTCCTATACCGTGAAGCAAGAGGTGAAGCTTAATTTGACCCAATAACCTGCTAATAACTAACATAACATAATTAACATAACCAGCATCAAAATTAATGCAAATTTTAAAGTCAGAAGAGTCTATCATGGATTTCCATGGGGCACCAAAGACTTCAAGAATCGTAACTGAGCACAGCATGGCCCCAGCAGAGGTATAACATTATTTTTGTCCTACATGTTAACTTCAAAGGGAAACAGGAGAATCTCTGAACTAAAACGACTTCCTGTCCTTAAAGTTATGTGAGAATAGAGCACTGTGTAACCACGACTTGGTCTGGAAATGCCATCTAAAGCTCCATCAATGGGAAATGTTAGGAGCAATAATGGCAGTGTTCATTCATGCCGGAATATAGCATTACATAACTGGGCACATAAAGGTTCGCCTATTCTGTTCACTTCTGACGACACTGACATAAAGGCAGGACTACTATGAGAGACGAGGCTGATGCACAAACCAAGAGAAAGGGCCACAATAAAAACTTACCTCCACAATGAGGACATTCTTCATTAGATGGCACATCAGACTTGCTGGGGTCTTTTCATGAATCGACATCATTACTGTGTTAAGAGGGCTCCAGATAGCAACAGCTAGAGGGCTAGAGAATGGCTAACACAAACTGGGCACGGCAGCCAATGGTCTATATCTGCATCTTCAAAATGTTTCTATGAAGATAATGTTTGGAAATGTTTATGGGTGTTTCCAATAGAAACCAAGTGAGTGTGCAGCACAAAAACATTTGTTTGAAGCTGACAGAAAGAAAAAAAGATTCGGTTTATAAAATTATGTATTTGGGGCCTGCTTCACATGGTTTAACTGCAAATCTTCTTCACAAACACATACAATGTGGACATCAAATTGTAATCCACACGTCTAATGGACATATGTAATCTCGTTTAGACACTGCCCTGCTTACATCACTGAGGTCAATCTAAAAAGCACTCTCGTCTGTTTTCCCAGCACCACGATGACACGCCCTGCATGGCCAAAACAAGCCAGGAGGCTGGGACTCCGTCTGCCAGCCAGCGGAAGCTTGGCTATGGGCCTCTGCCCAGCCGTATAACACAATTCAATTTGCATGGTGCAAGGTGAACATGAGACAGAGAGAATGAGAGTCCAGCATTAGCATTAATGCTCATCCCATCCATACACTCACTGCTTCTTACTGTACCAGAACAGTTAATGTGCTAGAGCATGTCCCAGAATGCTTTGCTGATGGGAGCAGGAGGCAGACCCATATAGGCAGGGGAAGAGAATGGAGATGCATGCTGTTGGTTAACGTGGTAAACGTGGCCACTTACATTGGTGGTGCAAAACACACAGCCCAGAGGACATATGTGGCCCTCCAGTAAAGTGATCTGCTAAATAGCTAAAATTTTAAATGTGGGCTTTCTCTGATGATAGGAAACTGGCCTTGTAAAATAATTACAATATCTATAATTAACAATTAAATATAACGTATTAACCTAATAATGTATACTTTTTATTATGGCTTTGCTTACTTCAGAGTATTCTGAATACCCAAGGTTTAGTGCCAACCAGAGAGCGCTCTCTCTATAAGACACACGCCAATACTCTCCATGGGCACAATTACCTGAGCAAACAAGCCCCTCTATCCTATTACAAGAGACTTGCAATTAAACACCATAATTTCAGTCCCTGACTATGAAAATTTAGCAGATTGACATTTACACTTTAGATTTGATTTCATACAACTTTTGTCATTCAGTCTCACTTGAACAATAAAAAGATATTTGTTTTACAATGAATAAAAAAAAGATATTAGGATGGTGCCTGTCTTTACTGCAGTAGGTAAAGGTGTATATATTACTGTGGAAAACTGTAACTCTCATCTCATTAAGTACCCCAAAAATACAAAACTGTCAGCAAAATACCAATTTGTGGTTTAAGGAGTGCTTTATGGTGGTTTATGGTCAATTATTAATTTTTTTTTTTTTTTTTACCCAGTTCAGTTTGCTTGTCATTTGAGGGCAAACTCACCAGGTACAGTGAGCAGAACAGTGAACTCCAACAGGACACTGATGTAATGTTTGAGAAAGAGATGACACACTGCCCAGAGACTCCTCACCTACAGGCAGAGCAGCGAGTCAGATCTTCTCACCCTACAGCTGAAGGTCCAGCTGCCCAGCCAAGATCCAGGCCCAACACACACACACACACACAACCCAACACAGAAGAACACGTACATATCTCCACAAGACCTTTGACCCATGTGATGTATAATGACTCAATAGGTACTGCGTTGTCAGTCTATAGATAAGACAGGCCTTCCCTAAAAGCTAACATCACCCTCTCTCCCTTTCTCCCCTCCCCAACGTAGGCATGGTCAAACAGATACAAAAAGACTCCACCACACAGTAGTTTGTCACTGAACAGCATTCACTACCAGCAATTAACTACCCGGAAATGACTCCTTGATAATTAATGAGACAGCTCCTGCTTGTTAATAAGGAATTATTCAATTACCTTATTACAACATTAGAGAAGGAGTTTTAACTATGCCCTTACCTTTCCGCTCAGTACAGACTCTCAGCTCTTATAATCTGGAGGTCTTGTGTCGAATGATCATTCTAATTTACACAAACAACATAGGTTCAGGAGAGGGTCTGGGTGATGACTTCATTTCTGACACTGTATTTCCGCAAGTCATCTAAAACCAGAATACCATAAGTTTCACTTGTCACATCCACATGTGGCTGAAGGCAGTCGTTCTCTTTACATGGGGGTAGTTCAAGAATAATTATCTATGATATTCTGCCATCTGCTGTTCAAACTATGCACTGCACTGGAAACGTTAGCTGCTTTTAAATAGTGCATAGCCTATTGGTAAGATAATATGTTTTAGGTACTATGAGGTGAGCAAGTGAGGGGCAGAAAGGGGGTCATAGACGAGGCAACAATGCACCCAGGGTGTATTGTGGTGGATAAACTGTGTAGTAGTGTACATTACCTGTTCTTATCAGTCCCGTGCTTACGTGTTAGTTGGGTTGATCTTGTCGTGATTGTGTAATGTTCTAGCGCAAGCCGTATTATTTACCGTATTCTTGTGGTGGAATGTTTTCCCCCAAGCTTAGCAAGTAGCTCAGCTAATCTCTAGTTTCTTGAGTGCTAGTTGTCTTTGTAAAGACTTCCTGCCTCAATAAAGAGCAACGCAGAGTAAGGGCTATGTCACGTATACCGAGTGTCCCCTTGCAAACATCACATTGGTATCAGAAGCGGGATGTGGCCATGGATGTCGAAGAGCCGTAAACATTGAGGACCCTCGCTCACAAACAGCAAAGAAAACGGTGATGCCAATCTCTGTCACCATGGGATGCTTATGGAAAGAGTAGGCGTCAGTGGGTCCATTCCATGAGATGGAGGTGGGGAACCACTGTGTCATCCTGGCCATGGACTGTTTTACAAAGTGGAGCGAACCATACGATGTCCTCGACCAGAGCATCGCCGCCGCCACCGTGTTTTGGAGGCATTCCGTTCCCCTAGCCTGAGTTCCTAGAAGAGCAGCACAGTGATCAGGGGCGAAACTTCGAGACGTAGCTGATGGCAGAGTTCTGCCAATGACGGAGCTTGCGCAAAACGAGGACAATGGTACTCCACCTGCAGAGCGATAGGTTGGTGGAGCGGTCACCACACAGCTGGCTCTTATCACCTCCAGGCGCTAGCACAAGTGCCCCAGTCCTGTGGGCTTGGCGATTAGCCAACCAGGACTCGATGGAGTTCACACTGGCAATGCTAATGCTAGGATGTGCACTCTAGACACTGACCAACCTGGTGTTCAAAGATTCTGTACTGATCAGATTGTGATTCATTTTATAGAAAAAAAAAGAAGTAAAAATCTAAATAAATAATCACTTCTAAAATACCGATTGCTACTTTTTGGTGGTAAAAATGACTTCCACCTGAATTGCTCCTTTAAATGTACTTGTGTTGTGTAAAATGTCTGATTGATCTTAGTGCTTATGTAATGTTCTAGTGTAAATGATTTTATCCATTGTCTTCATGTTATGTAAGGTTTGTCATTACCTTCCTGCAAGCTTAGTATGTAGCAAAGCTAATCTCTCAGTTCTTGACTAGTTCTCTTTGTAATCACATCTTTACTGAATAAAGAGCAACACAGAGTAGAAGCTGTCACATGTCTTCCTTTGCAAATGTCATAATATCTCTTGATTTTCATGTTCAGTAGATCACGTATAGCAGGAATGCTGTATTTGTATTAGGAGGGTAGTACTGGGACATGAACCATACTGTATCCTCGCTATAGCACTATGTCTAATTTTAACCTGGCATAAAGTGCAGTTACTGTAGGACAAGAGAAAATTAGAGTATGTGAGCAGACATATCTAGTCTAACATATAGAGCAACTTCCATAATAAAGTAAGTTAGAAGTGCAAAAACTATAATGATCTTTCAAATCTCAGATATAAAGAGAAAGACTACCCTCAATTCAAACACATGCCATTTAGGTACTCAATGTAAAATTGGCCTGATATAAATTCTGTGGGGAACAAGGAGGCAGATACAGTGTAACATACTTCAAAATAAATTACTTTTTTTAAAAAGGAACACCGGAAGGACCATCAAAAATGCATTTTAGATTTTAACAATGAATTTGATAGCTAGATGATATCTCAGAATACCAGGAAGCTCTTCAGCTGTACAAAGACCACCCTGACAAGCAGGAACCTGGTGGAGCTGCATGTCAGAGTCGGAATGGCCTCCACCAGGTCAGGGCAGAACTGGTGTCCCCCCTTCAGCACGCATAGCATCACGACGTCATGGTCATCCAAGTCTACCACGATGTCCCTCACCAACCTCTCAGTCCTGACATACCACAGCACGGTCCAAATTCAAGGCGTGGGATGGTATTCACACAGCAACCTAACTGAGAAGGTACCGCAGTTCTGTGTGCATGAGCATATTTCATTCTAAGGGATAGGGGGTTCTGTTTGGAGGGCTGGCTGAAACATGGCCTACATAGAAAAAGCTAATAACTGCTGCTTTCTCTTTCTTTAGCAACAAAACACCAAGAAATTGACATTACTTTTCAAGTCTTTAGTTCAGACAGCATAGAAATGCTGCCAAGTTTCAATCCCACAGGAGTCTCTTTTCATTGAGATTTGATAGGTTATGCTTCAGAAATGAACGAAACTTCAGAACACATACTAGTTCAACCTAATATGTACTTCACTTGAAATTCTTACAAATATTATCCAAGCTAATGTATTTTCTGTCAAACTAAGATGAATTTCAGCCACACAAACAGGAAAAATGCCAAATGTTACAGAAATCTCTTTACCTACCACTTACTCTCTGATGCAACATTAACTCCTGAATAGAAGTAACTGAACCTAAGTATTTCAATTATTTATCATTTACAAATATTCTGCTTACTTTCAAATACCAAACACAGATTAACAAACACTAGCAATAAACAACCAAAATTATTAGACTATTACAAAATCTGTTGATGATTCAAACAGCTAACACCATATTTCCCAGTCATGGAGACCCCATGCCGAGTCCACTCACTTGTCTGTTTCTGAGCTTTAACACTCCTAACACATCTCCCTGAACACAGAGGGGGTTTGCATATGTTGGCTCTGGAGTGCAGCATCATAGGGCAGCGATATAGAGTATATAGAGCAGAATATAGAACAGCGACTGATGAATGTCCCCGCAACACAGTCCAAATCCCTGGAGCAGTGCAACAGACAAGCGAGCAGGTCGAGGCGATACCCTGGCCAGTCATCTGGGATCTAGCAATGGATGAACGTATGAAGAATCAAAGTCGGATCTATGTCCGATTATTGTTCACCTGTAGTTTCTCAGCAGAACAAACTGTACAGCTTTTGGATGTGACCAGAAGCCTAACAAATGCACTGTTATGTGTATGCTTCTAAATAGTACCAAATCATGCCACTAATATTTTTAGGGCCAGATATTACCTGCCAATCAAATTTTGTATCGCCCAATCATAACAGAAAGCTTGTCTCGGGGCTTATTGGGAGAAGGAAATAGCGCTGCTTAAAGACATGAAAATATCTGTGTACGTATGAGGAAACAAAAGATCAGAAACAGGCAGGATAATCTGTATTCAGAGCTTTTTTTCTTTTAAAAAAAATCTAATTTACTCGTTTTTACTTCTTTATTTCAAGTTATGCGTAAAAATGCTTATTCCCTTAGCACGCCCCGATGTTCAGGTAACAGCCTGGGCCTTTTCCACTGAAACACGAAAATGCTAAACTACACTAGAGATAACTAACTTTCTACTTTTTTTTTTTATCAATAAGGCTACCAATTTCGTTTTCTTCTATATAATTTACATATATAATTCCCCCTTTCCTTGCCTGATTTCCACGTTAGGCAACAAAAGTTTCAGGATCACGGTAAACTTCTAAAACTTGCATTGCTCCGTATAACGTACACTTACTAAGTCGTTGGTAGCCTTCAACAATTTCGATTAAAAGGTCGCTGTTTGGGGGAAGATGCGTATTTATTTACAACAATTACCCTGTCTCCGCCAGTAGGAGTTTAATTGTTTTCGGTCGGCTCTGCCATCTTGGACATCCTCGTTAACGTTCGTCTCTGTTCGTAAATTTCATGTAACAGACAGGCGGAACGGTCTGAGGAACGCTTATTGTTTCGATCTCGCAGCAATTTAGCAGACCAAAAGTGAAAGGGGTTTGTTAAAATGATTTACTTGAAACCTTGACCCCACTGAGTATATTATTTCATGTGAAACTTTATAGTGGGAGTACTGTTTTATTAGAATAGTACTAGAACTGTCAGTAAGATGGCAGCAAAGCTGCCAACACACTGCGCAATGAATGGATTCGCTGTCGGCACAAGGTTCTAGGTGACTCCTTGTAGCTCTTATTTTTTACCAGTGTTAACAATGTCGAAAATGTTATGCGCAATCCACGGTCATGTGATGCAGGTGATGCTTTAGCTCGACTTTTAGGTCAGGAACTTTAGGTCAGGACCGATCGTTTCTTTCTCCCACTTCCCCGGTAAATTATATGATGGATTTGACAGTTATACTGTCTTATGTGGCTTATGTGTCATTCCAGTCCATTGTACGAAGTTTAACTTAAACATTGCAGTTTACAAATGGGTAAACCAGTTGCACTTCATTTCTTTTGCTAAGATATTTAGAATAAGACTAGGACCTTTTTGTTCCAGAATCATCTGTTTTTCCTGGCAATACCATTCAAACTGTGTGACTTAATTTTACTTTTCAAACCCGGGGAAGTAGGTGGGCAGCCTTAGGTTTAGTCGTGAAGACAGGCCTACATTTCTGGACTTTCTCTGCTTGAATATAAAATGTCATTCTTTCTTCACTATATATGTACATCACTGCACATTCATCGCACCATGGCTACAAGAAAATATGTCTCTTTAAGAATTGCCAATACATTGGTGGGTAATGCTCCAGGCCTTACCTGAACTCACAGTTCAATATATCTCTAATAAAGGGATGTCAATTACTGGCTTCCTCTGATACACTCCAATAATTTAAGGAAACTGCTAAGGCAATACAGCTTGGATCTTGTTTCCATGGGCGACAAGGAGAACTCCATAGCTATTTTTAGCCATTCTGAGTGTTATCCCATTGTTGCAGCACACACTGCCGGAGACAGCCTCACCTGGGCACTGACTGATGTGTTGCTGTGGCCATGTGCCCTCAAAAGCAGGAGCCGCAATTTAAACACTACCTCGACATGACATTAAAAACAATTGCATTCTGTTGAGTTTTAAGGCTTGTCGAGAGAAAGCAAAACAGTGGGATTTGCCAAACAAGATTGTTCTAGAATGTCTGTAGGACATGTCCATTTGTATTTGTGTGAGAGAGAAGCCGATGTAGTGTGCATGTCTGTCTGTTTGTATCTGATTTTATCATAAACTGTCATGCATTGGCCTCTGTCATTTTAATGTTGTTACTCATACAAAGCACCTATACAGCCCTTTCAAATGAAAATCCAGTTTAAGCAGTTAAATACCAGTTTGTCTTGCATAACACTTTGTATAACACTGCCTTGTAAATACATAAGACATTGTCTGACTGGGAAGATTGATTTTTTTTTCATATTTATCATCACTTTTGGAAAACTTACTGCATATCTGAGGGCTTTGAAGGCTTAAAGGAAACAGCAGTATTCCCCTTTTCACATCTTTATGGCATAGCTGAATCACATGCCCCACACCAATCTTTGTGCACAGTGTTCTGCTGCAGCTCAGCTGACAGGCTGCTCAGACAAGGTAGAGCGAGTGTGTGTGGGGGGGGGAGTGTGTGTGTGGGGGTGTCTGTAGGTCAGGTACTTTGAAGGCATGAGTGTTAGCACTCTAGGGGGGAAAGGGTGCTTCTTAGTTCCCACACTAAGCCATGAGATCGGCACCTAGCTGTTCACACCTACAGCAGCAGACAAAAGCACAGATGCTATGGGCTTCATTTATAAACACTGTGGGAAATCTGTCCTTCCTGCTGTGTAAATGGACAGATATCTGCACAAATGGTGGAGTTAGTAAAGAATCACAGCATTGAGTGCTAATGCTAAAACACAATCCTAAATGCATATTATGACTGTGATGAGCAGCTATTATAAAACTCTGAGCTCTCTAATATGGTCAAAGTAATTAATGGCCAAAGTTAAAACTAAAACCTCTGAAATTTTCATAGCGATGAGTCTTATACTAAAATGCAGCTGCATAAAATTAATATAGAGATGAGAGGCCTTGCTAAACCTTAAGTCAACTGAAACATCAAAATTCTTACAGCTTTACCAAAATTCAACCCTCTAACATTTCAGGGGTAACATTTCAGTACACCTATCCTGTAGCTAGCCAGCCCTCAAAGGCCACATCCACCATTCACTTCCCCTGGTCCCAATCACCCACTTATTGATTAATCACCCACACCTGTCTTTCATTTGCTTCACTCCATTTAATTCCCACAGGTGGCCACATTTTGTGCTTTGCATTGATGTGCTCTTGCCACCAGTTAAATGCTTTGCCAAGCCTACTACTCTAAAGACATGGTTTTTGTTTTTTTTTGAGTTCCTTGCTTCTGCTTCATGATGTTACGAAACTGTACTGGTAAGATGAATGATCAAGTCTGGATGGAACTCATCACTAGCAATTAGAAAGTCAAAATAAAGCTTATTCTAATATTTCAACTCACTATAATTCAGGGTGAGAAATTGTATTCATGCCTTCAAAGCTAATTTTCCATACCGGAGTAATTTATAGTGTTGGACAGCAGCATCTATCAGATTCTTGACATGTTGACCTAAAGTAAGTTTTATCTTCTCTCTCTCCATAGATTTCCACCATATTTGCATTTTAAAAAAAACATTTCCTTGCTACACTCTTAAAGCTCAATCTCTCCCTTTCAAATAATAAGCCATGCTTCAAAGTGTCCCAGACTCACTCTGCTTTCATACCATCAATTTCCTGTCTCCTGCCAAAGCAAATGGTAAGATAAAATCTTCAGTTTCTGCTCTCCTGAATCGAGAAGGCCAGACACCTCGGCTCTGCTGAGAAAAAGAAATTAAAAAAACCAGCCTGAGGTAGAAATTATGCCTATAACTGAACAAGAACTAGCTTGCCCTCTTATGCCTTAATCATTGGCCCATAAAACACAAACCCATTAAAGAAATTGACTTATAGCCATAGTGGCATAAGAAACACCTGCACTCACGACTAGTGTGAACGTGCCTCCACCTGAAACATGTTGACAGAGCACTGCCCAATGTGGCCGAAGGTTTCACAAGACCATGAAAGATGATGATGGGACTATTGCTTATACAACACACTAACCTTCATGTCAGAAGGCAGGTTGCAGAGGAAAGTGTCAGTCTCGCACCAAGCAACTGGCCTGAGATCAGAATAAGGAGCTGAGATTGGAATAAAGAACATTATCAAAGTCTCTAAAGCTTGTGTGACATTCAACAATAGACAGGCACAATTGATTGTAATTTCTGTTAATTTTATTAGTGAGTGGTTCCTGTGTGGTTCAGTTCCAGCTGTTGGTCTGTCCAAATAACTGCTTTAGGATCAGCTGCGAGTGTTTCCTGCTGAATGCAGTTCCAGCTGTTGGTCTGTCAACAGAACTGCTTTAGGATCAGCTGTTTGTCTGATGACGGGGAGCAGAAGGTAGGAGAGCAAATTGTCTGCAACATGTCTGATATCTGTGAAAACACAACAGTGATGATACTTGCAATAAGATTTTTAATTACATATTTTAGTTTTTATATATTACATAATTCATAAATGTTATGATGGTCACATTTTCCTTGGAGCGTTCGTTGCTTTTTCTAAATTCATATCTCATGCTCAAAAGCTTTTCCTTTCTAATTATTGAATAAATAAAAACCAGAAATATCGTGCATTTGTAATGTCAGTACAGACTTTAGGACAGTTTTCTAAAAGGACTCGTTCTATGAAAAGTAGAGTATCGTCGCGGGGATATTTTTTTAATTTGTTTATTATTTCTGCAGCCCAATTGTTTTGTTTATGGCTGTTCCGCCGTGCCATTGTTCAAATCCCACGGATTCATGGTAAAACCGTTGACTAGTCCTCCGGTGCTGCCTTCAGCACTGGACAGCTCCCATCCCCTGCACTTTACCCCACCCCGTTATGTGATTGACAGAGGACGTGGCCATTTATGAGTCCTATGTAGTTTAATGAGGGGAGTGGGAATTTGAAAGCGGCTGCCTCCCATCTTCACCGAGCCTTTATCGATGCTAAACGCAGAAGAGTGGTGCGAGCAGGCAGCAGTCGTTAAAACAAGCGGAGTGCGAGGACGATTCAGAGCGCTCCGACCTACCTGTATGTAAAGTGTTCGATCATTATGGGAAGACGTCAAGCAAATTGCATACCCGGTTTGGCAACAGACAGGATTGGCACACGAGGTAACGACTGGGCTGCGAACACGGTTCCACAGGATGCCACTTAACACCTCTGAACGTGGGCAGAAAGATTGACGCGAGGATTAAAAAAGAGCAAATGAAACATGGAGTTAGGCAACTTTTGCGAATACATAACTAGCAGTTGTTTGAAGACGCGCGTGGCTGGATTCAAGAACGATTGCGATTGTTAAATGGATTTAAATTGAGTTGGCTGTGCACCGTTACGCTTGGCCGTCGAGGTATGGGTGTATTTCTGCTATGCCTCCTTCTACAAACGGGACTTGCCAGCGGGTCGAATTACGGCTATGTGGAATGGTCGGACAACGATAAGGACCCTGAAATCAGGGCGAAATATGATGTTTACAGCACTCCCGATGACACCGAGCTGCTGTTCCACCCGACACTGCCTAGCAATCCCTCCACCGAGCGCACAGTGGTGGCGCATAAAATCGAAGAGGACCTGCCACGGGTGGTCACGGCTTTCTTGCACACGGGAGATTCTTCGACCCTCGAACATGTCAACTGTTCGCGGCGTTATGAGCTAAGCAGCCTCCGCGGTGGCGTTCACGTCGCCTCGCATTACTCCCTTCACGCCGTGCTCGACACAGTGGCACACGCGGCGAACTTTTTAAACGTCTTTCTGCAAACGGACAAGACGCGGGAGCAAAGCCTGCAGCGAGATATCCCGTGGTACTACGCGCTAGTACGGAGCATGCTGGAGGGGGACCCTAAAATCCACCGCGCAGTAGTTACATTTTATACGGAGTCTACGACGCCTGGCCCACAGGTATTCCTCCAAGCAGCCAGAACCAACAAGGACATCGTACTCCAAGACCTTTCTGCCATCGCTTCCCATCGCCTTAAAAACAGGACGCCAGAGTCAGAGTGGTTCAATGAGTTTAGGGACCGCAAAAGACACAACTTGATCAAAAGCGCACCGGTACGCGGCTTTGAGAACTCACAAGACAGATACTTTATTGATAAAAGTCACATAAAGTGGTCGGCACCTTACCTTGAGTGCCACCATGGGAGTTTCGTTCCGCACTGGCTATTAACACTGTCCACGGGTTTTTACGGTTTAAGGACGAACGCAGCGCCAGAGTTCAGGTAATCGCAACTTCCAGTACCTGTTTATTCTGTTCCATCCCACAGAAACGTATGTACATCAAGCTGATATAATACACAACCAATGTATTATTCTGTTATTGTTGGTTTTCTTGTCGTTATTTTGTTGTCGTTATATTAATTTTTAATGAAAAACGCGTTGTTCCCCTCAGGCCACCGTAAACCGTGCGCTGGATCACTTACTGGCTATTGCGCTCTAAAAATAAATCGTGCGGCTGTTTCCCTGCCCAATGTCCTTCCCAGTAAATATTTTTAATTTCTTTCATTTCATTTAAAGGAACATAATGGTAATGCGACAAGGACACGTTGGATTTCATATAGGATCAAGTCTGAAAGTTGCGAATAAGAGGATGACTTTAAAATATTCATCTCATGCTCTGCTCGCATTTGTAAATGCGCGTATTAACGTAAGGATAAGACAGCTTGCGCATGGTCTGCATAAGCACAGGCAATCGCAGAATGATCTGTCGGTTCTCTCCAACTCAAACCTTTTTGCACACTTGATACCCCAAAGCTGACTCGGGGCTCAGGGAGTCATGCTGACAGGTACTAAGGATGATTATTAACACGAGTATGTCAATAATCTCCATACGTGTTTTCACTTTGCCTTCACATACTACAGCCTCCTTTCTCAGCTTTTGCCAACCGAAAGGATAGATATAATCCAAAGGTAATACCTTTTGCCTTCAGATGAAAACTTTTGCCTTTGACAGTAATACAGACAGACGAATTTGTGTCTCAACATTTCTTGGGTATCCCCTTAAAGGCTCCTATCCAAGTTATAAAATCAATAAAGTAATTAATAAATAATAAAATATGCCGCCTACTAATAAGGTGGTTACTTGAGACCTCCTTCGTCTAGGGGCCCTTAGCTCTTGACTGGAAACTGTGAAACTTCTTGTGGCGTAATTTCAAAATAGCTCAAGTTAAAACATAGTAATAAAATACAGCATTCTGTCAGGTGGAATTTGGGCAGTCCAGTGAATAGCATTTCAGTCGGTACATTACTCTATATTATTCATAATCTTTTTCTCCTTAGTGAAAACGGGAGGCTGTTTCTACAATCCTGAAGACAAAGCAGGGTAGCCTTTTTTTCTTCTTGAGCTCTCGGACCGGTATTTTGATTCACGGCCACATGGATAGTGTGATGTGGAACGGAGCAAATGAGCCGTTTATGAAGAGTGTTAGATTGTCTTCCACTTAAACTTTATACTAAATTACAGAATAACAGGCAGGCGACACGGAACAGAGAGGGCCAGGTTTTTCGGTTCTTGTTTTATTTCCCTAGCGCTGTTCATAAAGTTCACGTTGTCCATTCGGGACCAGTAGTCCTGATCGCATTAAGACTTTGCCGTTGGCCTGTCTGTGCGACGGCCTCTGACTGTCGAAGTAATGTCGAAAAACGTCTCCACTGCATCAGGAAAACCTGTGGGGCAGACGCGTGCGCAGAAACCGTTGTTGTGCTGAATTCCGTCTCCCCCCTTCGCGTGCACGCGCTTCACGCAGCCATGTGGACGCTTAAGACTGTATTCGCGTTTTCTGCTGTATTTAGGTATATGTAAGTGCACCTAAATGATCTTATCGATAAACACCAGACCATGGTGTAAAGGCAAACAAAAAATAAGACAGTAGTATTACTAGTACTCGGTGAATCGAATGCGTATACCTGATGATGGGTATTCTAAGAGCGTTATGAACAGGGAATACATCTTTCAGCTTTAATTCTCAGATCTGGCACTGCTAACATTATGCTTGCCAAAATTGTACTCCTGCTTCATATCTCTGAACTGTATATATTTTAATTACTTATTTTGGAGTCTAGGTTATACCATAGGAAGCATTATTCTATAAGTTCATCAGGAGGGATAATACACTCCTAAAAAATTAAGGGAAAACTTAAATCACACATTAGATCTCTATGAACAAAAGATTCCATTTAAAAATCTTTACTGATATACATTGTGTACTGCGTTGAGAACAAAATGCCAAAACAATGTTCAGTGGAAATCAAAGTCATCAACCCATTGAGGGCTGGATTCAAAATGACACGGAAAATCAAAATAAAAAATTTAAATCCCAGACTGATCTTATTTGTGTGAATTTCATCATGGCAAGTCATAATGTGACTCAGTAGTGTGTATGCGCCCCATGTGGCTGTATGCACTTCCGACAACATCTGAGCACTACTTGGTGGTGTATAATGTCCCAGAGTTCCTCAAATGGATTCAGAGCTGGGGAAAATCAGGGCCAGTCAATAGCATCAGTGTCTTCATCCAGGATCTGCCTACACACTCTGGCCACATGAGGCTGGGCATTATCCTTCACCAGGAGAAGCCCAAGGCCCACCTCACCAGCATAAGGTCTGACAGTAGCTCTGAGGACTTCATCCCCATACCTAACAGCACATGGAGGCTTGTGCAACCCTCCAAGGATATGCCTGCCCAGACCATCACTGATCCACGGCCAAACCGGTCATGCTGGATGATGTTGCAGGCAGCATAATGCTCACTGCAGTGTCTCCAGACTGTCACATTCTGTCTATCACATGCCCAATGTGAACATGCTCTCATCTGTGAAATGAACGGGGTACTGGTAGCGGACCTGCCATTTTTGGTGTTCTCTGGTAAATAACAGCCAGGCTGCTCTGTGCTGAGTTATGAGCACAGGTCCCACTAGCGGATGCCAGGCCTTCATGACAGCTACATGGAGTCGGATTCTGACAGTTTGATCAGACACGTTTACACCAGCAGCCCACTGGACATCATTAGGTTGGGCTCTGGCAGTGCTCCTCCTGTTCCTCCTCACACAAAGGAGCAGATACTGGGAATTAGAGGTGTCTACCTTTCCTGCTGTTTAGTTGATGCCCTTCTAAGGCCCTGTCCAGCTCTCCTTGTGTGATGGCCCATGTCCATGCTCTTGAGACACAGCCAACCTTCTTGCAATGGTATGTATAGATATGCCATCCTGGAGGTGCTGAACTACCTGTGCAACCTGAATGGGCTACAGATACCACCTCATGCTACCAGTAATGACCAGCAAAACACAAAACTACAAAACCGTAGAGAAGAATCAGTCAGGAAGGGTAAGGAGAAAATAATTGTCTGTGGCCACCGCCTGTAAAACCATTCACTTCTTGGGGTTGTCTTGCTGTTGCCTCTCTAGGGCACCTGTTGTGACTTTCATTTGCACCAAAGCAGGTGAAACTGATTCACAATTGCTTATGCTTCTTAACTGGACAGATTGATATCCATGTAGTTTAACTGACTACTGTGATGATTAAATGTTCTCTTAATTTTCTTTGCTGAAATTATACTTATCTCTGAAACTGCAAGGTTTGATTCAAATTACATGTAGTTTGGTTACTTATCGTGGTGTGTAGGATATATACTAGGTAGCATCTTTCAGGATTCAGGATTCAGGATCATGATGGATAATATTAGGGGGAGTACACCAGTAGCACTGCCAAAATTTTACTCCCCTTATTATTATCCCTCCTGATGAACTAAGACAAAAATGCTATGGTATAACTTAGACTTCAAGATAAGTCACCACAGTACATTTGATTTGAATCAAACCTTGCAGTTCCTGAGATAATAGGGGGAGTACAGTTTTGGCAGGCATCAAAACAGCACTGTCAAAATTCTACTTAAACTAATATTTTCCTGCTGATAAATTTACAGAAAAAAGCTTCCTATGGTATGACCTAGATTCCAAGATAAGCCATCAAAATACATTTGATTTGAATCAAATCTTGAAGTTCAGAGATATGAGGAGGTAGTGTAATTTTGGCAAACATTATATTAGCATTAAATATATGGAATTCTGAATTATAAACGTGAACAGATTTAAGCATATCAGGTGAGGTGTGTTTGTGTAATGAGGGAGGGTGTGGCCTAAGGAGATCAACACCCTATATCAAGGTGTGCAGAATTATTAGGCAGCTTCTTTTCCTCAGTCAAAATGGGGCAAAAAAGAGATTGAACTGACTCTGAAAAGGAAAAAATTGTGAAAAGTCTTTCAGAGGGGTGCAGCACTCTTAAAATTGCTAAGACATCGGGGCATGATCACAGAACCCTCAAATGTTTTGTTGCAAATAGTCAACAGGGTCACAAGAAATGTGTTGAGAAAAAAAGACGCAAATTAAAATGAACTGCCAAAGATTTCAGAAGAATCCAATGTGAAGTGACCAGGAACCCATTACCCCCAAGTGCTGTCATATTCCGGAACTGCAACCTACCTGGAGTGCCCGGAAGTACAAGGTGTTCACTACTCAGAGACATGGCCAAGGTAGGGAAGGCTTGAAACCCGACTACCACTGAACCGCTGAAGACTCATTAGGTGAAACGTCAAGACTGGGCCATGAAATATCTGAAGACAGATTTTTCAAAGGTTTTATGGACTGATGAGATGAGAGTGTCTCTTGACGGACCAGATGGACGGGCCCATAGCTGGATCAGTAACGGGCATAGAGCTCCACTTCGACTCAGACACCAGCAAAGTGGAGGTGGGGTACTGCTATAGGCCGGTATTATTAAAGATGAGCTTCAAGCTTTTCGGGTTGAAGATGGACTCAAAGTCAACTCTCAAACCTACTGCCAGTTTTTAGAAGACACTTTCTTCAAGCAGTGGTACAGGAAAAAGTCTGCATCTTTCAAGAAGACCATGATTTTTATGCAGGACAATGCTCTGCCGCATGCATCGCAGTACTCCACTGTGTGGCTAGCCAGTAAAGGCCTTAAAAGAAAAATGAAAGAAAAGAAAAGATGAAAGAATAATGACATGACCCCCTTCCTTACCTGACCTAAACCCTATTGAGAACTTGTGGGCCTTTCTTAAATGGAAGATTTATGGTGAAGGACAACAGTACAGCTCTCTGAACCGTGTCTGGGAGGCTGTGGTTGTTGCTGCACAAAAAGTTGATCGTCAACAGATTAAGACACTGACAGACTCAATGAATGGAAGGCTTACGACTGTTACTGAAAAGATGGGTGGCTATATATTGGCCACTGATTTTTTTTTAAAGGTTAGCAATGTTTATTTGTAAATTTTGAGTTGCTTCTTATTATTCTCATTATTCTCAGAAAATAAATAAGTGAGATGGGAAAATATCTCGCCGGCTTGTGTGGCGACGGCTGCTCCGGCTGCTCCGGCTTCTGCGCATGTGTATCCAGAGATGCACCAGCTGACTTGTTCGTCTCGGGGGCAGGCACTGGTGATGCAGCTTTCTTGCCTTTCCGAGGCTTCCGCGTAGGCGCTTGAGCTCTGGGGCTGCGAGCTTTCAGCGGAGGGAGTGTCCTCATCTGATGACACCTCCCTGCAAGCCCCATTGGGCAGCTTACTTGTTCCGGAGTGGCCCCTCCTGGGCGGAGCCTTGGGTGGTACCTTGAGTGCCGGAGGCCCTTCACTCTCTGAATCTGCTGACGCAGTAACCATCTCCGAGGGAGAATCCCTATGGAGGACCTCCTTCATCTGATGGACCTCCAAGTCCGATCGGAAGCTGATGTTGGTATATTCTGATCAGAGGCTGACGTCCATATAACCCTCACCCTATTCAGACTCCCAGTAGTTTTCCCGATAGTCCCAGTAGGGGTACTAGGACCCTGCGGAGTCCGGACCTAGATACTGGTCTCCCTTGTACCAGCTTTCATAGTCCGTCAAGGGCCTGTAGGACTCCGCAGAGTCCACCCCTGAACTACACCCAGAGCCCCCACCCCCAGAATTTTCCAAGAGCACTCTCCCCTGTTGTTTCGGTACAGAGAGTGCCCAGGAGTATGGAGGGTTATCCCATAAGGGCTGGGGAGGAACGATTATGCGCCTTCATCCCCTTCTTTTTGTTCTTTTTCTTTCCCAACATCCTTGATGTTTCTGTGACAAGAGGAGGCAGAGCAGGATGCGGGGGCGGGTCATATCAAACACAACGAAATGTTTATTGTTACACAAAACAAAGATGACTACGTGGCTAGCAGGCTAACCGGGTTCAAACATCGACAACATTCACATTCAAACACAAGACCTATATACACACACACTAACAATACACAATAAGGAGCAGGTGTGAAACACAGGGAGGGCGTGGCCATACAGACGAAAGCGCGCGCACACATACACACACACAGGGAGACATTTGGGACGAGGGGCCGTACCATGACAAATTCTGCACACTAACAGTTGCCCAATAATCATGCACACATAGATATTTGCCTAAGAAAGCCAAAACCTCACTTTTCCTTTCTTAAATATTCAGGTTTTTGGTTTATTAATATTTAGGATTGATGAGAGCACTGTAGTTGTTCAATAATAAAATGAATCCTCAAAAATACAAGTTGCCTAATAATTGTGTTTGTAGTTAGATGTCCTTCAGCATTGCCACCCCACCACTCCTTGGTCTCTCTCTCTCTCTCTCTCCGTTGTGCTGAGAGACAGAAAGGAAAATGACAGCCCCGTGTGTTTGTCCCCATTCCGAGCTGACAGATGGGCTTCTCCTGCCTCTGAAACACTCTCCGACTTTTTGCTAATGGAAAGCAAGAGAAAAGGAATGGCGAGAGTGTCAGGCTGTGGACCCAACGTGAAATGAAATTGCTGTCAAGTCCCATGATCTTCATTTCAAAATTGCTGACAGTTTTTTGGACTACATCACAGGAAGGAACGTAGCGTAGCCAATTCAGCAGTTAAGGTCTCCTCACAAAAGACAACCTTAAACTTTTATGTGCAGCACGCCCGACCTCCAGACATGGCAAACTCACTTAGTGGTGGTGACCCACGCTCGCTGAACTTTCCGAATCCATACTTTCACTGACGTGAATGAAAGAGTGGATGGGTGAGCGAGCTCCCGAAGGCCAAGACTGTCTGCGAGCCACATCAAAGGCGATGAGAGGAGTGAATCCTCGGCTAACAGCCGTCATGTACGCTCTTCCCAAGCCTCCAGCGACCCACGTGCTCTACACATCTAATACCTCAGGCACGTCACAGGTCGAAAAACTTTATATATTCCTGGGCTGGAGAAAGAAGCTAGAAAAGGGACGCTGAAATCAGACAGATGGAGCTAGCTTGAGGGCAACGGATGTTTTGAGTGATGCCTCGTAGCCTGTAGGCAATTTTATGGGGTATGAAGTCTAGTGACAACGCATGTTTACACTTAGGCATGCAGCACATTATCAGGAGGGAAGCTTTTCAGCTTTCAGGTCAGGGATTTTTGGCAGTGGTGTATTCAAACAGACAATTCCAGAATAAGGGATCAGGTTTCCTACAATGATGGAGTTATGTCTTGGATCCTTTGGAATTCAGTTGTTCATTTAGGCCATTTGTTAGGACTTATATGTTTGGATAAAAATAACAGAGGTTTCCGAATATAAAACACAGACTTGCGTACCACATCTGCAGCAATTCTCAAGTTACCATGTGGATTTGTTTACATATCAGTGCTACTAATAGAATACGCTACACTCTTGCATATTTTATATCTATTCATAATCTAGTGTAGTGGTCAATATAGCTGCATTTTTCTGTATGAGTTTTATTCTGTCCTTCTTTTGTTTACTTTGTGTAGCCTAGCCAGAAGAATTTAAATACATTTTGATGTGACATTGACTTTTGAGTCCAGCTCACACCATGCAGTGTTAAATAATAATGTAATGATACTAAATAAAATAACTGTTTCGCAAAACATTACAAAATCACTGATTATCACAGTAGATCAATTCAAATATAATTAAAATACCATTGGGCTGATATCCTTTATCATTTACCACTGCAAAGCCAAAACAGAGCTGCCTTGAAATGTACCATTGTCTAAGCATGAGTGATCACAGTACACTCCTCTTTGCAAAGCTCTCTGTGACCCATATGAGCCCTCCGTGGATGAAATAAGAGAAATAGGCTCTAATGGACAGCTCTCTGACCTGAGGGCTGATCTTCTGTTCCACGTGAACAAGGCACGGGGTGACATTAGTGTAGCTCGGCCAGATAAAACCCCACCAGACGATGCTGGGTGGAGATGGCTTCCCAACGACTCCCATGATACTTTCAGACGGTAGATGTCAGTCTGAAAGAATATGTCAGTATGGGGTATGGAGAAGCTAAGGATAAGTTAAAACACTCCCTGTGTTTCTTAGCAATGAGGTATGTTAGATCCGGCCTGCAGACTAATGAAGGCACGTCTCCGTGCCCCTGGGGAGAAATGACTGAGATGCTCAGGATGGACCTGAAATGACATTGCTGTCACATTCTACAGCAATGCTTAATGTTCACGACTTTAAGGGAGCTTCCAAGAGGACGTAGCTTCCCTTTTGATAAAATGTTTTTTTGTTCTCTGATTCTCTCTCTCACCTTCTCACCTTTTCTGCTTCTCTCGCTCTCTCTCTCTCTCTCTCTCTCTCTCTCTCTCCATCTCTCTCTCTCTCTCTCTCTTTATTTCCCTCTCTGCCTATAGGGGAGTAGTGAGAGTCGATGTGAATCTGCAAGATGTGGACATTGACCAGTGCTCCAGCAACGGCTGGTTTTCAGGCACCCATCGCTGCAACCTGACCACCATGGAGGTGAGTGGCTCCACCTACAAAACATAGCACAACAATGAAAACAAAGCGACCCCAACAAACAACGAAAGCCTAAAGCTAGGACAAATTTCAGAGCACGACCAGTTGGTGCTGAAAAGCCTACATGCTCTCCGGCAGGCTCTCAATTTTAGCAGTGACTTGTAAAATACGGTACGGTACAAGGTATGTGTCTGCCTTGTGGGGAAAACTGTCTTTTACTGGAAATGTCCCCATGCACTCTTCACGTCCCTGAATATTCAGTTGCCATACATCTACGCTATAAGGGTCTAAGATGTAACTCTCAGTTTGATTTGCCAGGGTGGTGTTCTGGGCTTCCTTTCACCTTGAATTGATATATTCTTTCTCTAAATCGCTTAGGAGCTCATTATTTTTGGGAGGGGGAGATTGGGCATAGGTGTTGCACCGCCGCATGGCTGGTGACCGCCCGCTCCACCGTGCTGTGTTGGAAATCGCTCTGACGGCACTAATTAGCCGCGCTCTTCTGCATTTGCACCGGTCAGAATTCAGATCAGACCGGCTATTTTTGGAGAGCCTGCTCGAATGTTCATTCAGGCGGAACGTGAGATGACACAGGCAACCACAGACTCACCGCCATGCTTGGGTAAAAAAAAAGTAGCAGCAGTGGACAAAAGACTGACGTTTATCTCTGCTGCTGGAGAAAGGAAAACCATAAGAAGTCTGGTGACCATCTGTAATTCTTATGGATGCTTATCGATACTTATTGAACTGCAATTGGCTGCCGCTTCCCACTGTCGTGTTGACGGGATGTCAAGTCAAGTCAAGTCAAATTTAGTTTTATAGCGCTTTTTACAACAGCTGTTGCCACAAAGCAGCTTTACACATGTCTGCTTCCAAGCCCCCAGTGAGCCAAGGGCGACAGTGGCAAAGAAAAACTCCCAAGAGCATGAGGAAGAAACCTTGAGTGGAGTCAAGAGTCAGAGAGGGGCCTATCCTCCTCTGGCCGAGGATGTGAAAACATTTTGCACTGTGTTGATCGTAAAGTGTCATTGGCTATTGAGAAAGGCGCTATATAAGTGTAACTTCATATCATACTCATAATCGTTTCGGATAACTGTTTAATGCTGTGCATAAAAACCTGATATTCGTAATGTATTTGCTAGCTGTTGTGTTTGCCCTCTGTATGACTTGGTCCTCCGATCTATAAGGGGACTGACAGAGATGTCTGTTGCCAGGGCCTCAGTGAGGTGGGTAGAGCTGGTTTGATTATGTATGGAATGCTTGTTAAGGCTGAGCGTGTGTTGCGGGAGGGGACCTGCTTGCCTGTGTGATATAATCCTTAATAAATACAGGGTAATGGATTGCAGTGCGCTCCCTGAATTATTCACTGGCCTCTTTGCACGTGTGGTCCGTCTCTCGGGAACGCTGGACGAGAAGCAGAGAGGGAAGCACTGGGAAACGTTTGTTCCGGACCACTAAGTAAATTCACAGTTTGGAAAAAGGCTCCATCTGGCTGAAGTGTGAAAGAAACTGAATTTGTGTTTGTGTGTGTATGTATGTGTGTGTGTGTGCGTGTGTGCTTGCGTGCGTGCGTGTGTGCGCGTGCATGCGTGCGTGCGTGTGTGTGTGTGCGTGCGCATGAGCACGCACGCACATGTGCGCCTTTGTGCACGCATGTGTGCCCATGTGCACTTTTCCAAATATAGCGACTTCTCTAAATCAGATGACAGAGCTATGGTGCTCAGTCTGTGCCTTGTTGTTCAAGATAAGCGCAAAAAAAAAGACTTGGTGTCGGCTGCCACTTCGAAGGGAGCGCCCAGCCCAGTTTGAATGTGGTAGTCTGGCCTTCATGAACTTCACGGACAGTGCATTTACCCACAAGCTGCCTGGAATGGATGATACGAACATTTCCCTTCTTTGGGGCAGCTGAGTGTCTGCCAAAAACACTGCAGATGCAAAATAATCACAGATCCCACTGCATAGTCCAAAAGCACTATCACCCAAAGACCTTTGTATAGGAGACATAACTATGAACCAGATGATTAGCTTTGGAGCATAAACTCTGGGATGTGCTAAAAGTCAGTTTGTTCAGATCAACTGCAGGAGGCTCTCTGCACTTGTAATCTTTTAAGTAATGAAAAATGCCAATAATTACATAATGCAAAATACTGTGAGTGTAGTAAGAGGTATAGTTTCATAATAGTAGGTTTCTAACACTCAGTACCCTGTCTAGATCCATACAGACTTCATCCTGTCATGCCCCACACCCCCGACCTCTGACGCCTCCACATGTCTCTTATTTTTGTTCCTGGTTTAGTTTTCTTCAGCTCCTTGTTTGTTGTTGTACTGTTAACCTGCTTGTTTTTCTCTACATCAAAATTTTGTTTTCTTATAGTTTATTTTCTGTTTCCATTTAGCTTGCCTCCCCTTTGCAAGTTTTGTTCATCCATTGTTTCGTTCAATTGTCTGCCTAATGCATAAATAAATAGCATCGCTTACACGCTTGCGTATGACCCTGCTCATCTAACTCAATGTTACACAACCATTCTAAAACCCGATGCCTGTGTACTAGTGAGCCAACAAAAATAAATGGAAGACTGGCTCATAAGTGTAGTGCAAGGCCATTTCCAAATTTAGGACTTTTTGACAGTCAAAGATAATGAAATCAAAGTCTATTCATACTCGCTGATCAGATTAACTCACACCACACTGGTCTTATAAGTAGTATGAGTTGGTATGTTTTGTTTTTAATCAATAATAAGGCTTATTAAGCCTGTTTTCTGAATTCCAGGGACAGATGTAAGTGATTGCTATGTGTGGGTGTGTGCAATTATGAAAGGTCTGAGAGGACATTCCTGATTGTTGATTTTTGTACTGAGAGACATTGTTGCTAAGTTAAAACACATCATACCATCATTACCAATGGCAGTGAAGTCAGGAGTGTGGTGTACTTTTTTTTGCAATCTGGGGTGATTTAATTTAGCACATCTTCAGTTTCAGACATTTCATAGAGTTCAAGTGTAGCAACAACTCAAAACACTATTCCTGTATCCTGGCTTACTTGGTTTCTACATTTGTTCTCAGGTTGGAGGTTCAGGATGTTCAAACCACGATGAAGTGAGATGGCATTCTGATGCCAGTAATAATTTCATTGCTTGACTTCTTACTTGAGGGCACTCAGGTGGGATCAGTGGAAGTATTCAGCACTGACGTTCAGCAGTGAGCACCAACCAAATCAGTTGGATGCCTTACACAAACAGTTTATAACTGTATATAACAGTTCATTTTCCCTGATCTAGGCTCTCTAACATGTCTGACTGACCTCATAAAGCACTTAAAGGTTAGTCGATAGGTTGAAGTGGCCATATCTGAATAGGACAAACATAAAACCTTGTACCCTCCCACTATATGGGAATGTGTATAAAATAGAAACTTCTAAAAAAGGTTCTATTATCACAATGATGAACTACCCCTTTACACCCCCGTCCAATTTTTTTTTTACGCATATTCAGATCGTATGCTTAGTTATTACTATAGCTGTTGTGATAGTCTTGCATAGTTTCATGTACTCTATAGGAGCAGAGTCCAGCTCTGGTTGTTGTGGTTTCCTTGCGTTAATGCACCTGAGGAATCTGGTGTCTTCGAGCACCAGACAGTGCCAGGCTGTTGCCCTTCAGGGCTGGCTCCAGACACCTGCGGTCCAACAGCCAGTCTCACTCACAGAAGCCCGATTAAGACACCGCCCAGGAAGCAGAGCCCACCTACATGCACACGTATGTCCCACATGACTAAAAATAGTCGCCTCAGGCAGGAGGAGATGACATGTTTTCTTGCCTCACTGAACCGCCTGCCTGTTGGCAGTGGCTTGTAAATATTTATATCCCTACCTCTCCGACTACTTCCTTCACTCCGTTCCTTCCTCAAGAATCAGCAGGGCCCAGTTCTGGTGCCGGGACCCGCGTGTGACCCTCCGGGAGAGCCACGTGGAGCCTAGCATGAGGGAATATGGAGAGAACATAGCACACAGGCAGATAACAGCTTCAGCGATGCAGTCACCTCCCACAAAAGCAGGCTATGTCACTGTGTACATTCTCCCTGCAGTTCGTACCTACTAGCACCTACAGGTACCTACAGGATCTAAGGAACTTCAAGGTTAGACTAGGGTCTTCAAACAGGACTAAAAAATAAATAAAAATCCGATGTCCATGTATGAGGACAGAATGTCCCCATGTTCTGCATTGTCCTTGTGTAAAGAAAAGCGGCCCAGTTTAATATATGTGTGCTGGCTCAAGCATTTCTTTATGATGTTCATTACATATCCCATGGCAAGTTAAACGCGTATTGTATGATGTCTAGCAAATAAAGGAAAACATGGTAGACAGAATTAGCATTCACTACATGAGCACAGCTGCAATTTGACAGCATGCACTCAGGGGAGCAGACAATGGAGTGTTCTTTGATTTATTTATTAGTACAGTGGAGATGGCCAGGTCAGCACAGGTCAAAGTCCCTGAAGGTGTGCTGGCACAGTCAAGCATGCACACATACACATACTCACACACACACACACACACACACATACACACACACACACTCAGAAGAGCACACACGCATCCACATACACGTCCAAATATATTCCCCTGCAGACAGGCCCTAGCACCGCAGTGAAAGAAAAAATCCACTGGATTTACTCACTTGAATTGTAGACATTGGTTCCACATGAATGGTTTGTGTTATCAGTGCAACATACATTTGCTTTGCTTCAACAGCTTGGCTCAATACTTAACTCATTGCATTCTAGTTTAAAACAATAGTACATTCAGCAGACCCTTTTTTCAGTGAAGTCACTATCAACTATAAGTCTGTCTTGCAAGGGTGTCTTGAATCAGATGACTTCACCTGATTTATTCACTTGGTTTGCAGTTATTTGGGAAATTGAGAAAGTGTTTATTTCCCTGATAATGAATTGCTTTTAAAACTTTCACACCTCAGGTCGCAGGTGGCAGTAGACTCAAACATCATCATGATCTACTTTATAGCTGTACCAAATAGACTGCCATACATTGTCACTGCTGACACTACCATTGTGCTGTGAAGTCAGCTAACAGATTACAGCTTTTATCCAGAGTGTACCCAAAGGGCAGGTGTTGGCTGGATGGTTTTAATATATATGTACACTGTAAGAGGATGTAAAAACATTGTTTATGCAAACACTTATGAAAAAAGGCCTGATTTGTTGTTTGTATTTATATGTGCGTTCACAAAATATCCAGACACCCCATGCCCTTAAAAGAAGGTGATTAATGAAAAGTGCCACTGTAAAGATGACAAATATTAGTGCAGAGAAAGAGAGGTTATGATCTTCTGAATATACTGAAAAGGTAATGGTGGTCTGTTAGCTAGAGCTATACAACAGTTGTATCTAATAAATTAATCTTTTAGTGTATATGACAAGCATGGCCAGTGATAATAAATGTAGACTAAGTAAAATTGGTCCCCCATGGCCTAGGATGTAGAAGATCCCATAAACATAGTGTGTTCCCACAGGGAGACAGGGAGGTGTGTCAGAGCATGAATTAACATCAAGCCCTAATCAGAGCCTTGCCTTCTGTTAATTAAATCCACTCAAGTGCACTTCATACGCCAAGGCCGCTTGGACTTGCCTGCTGAGACGCTGACACATAATGCCTAGATTGACAGGTGGGTAGGGCGGCAGCAATGCTGGACAGACCAGTCAGAGGGCTGGTTGTACAGTGGGTGGGGCAAATCATGCTATTTAAAGACAAAGTAACCCACAATTTAGTGTCTGCATGCCGAGTGGCCATCAGCCTCAACATGACCGCTTTAGCATATACTGCTACAAAGCTGCTGAGAGGCGGTCCAGACTTGTGTTTCCTCATGAGGGTTCTTTTTTGAGCTGTTGTTGTCCTCAGAAAGCACAACAATAAAACATGACGAGGTATTGGCTTTCCTTTCTGTATGGTCTGCACTGTCAGACCCACCTGGTTGAAATAAAAGTGAACGTGAAGTGGGTTTCTAATACAAATCTGTGTTTTATTTTCACATTCATGAAATAATGGCAGAGACACACTGAGGTCATGTTTACCGTCTTCGTCCTTTGTGTGTGGTGTGTGCAATCTAACAGACACACCATGCTCAGTTCAACAAGGAGACATAGTTGTGTAACTGCTGGCTGAAACATATTTGAGGAATGAAACAAACCTCAAATTTGAGTCCATCCTGAACTCTACAGAAGGCATTTAGACAGCTAAACTTCATGATCATTCATCAAACAGAGAAGGAAGACAACATCTAGATTAGAACTTTAAATTGCTATTATCTGTCAGCGGATTGGGGTGATGGGTGGAGGGAGACTGAATTTCACACAAAATCAGTCAGTGACGATTACCCATGATTTCCATGGTTGGAATGCACGAGTGAAATTTGTCCTCGTGTAAAGCAATGAGGACTAATACTGGATTTGGTCTCTCATCTCTCTTTCTCATGTCACAACTTCCTTTTGATCCTTTTGATCTCAGACCCTCTGGGCACACCCATCAGTGCTTGACTTCTCTGGCTCATTAACTCCTGGCACCTTCTGTCTCAAAGGCAAACCCCTGTCTCCCATTATCTGAGACAATGAGCAGTCACACACCCCTTGCAAAGCTTAGCCATTTCTCCCAAGTGCATTTCTGGGTTGTGTTTGTTACCTTTCTGTGCTGGCTTTGGTGTTTGAGTTCTCATTCATACCACACCAGATCTTCTCAATCAAATAATGAGATCAAAACCAAGTTATCCCTGCAACAAACAGAACCTCAAGTGAGCTAAAGAATACAACTCCCATGTCCCATTTTGTGTTTTGTTGTTTGGTTGTGTTTTTTTTTGTTAGTTTTTTTTTGTTCTTGTTGCTCAAACTACCCAAAGGGCAAATACCTTAGGTAAGAAAACCTGGTACTTTCTTAGAAGAACTGTTTTATTATATGCAAACATTTCAATATTACCTCCGATAGGTGCACCATTCCCTCTTTTGCGGCTACAGAACCACGATAACTGAAGCCTTTTTAATACTGAAATTGTCTACTAGTGCTAGTAGTACCAGTATTTGTTTACAAATACTTCTGTGTTTGGGCTCAATTTAGACCAACTACATGTTTGCTAAATAGCCAC
The DNA here is from genome assembly GCF_041902795.1 of Electrophorus electricus. Classification (NCBI taxonomy): domain Eukaryota; kingdom Metazoa; phylum Chordata; class Actinopteri; order Gymnotiformes; family Gymnotidae; genus Electrophorus; species Electrophorus electricus. The sequence goes on from NC_137516.1 coordinate 13,316,846, forward strand.
ACCTGGGAGACGTCCATTTTTCTAGCACATTTTAATTGAGCAGAGAAGCCTAATTCCTAATTTGGATGTTAATTAGAATTTTATGCCACAACAAAGTAAGCCAGTGTCCCTTGAAAGCAGAGCTTAGACTTATTAGCAGGCTCAGGGAACACAAGTAACTAGGCCTAATATAATAATGGGGTCATTCACTCTTGCTTCACAGAGAGGAGAGTAAACAACACATGTGAATGAGCCACAAAGCAAAAAAAATGCCTTGAGTGATGTTGGTTTTATTGGGGTATCTTGGACAAATGTGACATACTGAATTCTCCAGATTAACAATCTTCTTTTCTTTTTGTATTGGTAATATAACCGAGCGTTTGGCTGCTCGGGTAGTTTTTTGAGAACTAAATAGATTAAACAGGTAGCTTCCCTGATAGTGTAGGTGGAGTGAGTGTTGGCAACACCCAGGTCATGGGTTTGATTCCCAGAGTGCAAACACTGTGTGATGGTGATAAATATGTAACTCACGCTGGATAATAGTGTCTGCCAAATGCTGAAAAATGTAAATGAAAGCAACCAGATGCTTCTTTCAAATAAACAAACAGTAACATGTCTTCTTGTATCCACATTTATCAGCACTGTCATCTCACCAAGACGGTTGGCTTAAATATAACTTTCTAAACACGCGGTTTCGCAGGTCCAACCCAGGAGGACCACAAGGACTGATGCTGTCCCTCTTCCATGTCCTTTCTCCTCAGTGCAAACCCGTCGTTGGCCACGGATTCGTGCTGGACAACTACAAATGCCAGTGTAGGAGAGGCTTCTACCACCCCAGCAGAGTGGTGCTCAACAGCTTCTCTAGTGAGTGGAAGTTCCTCTATGCCTTCCGGATGGGTCACTTTTAGAACCTTGTGGCCACACTTCTTTGCATAGGTCTTCTTCCTAGATGAGATGTGACCAACCCAAAAACACAGGAGGGACGTCAGACATGGGTGAAGTTGGCGTGGGTTGGCCCGTATTGTAGTTTCGGGGTTAGGGTGGAAGTATTTGTGTTGGGGCATCATCTAAGATGGCTTTTTAATGACAAGGCATTTGCACGGAATGAGCACATTTATGCTGCATGGAGATGGGGAAAGGCTAACAATCACTTTCCCATGGACAGCACCTGTATCCAGATCACTGCCTTTCTGAGCATTGGCATCTATCTGCGTAGTCATAATTAGCCCTCGGCGATGTTAACTCACCGAACGAGCACCTTCGTGCTTTGCCTCACCCCATTGGTCGGTAATTACACCCTTGATGGACCAAGCAGCATTGTCTGATCTTCCCTTTGGTGCACTACAGATGCAGAGCATCAAATAACCATTTGTTCCCCATGCATCGTCCTAATCTAATTTGTTCTGTTCTCTATCCCCTGGGGGCACAGAGAACGAGACATACATTTCAGGTTCTGTTCAATCTTATTTACATTTTTATTACCTGACATTTTTTCAGTTCTCAGGCTACTTCAGATGTGCGCCTTGTTTTATTTGTGTTTCAACTTTACTTCTATGACACCATGAAGTAATTAAAGGGGATGAGAAATACGGTATGCACACACATGCATACAATGATGAATTGTATGAAACATTCCCTATGCAGCGTTTAAGTCAGGACAGGAAGATACTCAGATATCAGCATGATCTAAGGTGTATCCAGCAAAGGGTGTGTGTATTTGTGTGTGTGTGTGTGTGCATGTGCACGCGTGCATGCATGTGTGTTTGTGTTGTTTGCATGTGTGTGAAAATACCTGGATGCTTGCTGGAGTTTCCAAATGCAGAATGATCATGACAGTTGGGCATCTAAAAGCTTTGCTGGAGATAATGACACAGGAACATTAAACAGGACTACACATCCTGTCACCTTCTGACATACACAAACACAGCAGGAGATTAGACCTTTGCCTCACACGCAGAGTACTCCCAACAAAAATTCCCCAAACACATTTTACGGTGAAACCTAGTTGCTATGGGTGATATTTCAATCTACTGAATCTTCTCCACAAACACACACACACACACACACACACACACACACACACACACACACACACACACACACACACACACACACACACACACACATACACACACACAGATTAACAGAATTAAAATTAGCTCATGAGTCACCAGTGAATCCACTGTGTTTCTTAATGAAGTGATACCAGTGCACAGATGCATCGCCTGATTTACATACAAGAGAAGAAAGACTTTTGACACAATAAGGCAGTTCTACAACCGTCAGCCAGATCCACCACTTTATCCCAGCCTGTAGCTCCTGCAAAGCCCTCAAATACTGCATTAGGGGGAGATGAGACGTTGCAGGTCAGGGTAGTAATACGGTGGGATTTAGCTTTAAGGTGTAGATTCACTTTCAATATGAGCTATTGTGCTGGGAGCAGGAGTGCTTCTTAGCCCCGTGCATCATCTGTCTACAGTGCTGCATCTGATAATGAGACAATCTTGAATTATTTAAAATATTAATAACGATAATAATAATAATACATGAGATTTTTATAGCGCCATTCATCTATGTAGACTCTATAAATCTGTTCTTTTTCTGCACTTTTTATAACCCTCTGTGTTAGGTCAGGCTAAAAACAAGATCCAAAATATCCGCAACCTCATTCATGACCCCTGCGTCTACGCAGGACTTAATAAACAAGTTATGAATATGTTCTAACTTTATTTCATGGGGTTGTTAAGGAGCAAACCCCTTCAGCTCATACAACAAATCAGCCTTGCTGCTGGCCTCTGTGTGGTGTGTGCGTGCTCACCAGAGGCCCACGAGGGTCCCCACAGTGATGAAGAGCCGGAGGTGTCCGGGAGGTGCCTGCCCTGCCGCGAGGGCTGTGCATTCTGCCGGGACGACACGCCCTGCTTGGCGCAGGAGGATGGTATCCTCCGTCTCGCCGTCGTCTCCTCGCAGGGCCTCTGCGTGCTGATGACCTTTGGCACTATGGCAACGGTCTACCACTACCGACGGAATAAGGTCAGAACGTGGGCAAAAAAAATTAATTACATAAGCTATAATAACTGCATTATATGTTATTTATAGTTAAGCTATTTTATATAAAGTGTGTTTTCTTTATGGCTGCCAGATTGTATTTTAACACATATTATTTTTATATAGGTCATATAAAAATGTTAATTGAAGCACTCACTTTTTAAAAGATAGCATATCAAAAATCTATAGATACATTATTAATTTACAATCACCAACAACTTTAGTAGAAGCACCTGCTCTGCATCTATTCTCACTAGACACTATAGATGTAGAATTATAGACTGTAGTGCATCTACTGGAACGTCTAGTCCAGCTTTCTCTACCATATCATTGGTCAGTTTCTGAACGCATGACAGAAGCTGACCAGATGTTATGTGCGTGATGGACAATGGCTGTCAGATGGGCTGTAATCTATTACTACTTTACTAGACGTTTCTAGTAAAGGAGGGTGGGGAATTTAATTCAGAGTACAGCAGAACTGTTGGGTTTTGGAGGGACTTCAAATTAGCTTGTTTTTCTATCCCCAGACCCTAATACAGACCATCCGTATTTTTAGGTAGTTCTACTCCTAGATAAAAAAAAAATAATATGAGTGAAGAAACTCCAATGTACTGGAAGCCACTGGAGAACTTCAAAACAGCTGTTTGTGAAATTCTGATAGATGATGATATTTAATGCTATTGCAGTTCCAGGAAATGAACCCCCACTGGTGTCTTTCACTCTTAATAGAATGTCTCAGCTGTAAATTGCTTCAGGTGAAGCTTAAGCCGGAACCATTTTGGGATTCCTTCTAGCTCATTTGTTGTTGCAGTGCTCGTTCATAAAGACAACCACAAAGGAATCATTCTAATTCACGTAAAGGGTGGTCCCCATACATTAAAGCGCCTACAGAGGGAACATTTGTAATCTTATTAATGCAATTTAATGTCTTGACATGGTGTAGTGACAGGCTCATTGTGTGAATAAGGAGTACAGCTGTTAAAATCTGCATCAGATTGATGTGCCGGGCGTAAAAGCCCTAGACGTGGAGGACACAGCAGTGATAGTCGTCCCTGTGGAGTGACAGCAGAGAGCTCTCTGAGCTCAGGGGATTAGTACTGGCTCCCCACACAGGACAGCTGTCCCATGCAGTCTTTGAAGGATTCATACTTTTTCATCTCTCTCTCTTTCTCTCTCTCTCTCTCTCTCTCTCTCTCTCTCTCTCTCTCTCTCTCTCTCTCTCTCTCTCTCAGTCTTCCTCGCTCCTGCTTTCTTTGTGATCTCTTTTTTTCTCTGTCTCTCTCTCTCTCTCTCTCTGTCTCTCTCTCCCCAAACCCTCTCTTTCTCTCTCTCTATCAGAGAATTAAAGCCTCTGGTCTTATTCTAATGGAAACCATCCAGTCTGGAGCTGTGCTTCTCTATCTTCCTGTAAGTAAAAATCTTTACAGTCGCAATTACAAACATGTTCACTCTTTTTGTTCAGTCCATTACTAATGCAAACATATCATGCAATATAAACACATCATGCTATACAACACTTTAGACCACACTAGTTGTTGATTATTCTTAAGACCCAACTGCCTCAAAACATAAAAATGTAGATGCTTTCATCCTAGCATGAAAATCTTATTGATGTACACCATGTATTTCATTCCACCAAGGCCTTCCCTTGGTGTTTGGCTTGGCTGGTTCCAGAGTGCATGTATAATGTATTGCCTAGTGCATTGTGTAAGCCTGTTATACAGAGACTGTATTATCACCACATGATGAGTTAGAATTTCTGCTCAAGAATTAGTATTAGTATTAGAATAAATTTGTCCTTCCCAGTTACAGAAAGATTTGATTCAAATTCTAATGTCCTTTAATTCTGAAGTTTCTAGTGGCCTTGCAGGAGATGAATTTCGCATAATAACTGGATTACTCACAGTTATGTCATGAACAGACATTTGGGTGACACACCACAGTTCTCTAATTTTCTTGCGCAAATAGTTTCCCCTCTCCTGCCACTTCTTTGCTTGAATGTTATTCAATATCAGAAGTGAGAAGTTGTTCTTTTTGTAGATTTACTGTATGAAAAGCTGCATAAGGAAGACATATAAAATGCTATATTGTTTCAGCCATTTCCAAACGTATGTGCATTTTGGAAGGGTAATGCATGATCTGTAAACTATCCTTTCCTTGTGAGTTAGTCAGTGATGACAGTGGTGTTTCCCAGACGCAGCTGGGGTCAGTTCCTGATGCGTTTTCCCATCCACAGCGGTAAGCTTTAGCCCACCTGCTGTCTGATAGAAGGAGAGGCAGGGTGTTTCATCACTGGACATGGATCCTGACATTCCTCTTCCTTTGCATTGTTAGCATTGTTAGGGCATTGTATTGTAATGATGTCATGCTCTGACAGAAAGAAACAGACAGATATGAGCATGATCTAAGGTATCCCCAGTCAAGGGTGTGTGTGTGTGTGTGTGTGTGTGTGTGTGTGTGTGTGTGTGTGTGTGCACGTGTGTGTTTCCCCACTCACTAATGTGACATGTACTGCCAAGTTCTTCTGCAGTTCCATGCAATTTTAAAGAGTCCATCAAGGACTACTGCCACTTGTTTAAAAATAAACACACTGATTAATTCATGTCAAGGTGTCGTGGGGGCGTGGCCCACTTTCTTGTCTCCAATCTGGCCGTCCAAACACTAGCTGTCCAGGACTCCAGGTCGTGAACCTCTAATTGTGAAAGGAGCCTGGTTTTTAACAAAGGTCACACCAATAAATGCTGTCATTAAAACAAAAAACAAGCAAACAAAAAAAAACAACATCCACTGTTTCAACATGCTGAGCTGAGCCTAAACCACTATACTTGCTTTACTCTCAGTTTCTTGACTTTCATTCACTTAGCTAACATTCACTGGCAGTGTGACAGTTTACACTGTATTCAGCACATGGTCACTACATCTCATCATTTGGGGCCTGCTGAGATGAAGTAAATGCGTGCCAGTTATCACAGCTCCACTCTGGGTGCTTATGATTGTGATGCAGCCACCCGAATACCACGCCATTGAGGAAATGCCTTTCCATAATGCTTATCACGCACGTCTCCAAACTTAATGAGGGCGGAGAAGCCCTGTGCGTCTGCCTCTTTTGTCTTCCAAGCCCAAAAGCCTCAGCTAAACGCCTTTTCATTTTGGTTAGAAGTCGACCGCGTGCAGCCGTGCTGTTTGATTACCCCGGAGAGGAGTGCGATTGGGAGGCTGGCAGCGGATCATGCAGCTGTTCCCAGAGCTCTCCAGAGAGATAAGCCCAGATGCGTCTGTCAACATCCTCTGTTATGGAGATTTGGTTTTTGCCACTTTTATGAACCATTGATGCTACTTTGGAGAAGGAGCATGAGAACAGAAAGGGGTAGGGGCCAGTCTACGAAGACAGGGCATATTTTTAGGGGCTTGCATGCTTTCTTGGCAGCTACAGGCTAGCAGACGATGTATTCCAGAGCGTACAAACTGTGCCGGAGGAGCTTTGGAGCGGGGAGGATTTTGATGAGGGAGGTTCAAAAATCTGCAGTGCCTTCAAAGGCTTACACGATTTGAGGGCACGAACTATCAGCCAAGCAAAAGTAATATCATGCTTGCTTTTTATGTTTGGTAACATACTTTTCTTGTGGGGGGACTATAACAGCGTACTGTAATTATACCAAAGCTTTCCTTTTAAGGATAAGGATACAGTTATACCAGTATACCAGTATCATCAGAGGTATGAATATGCTTTGCCCATATCCACCCTGATGTTTCATTCCACAGCCCCATGTAGAGCTCTCCATGCATGAAACTGTGTTTACACTGACTTTGATCTGCCCTGGCGGATTGGCCTCTGGTGGATTGGTCCTGTAACAAATCGGCATTGGTGGATTCTAACAGCAGGAGAGCTGGACACCCAGCTGGTGTATAGGAGTACTCAGCTGAATAAAAAGAGAAAAAAAAAAAGAATAAATCAGAATCTTAGCAGAAATGTGAGCAAGTCAGGAAGTGTCCCACATGGATGGAGTGTGATTTTTTTTTCCCACATGGGCAGACATTACAACCAACTCACCTACTACCCTCTACGTTATGGGGTGACGTTTATTTGCTATCCCTTTCTCGTAGGTGATGATACTTTACTTTCATCCAAGCGTGTTGCGATGCATTCTGCTGAGATGGCTGCGCCTCTTGGGCTTTGCAACCGTGTATGGAACAGTGATTCTCAAACTGTACCGGTATGCTTCCACACAACCGCGCGGTAAACATGTGCTCCATGCATGCAAATTGCACACCTAAAGGACCGAGGAAAGAAGAGATACTGTTGCGTTACTTTCCAAATGAACGGCTGACCCACATAGTTGTTCTTTGCGAGGCATGCTAATCGTGTATAAATCCAATCGGACAGGCTGTTCGAGCCACCCACACTGCTTTCGTCTAGAGAAAACTTGCTGGCTAGTCTGGCTCTTTCCCATGCACAACAGAGAACAAGATTTCGGCAGAAAACAAAAGCATTAGCGGAGGTGGAGAAGACCGCTGAGTAACAAAATGGAATGACAGATGCAGTATTTCAAGTATTTGTGAAATGTAAAAAAAAACAACCAGCAGTTGTTAATTACAAATAATAAACTGCATCTAATTATCTAGAGTAATTTCTCATCAATGTATCTGCCTCAAGATGTGATCACCACTCTACAAATTCAAGACCCTCTGAATATTTTAATATTATTTGTGCTCTACACCTGCCACACACCTTTGAATCTTAAATTTGGAGTAATTGCCACCACTTCTTAATCATTTTTGTTCTAGCAAATAGAACAAAGAAAGAGTGTAGCAAAAAAGACAGAGTTCCTCCTTGGCATGTGAGCCAGACAACTGTTTCTTCCCACTCTGAAACTCTCCCAGATATATTATACCGGTGCCTGCAATCCTATCCCGTATGATATAACCCTTCCTGGCAAAAATGGCTTCATTTTCAGGTTTTATCCGATGCCTTCCTTTCACCCGTTCAGAAGAATGGTGATCTTTTCCATCCAGGGTGTTGAAGGTGTTCCTGTCGCGTACAGCTCAGAGGGTCCCATACATGACAAGCTGGCGCGTGTTGCGGCTGCTGGGCGCCATCCTGCTGGTGGTTCTCTGGTTCCTTGTGGCCTGGACTTCGGCCATGTGCCAGAGCCGCGATGCCCACCTTGCCCTCATTGCCGTGGGGGTGACGCCAGATGGCCTTCAGTTCAGCATGTGCCTGCTCGACTGCTGGGACTACATGATGGCTGTGGGTAAGTACTTTTTAGCACTGGCGGTCAAACCTGAAATAAGTATTTCTTTGACATGGTTTATGTGAAACGAGCAGACAAATTTAGAGAACGTCCGCTAGTTTCTGGGAATTCATGTGTGGCTTCTTCAGTTATTCCTGTGTTTTGAGGTCTGCATCAAATTAAGATTTGCCAGCACTGGAGATATAAATGAGGAAAAGGTTTTGGAAACTACTTCAAACAAAGACGGAGGCTTTGCAGGATTCCACATGAGTGCCATTTGGTTTGATCCCACCCTTCACCCTGCCCCCCCTCACCAGCCCAACTCCCAGTTATGAATTCTCTCTTTGCACACACAGCATTGCCAGCAGTTCCAAACTAGCAAGAAAAATATATTAGACTCTCAGGGCTCAAGGGCGCCGCTTTGGGATGTGGAACCTAATTCTCCGGTAGCAGTAGAGAACCAGCACACAGCTGTGAGACAGAGCATGCTGTCTCTCTTCATCTCTCTCTTTCTCTGACTCCCCCCTTATCTCGCTCTCTCTCCCTCTCTCTCCCTGTCTCTCTTTCGCCATCTCGCCCTCTTTCCCTTCTTCCTGCTGACAGCCTTGAGGAAGCGGAGAGTGAGAGGGGGCTCATTGTGGAGATAAGGTGCCGGGGAAGCGCGGTGTATATCCTGACAGTGAGCGTGCCTATGAATGAGCATGAGCAGCTGGTAGAGTGACGCGAGAGCTGGCAGAGACCACGGGCAGAGAACGGGATATGTTGACAGTGTTCTTATTAGCTCAGCTCCAGTTAATAAAAAACCTCGGTAGTCACTCATATACACTGCATTCTTTCATCTTTGCTTTATAGCACACGTCTGTCCTCTGCTCAGGGCTAGTGATGCAAGAATATCACACCTTCGTTTTCTTGCGCATTGGCTACTATAATTCTTCCTTCGTCTCCCTGATAAATTGCTTAACCGGCTTCAGTTTATCCAAAATTCAGCAGCTAGAGTCTTCACTCATACCACTCATAACACTCACATTACCCCATCACTACAACACCTTCACTGGGTAGCCATTGGTTCCAGTCCAAACTGCTCCTCCTAACCTTCATAGCCCTTCATGGCCTTGCCTCTGTGTATCTCGTATGCACTCCGACTGTCCCACAGATCTCCATCCACAATGTCCTTCTCACTCTGTCCCTCAGATTTTCTCCATCCACAATGTCCTTCTCACTCTGTCCCTCAGATTTTCTCCATCCACAATGTGCTTCTCACTCTGTCCCTCAGATTTTCTCCATCCACAATGTCCTTCTCACTCTGTCCCTCAGATTTTCTCCATCCACAATGTCCTTCTCACTCTGTCCCTCAGATTTTCTTCATCCACAATGTCCTTCTCACTCTGTCCCACAGATCTCCATCCACAATGTCCTTCTCACTCTGTCCCTCAGATTTTCTCCATCCACAATGTCCTTCTCACTCTGTCCCTCAGATTTTCTTCATCCACAATGTCCTTCTCACTCTGTCCCACAGATCTCCATCCACAATGTCCTTCTCACTCTGTCCCTCAGATTTTCTCCATCCACAATGTCCTTCTCACTCTGTCCCTCAGATTTTCTTCATCCACAATGTCCTTCTCACTCTGTCCCATAGATCTCCATCCACAATGTCCTTCTCACTCTGTCCCTCAGATTTTCTTCATCCACAATATCCTTCTCACTCTGTCCCTCAGATTTTCTCCATCCACAATGTCCTTCTCACTCTGTCCCTCAGATTTTCTTCATCCACAATGTCCTTCTCACTCTGCCCCTCAGATTTTCTTCATCCACAATGTCCTTCTCACTCTGCCCCTCAGATTTTCTTCATCCACAATGTCCTTCTCACTCTGTCCCTCTCACACCCTCACGTCTTCTCTATCTAAAATGTGGTCCGTTAGCACTAACTTGTCTTTAAAAAGTGCTGGTGCAGTCTCTATGTCATATTTTGAGATATTAATCTGAAGGCCTACTCCTGTGATCCAGTACTCAAACAAAAGGCTTTTTGAGCCTTGACAAAGCCTGGAGTACTGAATTAAGGTGCAGATTAAGCGAACAAATTCTGCTGGATTTGATGAGTCGGCTGATCAAAGGCCAACGAATAAGCATTCATAACGTGCCAGCTGAATTGCCAGAGGAGGCAGGAAGGAGAAGACCTGTGACAGGGACAGAGCAGATGGGAATCCCCAACTGCCGACTAGGCTGAACAATCCAGGACTGTTTGATGCTCTCTCTCCCCATCTGCTTCACTGGTCTAGCGGAGTTCCTCTTCCTGCTATGGGGCGCCTACCTGTGCTACGCCGTGCGAACTGTGCCCTCCGCCTTCCACGAGCCACGCTACTTGGCAGTCGCCATCTACAACGAGCTCCTCATCTCAGCAATCTTCCACATCATTAGGTGAGTCACACACATGCGGTGTTAGCAGGCTGCAGCTGGCATTATCCAATCAAGAGACCAAAATCCACTGTGAATACTTTTCAGAGTTGTAGTTGGTTTCCAATTCATTCTTCAGTGATTCAGTGATACTTTAAAGGCCTGTAGCACATCACTCTAAAATCATCTTTGGTTTACGGTCTTGCAGCGGCTCCCAAATGAGTAATGTCCGCTACAGGCAGTGTAGTTAACCTACTTAGCTTAGACAGTGTTGGTAGTGTTACCTACAACCGAATGAGGACAGTGCTGGAAAGCTCACACTATCTATTGGTGGATGCATATGTGAAGGGGATCATAGCTAAGACTAATGAAATTTCCACACAGTCACACATCAGCAGAAATTTGCCGTGAACAGTTTGGGGGAGGCCGAAGTCAGCGTCAGCTAAATGACTTCTGTCACTAAGCACAGATAAGCCAGTTGAAAGTGGGTGAATGAAACATGCCTGCTCAAGAGATCTGGCGCATTAGTATGCCAAGGCTTAAAATTAACCCGTCATTCCCTCTTTCCATCTCGCACAGAATAGTCCAACTTTGATACTCTACTTCAGCTGCCCTTTTTGCTCCTTGTTGCCCTATTTCTTTCCCAGCTACAGAGCAAATCACGTCAAATTTATTCCACTTGTGAGAGACGAGATAAGCCGTGAAAGCAGATTCAGAAAGGCGGCCGCATTTCTGCTTGTAGATGGAAGCGTGCTCGTATAGATGCAGCCGGGGAAATGCTGCTTCCTTCGTTGTCTTAGGAGAAGCAAACCACATCAATTTGTTTTGAAGGTGCCATGGAGAGTGAGCCATTGTTCCCACTGTGTGTTTTGTTTTCCGAAAGTCATGGGTTCCCCACCGCCCCGCCTTTGCAGTGTTGCTTCAGCTCCTGCTGGGACTGGATGATAAGATGAGGAGTTCTGAGCTATTCCAAAGCAGAATCTGGTTCACCAATGTTCTTAGTGGGGAAGAATCCTGTTATTCTGGTCTATAAGAAACTAGTTGTATCTTTTAGGGCCCATAAACCATTGCTAGTGAATAATGGTGCTTCAATTAAGCTTCTTTAATGCTACCTATCACATTTCATTATAGTGTTCTTTAATTAATTGGTCATTAACATTATATTGTATTACTTGCAACAGATTAAAGAACAAACGCTGAAAGATGTTTGTAGGCAACATATCAGATGTGTTCTTAAGAATTCTTTTGATCTACTTTGCAGGTTCTCACTGGCTCCTGGACTGCATCCAGATTGGATGCTTATGTTATTTTTTGTCCATACTCATTTGACTGTGACAGTGACACTTGGCTTGCTACTTCTCCCAAAGGTGATTTCTTTACGCACTGTACTTCCTACCACAGCCATTTTTCGATATATCTAGGAAAAGGGTTCACATAGCCTGCAATTTAAATGTCATTTGTCAGTGATTGAGATGTTTCAAACATGCTAAAGTAAAGATTGCTTCCTTTGTGGCAGTTTCTATCCTCTGGGACTCACATGCAGGAGGATATCACTACCGAGCCCTATGAGGAGGAGCTGGACATGGGTCGATCTGGCTCCTACCTGAACAACAGCATTACCTCTGCCTGGAGCGAGCACAGTTTGAACCCTGAGGACATACGAGTGAGCTTGCTCTTTGCCCTTTCCTGTTCATTCAAAAAGTCTTACCAAGGTGTATTTACATGGATGACACAAACCACTTTTTGAGAACTTTTTCCAGTATAAGTGGCTGTAGTTCACACGACTGTTAGTGAATTTCCATGTGATGGTTAGAGAATTTCAGTCACTTGGTAGTGAATTTTGGTGTAAAAAGCAAGGTCTCAAGCTGAAATATTCTTTCAGTGGAGTATACAATTATCAATCTACCTGGTTTATTTTTAGGAGGAGTTAAAGAAGCTCTATTCTCAACTAGAGATCTACAAGGGGAAGAAGATGCTGGCCAACAACCCTCATTTGCAGAAAAAGCGTAGCTCCAAGAAGGGCATTGGACGCTCGATCATGAAACGCATTACTGAAATCCCCGAGACAGTGAGTCGTCAGTACAGCCGCGAGGACAGGGACGTCAGTGAACATGGCAGCAATCGCAGCACCCTGCGTGGAAACCTGTGTGAACCTCCCCACGGTGGCAAGTCCAGGGAAGAATCCTTGAAGAGCAAGGTATTCTCTCTGAAGAGATCCCATAGCTACGACCACACATGCGACCAGGGGGAGGGCGCAAACAGAGCTCCTGCTGGCAAAACGGAGAGCCTGACCAGCGAGATGTCTCTGCTGGACACTCTGATGGGCAGAAGGTCTACAAAGAATAACCCTGAGGTGCCCAAAGTTGAACCTGCTGAATCTGCCGAGTCCGTCCCCCTGGTATGCAAGTCAGTCAGCGCACACAACCTGGCAGCAGACAAGAAGCCTGTGCACCTCCGAACTTCAATGCTGCAGAAGTCTCTGAGTGTCATTGCCAGTGCCAGGGAGAGGACATTGGGTCTTGCAGGGAAGACCCACAGCATCGAGGATGCTAGCAAAAAGGGGCTCAAGGCCAGAGACACCAGGATGCTCTCAGGAGTGGATGAATCCCCTGAAGGTTTCCCAAAGATGATCATTAGCCAGTCGGTTGAGTACACCAAGACTGCGGGCAAAATGGGGATCATGAAACAGCAGGTGAGTGGAAGTCAGCCTTCCATTTGCTCCGAACCAAGCAGGAGCAAGGACCTGTATGACCTTTCTGAGGTTTGCCCATGGGAGATGGAGGAACTGGCCACTCTGTCAGAGGGGAAAAGCCAAAAGCATGTCTCCATCGCCCCAAATGAGAGCACCACAGTCCATGGGAGTGTCTCCAAACGTGGACGGTCTCAACACAGACAGAGGACAGTGGTCCAGTCACTGTCAAATCGTCGCCGCTCCAGAGACAAGGGTGGCAGTAGGGAGGAAGGGTGCGACAGGCATGAAGGAAGGAAACCCAGATCACCCCTTAACCTGATGGCCCACAAAGCAGATGTGTGTCCTTGGGAATTCGAGGACACGCCTTCCAAAGCAATAGAGTCTGCAGGTCTGTCCCCTGAGAGGACCAGACGCAAGAAAAGTGTCACTCCCACAGATGGAAATCCCAAAATTATCCTCTCAGACATCTCGAAGTCCACTGGAAGCCTTCTGCAACCCCCAGCATTAATGGTGGACATTTGTCCTTGGGAATATGATCAATTACCATCCCCTAGCCAGGAGAAAACCTCTAGCCCCACACAGCAGTCAAAGAGAAGGGACTCTGGCTCAAAAAGGAAAGGTTCCTGCTCATCTAAGGGTAAAGGCAAGGTTAAAGAGGACAGTGGGCAAATATGCAAAAGCAGGGAGAGAAGAAGTTCTTCAGGCAGACCTTCAGAGAAACGGCGGATCAGCCAAACATCAGATAGTGGCCAAGTTACCATGACAGCATCTGGCAGGAGGAGAAGCTCGACACGAGAGGCTGAGATAACTGATAGTAAGCCTGCTGAAGTGTGCCCCTGGGAGAGCGAGTGCGTGCCAAGTGTCACCTCAAAGGACCAACGCTACTCAGCAAGGGATAACTACACAGCTTCTCAAACAACAGCAGCCAGTAATGTCAGCATGGCGGAGGTGTGTCCTTGGGATTTTGACGAGTCATTAGAAAATAGCGCATGACACGTTTGCACATTATATTACACACATTATAAGGATATTTCATTATTCTTGAAAAGCTCTACTGAGTCTGTCCCTGTGATAACTGAAGGTCATGGAAGGTCATGGTTTGTGTATCTGAGGAACTGCCTTCTGTTTACTCTTGATTGATTCTTTTTTTTTTTTAAAGAAAAACATGATTCATTCAGAAATATTACGTTGCTAAATATCTTTGTGTTGTGTTTATCAACATGTTGCATCATAAACACTTGAAACAAACTCCTATTATTGTCACTTTGTTGACATTCCTTTTGAGATATTAATTGAGATATATTAAGTTATTGATTCAAGCTCAGACCATTACAAGCCAATATGGAAGTGTTTGAGCATGTTGTTTATAATTATACTCTCTAAACAGCAAAGCAATTTTAGGGGCCTTTAGCTTTATATTGAATCTTGGGTAGGGTCACCGTGTTGTTGCACTTATGTCACAATTTCCATTTAAATCTAAAGCTGCTTCCATTCCAACCAAGCAAACATGAACAAACTCGAGATGGTGTTGAGATGATGGTTTTTGGGAAGTCTCCAAAATGAGACCCCATCATTGGTCCTTCAGGCTTGGACTAATAGCAGACTGATGCTATGTTTGGAATAGTTCATGTGCATACCCTATAGCTCAGAGAAGAATTTATGTAGTTCACTAAGTCAGAATTGGCCAGTCAAACAAAGCAGCAGTTTAGGATTAATGAATGCAGTGGATTTGACAGCTGAAGGCTTTGACCAGCTAGCAGTTAACATCAAGTGACTGAGGAAAAAACTTCATGGCTATAGAGCAAATTAAATTAGCTACATACCCACAAGATATCATGTTTAAATTGGCAAAAATGGAACGAGTTAAGCCCCTAAAATTAGTCATATTTTAAGTAGCCTCATTGCCTACTTAATTGAATGTGCCATTTTCAGAGTTTACAAATTATGACTCCTCTTTTTTTGATTCAACACCTCTATGTTGAATATGGTTTATCTGTACATTACAATCTGCAGGGAACTTTACTGCCTAACAATTTGAACACCAATACACAATGGCTTACAGTCTATACAGTGCATCTCTTCAGCAGGGAACGATTCCAAACACATCCTGAGATGCTATGTTCAGTATGCCTCAACTTTACTTGTAAGCTGTTTGATTGAAAATTACATTGCAAAACACAAGAGCAAAATATCTGAAATATCAGAATAATGAAAAGTTCTTACCGTTACAAATTAAGTGCTTATTATTTTATTGAAATTAAACAAAATGTAATACACTGTGCACAATATACATTTTTGTTTCATTATAAATAACTTTTGGTAACAAAAGTAATCTAGTAGCCTCAACATTTGATCATTTCTTTTATGTAACCAAATAATTATTACATCTTTAAAACAACCTGGTGAATATCTGGAAAATGTCCACATTTGCTTTTCCCATAATAGACTGAACATTTTATTTATGCTCAAAAATTATTCCACATAACAGAAAAAAATCTTCAAAGGTGAAATAGTGTCAAGTACTTTTAATATTCTTCAATGAGTATTTAGTGGCAAATAAGGACAAAGAAATATTTGTGGAATATTTGTTAATGTTGATTAAGGAACTGCATGAATGCACTGATTTGTTGTGCTGTTGTTGATACAGTATTGCTTTATCTCTTACTCAGCAACGTCTACTTGAATACTGTGATGTGGTGATTTTTGCATCAGTATGAGTTACTGTAATAACATGTGTCCTCCAACCAGTGATTGCTGTATGCTAGTTACAGTGGCTTCTGTATGACAGTGAATCTGTAGGTCTGTCTCTCTGCATAGCACACAAAATCCCTGATCTTTTGGACTATTAAGAGACTCCCTTGAGTGTCCAGTGGAAAAGATCCTTTCCTATTGTGGCATATCCTAAATAGCAAGCTGTTGCATCTAGCCTGAGCCCATCCTATTGTCAAATTAATATTGTACTCTTCTGTGATGGTATGGACATGAAATAATCTGACCTGCAATAAACTTTTTGGTTTCAAGTTCTGACTTTTACTAGCATGCCGTGTCAGCACCGCCTTCAAATCACTGTATCTCTCCACAGAAATGACTTTTTTTTCTGGTGACTGTGAACTTTCCTGGAGTATGCTGAGTGTACTGGATTTAGATCGGCTCAGAGCTGCTTTGATCCGAAAGCAAAAGGACCAGCGTTTCATATTTGACTTTCGGGTCCATCCTATGAGTGAAAGTTTCCCTATTGGTAAATCTTTTAAAAATCTTTTTTTTTTTTTTTTAACATTATACACTAAATCTATATTTAGAATATTCTATATTCAACTTTGTGCATGTTGATCCTTTGCAAATTAATACCTTGCAGCAATTTGCCTATTATAATAATTAATTTATTGTAGTGTTGAAGGTTTGCAGTGAGTTCAGTGAGTTTACAGAGGGAAGGGAGATGAATAAGTGTAGGGAACAAAAGTTATAGTTCCTTAAACCCGTATGGCTCTCAGATTTAGATAAAGTATCTAGTGAGGAATCAGTATGAATACACTTGAAAGAATGCTTTACAATCCCAAATTTTAATGTCTGCAAAAACGCAGCCAACTTTTAAAATGACTGGTGCCCACATCTGTTCCAAATAAGTCTGGGTGTAATCTAGTGATTCTATCAGATGCAGATGGCTATTCTTTTGGAATCTTAAATCAATGACTAACATTGATTTGTCACTGTTTAATCAACCCTTTTAGCGCATGTGATTATGAATGTATCTTACACCAGACAAAGATTAGAGTATCGGGTATGGACTCCACAAAATAATGAATTTATCTGACTGTTCACTGCCAGCTTTATTCGCTAGTAGATTGATCCCAAGACTCAGCCTGGAGTTGCTCTGATGGCAAACAGAGGAGACTCATGCATTTAGTCAGGGGCTGGCCAATGTCTACCTAAAACATGTTTTGTAATGCATTTCACTTTGCAGCACTGCATTGGGTTACACTGGTTAATCTACGGCGAGAGGGCTTACAGCACCGGCCAAGAAAGCAAGGTTTCAAGGTTTCAGTGCTTACATTGTCTGGTTTCAATAGCTAGGCAGTATAACCTTAAAGAGATCTGTGAGTTTCTAGACAAAGGTTTAGTGTAAAACCGAATGGCTATGGGGTGCCAGGGGTGTGTTACCAGCCAATTTTGTAAACAGTTGGAGCCTTAAGTCTATTTAATGAGCAGCTGGCATGTTACTATTTTGTTGGAATAATTGAGGGAACAGTTTGCTTTGATCAATTCAAACTCCAAATATAGCAGAGGAGACATCATTCTTGAACTTGGAAACAAGCCATATTTGAACTCTTCCCTGAAATGAAATCACTGTTGAAGTCTCTCCCACAAAACTATGGCCAGAATTGTTTGTCAAAGACTACTATGTTTTTTTCTCTACTTTAGGTTTCTTTATAACTAAATTATTCCAAAGGGGGACTTACATATGGCTTAGCTAGTGAATATCCATAAGAAGATATTTTATGACCCGCTGAAGGTTGTTAGGCCAGATTCCTGTGTGGTCTGCTCATAAGATACACACAGCAGGGAAATGGTTATAAGCGGTTAAAGTTGAAGAATTCCTGCTTATGATTTGAACGACGTTCATGTGGATCTACGGTCGATCTAAAAATCATTTCATGGACCTTTCACTTGACAATTCATAAAACTGAATGTGCAAACCCAATGAAAGAAACAGCTTTCCTATTTATTGTGCAGCAATGCCCACTTGTGGTTAGATAAAACACTGGCAGAAGTGCAATAAAACTGAATAAGGCCGGGAGAAATACAAATACAGATCAAATCTACCCAACAGCCAAAAAAGGGTGTCAGTGGGTGCTCTCCATTTTTTTTCTTTCACCAGTTATACCGGTAATATTTATAGTTCTGAATTCACCACTCATATACTGAACAATTCTAATTATTCAAAACTTGTTTGCAACCTGACTCCATATATAAAACATAATAGCATATTATACAGCTGTATAATGGGTTAATAGAATAACTCTCTTTGAGTGAGGTGTTTGTGTGTGATAACGCATTACTGTATGAACATTTCAGGTGCCGATAACACCAGTTATAATCTGTACAAAATACTTAGAAGTGGTTGCATTGAGTCTAACTAAAAGTAACAACAATAATAACAACTGATAAGTAATCACTGAATATTAATAAATGATTAATATTGATATTAATAACTGATGAAAAAAAATCCTTACTGATGGGGGGTTTTTTGGGTGGGAAGAGTGGGGGTGGGGGGGGGGGTTTAAATGGTAGAGCAAGTATCAATGGGGCCCTCTGCTTGTGGTTGTAAAGGACAGTCTGCCATCATGGGCCTCATGTTAATGCTATAGTACAGATGAATCAGTAAGTTATTTGTTGTTGTTGTATTTTCTACAGCCCTTTTGATCATTTTTATATTCCCTGGGGAGATTTAAATTTTTTTCCAACATGACTGGACGGATAAGAAAAGTTTGTGGGGCGCGCCCTCTAGTGTCGCACACTGAGATTGCACCGATTTAGCAGTAAACCAATTTAGCCTATTTGGCAGTTATGGTTTAACTAAGGGCCATGATAACGAAGCTGAAAACAATGACATAGCCTAATAAATAAAGGCAGATGTGTGGATAAATGTAGGAGCAAAACGCATGGACACTCATACTCATTCCAGACTTTATTTCATTTTTTATTAATTTCTTGCCTAATTATCTCCCTATGCTAGTTATAGCCAATCTCCATGTTTGTTATTGGGGTAATCACGGAATGTAGAGGCTTCTTTCAAACCCTTTTCATATCTTTTTCAATGGTCAGCCATGCTGCATCCACTAGCAGCACCATGAATCTTCTGGTAGCATGCTTGAAGGGGCACCCCAACTGTTGAATGGCTGATAGGTCCAGGAAGATTAGTGTAAAACCAGATTGGTGGGCACAAGGTGTACCAGCCAATGAGCACACAGCCCATTACACCTTACTTTGCCCTCACTAACGGAGGGTGCATGGCACCACTGTGATTCAAACCCACATGCTGGCTTGCTTCAGGTTTTGCTTGAATCTGTCTAGAGAAAGATGCGTGCATGCACGCAAACATGGGGACTCTCCCAGCATAATAAAACTATTTATAAATTAAAAGAACAAATTCTCCTCTGTCCTTGTAAAATTATTATTGCTGACAAACTTTGAAAAATTATATTCTTGATTTTAAAAAATTGCATTGTGAGAAACATATGAAGGAGAAATTTACTGATGCAGGTATAAACAAAGCTAAAAAAAACACACACAAAAAAAACAAAGACCTCCCAAAATACACTACAGTCGGGCAGAAGACAAGAAACATTCAGACACTTGCATCCTTGTTTGGACTACATTCAACTTGAATCAGGAGTTCATCTCATCTGCAGTGCCCTGTATGATCTATGATCAAATCCCATTCAATGATGATTACTTCTCCAAGTCCCAGTCCTATCAGTAGATTAAATCTCACCATTAAATCTAATCAAGAAATTAATACCAGAGTTAGGGGTTGAGGGAGGGAACGGCGTGTTCTCAACGGCCCGTTTCAATCCACTGATAAGTGTGAATATTGACGTTACTTAGATGCTACCTACACAAAGGTCATTTTTCACAACCTACTCTTAAACTGATCCTAGCTCTTCTACTGGGCCATGTTTTGTAGCATCGCAAGGTTTGGCCACTTCTGCTACACCCAATCACAGGCCACCATCCACCATCACATGATGTCCACGAAGAACTCCCCATTGGCTGTGCTGCAGGAGCGGCGGGAGCCGGTGATCTCGGCGGGCACGTGGGCGAGGGGGCGGCCTGAGGGCGAGCCGGGCGCCGGCCACGCCGCCGCACCCCGTGCCGTCCCGCGGGCTTGCGAGCGCACGCTGCCCTCACTAGGGGGCGCTGCAGAGCGGTCTCGGCGGACGTCGAAGTCTGGCGCATCGGGCGGCTCAGGGCACCCACCCGGTCTGAAGTCTGCTGGACCCGCCTTCCCCTCCACCCGGCTCCAGCTGCAGTTCGAGCCGCTGCTCCCTGCAGTAGCAGAGAACACGTGGATTCAGTTTTTTAACACAGTAAGGGCTTCCACATGAAATTACTGTAACAGAAGGTTCAGCCACAAAGAAACATCCTGAGACTCTTCCTGAAACCAAGAACTGTGAGAGATTAACAAAGCACACTTGTGTATAAATGACATGACAAACCCATACAATACAGGCCATCTTATTACATTTATATTACATTTATTTATTGTTTTATGTCCTGTAAGCTTTTAATTCTTGTTTGTGTAAAGCACATTTTTGACATCTGTAAGATGTTCTATGCATTAACTTGCCTTGCCTATGCACAGATCTAACAGGACTCCTTTTTATGGCTTCATCATGCTGGGCCTGTCCTGGTCACCACAAACGGGACAGTGATGTCTGATGAACAGGCTCTTTCCTGTTCTGAGAATGCTACCCTAATGGTGACCAGCAAGTCAACCCCAAAACCCCTGGGCCAGCTTGGAAGCTGAGCCAACACTGTGAGACCAACATATCTGAAGGAGACGGGGCGTTACCCTCACTGTGCTGGCTGCCAGCGCTCCCGCCCCCTCCGGCCTCTGAGCAGGCGTGGGGGGCGTCGTGCAGCAGAAGAGGGGCGGGGTACTGGTAAGGGAAGCCCGGCCAGGGGGCGTCGCCCGGGTGGATGAGAGGGGCCAGAGTGTCCTGGTCGGATGCCCCACTGGAGCCATCGTGGTCATGTAGGGTCAGGTGGGCCATGTCTTAAAGACAGAATGGCAGGGATTTTATTAAACACACATCGGTACGCGGGAGCGTGTGCACACAGACGCAGGTGTGTTTTACTGGCAAATGGAGGAAGAAGAAACCGTTTCTCTTCGTGCTAAACACAGACTGACAGTGGAGGTACCAATTACTGTGTACACACAAGATGTGCTGGATGTTACTTTGGACTTCCATGAGGTAACATTAACTACTCGGTGAGCATAAACTGTCCATATGGGACATTAAAACTACTAGTTAAAAAAAAAGGTTAGTGATAAACACAGAAAGGTTACATGTATTTGCATGAATGCAGTGACTCACTGCCTGACAGGTCTCCGAACACATAGTAGCATTGCTCAGAGAAGGTGATCTTGTTGACAGTGTGGCGAATGAAGCCGCCTTTCAGCAAGTTGCTGGCGTACTTGCGAGCTTCCCGCCGATCTGCAAAGCCCTCCACATGGTGGAAGAGCCAGTCAACCACATCAGAACCTGATTGACCAAACAGAAGTGCACATGCACGCGTAGACACCATTCAGAAGAAGTCATATCCCACGGTGATTTACACCTTGAAATAAAAAACACACACACACGCAGAGTGCCAGAGGACCGGTTTTACCTATGAAGGCGTTGGCTATAGTGATTTTCAGCCACATCCTGTCACGAACCTCCAATCCTGAGTCAGGACAGGCCATCGCCTTGGCAACCGTTGCCATGTCACTGTGGACAGACAGGTGGTAGTCATCGAAACCTGGCGAGAGAAAAAACAATGGAAGTTCAGAATGAAGATAGTCCAGCTAAATCTAGACAACCACTCTAAAGCAAAAGTTGACAAAGGAAATGCTTGCAAAGTGAGCTCAATCTGGGATTTTTCTATGTCGTTTGGAAATCTAGTGCTGAACATAGCCAGTTACCATCTACTGGTTACCATTACAAGGGGAAAATGACATTGAAAACTTTGCAAAACGGGTAAGCTTTTAAATCTTCACTTATTTCTGAGCACCAGGACTAAACCAACTAAAGACCAAAATCATAATCAACTCAAAACTTGGAATCAAAAATGGGTGCAAAAAGTATTTTCACAAACAAGCTGCCTGCTTTAAGCACTGAAGTTTAACACGAGGATCAAAAACTCGGCTGTTCCCACGAAGGCCTCGGGGCCCTTACGCTCGGTATCCGGGGCGGAGCTGGAGATGGAGGAGCTGGTGGAGGTGACTGTGCTCATGGAGGGGCTCATGCCGTAGGCGGGGTAGACTCCCGTCATGGCTGCCGTGTGGGACACCCAGGCAGCGGGGTCGATGGGCCGGATGGGCTCACCTGGGGAGTGGGGGGAGAGGGACTCTGCTCAGAGCTCCACAGAAAGCCTCCAGCCATCCACACATGCACACAAGCAAATGGCTTCACATTCAAGCAGGTCTGCTCAAAAATAATGCTTGAAAAGTCTTTTTTCCAGTCTATCCAAGTTATATTGAATAATAAAAAAGAATGTTCGGTGGGAATGTATTAACGGCTGCATGATTATGCATGCATTCGTGTGTGCGCGTGCTTACTTCTGGGAAGCGTGAAGCAGCTGTTGGGATTTGGATCCCAGCACTTTGCAACCGTCAGGGAGACAGGTCTGTAAAGAAAAACAAATATACATACAACCCACAAACACACACAACCCACACACACTTAAAATCACAAATTAGTACAAAACAGGATATACAAAATGTCTAGATGCAAGCTGTGGCCTGCTGGGACTCACCCAGGCTTGTGCACGATGTCCCTCAGAACCCTGACTGCATCATCGTTGCACATGTTCTCAAAGTTGATGTCATTTACCTGCACATAAGGAACCAATAAATGAAAAAAAGTGATCGAACAGCGCATCCGAAAGAATATTCTGCTCCAGCTAAATGCCCCGCCCTGACATCAAATGCAAGCCCCACCCTCACCTGCAGAAGCATGTCACCTGGCTCGATCCGCCCATCGGCTGCCACGGCTCCACCCTTCATGATGGAGCCGATGTAGATGCCCCCATCACCCCTCTCGTTACTCTGGCCCACGATACTGATGCCCAAAAAGTTATACTTCTCTATAATAATATAAAATAGTAACAACAAAATACAATAAAAAGAAATGGAGAGACAGAATGAGACCAAGCAGCTGGCAAGACACCATAAGTATGTGGGAGACAGACTAAACTGTTTGTTTCTGGTCACACTGACTGTCGCTTAAGTGTCTAGCCACCGGCAGAAACTTACCCATGTTTAAAGTGACCGTGATTATATTCAGGGACATGGTGGAGTCTGTGATGCTGCTGAAAGAGGAGGACTAGAGAAAGAGAAAGAGAGAGAGAGAGAATCCATCAGTGCGTCAGTTTGAAATTGACCTCTAGGCCTGCTTAACCTCGCCCGTCGTCTCACCCTCTCCATGTGATGAGCCTTGGGCTTCCGGCGCCGGCGCCGATGTCGTCTCATCAGACGCGACGAGCCACTCTGCTCTGTGACACTGCTGAAACTGACAGACACAAATTGCATTACTGACATGACATCAAAAGAATTTGCCCTAGTCTCATTTGAATTAATTACTGCAATCACAGAGATTCTCATCCTGAGTACCTGGCCTTCAAGATTTACTTTGTCCATGTCTGTTTAGGGACAGCGGAGAGCCAGGATGCTTTCTGAAATCCACCAATTAGACCAATTGGAATCATCTTACATGAGGTCATCTAGTCCAATCAGAGCACTTGCGTAAGGTCACCTTATCAACGCATACCATCCTTGTTTGAGAGGAGCTATGGGTTCCCCGTTCACGCCTTTGTGTGGTCCCGCCGAATCATATACTTTACACTGGCCTCATCACAATGCCCTGCTCAACATTTTTTTTAGTTTTTACTACTAAACAGAGGAGTCTCTAGGAGGAAATATTTCACAGGACCAAACCCAGACTTTTATAGACATTCACCTTAAGGCTATTTCCACACATCCGATAGTTCTTTGGCTCTTGAAAATAAAATGTTCAGGATTTACCATATACTCGCCACACTGTCCACTGGCAAAAGTGCTGTTACACAAAGACTCTGACCCTCACTGGCAGTTGAATCATATTTAACTATTCATTCTTAAGAATTTCTACTGTACTAAATAATATTATTTTTATATTCAGGGACAAATGAATGCGAGTGTAATATTTATATTCATAATTAGCACTTTGTGCCAATTTTTCACAGACTAACTGCCAATTACTGTTGGACTCTGTTCTCTTAAGCACTACTTATTTGGCACAAGACTACACACACTTTCGCCAACTCAACATGTTTAAGAGCATAACTCCTGAACTTCCAGTCCTTGCTCCTGAGCCCAGGAATGGGTTCATCCCAGTCCAACGTCCTCGTCATAGCAGAAAAACCTCCACAGATGCCATATGGCGTACCTGGCACTCTAACCTACATGGTGGTCCTAAGATGCCCCCCGTTGTTAGCTACATTCCCTCAGAGCTGCAAATTAATAAAGAAGCAAAAATATACTGGACGATTCACAATATTTGAGGTAAGTTGGAAAATATGAGTTATGTACAATACTAGTCCAGCAGGAAGCTTCCGGAGGATTTAGAGGGTGGAGACTCACCGGCTGGTGGAGCCATCATCATCTGAGTCAAAGCAGCTGCTGGACTCCAGCTCACTGCTCATGAGGGAGGAGCGGCTGTCGCAGACGCTGTAGCCCCCTAGCTCGGCCCCCCGGCCCACCCGTGAGTAGCCATTCAGCCTGCTACCTGTAGGGGGCAGCAAAACGTGGACGGCAGCGCTTAGACGTCATGATCAAATTCATACTGAATACATACACCAGCAATTACAAAACACTGGAATTGTACACTTCCAATGTACATTCTTTACTTCACTACTTGTCAAGTTTACATACTTAAATTGATACGTACAGTCATTCATGGGTATTCTTAATACCTTAAGAAAATCCTTCTTTGTGTCAGTAGCTTTCTCCCATTGCTTTTTGTTTGCTTCAGAAAAAAAAAAAAAAACCTTGACACATTACTGACTATGAGAGTACATCGGGAGTACATGCAATCGTTACAGTAATATGCCTGAATTATGGTGACTGAACTGGGACAAACTTCACACTGTGTTATATGTCCTAATCAGGTAACAATGATCAACGCCAGCATATACAGGACTCAGGAAGACACCCAGGAAGACTTAATAGGCCAAAACAGCTAAATAAATAAATAAATCTCCAGATGTGTGCAGAGGAAGACATACCGGAATGATCGTGAGACTGTTTCTTTCTGGGTCTCTCCCTCTCTCTCCTGTGCGACACCACAGAATCCGTCTCCGTTTCATCATCTATGCCATGCCGGCTGCCTGCAGCTTTTGGACTGTGTGTATTTGAAATGAGAACAAAAATGTAAAAAATAAATAAATAAATAATAATAATTAAAAAAAAACCACACAAAAAGGTTACTTTTTCCATTTCACAGCTGGCAAAAAAAAAAAAAAATCACCACAGCCATAGAGCTTCAGAATTCCAGCTTTCTGGATACTCACTGGAACGATGGCGGCCTGGAATCTCCGATGCCCTGGGATCTCTCCCCGGATGGAGGCCGCTCCAACTGACTCTCCACCACCGAACACCCATCTGAGTGGGATCCGTCCGCCGACACCAGCTTCCAAGAAGGAATTCACAGAACATGGAGTAGAGGTTTGTCATACAGTGCCACTATCAGGACAGCTCCAAATTAACAGGGCTAAATGTGATAAAATCAGCTCGGTGTCCGGGTTCGAGGCCGTAGAACACCGGCCTAAAGTGTGTGAACATCACCCTTACACTAAACTGAGGCCTTTTGCTAATCTACAAGGACATCCCCAACATCTTATGTATGTTTTGAGAAAAAGGTGTGGTTGGATTTCTGGTGGAGCTGGAATAGAAGTCTATAGAGGATTTTTTTTTTTATGTGAAGACAACGCCTTAAAGCCAGCCTCAAAATGTGCTGGTTTCAAGTTTTCAAAAGTCCCAGTTAAATGATTAATGTCTTCAACTGGTGCACAAATGAAATCATTGCCAAGTAAAACTGCTTTTCTAATACTGTATTGCACTTTCATAGGCTGGACGATCACTGCCAGAAGTCACTGCTCACTTAAGGCTCTCCATCTGAAGAGGGGGAAAAGTCCTTTTAATATTATAGTCCTTTGAACTTAGAAACAAAACATTTAAAAAGTTATGCAACATATGTAGTTATGTTCTGAATATGCAACACTTAAAAATTGATATTTTCAAGGACAGCTGAAGCTCCAGGGTGAAGAATTGTTTGTTTTCTTTTTCTCAAACTAGTTCAGGGCACTGTGTGGAGTCCCGTTATTTCTGGTTGATTGGTCTGAATAGCAAAGATTTGATTAATCAGTAGGGGTCCTTGCAAATTTCTGGGAAGTGTGCAGTGTAAGCACCACACTGGAACTATGGCAATGCAGGAATATAGCAGGGCAGCAATATGAGTTCAGCAATGCAGTATTTCACTGTGGTACATGTGGAACAAAATCCTGAGAAGTAATATTGAACAATCCAAATATCCTTTATGTGTTTTGT
The DNA here is from genome assembly GCF_041902795.1 of Electrophorus electricus. Classification (NCBI taxonomy): domain Eukaryota; kingdom Metazoa; phylum Chordata; class Actinopteri; order Gymnotiformes; family Gymnotidae; genus Electrophorus; species Electrophorus electricus. Next base: position 13,343,538 of record NC_137516.1, read on the forward strand.
TTCATCTGCTGAATGTACAAAATGATTAGGAGCAGATGATTACTAAAATCAGAAATAACTGTGTGCAATTTCAGTGCAAATACTGAGAAAAATAACCCAGGCCTGCAAAATGGCACAACTCCGACCAATAGCAGGAAAGGAAAGATGCACAAATTAATTCTCTCAAGAATTATTTTTTTAATGCTGTTCTTACTACAGTGCACCTGCCAATAACTCTAATCTACATACAAACCAGAGGGGGATCTACACATCTGAAGGGTTTGGAAATAGCAGGATGACAAAACCTGTATAAGAGAGTGCATATGAGAACAGGGAACTGAACCTGTGACAGAATCGATTGTATATCCAGTGAATGCATACTCCAAAAAAAAAAGATTGCTGTGCAGAGTTTCCAATTCTCTGAACTCTTCCATATTCATGATATGCACCGAGGTCTCTAGAGCCAGAGGGAAACCCAGCTGGCCAGCTGGCAATATCTTCAGGATGAGTGTGACATTTAGTGCTTCTTTACCTCATTATGCTAAAAGGACCTGTGAAGTATGCTGAATGAGGTAAGTGTGTGTGTACGGAAATACAATCAACAAAAGATTATGTTGTGTTTGGCCCCCATATCATTCACAGTTAACTTGACATATAAGGAAGGTAGGTGCATGTGCGTGTGCGCACTCACCCAGCATATCACACGTCCATTGTAGCAGGGCAGTTTGGCATTGTCGTCTGTGATCTCTTCCTTGACCACCCTGCAGATGAAAGTGGAAGACATTTGGCTGGATAAGCATATCTGATCATCAAACCCCGCCTATCACGGCATCAATCAAACAGCAGCTTGGCTTTAACCCCAGGAGAGAAGTCTATGTGAATACATTAGAATAAGAAAGTGTAATCAAGATGAAAAAAAAGGAGGGTAACTGATAGAAAGACACACAGACATGCTTTGTAGACCCCCCCCCCCCAAAAAAAAAAAAGGTTTCAGCATGCAAGTAAAGCAAAATGCACTTGCTCAAATAGAACAGAGAAATGTGGGTCATTGATTAGGCAAGAGGCATACAGGACACCACAGGGAGCGGGAGAGCGTGCTCCAAAATTCCACCCTTACCAGTCTACTTCACTGAAATGGTCTGTCCAAATAACAAGGAGAGGAAGCTAGAACTCTATAAACTAGCAGTCTAAACAGAATGTCCACACTTGGCATGAGCAGCTAGCTCTGGCGAACTGACAAGACACACCATTTCAAAGTTGTCATGTGGGATCTCTCAAACATGACTACAGGAGCGAGACATGAAAGAGTGACCTCAGGAACCTGGCCCAAACTTCTCAAACTGAATTACCATTTATAGGTAGAGTTTTGGCTATTTATGTAATTATGAGTCATTTAAATTAATTATTTATTTTGTGGAACAGATCTAAGATGACAGCAGTTGTTTTACTGTACTTTAAGATGTTGTAGAAATGCTGTGATTAATCACAGATTTATTAAATAAAACTATTGTTTTCTAATGCTTCTGCAACATGGTCCCTATGAGTTGGCCTGTTATCTGGCAAAAAAGGCCAACAGGAACTGCCAACAACTCTTTTTCTGATTTACATCTATGGCAGGAGATAAAACATGTTCGTGTTCTTAAATGAGCTTTCCGAGGAGGAGCTTAAGGCAGCAGGAGAGGGTGGATCAAACTCGGGACATATTTCATGGTGAAGCTCTGGCTGTAAAACTGACAGTGTGCTTCACAGCATTCCACGGCATTCCTGACCGCAGTTGTCTCAAGGCAGCCTTCCATAATGCTGTTAACGCAACACACAGATGAGACAAGCGTTACAACAGCAATGTTGAAAGAGGGGTGAAGATCCAGTTCAGTAATGCTTATGATCCTGCTGTGAAATCTGAAGGACACACAATTCCAATCACTAGCTAGTTAAGAATGCCTTAGAATAAATTTTAAAAATCCATAACCTGGTATTTATTATTATTTAAAAAAAAATCAGTCATATTTTTGTTAATTAACCCTAATCAGGTCTAAACCAATGATGTCATAAAAAAATATATTTAAAATATATTTTACTGAGATACCCATGATGATGATTAACTTGAACGGAAATTTTCCAATTAATTGTCCAAGCCTAGGTTCCCCCCCCCCCCCCGGGGGGGGGGGGTTGTTACATGTAATTTTGGAGACATATGGCATTTGCTCTGCGCAGGCGCAAATTACAAAGAGCACATTCAATGGACCATACACTGTAGCCTCCTACTTTGATGCTTAACCATGAATGGACAAGATCACTTATAATTGAAAAACGACTGTCGATGTATATGCTTCTGTCAATTACAACTGTTAAGACTAAGTTTAGTGCTGAGATTATAGCACCACACTTAAGGAAAATCTCAGGAAGACAGATTTTTTATGTAGTCATGGCAATTGACACGCACACGCCAAGCAGCAAAGCAAACATACAAGGAGCTCTCCTCCGACGACCACTTCATCCGAAAGTTCTTTTGCTCTCAGCCTTATACAGCACTCATTTGCACTGCCGTGTAGCCTGCACCCGACCTTGTGCCGTCAGTTCAAAAGCCATATTAGAAGGTAGTCCAATCTTAAAATGGATGCCGTCGGCAAAATCTGCACTCCATTTCACCCCAAATGAACTTCTCACTCTAACACTTTTAGTCTTTGGGATTCGAGTTTAGGCTACAAACGCGGCAGTAACGGCCGCCCTCGCGCAATCTTTATGAAAGCAGTTGAAGACCGTAAGTCACGTAGCGTTAGCTACAAAAAAGAAGAAACCCCCCCCCCACAAACTACTCAAATATACGTGAAATAAGACTCTAAAACACGGTAGATGGAAAACAACGATCAATAAATAAGCTCACCCAAAGTCATCGTCCATAGATTTGAAGAAGAATTTGTAATTTGGTTTCTTGAGAGCATTTTTGAGGTCTAAAAGTGTGACCCTTTCGGCAGGGATGGGCAATTTGACCAGGTATGGAGTTTCCTGGTCGTCGAGATGGTAGATAACTTTGGTCTCCCCCATTGCAGACCGCTGGGGAGAAATGGACGGTGGTCATCCAGCCCCGGGGTTCCCACTGTGCCCCTCCGAAATGGGCTTCGTGCCTCTTCACTTCGCTAAAGGACTTTTGTTTATCCCTTTCTTCCGTTGCGTTCGGGAGTTCCCAGGAATCTTAAACACGCAAGCACAACTATTCCCACTCACAGTTATATCCCAAAATGCTTTTGGTCTTCCATAATCGTATCTTATTCCTAATTTCCTATTGAAAAAGAAAATAAAATGACGAAAATCGGAAAATAAACGATTAACTTTGTGTTGGAAACCCGTGGTTCCCAGGAAGCTTGTCTGGTATTCTCACAGAAGGTTTTGTATTGCTTTAATTGATCTAAAACCGACTGGAAAGGGCAACGTGCTCCCTCTAGAGGAAAGGGGTGGGAGAAAGAAAGTGTCATTGTGTCCGCTGAACACAGCGACCCCTAATTTACGTTTCATCAAGTTGCGTTATGGTTTGCTACAAGTATTACACAAAGCTCAGTCTTCTATTTAGGTAGGTGTGCTATCCAAAGCGTTAATTAGTAGATACCTTCATACTTCCGTTGCCCTACATGTTAGCTGTGATGTAACTGTGCACCCGACTTAAATTGTTTGTTTTTCCCATGTAAGTTTTTTGTAAATTACATTAGATTATTCAACATTGAAAATATGAGACTGCACATAGATTGCAAAAGTGTTGACTATCACATTATCGTTCAATTTAAAGTGTTACTTGAAAAAGGCACCTTAGTTTAAGGTACAGGTTAAAACATTTCATAATACTGTGGTTCATGCAAGATTTCAAACTACATATGAACAAAACAATGCTCAGTGACTACACAAACTAATTAAATGCAAGATTATTTTATTCAGACATCAAAACAGACTATTACAGCATTTGGCAATGCATAGGTAATTACTCAAGACATCCTGAAATCTTTCATTTAAATTTGATGACTAATGAACAAACTTCTTTAGAAAGGGACAAAGAATTTTGATGTAGACATATGAAAGACATTAGTGGACACTTAAGAAAACCCTCAAGTTCATCTTAAATCACTTAAGATACTTTTTTATAGTTATACAAATGGAACTTTCAGTGAATTTCTTTCTAGTCATAGAAACCCCCCCCCCCTCCAAATTCACATTAGAAAATGCCCAAAGGAAATATCCATTCGGCCTAGTACGCTGGAAACTACAGGCGCTGAACTGGGAAGAACTAGCATCCTGTCAGGAGTTCAGTGTTGGTCAGTAAAACCATCCTGTAGTCCAAGACAATAGGCAGCAAAGTTTATATCCAATGTATCTGTTGCTCAGCTACCTGCAATAAGAAAAAAAGCAAAGTGATACCACATTTCTTGTGCAAAAAGCCAGGATATAATGCATCTCATGCACATCATTTATACGACAGGGAAATGTTCTTGTCACAGCAAAAGCAATGGGAATTAAGAAATCCAGACTTGCATCATGCCGTGAAAAGATTTGCTGTGTGCCTTAGATGACACCTCGTTCATCACAGTGAAAAATGAACAGGCAACACAAAGGCAAGTCTGGGCAGCTACCATGCAGGGCCAAGTTTCCCCAAAACGTATTGGAACACAAAGATTAGTGAAATGGTAGAGTATCACATCAAACACACCAACACACTCATTTAAGATGACCATAACATCAGATGCTTTTGGGAAGCAAGGCCCTGAACATTTATCTGGATTTACTTTTTGCACATAACCACTAATTTTGGAATACCCAAGAACAGAATACAGTGAAGTTTTTAAAAGTACAAGGCAATCAAAAATAAATGTCAAACTACATTTACGTTACACTTACGGCATTTAGCTGACACTTTTTATCCAAAGCAACGTATAGTTATGACTGAATACAACTTGAGCAATTGGAGATTAAGGGTCTTGCTCAGGGGCCCCAACAGTGGCAACTTGCCGTGGTGGGATAACTGTCCACTAGTTGTGATCAGTGGACTTTCCTCTTGATAGCAGTGTCAGCAACGGGCCGTGCGCCAGCCATGAGGATTAAAATGGCCGCAGCCAATGTGGCCACAGGCCACATTTTCCACTAGATTTACATTATCTGCAAAATAAAGATAAAGACAGTTTAATTTAGCCAACAACCTGAGGAAACACAGTGGACACAAAACAGGGTTATATATAATTAGTGTTTAACATGTTCTTGGCACAGCCCTATTACAGAAATTACTAGATAGTGTATTTTCCGTGTTTATGCTGTTACAAGAGTTACTGTTCGCCTTATTTGACACCACATTCATCTAGTTGAAAATGAACGGGCAACACATAAAGGCAAATAATTAGCTAACGAGCTTGAATTACCGCGTTCTGGTTAGACTTCCGACTTGCTATTCGGTAGTAAATTGTGAAATGCTTCCGAAAGACTAAATATTCTCAGCTGCGCCAGTTTTAGCGAATTTACTTATTGTAGTAAATATGTTTTTGCCACAAACTTACCTACCTATAACGCATTTCGAGATACAGAATATAAAATGCTGTAAATGACTTCATCCTCCTCGAGTGCCGCTCCATGTGAGTAGCTTTTAACGAAGATAGGAACTTTTTTGGTCTAACGTTATAAGGACCAATAGATGGCCATCGACGTGCCAGAATGAAAGGAGTCCTGATGTAGTGTTTGTGGCGTGTATAATATAAACTCTATTTCCCCATGTACACGTTTTCGTGAGAACAATAGAAAGCGGCCATCAAATAAAGATAATTCTGTATTTTTTCATTTTGAAGATATATTGTCTGTAGTTTCAGAATTCAGAATTAAATCCTCCTTCACTTTCCCTTGCCGCTTTCTTTTGGGAAAATCCTCCACGATTAAACACGCTTATTTTTTGTTTAACCCTAACTATATTTTTTATTTTTTCCCGTAGTGTTTACACATGACTAGTAGTCTCAAATTCAGGCACCGGTAATATTAGCTGTTCGCATCCTCGTTGAAGTTCCCTAGCTGCCGCTCTTAGGGAATGTGAGGCGGTCTTCTGTCAACTTTCATAAGGACTGGACGTAGCTTTAGCTGGGTAGCCAACATAGCGAGTTGCCTCTGTGATCTATTTCAAACTGCGATCCTCTCTAGCTAGCGTGGCGAGTCTGTGGCACTACAGTTTGGAATCTGTGTAACTCAGTAATGTTGCAGCTAACTAGCTAGATTTTCAACGTTTTACGAGTGAATAATAGAACAAGGGTAAGTAACGCTACGTTAGCTAACCTAGCGATCTGGCTAATATAGCTAGCTGCTTTTACCGCAGCCAGCTAGTTAGATGTTAGCTAGATAACGCGTAATTATGCTAACACAAGGTAGTTCACCATCGTATTTATAATCGACCGGTTAGCTAGGATCAAGTTAATGTTTTGGCATTTGTAGTTGATGTTGGTTGCCGTTGATTATTTGATTGCTGAAAGTTACAGCCCCCTACTCAGTCTGTCCAAATAGCTACGTGGACATAAAGCAACTAGCGATCGTCAGCTGTCGTCGCCCGCTGGGTTATCGGGACAAGCGACAAGCAGGCATCAGAGTAACAGGTTACATGGCTAACTAAATAGCTATCTAGGTGTCAAGCCAGCCAACTTCTCCATGCCAGCTAACAAAGCTAACTGCTATTTTGGATTCAGTTGCCTTACGTGTTTGGACAGCTGCCGGGGCTACTTTTAGAAAGCCTTGTCCTAAGACTATTAAGACTAGCTACTCGCAACTCCATGTGCGCTCTTATAAGTACATTGGTCACATTGGAAAATGATTATGGTTAGAAATGTGTACGGGGACTCATTAATCTTAATAGCTGTAAGGAGACAAACATTCCCAACCTCTGGAGCCGGTTTTACGGTCCCCGTGTTCTCGGAAATCCAATCCTGTCACGCTCAATGTGAACCATCTGCCGTTTTCTTATTCGTGCAGCGAGAGGTCTAGGTTTGAAAACTAAGTATAACTCGAGGTTGCGTTCAGGTCTGCCAGTGCATTATGAAGTCATTGGCAGAGGTGCTGCACCTTAAAGCCTGCCAAGTTGAATCGCGTACTCAAAGTGCTACAAGAAAAAAAAAAAAAACAAAACAAAAAAACAGGTTTCCACTTTTTTCACTTTTTATTTTCTCCAAATCTGGTCGTTATTGTTTTCTAGCATATCTGGATTACAGTCCTCTTGTCAGCCTTCCCTTCCTGTTGTGTATGAAACCTGCTGTGTACTGTCTCCTGTGACGTCTCAGGCCTCTAAAACCTTAAAGACGACGTTTTTTCGTATCTAGAGTACTATATTGTGATTACATTGTTACAAATTGCAGGATGCTTAAAAAGATTTTATCCTTGATGTGTCATGACTAACATCTGTTATGCACTTTCTGAGATTTGTTGGGTCAAGTGAATGCCATAGTTCATCAAAGCACCCACAGACCACTCCTGAGAATTGTCAGGATGCTTACAGCACAAAAATAAAAAATATGATTTGTCGGAAGGCTTCTTTGCAATTTACAATTTGTGATCTCAGTGTTTTCCAGAGGCCAATACTGTGATGCAAGTTAGCAAGCATTCAGACCCATATGTAGGCAGATTAATAGAGTATAAGCTATTTAAACTCTTGTATGGTTTCTGTCTGCTTTGCTGCAACACCAGGAACATATAGTGAAACAGTTGTGCCCTGCCTGGTTTGAATTCAACTCTCAACTCATACATCCTCTTTATTTCCAAGTGAGAATGCAGGGTGAACCTATGAAGCTGAAATGTGACAGAGGAGGCTGCCGATTACCCGAGTTCGACTATTACAACCCGAACCGGCTATCAGGAGAAAATGTTTTTTAATGAAGCCGATCCTATACAGTCACAAATCCAGTCTGAAAATAGCTGCAGGTCTGGATACCTGCCAGGTTAGTTTGAGCAGGTCGTGTGATAACAGTTGGAGCACAGTTTATATGCAACTGTAGAGTTTGTCTTCACATTAACAATTAAAACAGTTATGTTCAAATGCAAATTTATATCCATGCAGTGGCAGGCTGCCACGGATCCTTGACCAACAGTGATTTATATATAATCCATTAAAAAAAAACTAAGGACGTTGTTTCTAGTTTGGCCGTGAAGTAAAGGCAGTTCAGGGAAGCATAAGTTGAAACGGCACTGCAGAGGTGAAGGATTCTCCTTTAAATTCATGAAGTTGATTACTATGGCTTTAGTACATTCAGACCGCATGAGAATGAGGGGAAAAACTGCAACATTTGCTGTTGCCTTGCTGAGAGAACTGGAAAATTTGAATGAGAAGCTGGAGAATAAGCTAATTTAAGATGCCTCTGTCCATGGATTGATTTATTTTTTGCTAAGCAAGAATAGCCATGTGGCAATTGTTATAGGATTACATTTCTATTGGTTTTAAGCAGACGTCAGGTGAAGAGAGACTCATAGTACAGGTAGTCCCTCGCTGTCTGCTCACAGTGCCTGCTGTGTGGGAGGAATGTAGTAGGTAGAACTGCGATTTACTGCTGAGATTCACAAGAATAACTATAGGTCAATATTCAGTTGATGTGGAATTAGGCATATTCAGTAATGAGAAAAAAAAAGCAGATGATCTATAGTGTAAATTTCAGGAGTCAGCGAGTGAGGCAGCTGAGAGCAGTGTATGTTTGCATGTGCTACAAGCAGATGATGAACAAGGCAATAAATATCATCTATACCATAGTCTGCATAATGATATCTTCTCATGTAGATACTATATTTCTACAGTATCTTAGAAATCTAATTTCTAAAGACACCATAGAAATATACCACACATAATACATATCACGAAACAATTTCCAACGGGAAAGCGTGTGCCCAGAATCCATTATGCATTGGGTGCACTGCAATGCCACTAACGTGGTGCCCCTTTACCTCCACACGACTCCAGGAGCTGTACAGACGGCATGGAGGCGCATGCGTCGGGCCGGGTCCTCTCCAGGAAGAGGAGGAGAGGCTCCAACGGAGAGACGGAGGAGGGTGAGAGACCCCTGAAGCAACAGTGCTACACAGCGGTAAGTAGGGTGAGGGTGTGAGTGAGTGAGTGAGTGTGTGTGCGCGAGCGAACGTGTGAGCGTTCCTGATTGACAGGAACGCCGCCTTTTGCCCCGTAGGGTCTGAGAGATCCTGCTCCCTACGCCGACCAGCTCGTGTCACCGGAAAAGAGACCCTATAAACGCGTCAGCTTGGAAGAAGCCCAGAAAGGCACACCTCGTAAGTTATTCCCCTACTGTTTGCACATCTGCGCATGCGCACGCACACACGCCAATACACATGCGCAGTTTTGTTCACGCACCCAATGTTTTCTTACTGTCATTTGCATGCTGCTCACTTGTTTATATGTGTTTTGTCTTGGGGGTTTTGTTGTTGTGCCATCCTCACATCACTCAGCTGACAGGCCAGTGAGGGTGTATGCCGACGGCATCTTCGACATTTTCCACTCAGGACACGCACGTGCTCTAATGCAGGCCAAAGGACTCTTCCCCAACACCCACCTCATTGTGGGCGGTATGTTCTTGCTTAACGCTCTGATCTCCAACTGATGTTAGACGTCACGTCGGGTCGTATTTAAAGTATGTAAAGCAGTGCACTTTGAAAATACCCTCTTGGTTTCGTGAGTCGGCATAGCTTTGTTAATTTAATGTCATTTATTAAGGCAAAATTATGTCTTTGGCTGGTCATTGCAAAATTTGTGCCATAAATCGTTTCAGAAAAGTCAAGTATAGATGCAAATATCTTGAATACAATTTTACAAATATTAGAGGTTCCCTTGTACTATACCCCCTCATTGATTGCTGCTTACATTCCATTAATTCCCACACGGAAGCTCAGAGCTGTAGGCTGCATGCTGCACGCCTTCTCTCCTCCAGCAGCAGGGGGCGCCGTGGCTCACGCTGGCCCCGTCTCTCTCTCTCTCCAAAGTGTGCAGCGATGAGCTCACGCACAAACTCAAGGGCTTCACCGTCATGAGCGAGGACGAGCGCTATGACGCCGTGACGCACTGCCGCTACGTGGACGAGGTGGTGCGCGACGCTCCATGGACCCTCACGCCCGAGTTCCTGGCTAAACACCGGGTAGGTGGCGCCGGAGAGGGCAGTCCGTAGAATGAAAGGTGCCCGTTGGTGAACGTTTAACGTGAACGTTTAAAAAGGGGCTTGCGTTATTTTAAGCAAGTTTAAACGAATGCCTTCATCAAAACTCTCACAAAAGACTCATCAGAAACATACTGAGATTAATCAGTACGCTAACATAATACTGCAATCTTGTTTTGTTAAAGGCTGGATTTACATATCGTGACCCCTTGGGATCAGGTCAATATTGCAAGAACAATGAAAAAAATGTGATGCTATTACAGAAAAAATGATTGGTCTGTGTTTTGAGCCCCTCAGATTGACTTTGTAGCCCATGATGACATCCCCTACTCTTCAGAAGACAGTGATGATGTTTACAAGCACATAAAAGAGGCAGGTGGGTGCCACGGTAACCGGATTCTCCCATTTAAACTTGGAACAGCAGAGGCTGTCTGACCCAATTTGTAAGGTTATGGAGGTGACTATGCTTTACGAAGTTGCATACCAGGCAACCATTTGCTATTCTTCACCTAGTAATCATCTCTGATTGTTAAATTCATTAGCCAATCATATACATCTTGTTTTCCCTCTCCTGCGCCAGTCTGTAATGGCTGGCGTTTTTCAGGTGAAACATAATAGAAGTGAATCCTCATCTAGTTTGCGCTTTTCCAGGAATGTTCGCCCCTACCCAGCGGACGGAAGGTATCTCCACGTCAGACATCATTACACGCATCGTCAGGGACTACGATGTGTACGTGAGACGGAACCTGCAGCGTGGCTATACGGCCAAGGAGCTCAACGTCAGCTTCATCAACGTCAGTCTCGCTCAGCACCTCCAGCTGTAACGTGCGAAGGCACACTGTTCCACTGCATCTATCTAGACATGGACTAACCCAGCAAGGCCAAGGTCTCGTTTCATTAGTCCTGTTAAGCAACATGCAATAAAAAGAGAATTAAGTCAATTTAAAAGTTGTTGCATAAAAAAAGTGTTAGAAAATACTACTGACAAAAAACAGTTCTGAATGAGCTGGTTGTTTAAGTTGAGTGTGTGCAGTCCTTGAATTTGTGCTAGATATGCGTGAAGGCAAAGCTGAATTTGTGTAGTGAAATGTGGCTGGGGTTCTATTCGTGTTCCAGTCTGGGCCCCGCGTGTTCCATACGTGTTGCAGTCTGGGGCATATGTGTTTGTGTTTTATGCAAGTCCAAATGTCATGCCCCGCATCCAAAACATGAAAGGGCGGCAGCTGTTCAACCCGTGCTTGTCCTTTTGGTGGTGTTGCACAGGAGAAGAAGTACCACCTGCAGGAGCGTGTGGACAAGGTGAAGCAGAAGGTGCGCGACGTGGAAGAGAAGAGCAAGGAGTTTGTGCAGAGGGTAGAGGAGAAGAGCATCGACCTCATCCAGAAGTGGGAAGAGAAGTCGCGCGAGTTCATCGGCAACTTCCTGCAGATGTTTGGCCCAGAGGGGGCGCTGGTGAGTGGCAGCCTGTGATCGCACACTGGTGCCTGGTGTTAATGCTATGCGAGCCCTCCTCAACAGCCTCTCTCTTTCACGCGCTTTCTCTCAGAAGCACATGCTCAAGGAGGGCAAAGGTCGCATGCTGCAGGCCATCAGCCCGAGCAGCAGCCCGGCACACGAGCGTTCTCCCTCTCCCTCACCCGCCTTCCGCCTGCCCTTCTTCAACAAGGCCTCGCCGCCCACATCGCCCGGCTTCGGGGCTGCCCGTCAGTGGCGCATCAGCGAGGACGAGGTGGACGAGGACGATGAGGAGGAGAACGGTGATGAAGATTAAAGGCGACGGGGGCGCAACGAAAACGGCAGTAACCCAGCGCACGCGTCCACTCCGCCCTGCCGGCTCTGTCCCTCAAAGAGGGAATGAAACCAAAAACAAAAAAGTTAAAAAAAAAGAAAAGAAAAAAGGAAACCGGGGAGAAAAGGCATGATGACAAACACGTGAAAGAATCAACCACTTCCTGTGCAGGTGACGGGCAGGTCATAGGTGTTGGGCTGCAGTGCGTGATGGTCCGTTTAGGGGCTGTGATGGGTCAGCGCGGTCGAGGAAGGAATGCTGTTTTTAATCATTTTAAGCAAATCAGTCCGCATTTTTCTTGTTTCAGCTATTATTACACTACAGCAGGGTGGGGGTGTTTGTTGCTGGTGTATTACTTCAGTACAAACCTCTCTACAAACCTGTTATCATTGCTTCTTTTACATATGGAAAGGGTCCCAGGCTTGGTGGACAAAAATATTTTAACCCGTGTGTTGTCAGTGCATCATGTCTTGTCCTACAAAACCCGTTTGTCTGCGTAATCGGATTGAGATTGTACTGAATCAAGGTTGACCTGGCCAGTCAGATGAGCTTGAAGCACAGTTCCTAGTTTTGCACATTATAAGTTACAGCTGCTTGACTGAATCCGAATGTTCACCGCCTCTTGGCTCTCCTGGAGTGTTTAAACTATTCAGCTCTCTTGAATTGAAGGGGGACACTTTAAAAAAAAAAAAAAAAAAATTTATTTATTTATCCCCGAGTTAAATTTAAGTTACTTTTTCTTTAACACCCATTCAAGGTTTCTCAGATGCCACTTTAAACTCCTATTGGATGTAGTTATCATAAATTGAATCAGATGGGGCTTGGTGAATGGGAGTTGTCTTTTTATGCTGTTGCGTTTCCATGACGGATTGGTTAACACCGTCCTGAGAAATTATTTGTCCATGTTTGTGGGACACTCTTGGTTTGTCAGCATCTGAAACGCGTTAAAAGCACGAAAGTGTTGAAGCCAGTCTTTCACCACACACGCATGACGCACAGCCGCAGTAGAGACGTTTGACACTTTACTGTGCTCATGCTAAGATTGCACTGTTACAATTCATGCAGGCTGGCAATCACTGGTCACTGTGATATATAAAAGCTGCAATAAGGGCCTCTACCTTAAAGATGAATGGTTCAAGAAGGTTCACCTTCCTTCACCTGTCAACCAGTACAAACGAGTACAATTAAAAAATACTGTTCTAAATGTAAAGAGTTAATGAATAGTCATTGTGTATACTTGAGGTTTTGTTTTGGTAAAACTCAATGAGCAATTTCACTTCCTTTCTCCCATTCCAGCATGTCAGACAGGAAAGAGATGTTTGTTTGCTTTATGGTTTTATATTTTTATTGAACGTAACCCTTACCTACTAAGTAACTGGAGAGCAACCACAGATTAAAGTTACACCTCGGAAGCATGAGGCCACGGCCCTCTACTGTTCAGGGTTTCCTGATTTTCACAACCTGATCAAACCCACGATTTCCAAGCCTTTCACAATGCGGTGCCCTCCAGGACCTGAAACCAGCACTCCTGCATGGACAACTACTACAGCTCAAGAATCTTGGGTGCCAGTATTGTACAGAACAGCATGCACACACGCACAAACACTGCAGGCTCCAGAAAAATCCTCTGCCTTTCAGTAGAGCACGCTTTCAGATCCACGCGACTCATTTCACATTCTTCATAAATCTGTATTTTTGTTTTGTTTTTAATTCAATTCATCCACCTATGAGAAGGAAGGTGAGATATACATGGAGTTTGAGGACAAAATGCGATTGGTCCCTCCATTCAGCTGGGAGGGGGGGGGGGGGGCCTAGCAGCGTGTCTCGTAGATGCCGCTGCGGCCGATGTAGCGCACCCATTTAATGACATCGTGGTCGCTGTAGTTCAGCTTCGACTCGAACACCTTGAGGTAGCGCACCTTCAGTCCGGAGGGCGCGAACGGGACCTGGGGGCCCAGGATTAAATGACAAGGCGGAGCACTATACGATACGTGGCAAAAAAATGTATTCTCTGCCATTACGTGCCACAGGGGTAAACGAGAATATCCGGTCAGTGCTGGGACGCATCAAAAATATCGAATGACAACACCATTAATGCATGCTGTCGTGCTGAGCACAACCAAAATGGGTGTACCTGGAGCCAAAACTATAGTGAAGGTGTGGCTAACAAAAAAAAAACGATGTGCTCACCTCGAAGTTCATTGAGATGGGAGGCCGAGCCCACTTCTTCTTGTCGTTAGTGGGCAGCAGCTCAATCTCGGCGCTGATCTGAGATTCCTTCATCCCAGCCATGCGTTTGATCCTACGCGCAAGAGAGGGAGGAACTAACTCCATGGGCTGGCATTTCAAAACACAGCTTGCTTGTAAAACACAGAACTCGTTTTTAGAAATAACTTGATAAGGAACGATAACCAGCAGGTGGGAGAATGTGACTGACTTCCACACGATGGCGTTCTCGCTGGCCTTGTATTTTGCCTTGCCCTTCATGCAGATCACCTGCACACCGCTCGTGTTCAGAGGGGTCGGGATGCGCACCTTATCAACATAGAGTCGGCAGCACTTATAAAACTTACTCCGAACATACCACAGCTCATTGCCCGCCTTACAGAAGTCAGGCCGCATTTTAAAGGAACAGATAAGTTCACTAAAGCACAGCTTTCAGAATCCCACGAAGAGAAAAGCAAAAGGTATAAATGGTAGAAGTTTAAGTTGGTGCGTTGCTTAAACTTGCCTCTATCTTCTGTGCGAGGAGCGAGGGCTTGAAGTTGGACTTGATGACAACCTTCACTTCCAGTTTGGTGCGGCCGACCTCACGTACCAGCGGGATGACCCGGAAGGGCAGGATGATGTCCTTGGTGGTGCGATACCTGCGTGGCGACACGCACCGTGAGCGAGCGCGCGGCCCAAGGGTGGCCCGGCGGTGGCGGAGGGCGGGGCACCGACCTCATGAGCTCGTATTCTCCGTCTGGCGGGATGAAGCTGATGCTTCGCTCCGAGTCGAACTTGCTGAGACGCACGCACTGGTGGAAGGTGCAGTCGTCGATGGCGATGGACTGCTTCCCGCTGCTGGAGCTCGCACAAAATACGCAGGCAGCGTTAGGGCAAAGCAAGCTATGACCTGACGTCCAATTTAAATAAAAAAATTAATTAATTTTAAAAAAATGATGACGACAGTACCCTCCAAAACAAAGGTGTTTGGGCCCAGCTGATGCTAAACCGTTCCCCCTACATACACATGGACATGTAACTGCTCAACAATGGCTGATTTGGTTCATGTGAGGATCACACACACACAAACACACACACACTAACTGCTAGGCAATCTAGGGGCATAACAGCAAGACGGCGAGTTCTACGGGAATTAGGCAATAAAGAGAAAAATAAAATCATGTTCGGGAATGGACATGAAGTCAAATATCGCAAGCACAGTACCTTCCGCCTAACTCACTGAGGCACGGCAGAAAGAGAAAGAGAGAAAGCGGATGCAACAAAAGCTTAAAAGTCAAAGCAAGCTTAACCTTAACACCTTTAAAAAAAAACAACATCTCTGAAGATTAACAAAAGGCCAGAAGTCTGAAATATGCCCCCTATAATATACCACAGGGGACACCGTTCACCTTTTACCCGCTTCGTCGCTGGCTCCAGCCTTGCCCTGCTTGTCAATGACGATCTTGTCGTTCATGCCGAACTTGCACTCGGGCATCCCGCTCAGGTAGCTCTTCATGACCACGCGGCCCGAGACGTGCGCGCTCAGCACCTGGCCTGGAACGGAGAGTCTCTTTAACAAAACAGGTGTAAAACAATCACATACACAAACACAATGCCAAGCAAACACACAGTCGCTCTAAATGCTTTCACTGGAACCAGATAAAACACTTCTGGATGCTTTCATGAGGTCAGTGAGTGCATGTGGTGACTGCACGTGCACTTTGGCGTAGACAACCGCAGTGAAGGTGACTGCAGCAAAGGGGCCGGTGCTAACGTCACAGCATGCAAATCTTGTGCTACATCACATTAAGCATTCATAACATATTACACCTCAAGTTTCCTAGGGGGCGCCACCTCACCCTGTGGAGACATGAGCAGGTTGACGCTCTCCAGCACGTCCAGGAACAGCTCGTTGCGACGGTATTTGATCCCTTCGCGCCGCCAGCCAATCTGTCCAGTCACCTGGCTGGTGATCTGGGACTGCTCCTCCTTGGTCTGCGGATCCAAAAGATGACCCATCATTGCCATAAAATCCACCGTTGCCATCACACCCCCTGCCGGGCCGACAGCAGCTAAACGGCGCGCAATTCTGCCAGAATGCAAAGATCTGCAGGGTGTAGGTGGGTTTTGTTTACCTGATGCTGCACACCAGGTCCAAGGAGACGGAAAAACATGAAAAAGAAGGACGACCAAAGTTACAAATGGGGTTTATATAGGCAGACGGAGCAATTGCTGTCCAGGACAGTGCAGGATGAGAGTGTTTCTGTTCTGTTGCTTCGTTCCCCACCTGGCTCTTAATGCCCTGCTGGGTGATGAAGGTCTTGAGGGCGCCGGTCTCAGAGTTCTGAGGATATCCAAAATCCAGAATCTCTGCGTGAGGATGCATGTGTGGACATTGGGAGGGGCAGAGAGAGAGTGAGAGCGCAAGAGAGAAAATTCAACAGTTCACTGGCTGCATCACAGACAGCATGGGCACCATTAATTGAGCTCCAGTTATTTATTTAGGCGGCAGGCTGGATTCTTGGACAGCACGTGCATCAATTTGCAGGTGGCAGTTTTGGCAGGGGTGGCTGTGTGCCAGGAAAACCCAATCTGAGAACCCAAGACCAGAAGGCCGCAATATGGCAGGCGTAGAAAGCCAACTAGGACAAAGATCTCCAAAATTTATCAGGCTCTGAGAGGCACGGAGGTGTCCGTTGAGGGGGAACAAGGCTGACTCACCGTCCAGCAGCTCGTAAATGAGCACGAAGTTGTTCTTGATGTTCTCCTCGCTGATCTTGCCAAAATAGGCAGTCATGACATCACACATCTTGTAGAGGAACTCGAAGACCATGGCGGCATTGACGTTCTGCTTGGTGACGGCGGCGAGCCAGATGTTGGACCGCTTGACGTGAAAGAAGCTGGTGCGGGCGATGTTGGTGACGGGTGAGCGCACCTGCTGGCGTGCGTGGATCACGTTCACACGGAACGCATCCACCGCGTTCCTCCTGCAAATGTGAACCGGGGGGTGGGGGTTGGAGATCAGAACAGGAGGCAGAGAACACAGGAAAGGGGGAGGGGCTTAACCACCATCCACCTCTCCCTTTGCTGTACGTCTTTGAGGTGGTCCTTTATGCTGAGCGCTATGGCGATTGGCTGACTTAAGGAACCCCTAACATGTTATTAGTGCTTGTAGAACAGCAGTTCTGACTTGACTTTTATAAATAAGCTGTAATTTTAAAAAGGTTCCTGCTAAGATCTTCACAAACATTAATCACATGTAATAACGGGCTACCGGCTTACTGAAAACTAATACCTTAATTACAAAGTAGAAAGTCATGAAGTTATGGGAAATGATCCTTAGAAAGGTTATGTTACTCTTTTTGACTAAGAAAGCAATATTCTACTCATTTTAGGGTCAAATATTTACATTTTATTCAGTTTCTTCTACAATGAACTTTAGATTTCTCAAACATCTTGCATTGTGTAGTCTCATGCTTGAAATAAAACCCAGGAAATGCTACTAAGGAACAGGAGCACAGTACTGCTTGACCACAGGGCACCCACACCTGGTGGTCGCCATGGACACTGGCATGCATTCTATTCATTTCTGATTGGTTCTTGGGCATCCAGAAGTACGCTTTGCACTCTCTAGATACAGCAGCTCTTACCTACTTCTACAGTAGGCAAAATGGTGATGGAGAAATGATAGACATTAAGAAGAGGATGAGTAGAGGATTTAAAAGGAGGCAAAGGATAAAACAGTGGAAACACACAGAACAGGTACACAAACACATCACACCGCACACAGTAAACAAAAACTGTCCCTACCCATCCCAAATAGTATTTGCAAAACAAATCCCTTGTCTTTGGCAATTACCCTTCCAGAGAAGTGGAATGTCACAGTTAAGAAAAAGCCCAAAGCAGCAGAAATTTAAGGCATAGATTCTCCACTCAGCACATCCTGTGCTTCTTCCTCCATGGCTGCTGCATTAGGCTGGCCTCTCTGAATAAGAACAATGGGAAAAGACCAGTCTCTTTCTTGCAAACCATAATCACACCTTCCTGAACACGTCAAGCTAAATGACTCCTCCTCACCAGACTACAACAGCCCCGGTGGCTTACGTAAAAAGGCAAGAAGCAAAAGCAATCGGCTCTGTGAGAAACCGATTAACCCCGTAAAACGTATGAATGCGCCTCTACACCTTTGCAATCGAGCGACTACCATTCCGGACGCACTCACCCTATGTCATCACGGTAGACGCGGGAGATCAGGACCTCCCCCTTGTGGTTGTAGATGAACAGTCCTCCAATCATGGTGGCCGCTCCTCAGACCTCACGTTCCATGATGGTGTCCGACTCCTGCGAGGAGGCGGGAGAACGCACATTGTCCTAAGACTCAGGTGTGTGACAGTCCTACGCGCACGGCCGTCCCGTGTATGGAACAGTGTCTTTGGGGTGTCTGGTGATAACGAGAAACCGAGAAGGTTAGCCCGTAGTACGCTCAAGCTGATCTAGAGTGTGTTGTCTTGTCTGCGGGCACCTCAGGAAGGACAGGCCTTGTTTATACTCCGTTAAAAGAACGAACATTTTAGTGGTGGTTTTAATATCCACCAGGTCACTCCCGGCCCAGGAATGGAATTCGCAAAGAAGACGGCGCCATGCCGCGGCCAAAACACACCCAAGTTCCCCAGGAGGGTATCTGCATTTGTTACAAAAACCCATTTTGAAAAATACGTCTTAAAAATAAAGCAGCAACCCGGTCGTGCATCTTAACACAGTGACCTGGCCTGCTGCTGACGAAAAAGAAATATACTTATTTCACGAATATTAAACGTTTCGTCGTAACACAATCCTTGATCACAAAATAAACAATTTTGTAAACTTGACTACGAGCCAGACAGGAAGTGTCAATCCACCGGTTTAATCGCAGCATAATTTGTAAAAGATGTTTGCCTTAAAGAAAAGACGAGTTCATGAAATGTTAATGTATGACTGCTAACACCCTAAATTTAGCCTACCGCAAGAAGATCCCTTATTACGCCCAACATTTTCCGTCCTAAATCCTTAGATGTATCCAACGGTTTGCAATGTATTCCTGCTTCATTCGAGAGACGCATTGACCGAAATCTGCTTTTACTCTAATTGCGGATAGTCCTGACATATCATAACGTGCGAGAACTAACAGATCTTAGTTAACGTGCATCGCCAATAAAAATGACCATACCTCGGTATGGTCCACTCCAGCCAGCGTGGAGCTACTGTAGCGTTGGTGTTCTTCGGGATCAAAAGGATTAACGGGACATTAGACTCGCCTCACCAAAATTAGCCCCTCCCTCGGCCAGGAAGTCAGATGACAGTCTTCTTCGCGCATGCGTCGTGCAAGATGCAAGCTGCGTCGTGTTTATGGTGATCGTCCCAAAGGGCAGGTCAAGGCGTGTCCTTTAAAAAGCATCCTGAAGTTTATACGAACCATTCTGCACACTACAAAATTTAAATGTATAATATCAAAGGCATTTGCACTATAGATCGAAGTAGTAGCCTCAACGCTTTACCTTTCACATATTCAGATATAGGTCATTACTGTTTATTCATATTCAGCATGTGAATCAACAACATGCGATCTCAATTACCGATGGTCAGTGAAGTTTATTTCGCTATAACTCACTTCCCTGAAATGTTCAATTATTCCAGCACCCAGATCTTTCAAACTCCATGTCCACAGTACAGTATTGTTCCCCGTACATCGTTTCAACACAGCTAACTTATTGAAACTGATTCAGTCACTATAGAGAAGCAAAACGCTGAACTGCTGAGTTGGTGATCCTTTCTATAAAATGAAGTCAAACTATTAATTTGAAATGATATGATCCCGCCCAGAAAGATGTTTAAACAAATAAATGGATATTGAGGGTTAGACAGCTCCGCATTGTTCAGAACGGTCGCGTTTGGTAGCCTACATTCAAATTTGGACAACTATTATTGAATGTAATTTATAGTTCTATTAGTATAAAGTCTTATTTGCAACGAAATAAACATAGAAAGGTTTGTATTCAATTTTCAAGTTTTTCAAAAACGTGTGTACGTTTACGGCATTTGGCAGACGCTCTTATCCAGAGCGACTTACAAATACACAAGTGCTTTGTCATTTACTCATACAATACATCCTAGCCAGTACTTTAGGTTAGAGTCCAAGATACCAATAAACTAGAATGCTGTTGAAATACAGGAATCAATGCTGATGCCTAGAAGTGCAAAATACATAGGCTCTATCTCAGATAGGTGCAATCGGTGCAATCAACAATACGTACTAGATTTTCAGTGAGTCAACATAGGAACAGGATCGGTAGTCATTTAAATATTCTACAAATAGATGGGTCTTTAGTCTGCAAGGGATTGTGCTGTCCGGACAGCGAGCGGAAGTTCGTTCCACCATCTAGGAGGCAGGACAGAGAATAGTCTCGATGCTTGTCTTTCATGAGACTTGAAGCATGGTGTTTCAAGCCGAGCTGTACTTGGGGTTCGAAGTACTCGAGGTACGGATCGGGCTTGACCACTGACATCATGCATGTAGGGGTTGCTCCATTTTGCTTTGGAAGCAAGCATCAAGGTTTTAAATATGCGGGCAGCTACTGGAAACCAATGAAGGGTGCTCAGCAGTGGAGTGTCATGTGTGAACTTCGGAAAATTGAAGACCTGTCGTCTTGCTGCATTCTGGACAAGTTCTGGTGGCTCTTAGAGGAAATTCAGCAAGTAGCGAGTGCAGTAGTCTAGCTTTGAGATAAGAGACTGCACAAGTACCTGAGAAGCTTCCTGGGAGAGAAAGGGCCGAACCCTTCCTCTGTTACAAAGGAGAAATCTGTGTGCCCTGGTCACATTTGAAACTTGAGTTGCGAACGACAACTGATGTCCAAAGTTGGCAACAGGCTTAACCTCCCAAAGAATAGACTAATGTAATAAACGTAATCTTTATGTGGCAGTGACCTGGCTTATACAAATGTTCTAATGCAGGTTCTGCAAGTAATGCAGATCTTCATGTAATGACAGAAAGACAAAACATAGCGAGCCATTCTGGTCATCAGAAGGTCACAACATTGTGGAAGGAGCATGTGGGATGATGCTATTTGGTCAAACAAAGACTGTTTTGTCCAAATTCTAACAATCTTTGTTGTCAGATTTGTCACTGCTTCTCTATACTCAAGTGTCAGTTTATATAGTTTTTATATATTTTTTTTTTAATTATTTTTTTTACACTTTTTGATAATAGACAGACTGACAGATAGACAGGCAGTGATAGATAGATAGATAGATAGATAGATAGATAGATAGATAGATAGATAGATAGATAGATAGATAGATAGATAGATAGATAGATAGATAGATAGATAGATAGATAGATAGATAGATAGATAGATTTGCTGATTGATGAGTGCATAATGTTCAAGGCATTTTGCGTAAAAGTAAACGCCAAAGGTAGCCCAGCTGCCTACTGTTTTTATAGAGCTCCGTCTACTTTTCCAGTATTGCTTTGCTGATTTTCATGAGCAATGGGTTATCGACGTGTGGGCCATTGAATCGGGTGACGTCAGCCATGCAGTGGAGTATTTTGCTGGGTAGCGCGAGAAGGGAGTAGGACCGGAGCGGCTGTGCGGTTAATAACATCATCGAAAGATGGGCAACGTTCAAGTGGGTAAAGTTCTATACCGGATTTCTTTGGGTCTTTTTCTTGCGTTATTGTATTGTATTGCAGATTATTGTACTAACAAGTGCAATTACAGATTACTGCAATATTACTGTATGCTTTGCCGTATGTGTAATTTATTATTGTTTAATATCCTGCGTAATTTTACGTGGTTGCTATTTGGACAGTGATTTTAGGATTTAGCATTGCAACAACTTTTCTCTCATTTTTCATTTTTGTTTTTTATAATTTTCCCGTTTTCTCTCTTTTATAAACATGCGTATTAAAGTCTAAATCCGAGAAGATTGCGTAGAAATTAACTTTTTATATCTATAATAATATTAGTTTAAAATCCGCCGCATATTCTACTGGAATATTCTCAATTCGAAACTCCCTTTTTATCATCAATACGCTTTATAATTGCCATTACAGGCAGTGGGCGTGGCAGAGGAAATATGTCGCCGCTACAGCGCACTCAGTCAGCCAATGACTCAGCAATGGGTGTATGACTGCACCCTTTGTGGGGTTTAGCTACAGTTTGTCAAGCTCAAACCATATATTTTCATAATTTTTTTAAACCATCAAATCCTGGTGATTTTATCCTCAAGTATTCACTGGCGCCATGACATCTGTATGGAACAATATTATATTGTCTTTATTGTGGTGTATCTCATTCTGTGTTTTGCTCTCATTTTAGCCAACAATTGTTCCGTACGAGGATTTTGATGTGGTGGCAGATATTAAGGAAATACGTAAAGCCTGCAAGGGCATGGGTAGGTCTAGACAAATCTCAACAGCAACCTGTCTAAGGCAGAGGTTCTCAATCCAAGCCTTGGAAACTCTCTGCCAGGCCGCACGTTTGTTGTGTTATAGATCCCAACACACCAGAGCCAAACTCAACGGATCTTCAGGATCTGATTACTTGCTTCAGGTGTATAAAGACCAGGAATAGAGCAAAATCTTGGCCTGGCCTGGGGACTGCAAGCACTAGATTGAGAACCTCTAGTCCTGGAGGACTGGAGTCCAGGTCAATCAGTGAAATCACCAAACTGCTGGATTCTAATCTTCCAGGGCTCCAGTTGTGCAACCTTGATTTGAAAGTAGCATTGCACTGTCATCCTAGAAAAATGGAAAACTAAGATTTATGCAGTAATAACATGCTGAGCATTATGTCAAGTTAAAATGGGGTTTCTTCCTGACTGCAGGTACAGATGAAGAGATCATAATCTCCATTTTAGCAAATCGCTCCACCACCCAGCGAGTGGAGATCAAGCAGGCATACTTTGAGAAATATGATGATGTAAGTAAGGTGTCCTTCATTTATTTCTTTACAAAACCACACAGTCATCAAGTAGCCAGTGTCTGAACACAACAGTTCTGCTGTTAAGTAATTTTGCTTGGATAGTGGTTATTTTAGCAATTTCCACATTGGATATCTGCTTATATTTTTATAAAAGTTCAGGTAATATACAGAGCACAGTCTGAGCTAAATGCTTATAACAAGAGCTTGTTATAGTCTGTACACAATACTCCATTCCTGTGAGACGTCATGAGCTATTTTTTTTTCCTTTCACTTTTGCATGGTCAGTGAATGATATTGAATAGTTGCCAGATTTCTTTCTTGCCTGCATCCATCTTTCCTTCATGACAGTGAAGAATAAAGCGTTTATAAAAAATAATGAGCAGTGCTGGTATTCAATGTTCCAGGCTTGACAAAAGCTCCTCAGGTCATTTGGAATTCAAAAGGGAATTCAATCACTATCTAACATGAGCATTCATCTCAGCCGAGTTCAATGAGATTAGCTGCCATGCTAAACATGACCTGACTAGAATGCTTTCCCATAGGAGCTGGAGGAGGTGTTAAAGAGTGAGCTGACAGGAAACTTTGAGAAGGCCATCATAGCCATGCTGGACCCTGCGCCTGTGTACGCTGCCAAAGAGCTGAGGAAAGCCATGAAGGGGGCGGGGACTGACGAAGACGTACTGGTGGAGATTCTGTGCACCAGCACCAATCAGGTCTTTCTGTGATTATATTATTTTGCATAAGGACCATTATCATTCAAACTTCAAACCACAGGCATATAAGATGTCTTAAAAATCTTAAAATGCTTTAAGATGTAAAATATAAGTATATTTCTTAAGCAGTTGTACATCTAAGAATCATTATCTTAAAGGTTTTTCCTATGTATTGAACATTGTGCCTCATTTGTTTACAGTGTCTTCAATGCTTTCTCTGTTGAAGGCAACCAATTTGATTTTTGTTCTATGTGACTTTTACAGAATTTTCACAAGAATCCAAAAAAATGTGTGTTTAAGCAACTTTTCATAAGGCACTATTCTATAGAAATGAACAATATAACATTTGCTATTTATTTAATCAACAGGATATTGTGAACATTAAAGAGGCCTATGCCCAGGGTAAGTCTGGAACTTGCGTAAATATGGAAATATGACAAAGTATTAGCGCCATCATTTGTTCTGATGTTTTACTGCTACCACTGTAAGAAAATGCATTGCAACAACAAAGCTAAACACCATTCATGTACTGTCATCCATATAGTACATGGACAGGAGTTGGAAGCCGACATCGAGGATGACACAAGTGGAGATGTAAGAAACCTGCTAGTTTCCCTCTTGGAGGTAAGATGGCAATATACCTTACTAAGTGCTCCTAGAGTCTTTTAGCATATGTAGGCCTACAGCCTACAGAGCACATTTGGAACAAATTTGTATGTTTTGGACAAATTATTAGAATACATATAAATATTTTGGACAGATTATATTCAAGCTGCCTTATCAAATATAAAGTTATTGGTCCTTCAGAAAAAAAACCTTCAGAGCTGTCCAGAGTAATTTGGCATAGCAGAATTGTATTATAACTACTGGTCATAATGAGGTTCCTCCAAGTATGAGTTGTTAAGCAACAGCTCTTCTCCATCCATAGGCCAGCAGGGATGAAAGTTATGAAGTGGACGAAGGACTGGCTGAACAGGATGCCACCGCGCTGATCGAGGTGAGTTTGACCTTTCCCCTTCTTTAGTACGCAACAGGTTCCTTCATGGCATTGCGTTCTGCTGGTTTCTGCCAGGCTGGGGAGGCTCGGTTTGGCACAGACGAGTCCACCTTCACCCACATCCTCACCCACAGGAACTACCTGCAACTTCAGGCCACCTTTAAGGCCTACGAATCGGTAAGAATTGGTCCCTGCTGAGATAAAAACAGTCATAATTGTGTCATAAGTCATAAGAGGAATATTACAGATATGTTTGATCATGCTGGTCCACATCTATCCATAAACATTTGAGTATATTAAAACTCACTCTGTTTTAGTCTAATGCCAGTAGTTTCTTAAAGGAGTTACTTTGGTCTCCATTCAAGTAGATTATTTCTGGGTAGTTTGTCTACGCGACTTGAGTACAGTTTTCAATATGTTTTCCACTGCAATTTAAAACATGTGTATTGTTTTGACTATTAAAAACAACCTACAGTTATTTTAATGTGTTTCTCGGCCAATGCAGCTTTCTGGAACAGACATTCTCGATTCCATCGACAGTGAGGCAACAGGGACATTAAAGGATTGTTACATTACTCTGGGTAACATCTCTCTTGTTGTGTACGGCCTTCAGTGAATCTCTTGGATCCTTACGATGATCACTGTAGAAAGATCACTACACTTATTTTGTCATCACTTCACTTGTATTGTCATCACTTCACTTGTATTGTCATCACTACACTTGTTTTGTCATCACTTCACTTATTTTGTCATCACTTCACTTATTTTGTCATCACTTCACTTGTTTTGTCATCACTTCACTTATTTTGTCATCACTACACTTGTTTTGTCATCACTTCACTTATTTTGTCATCACTTCACTTGTTTTGTCATCACTTCACTTATTTTGTCATCACTACACTTGTTTTGTCATCACTTCACTTGTTTTGTCATCACTACACTTGTTTTGTCATCTTGTTTTTACTGGGCTGTTTTGTTGTTTTTCTATCTTGGTTGATCAGTTCGGTGTGCTAAAAGTCCTCAGCTCTACTTTGCTCGTCGCCTGAATGCAGCAATGAAGGGGGCAGGGACAGATGAGGACACACTCATACGCATCATAGTGGGCCGCTCTGAGGTGATCTTAAAGGGAAAAATACTCAAATCAAATTTAGAAATTTAGGTTAATTTTATTATTTTAAAGCTTGTTTTTTTTCATGTGCACAAATAAATATAATTCTACCTTAATACCATTCCCCCCCCCCCGGTTTACAGGTTGATTTGGAGACCATAAAGGACATGTATCTGGAGAAATACGACATGACTCTGAAGGATGCCCTGAACTCTGAATGTGGGGGAGACTTCAAGCGCCTCCTGGTGGCGATACTGCACTGAGCGCAGACAAGGCAAAGCATACCAACAGCAGCCTTATGTAACAGAACCCTCTCACCAACACTGCTTAGTGAAATGCCACTAACTATGATTCCACTCCAAATTCCACTCTGAATACACTCCACAATTCACTCCTTCTGCCTATACAGCCATTCCTTTCCATACCACTTCTGGGTTACTTTAAAACAACAAATGGTACACATTTATTAGTATTCAATTCACAAAGCATTTTCTAGTGACCTTTAATAGCAAACCAGGTGTGGCTGATATCAGATCTTACCAGCATGTTGTCAGCCTCAGAGCAATGTGGTGTTTAAGACACACATAAGGTCTGTCTACATATCAAGACAACAAAACTGCCAATTTTACAGCATCAGTCAGTAAATCTCCCTCTCCTGCTGTAATTCTGTTCTTAAAAAGATAAGGGCATTAAACACCAAATAATCCCTGAACATAACTTCATATTTGAACTTTTAATTGCCACCATATATGAAAAGTGTTATACAAATATTCTTGCCTCGCATTTTAAAATCATCTCAATCACAGAATGTGTTTTAGAGCACAAAACTTAATATCTTTTTAACATTTTATTCTTTGTGAAAAAAGTGTCTTGAATACTTAATACAAAAGTACCTACTTTTTAGTACCTGGCAAACATGTAGCAAACCTGTAATTCTCTAGGACTCTTAGTACTGACTCTTTCGATACTGCCTTTCAGTAACCACAGACCATGTTATTATTTAAGATGTTTATTTGGTAATTGGAAAATCATGTCATCCTTACACATGCTCTCTTCAGAGTAGGACCTGGAGTACCTGTATGCCTTATGGAGACAGATATTGTAGATATTGAAGATTTATTGTATGTTGTGTTGGTGTAACCCATGTGACCTTCGCTCTACATTCAATATTTGGTGGAAATATGAGTCTGCAAAATAAATAAATAAATAGATAACAACAATAATAAAATAAAATAACCAAAGGAATGTTGGGGTCCCATATGATAGCACCCAAACAAAACATTATTAATGAGTATTAATAAATAACAAAACATTTGAATTGAATTTGGGTCCGGCCTCTTTTGTATCTTATGATTGTTATATTTATCATGTTTAAACATATAAGGTTTACTGTTTTGATTTACTTAGTTTTTTATTCTGGTGGTCTTGATAACACTGACATTCAATGTACTTACTGAAAGGATAGTTTTTTAAATGTTTTAGGTGAATCATATCTGCTGTTTATTTAAGCGAACAAACTGAACTAAAAATGCTTAGATTCTACAATGAGAGAGTTAAGTACCGACTCTCCTCACGCATCTGAAATGCTTCCAGATGTTACCCTTTGGTTTCGTCTCAGACCTTTTGGGAGAACAGTCATCCTATGTCACCGTTACCTTGAATGCCCTGCCAGTGCGACACTCTAATCATGAGAGTCAAGCTGTTATCGGAAGGTACAGTCATCAAGCATGTAAGAAGGGGGCCGAACTACAGACGTTTAAGGCTGTTTTCTGAGGCTCCTGGAGACACGTCGGGCCCGTACTGTTCCCATACACAAACACACGTGCATACTCACACATGTGCACACATATATGCATTGCCAAGATTAGACATGTGTGTTCACCCACAAAAGTGGAGCAACTGTGCCAATATTAGGGCCATTTTTGCTTGTTTCCTTGGTGAAGGCTTGATGGTGGCATTCTGTATGTACGTGTGTATGTTTCATGTCTAGTTTGTGCAATGATCAAATGGCAAAATAGGACAAAACTGATCGCCATGAGGAAAAATCCACTTTTTTTTAAATGCAAAACTAAAGGACCAAAAGCTTTCTGAAACTGAAATTAGGTCGCAGCATAACGTTAGATACTGTAATACACAAGCCAGTGTATGTATGGACGTACCCCACAAAGATTGTAATACTAGACCATGTGTAAGGATGTCATATGGTGACTGAAGTTCAAACTGGGTGCAGGTCAGTTTTAAAAGTCACCAAGATGGAAAGAATAAGAGGAATGCATTGCTTCAACAGCTGAACCGTATGTCTCTTTCCCAACATGTGTGAGGCATCAGTCAATGGTCTCAAGAAGTTTTATGGAAACTGTCAAAATGTCCAAAAATAGATGATGTGCTGAGAACAAAGAGTTTTACAAAGGCCTTTGGGAGTGGATGTTGAAACCTGAGAAGTCGGCGGGAGAGAGATTAACAACGCTCAAGACAAAAGTATCCTGACTTACTTCCATCTTCATGCAACATGATTAAAGGCGTAGTAAGTTCAAAAGTGCTTCCTCTTACCATTACCCTTTGGGTTAAATTCACTTTTTTAATTCCCTCGGAACAAAGATGTTATTTCCACAAGGGCCTGGTTAGGGAAGAGAAATAATGTGATGGAAAGCTGTAAGCTGATGGCAAGGGGTGAGATCAGCCTTAACCCCCAGACAGATAACTGTGTTTTACATTAAGTCTGCAAATGTCTCCCCTGGCATATTTTCTTATAGAATAGCTCCAGCCTGATGTCACGCGCCGCTCCAAGAAGCACTAATGTTTGCCAGATGTTTTTATTAAAGTTTAAATCTGTGCACATAATTAAAAACAAAAATAATCATATTTTTTTCAATTCATTGCAAATAACATTTATTCATATATTGGCTGCTTCAGCATAGCGAATCCCTTTTTTTTTTTTTGTAGTATAATTAAAAAGACCACAAATGTGATTTTCAAACCAGTTTTGTATACAGACAGCCATGTTGAGTTTATTAAAAAGGACACCTTAAAACCTCCAATTCATGTTTTTTGTACATTATATCTGCTGCAGACAAAAACAGTGGGGCTTCGGTGTAACTTTATGATGAAGGAGTCAGAATGGCCATAACCCCGATGTTTCCCGTAAATTCCACTTACAGAGCAGTCTTCAGATCCACAATGAAAACCACGTGCGCCCGTGGGACTGGTGCACCTGCATTAGATTCCCACTAGCACAAACGGAGACATTCACTATTCCTCTTTACCTAGAGACATTGCGATATCAGACCATAGCCAGGTCTGAGATTACAACAAAGTTCAAAACCATGCTGTAAAAATAGGAGCAAGCACAAACAATGAGCTACAAACTCTGGCAGGATAAAAAAATCATTTATTTAATTACTTTTGTCGTTCCCCTTGTACCTGCTGTGACCCATAAGCCTTGGGCTTTTTAAGTTTGCATAATATTATTCAATTAATTAATTAATTAAAATACAGCCATACTTTGGGCACCAGGAATATTTCATAAATGAATATTTCAGTATTTCCAAAAGTAATCCAAAAGGAAATATAATTAAAATATGTTGGACAACTAGACAAACAATTACAAACACTTAAAACATATTATGAATAGCATAAAGTAATAAAGATGCAATGTTAGTTTAGAAAATATTGGCACATTTCTAAATAAGTGCTAATATCAAAAATAAAAACCATTTCTTTAAGTAAAACAAGTAAAGCATGAGCTAAAATGCAAAACAAAGTGGGAGTATATTTTTCACTCATCAATACTCAAGTATTAAGGCTATGTACCCAAATGTGTACTGTTCATTTAAGCACTAATGACAAAAATTTGTTAACAGAGCTTGAAACCAATAAAACTTTCTTAATGGAGCTTAAAATATTAGTGGTACAATAATAAAAAAAACTACAGGAAAAAAATCAATGAGTAAATTTGGAGAGTGTCATAGTTTCCTGTAATTGCACTGCAGTATACCATTATAAGAGAGTGACTGCTATAATTTGAACCAAGGTATATAGATAGTATCACCATGTGAGCTAGCTTTCTAGCCTCCTGATAACTGCTAAGACATGCTATGGCATGCTGTAAATTGTGACTTAAATCATGCAGCTGTCCAGAGGATGGAAATGCCACTGCCGGCCTCGTGGGAAATTTGGTTGAGGCGTCCATGTACGCAGTCCACTGTGACAAACACTTCAGTGCCATTGCGCACAGAGAAGGACACCCTCAGGCCCATGCTAGCCCACTCACTCCCTTCTGGCATCTGACCTCCGACCTGCCGGGCAATGGTTGTGGGTCGTGCCCCCTGTGGCCCGACCTGCTCTAGCAGGGCGAGCTTGATTGTGCCGCACGAGTGGATGAGCCTGAGATCGAGGGCCAGGCTCGCCACGCCCGCCGCCCGGAAGATGAAGTTCCGGAAAGGGTGCCGACCCCTGGTGCCAGCCAGCCCCAGCTGTGGCACCAGCGTAGATGTCTGGCGGAAGAGCAGCGCCTTATTGCGCACAGCACCGGTTGGCAGGCCCGTGCGTGAGACCGCAGCCGACACAGCAGAGGACACAGAGGAAGGGACCCATACCAGGCTCAGCACACTGATCCCAGAATCATCGCCAAAGTAGCGCACAGTGCACTGCACCGGGGCCAGGATTTCGAAACTGATCGAATCACCGATGTCCACGGTAGTGACGGCAGACAGTGATATGGACATGTCCCGGTAGTGCGCACCAGGTTTGAAGACACGCGCCAGCTCGCTGCTGTTACCGCTGCGGTCGATGTACGCCAGCAGGTGGAAGCCCTCAGACACGCACGCCTGGCCCATGGAGTACAGAGCCTGCTGTAGGACAAACTTCACCGTGCCCCTCTCTGCAAAACGGACGCTGCGGCCATCATGGGTCAGCCCAACTATGTATGGATCGGAGACAAAAGACATGCGGAACGCCGGCCGGTAATTGGTGTAGAACTGCGATGAGGCCACAGCCTGGGCGGCCATGGCGACAGCGCCTGTGTCGTGAGACAGCCACAGCAAGCTGAAGGCGGAAACGAGGCCACCCTGCAGGCGCACCGGCTCGCCCTCGGCGTCGCACCGATGGCTGGCGCTCCTGAGGACCAGGGCGAGCGCGTCACCCGGGTCTGCCACAAATGCCCCGCTCATACTGGCGCTCTGCAAGGGCCCACCCTCTCGCTGCTCCAGACGCACTCCACTCAGGTCCCGTACAGAGGCAGCACTGCCGGCCGCTTCACTGGCGTTTAGCTGCAGGCACATCTGGACAAAGCTCTGGCACCCGTGCCGCAGAGCCAGGTTGTTGTCGACCCAGACCAGACCGTGTTGGTGGAGGACCAGCCAGCCATCGGTGGTGGCAGAGGCCAAGCTGCTGTCATCAGCACCTTGGAGGGGAAGCTGCATGTTGGAGAACCCAACGCCCCGAGGCGGAGTCACATCACCAGACCAGGAGAGGGACATCTGGGCCCCAGATGGGCCAGCACACAGGGTATCGCTCAGGGCCGAGCAGGGGGATGCTGTCGGCTGGGAGTCGCATTCGGAACAGGCCTGGCACTCCTGTAGCTCCAAATTGTAAAAGTAACCAGGGCCACACAGACCAGTCGCTGCGTCCTTCACTGACATGCTTGAGCATCTGAAGCCACCTGGTTCAAGGACACACACAGCAGTGGATTCCCAATGAAAACATCTGGTTGAGGAGAGGTGCTTAGATGGAGATGTTCTCAACTCACCTGGCATGTTGAGACACTGATCATGCTCTCTGCAAAGGTTTGGTATCTCCAGGCATTCATCTCTGTCCTATGAGACATGTTAATGTCATAAAGAGATATATCTGAAAGGTTTCCCAACTGTTATCAAAAGTATAGACATTGCATTTTATAACACTCAGAACTGCATTCATCTATTTTGTAGTCAAGGTTTTGAACATGTGAATATAAACAGATTAGCTTATTCTCAGTAAAATAAATCTTTCAAGATAGCTCACATTCTGTTATCATTTAAAATGGGTTAAAATACTTGTAGGTGAGCACCTGACAGATCCTGTCTGCACTGAAAGAACACTGGGACACTAGGAAGAACCCAGGAGGACAAACAGTGCATTTCTCGCAGCGTGGCCAGTTGCCGCGGTAATCACAGTACTCATCATCCCCACAGGAGCCACAGATCTGCAGGGGCCTGCCCTCTTCCATCACACTGGCTTCCATGTCCACCTTGTGCATGGTGTAAGCCTCCTGGAACCGGCTTTCCTCCTGCGGCCCGAGACTCTCCGGGCGAGCCTCCGGATCTCCGCGCGTGCCACCCTGAAAGGGCATGTGCCGGACGCCGTCCAGGAGCAAGCTGTACTGGGCCTTCACCTGCTCCATCAGGTCAAACATTTGCCGCTGCTGCTCCATGATCTCCCTCTGCTGCTCCATCAGCTGGCCCTGCAGCTGCCCGATCTGCAACTGCTGCTCCTTGAGCGCCTCCGCCAGCTTCTCCTGGCCCTGCCCCAGTCGAAGCTGCAGCACTAGCGCATCCTCAGATGGCAGCTCATTAGACCCTGGACGGTTTGGCAAAAGCAAGAAGGATGAAAACTCACGTGTGCTTTAAACCTCCTGATAAATGTGTCACCATTTTTAATTAGAGAGCAAAGTTGGCGGACGGACGAACGGTTTATATATAACAATCATTTGAACAAATATTGCGCACTCAGTTATACTCAGTCCTAATAACCTGCACTGAATTTGTTGTTGTTGTTTTATCTGCTCTAGCACTCCTGATTCGTCTTATGAATGAGTTAATAACCCAATGATTTTAATCACTCTGTTAGAGAAGAGAAAACAAACAAAAATGTGTAGGGAAGGAGGTCCACAACTGGGCTTCAGAATGTGTGAAATGAATTATTAAAAAAAACAAACAACAAACTATAAATAAAGGCTTAAATAAATCTAAACGATTCAGATGCACAGTGCTAGTTATTATTATTACCAGCATAGAATATTCATACAATATTTAGCTTGCAACAGCAGACAAAAAGGGTAATCAAAATTAATTAAAAAAAATTTCTTCGGACTCACCCGGCTTGACGTCGCATCTGAGTTGGATGCCGAACGGGGATTCTCCACGCTCGGAACCGACGTGTCCGAACTCTGGCAATTCATCCAGTGCCTGTTCTGCCCTGTCCTGCATATGGACGACTGTCGGATTGCGTACCACAAAACCTGCTCCGCTCTGGCAGTCGCCGCCAGCGCACGAATTTGGTTTAGGCATTGGACGAACAATGAAGGGCAGTTTACATCCGATGCCTTTGCACGCTTTTGTGGCATTATTAGGTTTTAGTGGATCACGACTGTGGCAGCCTGTAGTCTTGCATCCTGGGTTGTAAACCTCCGCCGTTATGGTCCTTGGGTTCTCTCTTGGGCTGTCAGCTTTTCCATGCTGTGGAGGGATAATTGTGTATGAAACAGCGTGACGATTTTGGGGGGAAACGCGGTAATCACTCCGAACAGTGTGTGGCGCGGCACCGACTTGTGCCGAACGCGTAAAGTGGCGGATAGCAAACCCCTCGGCACCCCGGCAATGCCCACCGCCGCACGGTCTGTTGTCCGCGCCAACGCAGCGCCTTCCCCTGCAAATTTCGGAGGTGTTTTCTGTGTTTCCCACAAACCACGCCATCCAAATCACAAACAGAAGCACAGCGTTGGGCATCTTAATCCACGCTCTTCAGAGGAAAATACTGCTCTCGCAACTTTTCAATGCCACTAAATCTGAGCATCCCGGACCCCCTATAATGCAAATTAACCACTGGACTGCATTACACGTCCCGTGTGATGTTTTAGCATTTGAGAATTGCTTGATTGAGGAATTTAAAACCAATTCCCCGAGATCGCCTCTGTGTATAAAAGAATAAAAAGTGAGTCTCTTCTCCGAGCGCTCTTACGCATCTGTCCTGAAGTAATGTCAGTGTGCCATTGGCATAATTGGCAACAGGTTTTCTTCAAGATCCCATGTTAACCCATGGATTCCCCAAGACTTTTAAGATCTTTGTGGTGCAGATTTTCAGTAACACCATAGAAGAAGAAGAAGAAGAAGAAGAAGAAGAAGAAGAAGAAGAAGAAGAAGAAGAAGAAGAAGAAGAAGAAGAAGAAGAAGAATCAGAAACTACAATGTGTTCTATTCAAAGTTTGTCTTATAATTGATTCTTATGCCCTGCATTTCATTCAAAAATTAATGTAGATTAAGGCTACCCCTGATATGGTTTCGCTTGGTCCCTTGAACTTTCCAAATAGTACCTCTTTAGTCAGACCCCTCAGCAACATTCTTTCTCCTGGGGGTATTAATCCCAAATGCTCTGTGTGTGCATGTGCTCTAGTACATTCATGAAAATCTTAATGAAATATGTATTATGTGTATACCCTTTGCTAGTATGAAAGGTTTGTGTCATAATCTGTCACTTTCCTAATGTTACCAGCTAAAAAACATTGTACAGTGTCCCGTACCATAGCGCATACATGTTTGTTTGGTAGTGGAAGTCAAACTGCACAATGTCTACTACTGCTGGAACCAATTGCCGCATTACTACAATTACTCACTTGCAAAATAATAAAAACTTACTAATACATTCAATTTGTATAGTGCCGATATATAAGTTCACAAGCCCTGGGGGGGGGGGGGGGTCTAGGAAGAACAGTAAAGAAGAACGTTTTGATCTGAATTCTAAAGGAAGACAGAACAGAAAAGTTACAAAGAGATTATGGCATAGAGTTCCAAATATAGTTAGGAGCAGCAGCACAGAAGAGTCT
Source organism: Electrophorus electricus (assembly GCF_041902795.1). Taxonomy (NCBI): domain Eukaryota; kingdom Metazoa; phylum Chordata; class Actinopteri; order Gymnotiformes; family Gymnotidae; genus Electrophorus; species Electrophorus electricus. Next base: position 13,378,240 of record NC_137516.1, read on the forward strand.
GCATCCCATGGTTGCAAGTCACGTTTGTGGGACAGCAAGACCAGAGCTAGAGGATCTAAGTGTGCGAGACGGATAACATAAATGGATGAGCTCTAAGAAATATGTAGAATCAAGAACATGACGAGGTTTGAAAGTTAGATTTTATACTTAACCTGGGTGATACCAGATAGCCAGTTTAGCCGCCTAAAGGCAGGTGTGATATCTGCAGTACGAGTGTTAAATGAAAGGAGCTTTGGATTTACTGAACATGGTTGAGACCATAAAAATTTGAGTTACAGTTACAGGGGGAATAAATGAATGCATTTATCAACATTCTTGCATAATTATCACTAAGAATAGGGCAAAAGTGTGCAATATTGTACAGATAAAATGCAGTTTGGTGAGTTGCTATGGGACTAAAAGATGATGAGTCAATCAGACATCCATGGTTTTTAAGAACTTGAGCTAACCTAATAGTAATATTATCAACATCAACAGTGAGGTTGGAATGTAGCAGTTTAGGCCATATTAGAAAAATTGCCGTTTTACCAGCATTAGATATCAAGTAGTAATTGTTCAACCAGAGTTTTAAATCTGAGATCTGTGATACATGAACTCAGTGCCTGGACAGAAGCTCTGGAGGAAGCAGTATTAATATCAACCTGAATGTCATCAGTATAAGAGTGGATTTTAATGCTGATGATTACGAATGAACTGACCTAGTGGAGAAATATATAAAGGGAAAGGGATTTGTCCAAAGACAGATCACTGGGGTACTCCTTGAACAAAAGCAAATATACATATGGGCCATTAGGTAAAAAAAAGCCTCTTGCCTGCCGAACGATATTTTTATATATACTGTCGCCCTTTCTCGAGACCTTTTCTCCAAATAATTAGCTTGAGATGTTTTACCACTATTCCGCACACTAGATGGTAGCAACAAGCCATTCCGTTAGAATTCACGGTCTCTAAGGCCCTGTTCACACCTGGCGTTAACATGTGCCGTTCATTTTGAACGCCTGCCGAGTGACCGCTTGTGATCGCATTTCTCACGTCATTTCCTTTTTCTGCTGTTTGTGTTCAGATAGGAATGTCCTGCGAGTTGTTGCTCACGTACGGACTGTTACAAGCCTTTTGATATTCCGTCGCACTGAATCCTCGGCCCAACTGGAAATGAGTTATTTCGTTCTAGTGGCGCACCAGTCACGAGTATCCCTTTTTATTCATTAGCCAACTTGCTTTACACACAGAGCGAATTTCATTCTCGCAACAGAGCAATCTCCAGTGGTCCGTATAACGATGTCTGCTGGCGAGAACTGAAACAATGACTTTGTATCTGAGACCGAGTTCAAAATAAAAGTGTTATATAGTGGTCAATTCCCGTTACAAAAGGTCAGATCACGGATACGCAATTTACTTTATAGCTTATTGCTGCCATCTACAGGGCGGAGTCAGTATTAACATTTTCGGGCGAAAAATATGTGGAGATAATTATCTCGAAATAATGATCATTGGCGGAAGATTGAAACTTTTTAAAAGTAAATAATTTTAAAAACCACTATGTCCTCTCACTGACTCCCTAGTCCTCTAGTGACATGAGGGCTGAAACGCCACCTTCTGGCAAAATGTTTAAACGAATTGAATGATTTTTCATAGGTATGCATCTTTAGAGCTATAGAATTTTTTCCCCCCTTTTTGCACACTATACGCACATTTTACACAAACACGTGTTCTTTATGTTTGTATATTTGGCTCTTCAATGAACACACAAAATAAACCGCAGTTACTTCAACCCTCCACTTCTGTGTTGAATGCTGTGGTAAACGTTCACAAACTAAATTTAGTGGGACATCTACACATAAGCACCATGGTACGCAGGACAGTGCTTTATTATAAAAAAGACTGTACATAAATTGAGAAAACATTATATAAAAGATGATGAGGGATAAGATCGTCTCTGAGGCCTTACCAATTGTTTGCACATCCTCTGGCAGTGCCTTACTGCCAATGACTAGTCATAATTCACACAGTTCTAACATTCTCATGAATATTTAATTTGATTTAATTAGTACAATAAAAACCTCACATTGTTTTTCAGCCTTCAACAGCATCTGAGACATTGCTTCTGATTCTGTTTCGACCAAGTGAAGGCAGGAATTAAGTTTGTGTCCAGAGCTGGCTGAAACTGATGCAGGCATGATTAAAGCCCATGTTCTGTTTTTGTTTCAGACCTATCATAATAGGAACCAATGACAAAAATGGACAAAATAATTCAACAATGCAAATAGTGATCCACAAAGATCACTGGGATGCAAAGTGTAACTAAACTGACATTTGTGCATGTTAATATCTTTCGATGGTTTCTTTAGACCTTTTAATATTTGAGTAGCTTGGGGAGTGAATAAAATGGTTCCCAACACTGAGCCTGATTACCATGAAGCTCCATCACTCAGGGGTGTAGCTGATTGGCCACTGCTAGTTTGGTGTTATGTTACACAAACAAGGACATTTGAAGAGGAGTTTCAGAGTAATCCTGCCTCCTTATTCTGCCTTGGCCTGACAAAGGCAAAATAACAACGCAGGCAAACATCGAAGTGGGAAATGGTAAGAATAATTTTTCCTGGGTTTTTTTGAGGAGTGAGGGTGCCTATTCATTAGCCAGGTATGAATCACATTTCAATTTCAGGAGCATTTTGACTGAGATGAGTCTGGCAGTCCGATTAAAAACAAAATCAATCAAAACAAACAAAAGCCAACGAGCACTTTTGAATAAAAAACAGGCCCTAGCTGGCACAGTGGCATACTGGCCTTGTTACACTGACAAAACACCCACAAAATGCACACTAGTAACAACCTACAGGCTTCTTACAGTACTGTATGTACAAAATATTTGACAAAAAGAGCTAACCAGAAAGAAGTGAAAACCTGTTCCTATTCTTCCCACATTTGCCTGTGCTCATGTACACCCAGTCCCTCAATACACTGAGCATAGTAAATACTTAAATACATTGGTATTTGGACAAAAACGAACATTCGGTCATAATGCTAATGCACTTTTGTAACATTTGTCTTATGATGGCATCAGTCGGCGTAGTGCATGATGGACTCAACGTAGTTGCCGGGAAACAGGCCGGTGACGCCGTTGCACACGCCCTCAAACCAGCCATCATCGTTCTTTTTGATGATGTAGATGATGGCGCCCTCCATGAAGGAAAGCTCATCGTCCTTGTCCTTGGTGTAGTCGTAGATGGCCACCACTGGAAGTCAAAAAAGGTGAACAGGTTGACAATCGGTCAAGCCTCAAAGCAACGCCTTTGCGGCATTTAGCAGGCCCTCTTATCCGGAGCGACTTTAAAACGTGCTTTGTCATCTACTCGTGGAATTTGACCTAGCCAGTACGGTAGGTGAGAGTCAAATTGCTTTGTTTCTTACATCAGGACATGTTCTGCTACAGAGCTGAACGGACCTAGACAGGCATATGCAGGTGAAGAGTCACTAGGTGTGAACAGATGACAGACTGAGAACAGAAAAGTGATTCTGTCTAAGTCATGTGTAGTAGAAAAAGAATATATAGTATACATAAGGTTCATATCTTAATTAAAACCTTGCTCCACAGTATTAGTTTTAAGTGCTCTGCCAAAGAGAACAGGGACACACACCCTTCTCTATGTAGGACTTTGGGGCCCAGTGAGGGTCTCCGTCAGCATAAGGATCATTGTAGTGCACCAGCGCGCCATCCTCTTCCTCATAATCGACAGGCGGAGGGGGAGGAGGCGGAGCTGCCTCCTCAAAGATGGGCGTGTCTTCAGGGAGCGGGGGCGGTGGAGGGGAGGGGCTGTCTGATACTAGGGAAACAGGAGCGAGAGAGAGAGAGAGAGAGAGATCTGCCGTCAGCATTTTAGGAGGGAGGCAAAAATTCAGAAAGGTAAGCAAAATCAGTTCCACTTCATTCCTAGAGCTCAGTTCATACACTCCTAATTGGATTATTTTCAAGATTGTACATCATCGTATCCACATTAAGGCCTTGTAAACCGAGAGCTCCAAACAGTCAATAAAAAAGGCTTTTCAGATCATTTATTTCATACAGTAATTGTTTCTGTAGGACACCTTGTACATCTTAATCAGTGAAATGGTTGAAAAAGTCCTTGTTATGAGCTAAAGATGTGTGTCCGTGAGTAAAACATTACCATTTAAACACAATAACTAAAGAAATTCCCAGAGGTTGAAGGATATTTTTCACAGCTGCGATTCATATATGCAAATGGAAACTAGTAGCATGAGATTAAAGCAAACATATGCCATAGCATATGACAGTATGAGTGAGTGAGTTTGAGTGTGTGTATGTATGTGTGTATGTATGTATGTATATATGTATGTGTGTATGTATGTGTGTGTGTGTGTGTGTGTGTGTGTGTGTGTGCGCTGCTGTAGAATACTCACTATTCTCCTGAACCCTGGCCACAAATCCAGTGAGAGGAATCTGGGGAGTAAGCTGTACTACAGGAGGGGGTGGAGCAGCGGCAGGCACTGGAGCCACACACACACACACACACACACACACACACACACACGGAGTGAGATATCAAAAGACATAACAGATAAAACAGACTAACATGTACAGTAATCTGTACAACCAAAAGGCAGAGCACAAAGCTTTGGTTTCCAATGCTGCAGGTTACACAAAAAAGACATACACACCCACTGCAGTGCTTTGAAAAAACTGACATTCTGTCTACTCAAAGCTCCCAGCATTCATTCAACTACTTGTTTCATATGACATGAAGTGTTAGCCTTTTAATTTAACTGTGGCGTTAGTGTAGTTCCCCTTCAAAGCACACCATCGCATATTTAATTCAGTTTCATTATTAAGTATTTTGTGAAACATGCCTAATACCATGTTCAAATGCTGCACACACCAAAGCTGACGTTACAAGCAATGGGGTAAAAACCTGCAATTTCAGTTTGCAAAATTTGTGGGAAAAGTGTCATGTTTTGAAAATGGCTTCTGTGGGAAGCTAGCAAAAGGTTGTTTTTTTTTTCTTAAGATAACACGTTCCCTGATACAGTAAGCAAGAAGCTGGAATGTAGTCTGATTCTCTGGCCTTGTAAGGTGGTACGTGCCCACCTGGGGTTTGGGAATAAGTGGGACCTCCGTTGAGGTGGGGCTGGGGCACGGAGAAATGGGAGGAGCTGGAGGGGGCGCGGCGGTAGGTGCCAGTGGCTGACACCATGGAGGCAGAGGAGGAAGAGGTGGAGGAGTTGTGTCGGGAGATCTGCCGAGAGATGGTACCAAACTGAGACATTGGAACAGGACCCAGACCTGGACCTGGGGGAACCACTGTCAAGTCAGGAAGGGAGAGAGAAGAGAAAAAAAAACATGCTAAAAGTTAAATACGGACATCGTACTACTAATACTGATCACACTGAATGAAGCTAAAAGGTATTTGAGCTTACGTTGCACATTTGAGCAAAAGAAGGAGGGTAACAGATGAAACTCTAAAATGACTGTGAAGGTAATGTCATTTAGACATTTAACTAGCTACAAATTAACTAAATTGGTCAATTAGTGGCCATGTAATTATCAACGGGACTTTAATCTCTCTTTCAAAATTCAGTTTCTTGCATAACCTCTGCCATTCCACTGATACAAATCCTTGTGACAAATTTAAAAAAACCAAATAAATATGTTCAGCACAGTTAGTATGAGCCATAGTTACCACTCTCACCTGGTGCCATGCTGGGGGGGGAAGGTGTTGGAACAGCCAGAGGGATTCCCATGCTGTTACCGCTGTTCTCCCGACCCCCACTGCCTCCACTGCTTCCACTGCAGAGAAACGAGGCAGTCAGAATACTAGGAGTATAAAAAGGTTAACTCTTAAAAGTAAACACACCATAAACATGTAAACGGTAAATGGTTGCTGTATTTTTTTCTACCAGTCAAACAGGAAACCATTTTGAACAAGCTGGTGTGTGAAGGACAAAGACTGAAGTCCAGACCTACTCTACCAGACCTACTCTAACCTACTCTACCAGACCTACTCTACCAGACCTACTCTACCAGACCTACTCTAACCTACTCTACCAGACCTACTCTAACCTACTCTACCAGCTAGGATGTATTGTATGAGTAAATGACAAAGCACTTTTGTAAGTCGCTCTGGATAAGAGTGTCTGCAAAATCCATAAATGTAAATGTAGTCAAATTTGCTTTCTTTGCTCTCTCTGTGTCCAGAAAGTGTCCACAGAGAGATAGAATATCAGTACTGAATGAAATTGAGGGCCAGCACTTAGCTGTAACAAAGAGGAGATTTTGGAAGAGTGCCACAAGCTCTGACAAGCAGTTATAACCCGCACATACTCATTGCCTGGACCTCTCAGGCTGACATTGTTAAATACATCACATAACTTACAGCATATGAGATGCATAAAACCAGTAAATAAACTCCATGGGGTACAAAATGTCATTTGCCTGCACTAAAGCTCTAGACATGACCTAGAATAAAATCTAGACAAAAACTGATTGATGAACTGTTTTGTAACATTGGATCCAGCAGAAATATCATACAAATACTGTCGCTTGCTAGATCCTGGTGCCTATGTCCATACTGCCAAACTGTGCAGGTGTACATATGTATATGTACATACGATGTACCTGTGTGTTCTTGGCCGTTGGTTGAGCGATGCTGTGCGTCCGGGGCTGTTCTGACTGCCCGGTCGTGCTGGGCTGGTCATGTAATCGTTAGGCACCACGGGAGGCTTGACAGGCTCCAGAGTCTTGTAGGGTGTGTTCCGTCTATGAGGTACCAATTCCAAAAATCCTAGACTGTTATGTAACAGCCTTGTCTGATTTCCACTCCTGAAGTTTACACCAGCCTACATTCTACCCCACGCAGTATTAACATGGAACTGCACAGCTAAATCTTCAAATGTTCTGCAGGTATTGTGAAGTTGTTAGTTTGCTCTGCAGATTTCACTCTGGACAGTTTCTCAAGCTTAGACAATACTGAGAAAGCTTCGCTCACTGAGAAGTGGGGCAGTTCCTAGTTAATTGGCATCACAAACCCAACTGCAACATTTCCACCTATCCACTTTTTTTTTTAAAGTCAGATCATCTTACATTGAAAGTTTCATAGTATGCTAACAAATTTTATTCAATTTGTGGTGTTGTCACAATCGAAAGAAAGAAGCTAGTAGAGGTATTGTTAGCTAGTAGTACAGGTATGGTTACTGGTAAAACTTTCCTACTTCTGTCCCCATTCAAAAAGTCTGTGCTGTTATATAAATCTACAATAAAAGATTCACCTTTGGTAAGCCCCTTGTCGGGCAATTCTTTAACTTAAAATGAACAAGACGTAGCATGTTGTTTAGAGATATCCACTCTATAGCTAGCTAGCTAGCTCACTCTTTCTAGCTAACACAGCTAACACTAGTTTTTCCACCACTTAAGTGGAAATGGTTGTCATTTGACAAGACATCTAGTCAATCTTTTAAAATCTGTTTTATCTGGCAACTGAAATATCCAGGATGCAGGCTCATACATTTACAGTTATATGTGTAATCAGTCCAGAGCACAATCACAGCAGAGCTGATCAATTATTCATGAGCCCACCAGAAAAAGGGTTGTAAAAAGAAAACCGCTCCTTTCATTCTAGAGCCAACTCATGGGGTTATGAACGGGCATGTAAACCCATAACTAGACATTTGCCACACCTTGCCAAAGATGAATACTTACTATATAGACATCAGAGAACAATTTACAATACTAATAAATATATTCTGGGGCACCTTTAATACACACAAATGCAACAACACACAGTTAGCCAGTCTTGCAGAAGACTTACCCCAAGGTTCCCCGCCCTGCCATGGGCGGGCTAGGAGGTTTCTGTGTTGGTGGATTGGTCCTCGATAAAGTTCCTCCCCCTGCTCTGGCAGGCTGGCTGTTCCCTTGCTGAAAAGAGAAAAAAAAAACAAAATGTAAAAACAGATGTAATGCCTTCAGGTTTGTCCCAGAAGATAACGCTACAAAGTCATCAGAATCAATATATTCAATAGAAGTTTATTTTACGTAGCCTATATTTGGGCACAGTAAGCATACAGTATGGTATCACAAGCCATGCGGGCCTTATGAGAAGTAATGTTGGAAATACCTTTGCAGTCTTGTGTAAAAGATCACACAGTGTCATATAAAGTCATACATTGTACTGTTTAAACCAAGGCAAACTGGGAGGATAAGACTTCAAAACTGGTGATTGCTGTGGAACCTCAGATGAACCCTCAAAGAACTTACGGCTCATGTAAGAATGCACTTACCTTTGCCTTTAGCCACTGAGCGAGTGCAGTGAGAAACAAAGGAGACAAATGTTAATTGATTAACTTCTACCAAATGAGGAAAAGTACGTGAGGAATAGTGACACAAAAGGTTTTAAATTAAAAATACAGCATGAGAAGGTACAAAGACCTTCTCCAACTGGGCTGGAAGGCCATAACTCACTGGAAAGAAAATGAATAGATAGTCACATACATTTTACTTGTAATAGTCTCTAAATACCTGCACGGCTAACATGTTTGTGACATGTTTATAATTATGTAATTATTTTTGGTCAATTAAAACTCTGGCATTTTCTCAAAGAGAAAAATGTGCTTCCATCATCTGATCAACAAATTCACCGAGCAGTCTTAATTTAATAGCACATAAATAGGCTTTATTTAATAAAAGATTAACTGTACAAATAGTATGAGGGTGTCTGCATGATACTTCTACAAAAAAATTTATTTTCAACCAATTAATCATAGTATAGTACAGAGTAAAAACATTTCTGTACCTGAAAGCTATTTAAGAATCAATATCAGAACACCAAATCAATGTCAAAACAATATTGTTCTCTGGTATCTAAATATGATGGGCATAAAACTAATCCCTGAGATGCACCATGGCCAGCCCCAGGTTCCCATTATTCTGGAAGATGCACTAGAACCAATAACAGTAATTGTATACTGAAAACATTTTCGTAGGAGTCATAGCTAATAACTCAATTATGTATGATAACATCTGGTCATTATTTGCAGTGTGGAAAGTAAAGTCACACAGCTTGACCAGACTAGTTATGCTCAGGAGTGGCAGTATGAAGACGAGGATGCTGAGCAGGGAGAGCCATGTTTAATGACCACCAGGTCAAACACACTAATGGCACACCTGCAGTTTGAGAACAGCCCTCAGGTGCTTCACCTGGCTGAAAGGGAAACAGGCCAGTGCCTACCCATGTAAGCCTAATGAGTTCATGTGTGTCCAGCGTGCACTACCACCACATGTACAGTAGGGGGAGTTGGAAAAGAACTCTATAGCATAATCTCAACTAGGTCTACCTGAGTCAAACACGGATTAAAGCGACAAAGAAAACCACAATTATGTTGGAATTCATTATTTGCACATAAAATGCACTATATTATGCAATACTTACAAGCACGCCATGTGAAGTTTATGAGAAATCTACATTAGATTTTAGGAATGGGTCTGAACCTGACTGTATTTCTATTTCTGAACAGCTACAGATCCCAAATTCACAAAAGGCTACACATCATACTCACTTTAACGCCGTGACCCACGTCGTCCAGAAGCGTGTAATCTATGGGCTTTCTGATGTAACGCACTGGCCGCTCCATGTTGCCAGGGGCAATTATCTTGTGGGTCCGGGACGTGTTCTTGTTGGTGGTCAAAATGCCAATCTCTCGCCTGGCAACTTTTTCTTTGTGGATATCGACAGTCTATAAGACATGAAGGAAGAGTAATAGAAAACTTTCTAATATAGACTTAGGAGTGAAATTTCAGTATAAAGCTTTAAAGGGTGTGTATGATATATGCACATAATGATTACAAAATTAGCATCAGACTGTAGGATGTGTCATGTCATGGGCAAGCACACCTGTAAAAACGTGTCATTCTCTGAAATAATATAACACTGCTGTATTAGTATCTTATACTAATTCAACCGGCAGCCTCCTGAGTCAGCTGTAAATATTCTAGCAATTAACAGTTTGCTATGAGAAATTAGTTTTTGTAAACAGGAACAATTGTGTGTTGAAACAGCACACTGTAGTGCAGCTGCAGAAGAACTGGGTGGCCCAAGATGAACATGACTAGCTGTTACCTCCACTTACCCATCACTCCTTGGTTTACCCATCACTTCTGCACCTCTGCTACCTTATGCTTAAATACTTCATGGTTTGTTCCCACAAACCACTTGTCCACCATTTCCTGAATTCACAGGCGAAAATGTCAAGCAAGTATCACCGAACAACCTAGAGGTTCCACCACACATTTGGAGAGCGTCTGCTACAATTTGATTAGCCATGTCTAGACATGCTTGGAGGGCACAGGGGAATGTCAACTGAGGCCTCTAGGGAAATGTCACAGCCAATTCTGTTCTTGGATCAGTTCTTGGTGGAACCCAGCAAGCTCTTTGCCACTATCTGGTCCCTAGTGTTTGGAATTCAGTCAAATTAAATCACTAATCTTGGTCCACTGTTTTCCACTCAAACATTAATGGATTTTTTAAAAAGATAAATGTTAGGATTACTAGGACTACTAAAACTGATAATAAGCCAAACTGTTTTAACGCAGTCATGAATCACAGATACGTCACACATTTATTTGTTTGTTTGTAATTGTGCCAAAGGATTTTTGTTTGTGGTGTAAACAGGGTGTAGGCATGATATTGCGGGCTTGATCTTGGTGTGCTTGCTTTTCCTTGTGGTGTTGATTTTACTGAGATGGCCATTGTTGTAGATGATTGATGAGAGGTGTCCAGACTGAGTCAAAATGAGTCATTTTGTTTTTGATGGAAGCTGTTAATTCTACCATTGAAATACCATCCATTAGCAAGTTGTTTTCCCACGAGTAATGGAAAATGGCATTTAAACATAATACTTAATTTTGTATTGCTTTTTTAAGATCACCTGTAATAATGCCCTAATGTAGCAAAATTCAGCAGTCTGTTCATTCTATAATAGACATACATTATTATATTATTAAACTAAGAGGTTGGGAAAAGACATTAAACAATGTAGAGTTTTCACTATTTTTTGCAGTCAGCTATAAGGAGTTACTTGTTTAGTTATTAGGCTATGATGGAGTTGAGATGAATAAATTAATTAAGACACTAGGGAAAGAAAGAAATCCTGAAACTTCCCCAAGTCAAAGGGTTTAGAGCTAATTAAAAAACATGAACATTTCTTTCAATTTACTTAGTAATTAAATAGCTGAATGATCCACTACAGTCTGATTTAGACAAAGTTTAATTCACACTGATAAGTTGGTTGGGATGATCTGCATTTAGACTGTAAAACAAGTGTGTCAGAGCTTTGTAAAGCCTAGGGGAGACTAGGAGCCAAACATCTCACAAATTAAAACTCCCCCCATAATTGCCACCTACTCTGCCAGTTCCCCTGACAGTGTGAATCCAAAATATGAGAGAACATGAAAGAAAGAACTATTGGGATGATATGACAGCATTAGCAGGCTGGTGGAAGATGTGCTTGATGGAGGCAGACTGACCTGGGAGATGTGATTTATAGAGGACTCCATCCTGCGCAGCTGGGATGCCTGGATGTCCAGCAGCTGCAGGACATTGTTGGCCAAGGCGTTGATCTGGTAGGCCACGCTGGCCAGAGACTGGGTGGTGTAAGCTTTGGTCTCCTCCAAAGCTTTCTTCTTATCTGGCGCCTGAGGGCAGAAGGAGAGAGGGAGAGTGGGAAGGTTGAGGAGATATCTTTGTAATTCCTATCCATAGGATGTGGCCGGTAAGAAATCATTGTAAACCTAAAGGCAGCTAACACCAGGCACACAGTCCATAATGGGAAACGCTTCCCCTTTTCTGAAATTCAAAAATGTCTTAACTACACTGAACTTTTCTGTGTGAAAATCCCTGCCACCTTTCTCACATCCAGTAGCTACAAGTACTAACACGAATACTTAATGTTCAAAAACACTGTAATTTATGATAATCATTATTTGAGTCAATCGTACTGTGGCACAATATTTTTTTTTTTTTAATATGTGTGATTAATTGCCTTAAATCTTTTAATAGTCAGTAAATATCTTCCATGAACTTATGTGTTACATATTTAGCGAAACAATTAACATTTGACCAAACAAAAATTAACAGTGTAATTAAATATGACCTGGACAGTAAACCAGTTAGGTTATGCTGACACACACACTGTATGAATGAAGATTGTATTTGCAGAAGCTAACAGATTCACTGATCAGGAACCCCAACCTGCAAACTAATAGAATAACTATTCTATTTTGTAACCTAAAACATATGCCTTAAAATAACCTGGCCCTCTCTTCCTTTGATAATACTAGCATTGTATTCCACTCTTCTCTCATGATTTTGGAGCTCAAAGGAAAGCACAGTGAGTAAATGGATCACTTAGAGTTGTTTTTTTGTTCGTGACGAATGAGTCTTGGAAACGATGTGATTCGTTCAGTGGGCTGTGCTGTTTAATAAGCTCTGCTTTCCAAACTTCAGGTTTAGTCAGGAAATTAAGTCTTGCAATGCACTGTGTACAGTGCATTCACAGATCATCTAAACGGTCGGTCAGGATTGTTATGTTTGGCAAAATGAAAATTCTTATATCATTTTGAAAATCACCAGATAAAGAGACATGAAATTACACTGATACCAGTTCCATGGCAGTAAAAGTCATGTTTAGCCTCATTGAGCAGGACTTAGTGAGTAATATCTTGGTTATTATATCCATATATAACTACCAGCAAGTATATATAAACAGTATATAAACCACATCTCAGTTCAGATATTAGCTAATAAATAGTACAATCAATATCTTGAAAATTGATATTTTGGATAGTAAAGAATGAGATCACCCAAGTTGATACACTGTGCAGAAATGTAAGTGCAGACAACACTTAAGTTGTTTTAAATAAATTATTTACAAACAAAATAGGTAAATTAAAAGTAACAGACATTCATTCTATTCATTATTTTGGTATAGGCAATATAGATCTGAACAGGAACTTTAAAAAGATTAAAAACAAAAATTATAACAAGTAAGGATATAAAGATGACTGAGATGCCAAAATGGCTGCCATGAGAAGTTTAGGTTTCAGCATGACAGGAAATTATGAGCTATGCATATCATGTTAGTGGTTGAAGTGGCCCTGAATACAACCTCAGATGATTATTGTAGAACAATGATAGAATTACTCTGAGTGAACTGCAATCGACATCTGGGTGAGGCAGTTCAGTAGATTTATTTCCAGACTTCAGTACTGATCACTTTCAGGTTACCTTATTTAGAAAAAAAACACAAAAAAAACTTCAACTAAAGAAGTCTACAGACAAAGATTCCTCACACATCGCTCAACATTTCTGCTGGAATATCAAGATAAATGTGTCAGAGTAGCTGAGATTTATGTTGAATACTGCCTTTTCCACCTAAGCAGATGAGGAATAAGGAATAGTAAATGTGGCCTTTTCCAGAGTAGAGAACATGGTCCAAAAGAAAGACTGCTCTCCATGTCAAGGTTGAAATAATTCATCTTATAACTCCATGCAACATGCTCTGGTCTGACTCTCCCTTTGTTTACTGAGCTGTTCTGGAAGCAGGCAAAATGCGAACTCTGGGACAACGATCAGAATGGCCTCCTGTTTTAACACCGTTCCCATCCTTTTCAGTAAAATTTCCCATTGGTGCACTGGTAGGGCTATATTAAAGCTCTGTACATAATACCAGACAATCTTGATACTTCTTTCTCCTTGCTGAAATGGAAGTGGCTTGATATCTAGGTTCACCATACTACTTAGGTGTCTATATTACTACTGCATTCCCAGATACAGCAACATGATCACAAATGTTAACACAATAAAGGCCGGCTGCAATGCCCACCCATCGCTTAAGTATTTATGCATAAATACATATACGTGTCAATAAATGTAAATGTTTAACACAGACAGTAAATAGCTATATAGAGGAACACAGTCCGTCCATGTTCTCTGCATCTATCCATTTATTTTAAAGATATTTTTAATCTCTTAATTTCTGCAATTTCAGAGTCTCAGAGAGTTCCAAAATGAAAATCTGGGTCAAGAAAGCTCACAGTGATTGGGATCTGACTCATTTTATTTTCTTGCTCTCATCGACTTAAATGTGCAAAGATTATGCTTTTTGAATAAGGAGCTTTAACTGCTCGTTGGCCGACATCTATTCGTTCAGATCCCCTATCTGAACGACAGTATATCCGTGTAATTCCAGCGATTTTGTAAAAGCACCATGTCACGAGTACCTCTTCTCAATGCTGCAGGAGCATTTCAAATCCAGACAGGTGTAACCCGGATCACGAGCGTGCTGTGCGTACCTTACAGCAAAGCCCTAAGACAGGCCATAGTTTAACGATACCATATTACGTATGGAACTGCATGCGTATGCATGGAAGACATACAAAATTGCACCACATGCCTGTATCTTTGCGTCAAGTCTGCTGGACAGGAGAACCAGAACTCCGTCTGTGACGCCAAACAACACTCCCCATCCTTGCATCTTGTGGATTTTGATCTTATAAAAAGCGTTTGCACGGATCTGTCCAGGAAGACATATGTGATCGTCGAACACAGACGTGTCCGTCATTTGACTAAATACACCGCGACTCCAAGCACGGTAGACTATTTAGTGAAAGGCGCGAGACTAATCACACGGGTGCAAAGGAGTCACGCGCATTACCATAAAAATTACATCTTAGCGCTCTGACGCTATATGTTATTAAAGATGTCATCAGAGAGGTTATAACGAAATGAAGGTGTATAAGGGAGAAGAGGAATCACTCCCTCAACGTAGCTTGTCTGATACGTGTGATATTCCCCAACTCTAGTTTAAATCCATGCTGGCATATGATGGGATATGATCCAATGTATTAGATACGAAATAGCCAGACTTTCCCGTGATATTCGAAATTATTTGAAATGATAATCGGCAACATTAACTCCACGGAAAAGTGACAAGCACATTGTATAGCTTTATCATGACGCAAAGGCTCACTTGCAGAAAATTCATACATGTTAATCGGAATGAACCGTGCTGTCAACCGTGCTATCAAATCCCCGATCGCGTACACATTCAAGCAAATTTGGACACATATCAGCAGTACGTTTTATGCACAAATTTTGCGCATGAGATTCAGCGTCCATCAATTCCAGAAAGCAATATGAAATAGCGATAACAGACACACCCTCCGGGTAGCTCTGTAGCTGTGTGCGTGAAGTGAATGAGTGCATACCGAACGTGTTACCCCTCGCAACACGCGAAATTTCACCTAAAGCTATACAACTCTGAGCGTAAATTCGACAGAATTATAATTACATGAACGCAAGTGATCCGAATTTGGTTTCCAGCTGGGTGGAAGTCCGCTCCTCATTATTCTCTGCAGCATCGTACAGCAATTTTCTACGTTTCCTATGTCCGGCTTCTCAGAGTCTAGTAACATCAACATTCTCTGACATATGGACAATAACCGAACACAAAAAATTGCATTTTTGTAATTACCTGCACATAATTATTCTCACAATATTCGGCAACCCTTGAAAGATTCTGGTAGCTCTCGACTAAGGCTCTCTTCCCAGCTGGAATTTCTTCCTCTAACAACATTTGTAGCTCTGCCATCTTACATCCCTACGCATTACTATTCTCCCCCTTGTTTCATTGAAAGCAACCGAGCTTCACCCCCGCCACAGGAGGTCCCTCGCCTGGTATTGTGGGATTCCTGGCCTCGCTTAGACCACTACGACAATTCGCAACTTAGCACTCTTCGTGCTGCTCTGTGATTCGCTGCTTAGCGGAAATCAGTGGTTTTGGCCCAATAGGAAAAGAATGCGATTTACCGAGTGATGAGAGACTCGACGCAAATTTGATGGATTTCTCTACAGATCGGATTTTTGTACAACAGTTTAGTGATGTATTTCTAACATATCTGCTGCCTTTCATTTTAAGAATGTTTTTATAACTCTAAACAGTAGACCGTTTTGAAAAGAAACACACACTTTCGTTTACCGTTTATATTAAATATGTTCCCTATCCGAATAATATATTCGGTTGTTTTGTTATTATCTTTACAGAGGCGATGCTGCGGCTTTGGATGAAGCACGTTTTAGGAGAGTTTTTTGTTGGACAGCTCCGGCACGTTTATCGTGTCATATATTTTAAATACCCTTTCGAAAGGCATTGTGGATCTTGTAGGACAGAAACTTGTTATTTTCTTGTACTTAATGCAATTTTAATGCGATATAAAACTACATTTTCCAAGAACCCATGTTTATTGCAAGGAGTACTTACGACATAGCCTGCAGGGATTGTATTAAACAATTAACATGCAAACGTTGAGTTCTTTATAAGGCTTTTAAAGTTTATAAGAAGACTAAACCATTAAACCATTAGCATGTAAATCTCAGATTTCTTTTTTGTTCAGGTGTTATTTTTTTGGAGTTGTTTCAATTAACTGAAATCCTATCTTATAAATTACTGTAAAAAAAAGGTTTCTCACGCATGATAGCTATACTTGTCTTGCACGTTGTGTGAATCGAATCAGAAATAGCTTCTGAAATGTACGTCCGTCTTTAAGTTACTGTAAACTCATCGCTTTAGTTTGTTTACGAGATATGCAACGTATCAATGATGCATCCCTTATGTTTTAGATGAGAGCATCCGTCAAATATATTTTACAGCGTGACACGGGGTTGCAATGGCAAATGACAAATCCATTACCGGCAGAAGGTTTGAAGCAGCTCTTGAAGTGACACGATGAGTTTGCCTGAAGATGGTAATAATAGATGATGAAGTAGGTAATAATAGAAGATGTTTTCTGATGGCGTCTATGACTACAGGGTCTTCAAACCCATATGGTTACACCCCGGGATATTCAAAATTGGCAGATCTCTCAAGATAGCAGCGACACTGACATTTGTAAACAAGAGCACAACCACACCTCTGTCATGTCAGTGTATTAATGAGGGGACGAGAGGGGACGTCTACCGCAGTGGTCACTTGGTAACAGTTGGTCAGCACTATTTAGTCAGGAAAGAATATCAGTATTCTGCTCAATGTATTGCACCACAGTCAAAGGACATCTCACTAGTCTAGCTCCTATGAGATGAACTTGACTGCTCTATGAGAAAAGCACATCCCACAAATCAAAAATTACTTTTAGAAGAACTTCTAAGCCTTGAAATTCTATACCAAAACTTATCTGCTGAAATATCACGCAAGAATCCCTCAAGCATGTCGGGCTGTAATTAAAGCTAAAAGAATATTTGGATCCATGTAGGATTAAAACAAATTAAGAATATTTTAACTGGAACATCTACATTATAATTCTTGATGGGAAGAAATTAAACTTTCATTTTTACAGTTTTGGCTTGTAGTATAAGTGTTTCTTTATAAGTGGCTGGTGAGTGATAAGTGTCTGTGACTGTTTATGGCCAAAGTTGACTCAGCTACCGATCTTGGTTAAGTCACTGGTGCAATTAACCTTTCCATAGTCCACAGGTTGATTTGAGCTCTCCAGTGACATGCTGCTGATGTTTTACAGGTACTACAAACAAGCAACAGTAAGGCCATATAATACTACAAAAAAATGCCTGGGACACAGTCAGCAAAGCCAAATGTGATCATTCCCATCTCATCAAATCATTCTTTTTTTAATGTGTGTAGACATAGTGCATATCTATTCAGGTGCTGTTGTGGTTTGCTTCCCCACATAGGGCACATTTACAATCACATCACACATCAATTGCACTGCAGTTAATTTATCAGCTGAGCTGAGAGAATTCTGTTTGGGGCTGCAAAATTAAATCTTCCCTTTGAAATGCCCTGAGCGGATAACAGCTCTAAAGAAATGTTGCAATCATGTCTAATTACACTGAAAAGCGGGATTACAGGGAAAAACAGAGTAATACTTTTATCTCCCATGACACAACGGCTCCACTTCAGAGTACACTCAGAGTGGGCACGTTTTCCAGATGTGATAAATCTATGCAGAACAACTGGAAATGACTTTCCTTTCTCAGTTGTCTTTAGGGTTGGTTGTGTTTTTATTCAGAGAAAATCCACAGCATAGGAGGGTCAGCCTCCCCACTTGCTGTACAATCCTTAAATACTTTCTTTCAGTTATAATTCCCATTTTTATGGAAAAACACCAAAGCATGAAGCTTTTCAACTGATGCACAATGATGATGATATTAAAAGGGGCTATAGACCTTGTTTGCTCTGTAACTGTAACCCTGTAGCTTGTACTGTAATACTGAAAAATCATATTTCCTCATAGGGAGGCATGGCGTGTTTTGGGCAACATGTCAAACGAGCAAGCCATGAAGGAGTATGCTCAAGAAATTCAGTTAGTATATTGTTCATTACATTTGGACTTGCTGCCCTGTATTATATCGGAACTGCAGTAGATGTTCTCCCCACAGTAAAACTCCCACTCAGAAGCTCCATCCCTTCGCTGACACATAAGTGCTGCTGATCTGGACCCTGTAGCCCAGGACAGCTGCCTTCCACGCCGTACTGATGGTAAAGGGCAACAAGTATGAAGGGAAATTATTATGAGGTCAGTGAGCAGAAGATGGGTGATGACTCCAACAGTAAAGCATACAGTGACTCACTGGAGCACCTAGTATCCATAGAGGTATGGGTGGTGTGGAACACACCACTGTTCAGTATTATCAGAGGCTGTTTGGATTTTCTCTCATATGAATTTTGAGTCCTTGTTAGAGTCTCATAGGTTGATTGATAACATGCTCTCAAGCTGCCTCAATTTAAAAACAAGTGGCTTGAGATTTATGAATTTACTTGATTCCTTAGTGCTCATCTCTCACATAAAGGTCACTCAGGGTTAATACCCTGTACATTAGTACAGGTCTGAATGTGATGCTTGGCAGAATAAGAGGTTTGGGAGATGAAGCTCTTTTGACTTTTTGCGAGGCATAGAAAGAGGGAGGGAGAGAGTGATGTGTTTTGCAACTTTGCAGGATGTCAAAGCAATATAAATGAGAGCTTGTGACTTTCTCACCAGGGTTCAGGAGTTCCCAGGGCCTGTTTGGCAGGGCCAGAGATGGTTGGAGCCAAGAGGCAGGAGGAACAAGGGGGGAACAGAGAGGCTCAGTGTGAGAGTCAGGATGGAAAACCACAGGGAGCACCCTCTCTCCTCCCCAGGCCACTGGCATTTGGAATAGTCCAGCCTGACAGAGTCTCAGTAAGAAGAAGAGGGGGTTGACACTGTCAAGAACATTAGGAGAGCAACAGGCAGCCTTCCCATGTGGTATGTCCTCAGCCAGAAACCAAGGGTTCAATGTCTTATGTAGACAACAAAATGTCCAGTGTCAAATACAGTGTTTATTTGTATCCAGTTGGATTTAAATGAGCAATGTAGGTATTAACAGTACACTGTAAACTGTAGATGTTATTACTGTGATCTTAATTTCTAGTATACAATTGAGACACAGAGTAATCTGCTCACTGGGATTTAATCTGGGTTCACGATGTTAGTTTTTTCAGAGGTGAACATATAGCATAGGCTAGCCATCACATATTCCTCTCAAAATTGCATTTGTGTGTTTCTCATATTTACTGTGCCAGAATTCACAATATTCCAAGTAATAACCTTTGCCCTTGTTTCAGTACATACATTAATTTGGAATGACCTTATAACCTGTGATGATGATGTGACAGCAATGTGTTGCCATGGCATCAGGCAAAATGTGGAGATAGGGCCAGTGTGCAACGAGCATAAGGGGAACTTGCAGGTGACCACACAATTGTCAGGGCTACAGGACAACATGCAGAGCATGCTGTGGAGAATGAATGCGCTGAAGGCTTGGGGTACATCACAGGTGAGCGAGAAGGCAGGGCAGATGCTGAATTAGGCCATCTGCCCATGTGTATTCATCAGGACACAAATCACATGACCCTGCACTCATCTGTAACTCATATTATATAGCCAGTGTCAGAGCAGGACTCAGTACATGAATGGATACAAATGCTTCAAAATACTTTTTTTATAAATTAACAAAGACAAATACATGGGTAAATATGCATTTCAGGAGTACAGAATGAAGAACTTGTAAGGCTTAGCAAGCATGACTGGAAAAACAGGTCCCACAGTGACAATATGTCAACCTGGACATATGTATGCCACAGATAATGAAAGCATTAATAGGTGTTGTCACTAGAGGTTTCACTATTCAGAGGGGGCGGAGCCTCCAGCTGCTTGGCCAAGCCACTTCCCTGACAGGCAGTTTTGAAACTCCGATGGCATTTCTCAAGGAAATGGTGACCACAAAGACTCAGGCATTTTCAAAAAATACTAACCAAAATCCAGATTGGTACACTGTAAATTTAGCACATGCACTGAACATGAAAAGAGTATCCAGAGTTCAAGAAGACCACTGAGGTGGCAGGTCAGAAGAACAAAGAATTGATCACATACATGGGGCATACACTGATATATTTATAACATACATGGACCATTTCCATTATACGATGTATTGATGTTTATCAGTGCACCGTGGGCTGCTAACATGTAGCAGTATTTTACATATATGTTGCCAGCTGGATGGGCACACTCTGCCAAAGTACACACATATCAGCTTTAATTACTGGCTTAAGATCAATAGCCTACTACTACTTCTTGCCTTAGCCTCTAAGAAATTAGAATAAGGATCAGTGGTGCCTCACTTCTGGAAGAGATCTTTATACACCATCAAGAAACTTATACAAAATCAAAGCGTATCAGTTCTGTAGTGGGAGCAAGGGCATGATCATATTTTGTTGTTTTTCATCAGGTTACCACATCTTTTGTCAGCTAATGCCCAACAGCATACATTGGATCTTCATTTCATAATAAACCGTGTCATGTTCTTCCCAGATCAGAACTCAAGTGAGCCTCATACACACACACACACACACACACACACACACACACACACACACACACACACACACACACACACACACACACACACACACACATACACACACACACACACACACATATATCCCATGAGCCCAAGAATGACATCAATTTCAGTGGGAAAAAAAATGCAATACTGGGAACAGCAAAATAAAAAAAAAATAATAATAATTTTATATATATATATATATATATATATATAAATTGCAGTTTTTTTCCATTGAAACTGATGTCATTTTTGGGATCTTTTGGAGCCACTCATCCAACTTAGGGGTCATAGCTTATCACTACTGGGACAACCATGATGTTAACCTTCTAAATCCTCTTTTTTTCAAAATCCTAATTTTTCCAACTTCTCATATTCTTCCCTTTGGATCGACTACAAGAAAGCATATGACTAATATATATATATATATATATATATATATATATATATATATATATATAGTGTGTATTTCCTCTGGCAGGTTCTAGCTGAATGGTATCCTTAGATCATAGTCTAATATACTATCATAATGATTTCTTCCAAGGAAAGGAAGCACTATTGGAAGTCTGCAAAAGAGTGTGCACTACATACTACATTTGTCAGCCCTTTAATTAAAGATCCACGGACCCCTTTTTAAAATAATGAAAATGTTAGTATGACACTAGTGTTTTTTTAAGCATTCAGCAAATGTTCCATCAGAGAAACAAAACAGAAATATGAAAAGCTAACCAGCCTCAGGGTCTGATGAGTTTAATATCTCAATGAGCATGTTGATAAATGACTGAGAAATACTAATATTCCAATTTCAATAGTCCAATGAGCATGTTTGTTTGACAACTCTTGATCCATAATGAACTTTATTAAAGTGTTGACAGACTTGTAGCTGTTTTGTGTTCCTCGAGCAGAGCTGAATATTACGTTGTATATTACACGATTAGAATGGTGCAACTATACGAACCTAACGATTTAGTTTAATTCGTAAATTCTGGCAAAATCTATACCATTATGCTGACGTAAAGGTAGGGTTTAAAAAAACCGTTTTCTATCAGGATAAAATTATAGGTTTAGATAGAAACGGCTGTAAAATATCAATCTTGCATTGACTCTTGGAGCTTTTCTGTACTTAATGCATGTGTAACTTTCGTTGGGTAAAATTTACGTGAGCCTTCTGTAAGTCGCTCTGGACAAGGACTTCTGCCAAATACTGTAGCTAAATGTAAGCCTTACCTCACCAATGTGACCAGCCGTTTTACATCCGATAATTTATTCGATTTCCGAACAATATTTATAGGACACACGTTGGATATGTAAATTGTGTACACAAACTAGATTAACTTAATTAGAAAGAAATCACAGGTTCCTTGGGACTTTATATAGTTTATAGTCTTAAATAAGCTTTTTAAAAGTTCTATAGTTAAAGACTATTCCTAATGTTAACAGACGTATAGGCTAGAAAAAGAGAGTAAAGGGCTGTAATTTTTCAGTAGACTTTGTTTCATTTGTTTAATAGAATACAACACAAATTTGTAGTCGACATTCGATAACATTGTTTATAACCGCTGTTAACAGCGGTGTATTTACTTCGAGTAAAGCCGTTTGTAAAGTATATTGTGGTATTTTTTTTGTAAAGTAGTATATTTTATGCTGTTTTAAAGTAGACCGCAAAATGTCACTTGTTTTCACAATTAATAATATTTTTACAAAATCATCTTGGAGATAACACTTTCGTAATCACAGTTATAAACAATTGCATACATTTAGCACTTCACTCCGTGCGTTGTTCTTATTTTCACTAGCGCTTACGTTTTAATACGGAACTCATGAACTCTACTCATAATTCCTCACGGTAGGATTTGAATGAAGTACTATTAGAGTAGGATAGCGTGGGTTGTTGTTGCTAGCGAAGATACATTTATTCCTGTTTAATGGGAAGTGAATATAACGATGGGCGATGACAATCGAGAGGTTTTATCTGAATGGATAACGCAGCATCCCATGGTAAGATTTAACGGCGACTTAGACGTCTGATTAACCTACTCGTGTACCCACTTAAACCTAAGATAGCGTTAACAATTAGCATATATTGCGCTACTGAACAGTGAAGGAGGTGCCCGAGTTGAAACGGAAACCTAGCAGCCTAACCTAGGTGTTAATAGGTAGCTTAGCTAGCGACAACTTTGTTAATGACACAATACGACATAGCTAGCTACTGTTTTCCTGCTGGCTTTAGTCTGTGGTAATCCCTTTTAGTACCAAGAACTGATGCGCCTGGATGTAGGTGACAGTGCTCAAGTTTACGCCGCATTCCTAGTTTACTTGGATTTGACGGAAGGTGAGAGACAACGCAAATTACTGCAATAATGTGATCTTATTTACATAACGACAAGAATGTCACAACTACCTTGTGTTGTAGTTCGTAAATGGAAAGATGTGGTCGGAATACCTTGCCATGAACTGCAGGCGGTTCTGCTGAAAGGTCGCGAGAAAGAAGATGAGTCTGTTCACATGGTCTTCCCGTTGCCAGCGCAGAGAACTGTCAGCCATAAAGAGTAAGTAAATACACGGAAAGCTTTGATTCTAACATGTATTCTTTGATTATTAGTCTGTTATAGAGGAATATATCAGTTTCTAGTTTGTTGAATCAGTTACGTAACAGAAAAAAAAACCAACAAATTGTCAGTTCCATCTAAAAACCACTTATAAGAGAAATGGTGGACTATTTTTTAACTCGGTGGATTCCCTGCAATATAACAGCCACATGCAGCAATGCCTCTTTAAATTCACAACTTGCTCTTTGAAGTAAACCCCTCTTTGTTTCAGCTTCAGGTGTGTATTAGACAGAGGAAGCCCCATGCTTCTGTGTGCAGTTGCATCCGACTCCACTCTGGTGTACCAGAGACTGTGTGATGGCCTGCTGACCCCTGATCCTCCAGTGGACATAAAGGACCAGGGTCACCGACAGCACCGCAAGCGAAGACTCCAAACGTGAAGACGAATGAAATGGGCATTTTGAAAAATACACATGCTGTCTGCTGCGAATAGCATGGCCTGGCCTGAATTTGGTATAAACTAGCTCCCCTTAGAACTTTTATGAAGCACTGAAATTAGAGTGAAATTAGCTTTTAACAGTGACCTGGTGCACCTAGGGGAAAAGTGGAGCTCCTTCAAGACCATCAATACTTAATTCTAGCAATATTTTGGCCAAACACTAATGTGCACTTACATATGATAAAGCAAACAAAAACTGTTGAACCAGCTTTTTTCTTCTTCCAGTGATTACATTTTGATTGATATTGTCAGCTTACTCATACACTGGGCTGATGTTATTGCTTACAATGAGGAAGATATGAACCATAAATCGGAAAGCAAATGAGACCTTGAGTAGCAACAAGCGATACTTAACCATTGTTCTCTACAATGCCTTCTAGAAAATGAGTGTCAAACATTTGCCTCTTTGGGGTGTCCGTGTCACATCTACTTAGTTCCCCAGTGGAGCGGTACTCATTCCAGACGTCAGTGTGGAGCAGAGAAACTATACCACTGTCAACATACATTGCTTTTTGTCAGCTGGAATTTGTTTAGCCTATTCAAGACCAAAGCTCTAGCAGCTCACTGCAAGAGTTTCTTTAGAAATGAACTAAAGCTCACTTATACCCAAATGTCAATAATATTAATATCTAAATAATATGGCCAGTTACAATTTTCTAAGCAACTTGCATGTGTTTTTATGTTTATTAACTAATATTTGCCATTTAACATTTTATTTGATCCCTTTGTATAAGTGGAATACTGGAGAATACTACTGAAGAAATCAGTTTATCTGTGGCTTGATTTGCTGTTTTAGATGACACCATGCACAGCTAGGTGTGCTATTCGTTATAGCAACAAGACTTGTTTGGCAAGATATATAATCAGCCATTTCTACCACACGGATCTGTATGTATGGATTCCAGCAATTAGTCAGGGTGTGGTTTTAGCAAGGTTCAACAGTGAATTGATTGACTGTTTCTTGCAGCTTTCATAAGTAGCCAAATATTGATTTTCTATCTTCTATCAAAAGTTTTTCCGATTAAATCGGAATACCAATGACTGGTCTTTTAATTTACTTAGCAAAGATACTGTCCAACAGGGGGACCCAATTCTCACATATTTCAAAAGACTCACTGAAAAGAGGATGTGACTATTTCCCCACAAATGCATGTGTTAGTACTTGATGGTAATGTAAGAACAACAACAACAACAACAATAATTCATAAAAATAATTAAAAAAAAGTTCAGGTTCTTATTTGCATTTTCTCTTCCGATGAACAGAAATACAGTTGAACCTACATGAGCCTTTTACACAATCAAACCAAGTCATCAGACTAAGAATCTTATTTTTGAAATCCAGCAAACCTGTATTGTTTGATCATTTTACAGAATGTAAAAGTATGTTTTGTGTCATGAAACTACACAGTCCCATAATGATGCTTTATAACTGGTCCCTCTATACTTGGTTATGCTTGACACTATTGTTGTCATTCGACTTAAGTCAACATGACAGCACCTCCTTAAGTTCTAAAGTAACAATGCTTCTCTCAAACAAGGACATTCACTGAGAACTGCCTCTAACAATAAAAAAATAACAGCACAACCATCCTGAGCAGTGTTACACTTAAATCCAAAAGAAAGGGCTGAAATAGAAATTTGTGACACATAACAGACTCAAAAATACATGGGGGTGGGGGGTGGGGAATTCTGTCCACCTACTTTTTAAGGTCAAAATGTTAAACAAACCAAATGGTGTAGGACTTCCCGCAAAGAATGCCAACATCTAGGTCTCAGAAGTAACTAGTCCTTCTCAATTTCATTCGCACTCTCTTACTTTGTCATTCATGCCAACTCCCATTCATCTTTCTCTCTCGGTGCAGCAAAGACAGAAGATGTGCTAAGGTTCTGTAGACACTAAACAGGGAACAAAGTCACTTATTTCAACACACTGTTCATTCCATGTCCTCTTCAAAAGGTGAATGAAGTCCAGGACCTCCCTCTGGTTCTCTTGATTCCTGCTCGTCTGTGGGAAGCAGAAGGCTTACAGGCTTGTGTAGTGTAAGGCAGGGCACTGAAGTACAGTCCGACAGCGGTTCTCGCAGTGGAAATCCGGCACTCGTCCCAGTTCCCTTTCAATCTTTCCTTGCCAAAATGTCTTCCAGGGGGCCAGTTCTAGGGGCCCATTTGAGCACTAACCTGCAAGGCCACTGGCTGTGCTGCAGTAAATGTAAACAAAGGGAATAGGGGGTTAAAACTTTTTGTTTAAACAGAGGAGTTCTTTTAGGGAACTGGAAAGGAAAGGAGTCATCTCAGCAACGTTAGGGCAGGACTGGTTCTCCATTGGCCTGATCTCAACTGTGCCACGCTATGTCACATCTTCCTCTTCCGAGCAGTAGTCCCGTCCCTGGGAGAGTTAAAGGGGGGGAAAACAGCATATGAGCTTGGTGACTTCCTAAGGAGGGGGGTGCATGTGAGACCTGCCTTTGTACCACATGTGACCTCACCTTTTCAATCTTTTCATCCAGCATCCTGAAGAACTCCTGTTGGCTCTCTGAGGAGTGGATGCTACCAACAGCAAATAGAAAACCTTTAGTGTGCACAGGCTGAAATTATGAAACCTACAGTGGAACACCACGGGTGCATTCACACACATTCCCACTGAGCTTTTTTTTTTTTTGTTTTTTTTTTGCTGATGTGAGAAAAGAAACTCATGCAATGTAATCATAACAGACTGCTTAGTTCTCCTTTGTATATGCTCATACTGGCTCTCTAGCTAACTACCCAGTATTAGATTTTATCCTCAATAGTGAGGAAGAGACTGGTTTCCTTAATATCTCCAATCTGATGTTCTATTATAGCTCACTAATGAAACTAATCTTTCAAATGGAAATTCTGAGCCCTCCAAGCAGCTGTTTCTCTCTGTCATTGGTACGCTGATTAAACAAGGATTTTTAAGTGTGTCTGCGCTTTTCTGAAAAGTTTCGGCAGAAAGGGTGGATTACAGAGATCACATTATCTGTCTCTGATTTAGGTTCTCAACTTCCAAGGTACTCCACTCTGCCAAAAACACTGCGGAGAAGCCGCTTCCATAGGATCCCTTGTAAAGATGACAAAAGAAAAGAGAGGCACTACATATTAATGTAGTTTTAGAGTATATGAGTGCTGAGTGCAGCTTCAAACCTTACTCCCCACTCACCTTATCTTATTACTGTTACCACTGGCATCTTTGTGTTTGCCCTTATGGAACAATGTGTTCTTTTCCTGAAACACATGACGGACAACTAGAGTTCAGCATAAAAGCTGACACTCCCGTAAGTTTTAAGAATGTGACATGAAAACTGCCGTGTGCCTGTGCGCGCGTTACCAGGTTCTCCTGGTTGCGTGTGTTCGTTCGCTCCTCCTCTCCATGCACATATTTCACCTTCTCAAGTCCTTTCATTTTGTACTCATCTACACAAAAGAAGTATGAATGCCATAACTTTAATCAGCTGGCAACCCTGGGAGTCAGTCCCTGAAATAAATATTTCAGTGGTTTTCAACATTACTTTGATGTTCCATTAAGGCTAGTTAGTTTACTTTCTAACTAAAAAAAAAAAGATCAAAGGCAAAAGCTTATTATAGTTAAGCTACTGTTCTACAGGAAAACAGTTTTAACTGGCCTGTAATACCACAAAAGTGAAAGTTTTGTTACAGGTTCATTGCACTTGTATGACCTGTGGCCATGTATTATCAGCTCAGATGTTTGGGGAAGCTGATGTATATATGGCATTTTCCCGAACAAAAACGATATACCCATTCCTGCTGAGTACCATTTGCCCAAAACAATGATCTAAGCAAAGTGAATATTTTGTTAATTTTCAGAAACTCTATAATGCAGTCCCCTTTCTTTAGCCTTTTTCTAGAACTATCCTTAACAAAATTGATTTTTTATACTCACAAATAATATTCGATCCACATGTAAACATATTGGGCGAGTGTCAGACGCCCCTGGTCCAATCAATGTGTAACACTGCAGAAGGCGACCAACACTGACCAGACAAGGCTTCTCCGTTGCCGTAGGCCTTGCCCCGCCCCTCCTCATCGCCGGGGACAGCCGAAAGCTGCTTGGCCGAGGTGCAGCCCATCTCCTCACTCCCTGACCTTGTTTTCCAGCATGGCACTCTCTACCACAGCCGAGGAGAAAGACAGAGGGAAGTCAGAGCAGGGGAAAAAAAAAAAAAAAAAAAAGCACAGTGAATTGGCACTTGTTGTCTCCTCAAAGGAGCAGATTAAGCTTAAATGTTTTATTACAAAAGCTAATGCACAGGATGTTGCTGAACTTTGTTACTTTTGAAATAAGGTGGCTCAGGTTTAACACTGTCCAGAAATGCCCAAGCTAACACTTACACATGTTGCTAATAACCAAAGCATTGCTGATATATGTTTAACTACTAATTTACCTCTCCATGGTCCACTCCAGCATTAAACAATGGGTTCACTGTTTTTCATCCCAGGCAAAAATATGATGCAAGATGTTATATCACTTCCCTAAGCAGTATTATAAAGGGCCATGCTGATGCATCACTAAAATTTAAACTGTATCTTTTTAAAATTGTACGTTCCCATCATTTAGAATAATGCACAAGCTCACTTCACTAAGAAACTTGCCACTCCTCTGCAGTTCCTCACCGGTCCTACAGTCCACTGGGGTGAAGATGAAAGAGTCGTTTGAAATTGGGTAACCTATACCATAGTCACACATTCTTGTATGCTTTATGGGAAATGTATACAAACTAGATCAGGTTTTACTATATATGCTTTTCAGCAAATCGATTTTCCGGGCTAAAGTAGGAAATTTTGTTCAAAACTGACATCACTATTATTCAAAACGTTCTGAATAAACATATAATGCACAAAATACATCCGAGTTTCTAATTTAGAAAGGGGGTCCACCCAATGGACAGTGTTTAAGCCCACCGAGAATTTGCAGAGGTGACGTTATCAATACTGAAGTCATCAAACAAGACATACTGTTAAACTGTAAACGACAATACAACCATTTTAAACGGACTAGGTTGAAAAATAGCGAATCTTCCTTTAACTGCAGGGAGACGTGCATGATAGTACATATAGCAAGAGAATAAACGTGAAAAAATATACGAATATACGCCTTCGCGCGTAAAAATATGCCAAGCAGTTCTTTCAATTGCGCTTATAATGAGTATCGAAACATTTTGTGGGTTTTTTTTTTTGGACAACCCAAAATGTAGTGGGCTGCCCAGTACTCCAGTACTTATTTACTTTAAGACGTCAGTCCTTATACAAAGACAGGCTGAACCAGCGCTGGTCTACACAAATAATATTTCATACAATAAGAATCCTTATTTGTATGACAAGCTCGCACACAAGTTTGTTAGACAAGTAAAAAGTGCGAAGCTAGCCAACTACAGAAAAATCCACGGCAACTCGAGAACAGCTCGGCCAGCGGTGCCCATGATCCGTGTCATCGTGGCCCATCGGAAAGAGCGAAGAAGCCCAGATTGCAGGGGTAGACACACGCCTGCACCCAGATGTTCGCGACGATCAACACACACGAACCGCGACCGTAATGCTTGGTTAATTTAACGACTAAACATTCACGTGTTTAAAAACCCACTACAAATTGCTTTTTGTCAGCTAATAATAACCCACGGGCCTAGCTGGCTCCGAGCTAGATGAACGGAAAACGAAACAAAAACACTTGGCAGACAAGTGATCTGTGACCACCAAATATCTGCTAAATTCCCGCGATATACAGGAAGAGTGCTTGAACGTGTGATATGAATATACCAGGTAGCAATCCAACTTGCGTCCCTTGTGTAAGAAAGGCGTTGAACGATCGTAACACGGGAAAACAACAACGGAAAACTACAACAAAAAAAGCCTTTGGGGTGTAATGCCTCGAACACACTGAAATCAACACAGCACTGAAATCCCTGCGTTACATATATACAAAATATATTAAGTCTTACCTTTATGCACTCTAAGTTAATGAGTAATTTTGGACATTAGTTGCTAACAAGCACTTAAGTCGGACAAGCGGGAGCTTCTAGTATTCGCACAAAACTGTCGTCCGTGTCTCGCATGTGAATTCCAGCAGCAGACGTGAGTAAAGGAGCCATGAGTAATCGAGAGGAAGGAAGCCTAGTCGATAGGACAAAGACAACCAATGCCAATATTTCCGTATACATTTTTGGGGAACGGCAGCCTTGGTTTATCCCACGCCATATCTTCACTAAAACCGAGGGTTGTGAAATGCAATAATCTAGCTAATTATACGATGATCAGTAAGCAAAGTCGATGTTCCCGTAACCGCTACCACCGTGCTAGCCATTCAGCTAGCTTTAAACTACTAGTGTACCTTGACATACATATAGCTAACGCTAATTATCGTAAAACTCCATCGATTCGTAATATAAGCGTATTACAGGCGTAGTTACTTTAGATATGAATCCGTCTTATGTAAAGAACGATTGACAGCGTGAATGCAAAATACAACATAAAAAGGAAACTAGTTTGCTAGTTATTAGGCGAAGCAGAAAGGAACTTTTGGCGTGCAGGAGCGCCGGGGAGTGTGAATTGTGACCCAACCTCTCCATGACAGCTAGGCGCCTTCTTGTCATTTTTAAATGTCACTTTAAGGGGAACAAGTGTGGTTAGTTAGAAGCGACACAATAATGCTGTTGACCATGGATGTTAGCATATGATTGAGAAAGGGGTATGTTACTTGACTTTGTGTGAAACTGGATTTCTCAAAATGCTTGCATTTGCTTTTCGGGAGGACCTTGAAATAGAATTGAACAGAAAATATGGGGGAAATGCCTACAGTGTCACGTCCTTACCGTTTTATTGAATTTGTTAAGACCATTTAAAGTGCAGAACAAACTGATTATGCACCTGGTGTGTCATCTTTTGTTGTGAAAAGTGTTTACATATACATGCACTGACCACTGTAATGAAAAAAAAAGTCTAGCTTGTAAGTACACCTTATAAATGGATAGATGCATTGGTATAGCAGTAAAATGTCAAACACACTTAATAGACAGACCTAGTTACACGTCCCCCTATTACAAAGACACCTACAAAACATTACATCAAGTGCCTGAGATGGCAACCACCAGACAGAACACAGTAGGAGTTAAGGTGTGCATGATGTCAAGAACTTAAAAACCTAAAGACCTAAAAACATCAGAGTTTAATGTGTCAACAGATAAATTAGGGAGTAATACTGTAATTTGGTATAGGTATCTGTAACTAAACCTTGATTACTGTGGTAGAGGGTGTCTGACATATTGTACATTTTAACAGATGGACTACAATCAGTAACTACACAGTAACTAAAATGCACTTTATAAACATACATAGATTCAAAGCAGATGTTTTCAAAGACGTTATCAGTGAGTGTCTGATTTGGATTAAGATATCTGTCAGTCACAAAGAAAATCTGTTTGAGTGTTTTACGTATTGACTATTATGGAAGACTGTTAATGGACATTACACACCTTTCCTAACTGTGTGCTGTTTTCCTTAGACACATATATACAGAAAACCAAAAAGTCCTATATCGATGGCAGAGCTCCAAGGAACCTGGGCAGTATTAACACAGAGCTGCAGGATGTGCAAAGGATCATGGTTGCCAATATAGAGGAAGTGTTGCAAAGAGGAAAGACTCTGTTTGGTAACCAAAGGCTTAATTTCATTCGTTTTCAGAAACGTTTGCTGTTTAACTAAACATTTTGCACATTAAACAGGGTGTTATGTCAAGTTGGAGCAACCTTTTGCAGACATAGGTGTGTACGTTTACAGCCGAGTATATTAGTAAGTTTCCTTGCTGGGCCATGAAAAGGATGGAAGATATAGAGTTTGCCTTTCAGGACATGTAATCTATAGAATTATAGTGATGCTGAATGCACACTTTGAAATCGGTTGACTATGAATATGTTGTGGTGTATTTTGTATTAGGCCTTACATATTTTAATCCACCTGGGGGCGCTACTGCCAAACAGAGCTACTATACTTCTAGTAGAAGAAAGGAAGTGAGATGGAGTTAGTTACACTCACATCGGTGTTCTTCTATTACCTTTAAATATATAATTAAAAAATAAGTTTAATGAGTGATTACTCACACAGGTAAACATCTTAAAAAAAAAAAAAGTGCATTCAGCATTAATACAGTTCTCTTGGATTAGGGTAATCTAAAAGCCTTTGGCTTTCCAAATGGCTTTACTTCCTAGTATGAGAATTATGCTTATTGAGGATGAGGTCTGCCAAATAGTGAGCACGGCTAAACTTTTCTTTCCGTCATTTACCTGCAGCTTTGGATTCCAAAGCTACCACTCTGTCAAACCTCAAAGAAGTATGGCAGTAACACCAAGTACCTCAACATTCACTCCACCTACGCTAAAGTGGCCACCAGTGCAATCATTTTCCTCACACTTGTCATATATGCCTGCATCTGGTGGCTCTGAAAGACTCAGTCCACCCCTTTGGCTAAAAACTGCTCGAGCTGTGACTAATGATTAAGGCAGTAATTTCTGTGACTGTGCAGTCATTTTTAGGGCTGTGTGAATGTCCTGTTAGGGAAGGGCAGGGGGATAGAGTTACATGCAAGCAGAGTTCTGTGAATGTTTTCCCTTGTGAAATTCAGAATGTCACAACGTCCTTAGAAATTCGGATGACCTCTCTTCCCAAAGTTGCAGGATATTACAAAAAAAGTGGCCTTACTAGACTATGCAAAAAATGTACAGGTATTATGGCACATACATTATGGCATAAAAAGCACTAGTCATGTTTACAGAAAGTTCCTAAGAACTAGCTTATGCTAGTCAATTCTTTAGGTTTTTGTGTGGCACTAATAACAGAGAGGTTTATTTTAATATTATGTAGCAGGCAGCTGTTAGAGGAGCATTAAAGGGAAGAAAATTTACAGTAGGGAAATGGAAGATTGTTTACAAATTGTACAGTTCTTTAAAAACAAAAACAAACAAACCCACTCATTTCACAGATGTACCAAGGCTGTGTTTTCTTCATGTGCATGGAGATTGATGTCATGGTCAGATACATGTTTTATCAGCACAAATGTTCTGACAGATGATGGTGTTCTCGCCTGTCTTCCATATGCTGCCAAGTATTGCCTGAATTCTTCTTTGGCTCTTCTGAAGATGGGCTGCCCTTAATTCCACCCACTTTAAACCACAAGATCAAAGTCATCGCGCTGGGAGGGAAGGGGGTGGGGGAGACAAACCATGAGTTATGTGCTTAAATATTACCATCATAAATATAACCAATGTTGAAATCTGCCCATACATTTGTGCATCAGGTGAGAATATGCAAATAAGGGACAAAATGTCTAGCAAATGGCAAGGAGGAATGTCTACTGGCCCTATCAATCATATTCTTTATGCAGAGCTTTGGAGGAAGCAGTGAAGGGTAGGCCTGTATTTGGCTGTTGATTCTAAAATAGCTAGTTTCACTTTTCAACACTAGCAATTCCAAAATGGGGATCCTTAAATAGCCCTTCAATTGCCTACTAGACCTGATCTCCATAACATGATTATGGAGCACTGTTTGAATGAAACCGTTCTAGACCACAAAGCATTCTGCCCAAACACCTGCACAAAGATCCTCAGAGAAATCCCATTAGCAAGGCCCTTGTCTGCACTATGTCCTACCTCCTCATTGTAAGTCATGACATGTTGTTTGATCTTTGAGGAATCCACCCAGGTCACAAAGTCCTCCATATTCCTGTTTGTAGATGATGGAGTTATAATATGACCAAATAACACATTTCAATCAGAAATAATTGAGAATACAGCAATATTATAAATTCATAAGCAGACATTTGGGATTTGTTCACAGAAAAGCAAAGTTCAGACAAAAGACCCATGTCAGTGAGTGGGACTCCAGTATAGGCTATATCGCTATTACACCTGAGGCTAAATATTTAGCAAACTGTACTTTTCACAGTTGTTGAACTAAAACTCATAGCTGACCTTGTAACAATAAAGGCAGGATCAGTGATGATCTCTGGCCCAACACGAATATCTGGTGAAAAGTGAAGGACATGGAACAAATGCAGCAAAAAAGGCGTGTGGGGCAGGCTTTTCACCCCACACTCATCAATAACTGGTTATTAAGAGAGCTCCTTTTGCAAATATAACAGAATTTTGGGCTCCATCTGATATATTTTCATCATGTGTGTAGATCCAGGGATTCAGGTTTCCTTCATGACAGGAACAGTTAAATATAGCTTAGTTGGCAGTATGATGCCTTCTAGGTAGCTAAACAAAATAATCTGTCAAAAGTACCTGTGGTGACCAGACAGTTTTTTTTTCTCTTTTTACATGAAAGGCTGAATTAGTTTAAACTTCCAATATCCCAAGCCTTTCTAATTGGGACTTTTTCCTTCCTGGGGAGTTTTTCCTGCCCAGGAGCTTTTACCTTGCCCCTGTCACCATCATCTTACTCATCAGGGATCTGGCCCCATACATTTGTAAAAGCTGCTTTGAGACAATATGGGTTGTAAAAAGCACTACATATATTTGACTTGCCTTTGAAGCCTACAGTTCTATTCGTAACCCTAGTTAACATTATAACCCATGCTTGGTTATGCTCGGTCACCTAAGACATGAGACAGCTAAGATATCCTTGTGGAGGATACGTCCTTGTTCGATGAAAGTGATGGCAGTCTTCAGGTTCTGAGCCATCCGCAGCTTAAGCATAACTGAAGGCAGACGCCGCCTAGAGGTCAGATTAAACAGGCCAGGTTAAAGAGGTCAATGCTCCAAGCAAAATAAAAATCAACAGTTTGAGAATTCAATGCATAATAAAACAAATCTGCAGTTCTATAATGACAAGCCCATGATGATGCATGAAACTGAAAAATGTATTTTCCACATTAATGCATGGATTTTATAGCTATGACTCTGCATCAAAGTGAGCTTGCATGCACTCAATAATCCGATCATCCTTGAATTTCTGCAGATGTCTGATTATTAGTGCGCTCATGAAAAATCTGCTTTCTTGCCATTATAAAATTACTGCAGGCATGTAAACACATTTATAGATGCTACTCCATTTCCATAAAGAACTGTACAAAAGGTGTAGTCACTTACCTACAGAAAGAAGATGCATTGACTTCATTTGCAAGAGAGAGACTCTGTTTGGTTGGGATCAAGCCAACGCTGTAGCTGTTAAAATAAGAGATTTTTTTTTCCCTTCCTCTAGTCCCAAAATGTTGCAATGAACGTCACGTTAATTTATATATGGCATGATAAAACCCAGTGGGATTCAGCAACCTTCTGGCATACCGCACTTGTGTGAAGGCACAGATGAGCCTTGTTCTCAAACTTACAGTTTTTCCAGGAGCTGAGAGGTGCTTTGAGCTCTGAAGCCATCCTTCTCATCCAAGTCGCGTATTTTTTGTGCCACTTCTCTAATGTTGCGACTTAGCTTGTTGTACCTCAAGAAACAATGGAGTATGAAATGACAATCTTGCACAAGCGTATAAAATGTGTCATTTTTGGAGGCAAATCATTAAACCCCCAAACACTGAACCGTCGGCTTGAAAACAATGTTGAGGCTCCTAATCCCAGCAGTCCCCCTGTTCCGGCCCTTATGCATTTCGTGAGAGGATGGCTGGAATTAGGAGCATCTGTTAGGCATGAAGGACAATCAGGTGGTG
Organism: Electrophorus electricus; assembly: GCF_041902795.1. Classification (NCBI taxonomy): domain Eukaryota; kingdom Metazoa; phylum Chordata; class Actinopteri; order Gymnotiformes; family Gymnotidae; genus Electrophorus; species Electrophorus electricus. Next base: position 13,413,910 of record NC_137516.1, read on the forward strand.
CCTTTGTTTCCATAAATGTCACCTCAAAAGCTATTTAAATGGGCACAGTGAAAATGAAGTGATCAAATGAGAGTAAGGTTTCCCTCAAATCCATTTAGTTTAATTAAATAATCCTGGATGTCTTTTCACTTCTGCCATATAGTTTTATGGCCATTTATGTAGGAATTTTTATATATTAAGAGATGAGCAATAAATTCAGGTAACCCCAAGTTCTGTAGCATAGCCACAACTGTTGGCATCTTGATGATCAATGGGAATATAAATACATGTACATCCAAGTTTAAATATTTAAAATTCACAGACACCAATTTTCTTAGGTCATGTATTCTTTAAGAAATATTTGCATTTATTAAAGTTAAGGTTTAAGTTGCTGACATTTGGTCTTATACATTTTGATAAGCTTAGTGAAATGTGCTGCCCATTTAAATTAACTTATAAACGAAGCAAAGATGGGAAATTAAACGAATAAAATCATACTTGAGTTACAGTGTATAATGGCTAGTTGTTCTGTGCTGGTTAAAACTAGAAAAAAAAGACCAAATGCTAGAATTCTCACATCTCCCAAGCACACTGCACATACAACACCTGTCCTCCAGCAACTGCACTGTCTTCATCTCTAGGAGAAAAAAAATTTCAACTTCTAACCTCCAAAGATCTGCATGTTCTGAGTCCTGTCCAACCTTCTGAACTTATTTTCCCATACCGTCCCTCTCGTAAATTTAGATGTTATGACCCTGGACTTCTTATTGTTCCCAAACTCGATTCTCATCCATGGGTGGGAGATCCTTCCGTGCGGTTGCTCCCAAACTTTGGAACTCTCTACCACTCTCCGTGACTTGCTAGTCATCGTCTTCTTTCAAATCTCATCTTAAAACTTTCCCCTTTATTTAGCTTTTCGTTGTTTTTCTCCCAGCGTAAAGTGTCCTTCGGTTTATGATATAAGTCGTACTTTTTATTAATCATTTACTGACGTTAGTAAAATGTTAAGATTTTTTTACACTCAACACTGAAACTGCTCAGCTAATTGCACAGCTAACCACGGGCAATAAGATAGCCAAGCTAACGCTACTTACTTAGTGTAGTCTTCTCTCTTTTCAATGTGGTACTTCCGTAATACTTTTACCTCGTGTAGATTGTTGTCAACTTCCCAATTAATGAAATCTACTTTCCTCAAGAGCTTCTGCTCATGAAACTTTAATTTACGAACCATTTTACAATTGAAATTTCACTCTGCTTAAGGTCAACTTCCTCAAACCATGCTTAGGTTTTTTTTGGTCCTTACACAGCGGAAGCACGTGACTCACTGCGGAACTACGCCAGCCCTCTTAGGCCCCATATACTGAAACATTGCCCTCTAGAGCCTCGGATGGGCGCAGACCCATCTCACTTTAATCCATGTTAACTGAATTTGCAAAAAAACTTGTGTTTTCCGTTCCAAAAACCGAGTTAATAATGAGTGTAGATTACATGCTAGGGCAGCGTAAGTTGTGAATCTTATCTGCTTTTTAGCAGTGATGGACATTGTGAGTTATTTGTATCAATCGGCTGATCTTACTAATAAGTTATTCATTTCAATTGCTGGTCTCCTCTGTCAAAATAATAGGTTGTTGTGCAGCATTGCAGGATGCAACGCATTTGCAAACGACACGTCACCTTTGGAATATCTTAAATTCCGGTTTAAAGTCACAGATGATTGGATGAAAATTATGCCGTTGCCTTCCATGTTAATATAAACCAGACTGTTCACCGCTTTTGGATTGAGGATGGCATGGTCTGCTTTCCTTTATGTCACCTTACTTTGTCCTGCTTTTTCTAGTCCAATGTATGACGAGACCCAGGATCAAGGCTAGAATGTGTGGTGTGCCCACTGCAGACACCTTGTAGGCCATACCACACACAAGGTACGTTTCTATCGACCTTCTGCGCACGTTGCCAGCGATACAACGATTAGGATTTTATTTTGCTGTTCAGAATCTTTTTTCCATCAAATTGACTATTAACGATAAAATGCGTTGTGTGATATCATTTCCTGAAGGCAAAAACCCACCCCAAACTTGTAGCACAAGTTTTGGTTTGCCAAGTTTTTATCTCTAAATTGAACGTCGCAAATTGTATACGTTGGGTATACATAACTCTCTCATAACAACCGATAAGGGTCTCAAGATTAAATGGACAGACTCAGACAGCTGCTAAGTATTGGCCAGTGAATATGCCATCTTTCACACACACACACACACACACACACACACACACACACGCTGCTTTCTCCTCCTTGAACCACTTTCTTGCTCTTCACACATACACCTCAAGCCTATCAATGCCTTCCTTTTGCTACTAATGGACTAGAGCTTCTCTGACTACCATTGACTATGGTCTCCTGATTTAGGGTTGCGCTCAGAGTCGGTATAGAGAACGAACAGGACAGAGAGAGGAGGCCGCTCAACTGGGGAGGAGCAAGAGGCTCTGCAACTTAACAATTAGTACAATTATTAATATCCAAATGAGGGAAGCTAAATGAATCTATTGAGATGAATGGCTGTAAACTTAAATTACTACTTCTAACAGGATGTTAATCTAAAAAAACCCCAAATAAACAGATTGTGTTGATTAAACTTTAAATCATTAGGTAATTACTTGGGAACTATACATAAAGGAACAAATGGTTTTGATTCAACTGTGCAATTCCTTCTACAGAATTATAGCGATATTTGAACATTTGCCATTTACTGTGCAGAATGTGCCATGGACTTTCTTGGCCATCTATCTGTAAGTGCTGAAAAGTGACAGCATTCATTTCCCATCAAGAAGTGACAGTTATTTCGATGAACACTGGTCCAAGACCAGGTATACATTATTTACATTTATTGTAAGAGCTTGTGTGAAGGAAATCCTGTCACAGGACATGACATTAATGCTTAAAATTTGTTTTTCCCCCCTGATGAAATGTGTTTCCAGTGCAGAGTTTTGGAAAATCTCAGGCATCAACAAAAATGTAGTTGCTGAAGTTGAAGAGAAGAACATATTGTCGATATCTATAGAATTTTACAGTTTCCATTTATGTTGCCTATATTGAAAAACATTTTTTGTCAGCACCTCAAAATCTGAGGTTATGGTGGGAAAAGGATGGCATATGTTCTCCAGGTAGAGGGTGAGAACCTCCCTTATCTGTTTTATTCACAAGCAACAGGAAGCAAGATCGTGAGCTCAAAGATGGGTTAGGTTCAGCCGTATATGGGACTGTATGGAGAAGAGGGAGCTGAGCTAAAAAAGCTAAAAGCTAAAATATAATGAAAAAAAAAAATAAAGCTCCTCTTTACCCATATCTATCTCCCCACTTTCACCTATTGTCATGAACCCTGGGTAATGACAGAAAGAATGAGAGTGCAGATATAAGCTACCAAAATTAGCTTTCTCTGCTGGGTTTTGGGGCTCACTCTCCATGATGTGGTGAGCAGCTTAGCTATATGGGAAAAGCTCAGAGTAGAGCTGCTGCTCCTCTACGTTGCGAGGTACCAATTGAGCTGGCTTGGGTGCTATCTCCCTGCTGGAGGGGTTACACCTCACTGCTGGCCAGGGAACTCCTGGGGATCCCCCAAGAGGAGCTGAGGACAGAAACTATAGGCTCTTTTGCTAAACCTATAACCACTGCCATGCTGAAATGGATTAAGCATAGAAAAAGATGAAGGATGATAGATGGAAGTATCCTGTCTTTTTATATAGTGTTTTACATTTTATATATATATATATATATCTCTATCTATCTCTATATCATTATCATAACTTGATACCGTGTCTCCTTTAATTGCTTTTTTTTTTTTTAGAACTAGAAATGCAACATAGACAAGCTTTATGATCATGACGCAAAATTATAGGCTTATAAAAAAATGTAGGGAAACTAGTTTTCTTGCTAAAGGTTTTGGAATACAGCAATACAAAAACAAATATGTAAAATCTGTTTACATAATGTAAAAGCCAATGCCTTCAGCTATATTCTGATGAACAAAAATGAGTGTCATGCATCACCACAGAAACTTACCTCTTAGAAACTGGGAGCAAACATCTCTGCGATTTTGAATTTCTCTCTGTAGCCTGTTTAAGAAGCAGTTTTACAGCCATCATAAGAAGTCATTTTCAGTCTTACACTAAACATTCTATGCTAAATGAAAAGTCAAATAAAAAAAGAGTGTGTGGCTAGCTACGCAGCATGCCCTACAGGTTTGTCTGCATTTATTACACTGTAACCTACACTCTAATATTGTCACCTACATAAAATTATAAGGTAAGGTTACAGCTTGCATTTGTGAATATAATGTTTAAGATTCACAGAAATCTGAATGAGCTGTAGAACTAGTACGAAAAGAGCTTGAGACCAGGTAGTTAATGCTATAATGTTCTCATTTGAAACACACACACACAAAACCCCTCAAAACAGCCACACGCAAACAGCCTGTTAATATCATACATCAAAGCTTCAAACTCATTATTAATAGTCCATTAAGGGCTCACGGGATCGTCTTTTCGTGTGTGTGTGCGCGCGTGCGTGCGAGAGTTAATCACCCCACAAGGTAGAAATTCCTGTGCTCTACAGTCGTGGCCAAAAGTTTTGAGACTGACACAAATTTTGGTTTTCACAAAGTTTACTGCCTCAGGTTTTTGTTTTTTTTTAATCCCAATGCCTTGGATGCGAAGCAACCTCATGCATAAATGGTCTCAAGATGCCTCACTGTTGCATAACACAGGAATCATGGTAACGCTCACTCTTCTCCGGACAATCATTTGTCCAGAAGTCCCAAGCAGTCTGAAGGGGGTGTCTTCAGATAAAATAACTTTGCTCCAGTCCTCTGCAGTCCAATCCGTACACTTCCTGCAGAATGTCAGTCTGTCCTTGATATTTTTCTTGGAGAGAAGTGGCTTCTTTGCTGCCCTTCTTGATACCAAGCCATCTTCCAAAAACACTTGCCTCTATGTGCTTGCAGATGCACTCACACTTGCCTTCTGCCATTCCTGAGCAAGCTCTCATCCAAGGAAGTGGGTTTGCTCAAAATTTTGCCTAAGAACACTGCCATGAATAAGGAATGATATCAAAACATCCTCAAGAGCAACTTCTCCAAATGATCCAGGAACAATTAGGTGATGAACAATGCTTTTTCCAGCATGACGGAGCACCATGTCACAAGGCAAAAGTGATAACCAAGTGGCTCGGTGAACAAAACATTGAAATTTGGGGTCCATGGCCAGGAAACTCCCCAGATTTAAATCCCATTGAGAACCTGTGGTCAGTCCTCAAAAAGAGGGTGGACAAACAAAAACACAGAAACTGATCAGTGGGTTGTCATCAGTCAAGAGTTTGCCCAGAAGCTGATATCCAGCATGCCAAGACAAATTTCAGAAGTCTTAAATAAGAAGGGTCAGCACTGTAAATATTAAGTCTTTGCTTAAACTGGATGAATTTGTCAATAAACAGTTAAAAAACTAATATACACTTGCATAATTGTACACTATACCATATAAACATCTGCCAAAAAACAGTAAACAGCTATAGAGTCCATGGTCTCCCAACAAGGATCCTTAGTTAGGTCGAATGGGCAGTATCTTGAAGTCCATTTATCTTCACAGAAACTCTGGATTAGGTGGTTGAATCAAGAATCCTTAGAAAAGACCTTTAAGCAGAGGTATATCGAGGAGATAAAACAACCCATTTGGTACAATAATCCACAATAGCCAAATGTTATTCATTCTGATTTGGACTCTTGGGCAAGAGATCCATGTGGTAAGCCCTAGCATGTACCCAGGCTCAAGCCAGACAATATTGATATACAAGGCTTGTATTGCTGGCAGGTCTCATATTCTTTGCAGTAGGATCACGTGTTTCTAGATGGAGGCCAGTTTAAAAGACATAGTAGTTTTAAATTGTTCCAGATGTCCACTCATTGGATTAGCATGGGCAAAAAGTAAAAAAGCTTTTTTGTACTTTGCTGACACTAAAACTAGCAATGTTTGACCCAGCTGTTTATTAGGGATTACCCATAGATAGTGGATTCCGTCTGAATGTGGATCTGTTTTTTTTTGCCTTTTTTTCCAAGGACTGAAGAAAAGCATCAGACACTTGTGCCAGGGCAGTTTTTTCTCAGTCAGGTCACCAGGAGGTTGTGGAAGGGTAAAATGGGTGAGGAGGACCCCACTAGAAAGTGTGTCAGGAATGGTGTTACATTTGCCTTTCCTGTATTGGGCATTGAAATGAAAGCTTTGGAGGCAAATAGCCTACAATGAAAACACAATGAAAATAGGTGCAGCCCAAGGGGTGGTAGAAAGCCTAATGATCCCATTTTATAACATATCAATGGCCTCCTTGATGACGTGTTGCTTCTCAACAGAGGGTCTGTATGGCCTTTGGCGTACTAGGAACTCAACAGTTGTGACACAATGTATGCCAAAGCTTATTGGTACATACTGATGGCCAACACTTTAGAAGTTCATCCAAGTCCCCCCCCCCAATAAGTAGTATCTGCCTTGCCTACTAGGAATTCTATCTGCTTGTGTGTTTGTCTGACCAAGTCCTGCACAACATAAAGTACTTGTTACAAGCCAAACTGAAAAAGGTTCTTGTGACCATGCTCTGTATAATTTCTTGTCACAAAAAGGATCTGCTAGGCAACTATGTCATTTTTTTTTCTCTTTAGAGCAGAGAAAGAGGATAACCAGACAGAGCAAGCCATTTGCGGCAGCTAGTGAGCTTTTAAAAAGCAAACAGCCCGGGTGTCGCAGGGCAAGGAGCAGGACGCACAGACTCCCTCGACGGTGACACATTTATTAAAATGCCCCGCAGCCAATATAAACACCGAACGCGAATAGTATTGCTTATGATAGAAACATGAACAAAGGCAACGACCGACAACCACACAGTTTAAATACACAAAGACATTACGCGATAAACCACGTACAGGTCTGTGCAAACGTGGGCGTGGCTACACGCAAGACAACGAACTTCCAGTCATGCGGTGGACCGTACTACCTGATCAGCAGGAAGCGGAGCGTACCGTGACATTCTCCCTATACCTTTAAAGCAAATAAAGTTAGTGTTGGAGTATAGTAGCTAGAATAATGAAGCGATTGGGCCTAGTATAACAAACTATTTTTCCGATTTGTGTCAACATGTCAAAAGCAATGCTTCTATGTGTATTTTTAATGCTTACATAGGTAATACTGGCGTGTCTATGTCAGGGACAGGGACAAAGTGACACGTTTAAAGCAATGTTTAAAAAGAGGGTTGGGTCAAACGGAGCTTAGCTTTGCGCAATATGACACCAGTACAGCTGATTCAGCTTTTCACATGAGCATATCCATTATATCCATGTGGGTTATAATGGAAAAACCCCTATACAGTCCTGAGACCTTGTACAGCACAACTTGTTATACTGAAGCTGTCAAGTGAATGGGTGGAAAGAAAGAAGGTTGAGATCATTTTGTTTTTGTCTGTGTACACTGAATCCTAAACTCTTCAGTCTTATCTGTTCAATCTTTCAGTCTGTTTTCTCCCATTGTTCTCTTTTAGCTTTTCCCAGTAGATGGTATCATATACTGTGTTGTCATTATACCTGATACTTATGTACGTGTATTTAAAATTTACAGAAGACAATATGTATTCTATTTAAACTGATTAGAATATTTAAAAAAAATCATCTATCTGTCACTGCAAATATTTTTAGGAAGTCCTTACCTAACATAAACTGAGCAGGTAAGAAAAGGTAAAGTGGACTAGGGGTGTGGATTTAAATATATATGTAAAAGTATTTATGTATGTAAATGTATTTATATTTATATTGTATCCCTGATACAAACTGGTATGACCATACCACAAAATTCAGCTTTATATGATTTTGCTAGTCAACTCTTGATTTTTTTTCTGTCCAAATGGCACTAAGACAATATTATGCCAGTACACCTAGAAGTCTTTGAGGATTAAGAAATGTCTGTTATTCTGCTGTGGGCTACTTTTATCAAAATGAAGGGTGTACTTATTTATTTATTAATTTTTACCACAACATGTATTTAGTTAGGTACTGTTTAAAAACAAAATCTGTAGTGTTATGCCGGAGGCAGGGAGGGAGTAAGACACTCCCTGTTGGGTGTAGCAATGGTGTTTCTTTATTCTCCATAACAGAAACAATGTAGCTCAGCACTGAGGGTGCAAAAGCAAATTTAAAAAAAGCAGAAGTATTAGTGTTGGCAGTAATCTCTCAGAGTAGACTCGGGAGCCGCAGGCTCGGATGAGACAGGAATGCTAGTCATGGACCATTGCACAACGCTGGAGGCAGGCGCCTCTGGGCTTTAAATAGGGAGAAACGCAAACAAGTTACAGGTGGTGATCAATAAACTGGGAATTGTGTTTGAGGTGGGTATGTGTGAGAATCAGTGGTCATGTCCTTCTGGATGAGTGCCTGGCACACCGTGAAGTGGTACATTTAATTTAGAGCATATCCAGTCCGAATGACATTCTGATGTCACTACTGTATATCCCGGCGAGCTGGATTAGTGAGTTGATGTGTCATTCAACTCTGACATAGTCACCCATTTAGAGGAGTCATTTTGTCATCCACTCATGCTATTGGTCTAAAGTCAGCCTATAGGGTTGTCTTCCACAGCCCCATTGAGTTCTTGATGAAGGCCCTTAGGGTCCTGATGATGTTATATAGCCTCAATAATTCCAGGATCCATGTGTGGGGCATTAAATCCTAGACTTTCTTGTAGTCAATCTAGGCACTGAACAGGCTGGTCTGTCTGGTCCTACAGTCTCAAGTGTTGTATCCACCAGTAGCTGGTGCTTAATTCCTCTGGTGTAGTTGACAATGCCTTTCTGAGCCCCACTCATATATTGAGCCGTGTGCCATCTCATTTGTGCTGCCAGGTGTTCATGAAGCACAGTTACACCACTGACTTCATACGTGAGGTCGGTGGTTCAAATCCTGACCAGGGTGTCTCCAGTGTGGTCTATTAGGCAAGGTCCTTAATGCTAACATCATACCAACTCGGACGTCGCCTAGGCCAATGATGTCTGCATCAGATGTTGGGGAAATCTGATGAAAAGTGGGCTACTGGATCAAATACAAGACACTCATGGAGGAGAATAGAGGACTTACGGAATGCTACTACTACAGAAAGAGAGATTTAAATAAATATATAAAATTTCGTTTTTAACCAAGACAAAAGAAGTTTAATAAGAAGTAGTCAAAATAAAAGCATGCAATTAACAGTAGTGTTAATAACAAATAAAGAGAATAAAAATAAATAAGGATTTTAAAACAACTTTAAAGTATTTATAAAAGAATAAAAAGTAACTTCTCAATATACTGTGGTATAAAGAGCATATAAGGCAAGGATAGTAGAGAACTGGTTGACAGTGGAACTCAACCTTATGTATATAACCATGTTGACCCATTTATATGTATGTAAATATAAATATGCAATGTATATTTGTATATTTGTTCTAAAGTAACAAATTGCATAATATGACAAGGGTGCTCTTCCAATTTACTAAAAATAAACACCCAACTACAAAAGAGGTATCTGGTATTGAATTTACTTTTGGACAAGGATTGTCATTTTGGCAGGATGTAAGTGGAACCTAAAATATCTGGCAAATATATGAGCAGTAACAAACCCAGAAGCACTGTGTACACTTGTCATTCTTTACTTGCCGGTTCAAGTGCCAAAGCCCCAACAAGCATACATTAGCTTCCCCACTTGAATACAGCTGAATGCATTTGGGAAACACTACTCTCAGCAGAGAGGGCAGAGTATGCATCCCCTTCACATTTATTGCCCAGCATGCTGCATAAGCTCACACGGGCGTACACACCCCTGAGTGTGTGCTCAGGGTAGGTCCTTTAGGCAGGCTGCCAGAGTGCAGTTCTCCCTCATGCTTATGTGGCAGACTTGTGTGTGGGTGGAGAGTGTGAGTTCCTTGACTGGCTACAGCTCATATTACTGAATCCTGTACACAGAGAGGGATTGTCTAGACTCCTTCCTCCCCCACCAAGAGATCTGCCAACAGAAGGCATCCTGTGTGTTCTAACTGGACTTCTCCAGGCTATTGGCCAGGCTGGACTACTTTTTCCTTCACTCCCTGGGCATCCCAGAACATCAGCTCCAGCACATAACCATTCTTATAATGACGTGAAGTCAGACCAGCCACATGTATGGATTCTTTGCATTGGAAGTTTTGACGTTCCGCTGGAAGAAGTGGCGTCTTCACTCTTATGGTGGTGTTGTGTCACAGTGACAGCGGGCTGGGGGATCCACAGCATATCCCTCCCCCACCCCCCCACCCTCCCAAGCAAGCCTTTCAGTGGGTGTGACTGCCAGCTGCTCCACAGAGCACTGCCAATTTGATAGAAATCTGGGTTCAGTCTACAGGAGTCTGCTCACCTAACATGAATAAGTCTGGCACATCAACTGGGCTCCAGAAGGACTAAAGGAGGTGTGAATCAACGTGTGTAGAAGATATTGGACCTCTGAAGATTCGGCCATGGTGCCTCTTGGATGATTATGGTGATGATGATGCCAGTTACCATAGTGAGTGATGACCGGTCATTCTTGTTTTGTTTTTTTTACTTTCAAGAAATGCTGCCAATCTCATTAGATTTTTATGTTATTCTCTCTCTCAGATGAAAGATACTACAAACTCTGTTTGGCCAGGTTTCAATTCATCATTGCCCTTTCTCCCATATATATATATATATATATATATATATATATATATATATATATATATATATATATATATATATATATATATATATATATATATATATATATATATATATATATGACTGGTGCACACCTACTCGTTATACTGCACCTACTTGTTATACTCGTTATATACATTTTACTTTGGGATAATATGTCTTATAATGGGAAAGCACTTGGCATAATATTTAAACAGCAATCAGGACACAAAGCCTCAGGATATTTAATCCCACCCACATGCTGGTTTCAGTTGAAATAAAAATAGTTTTTTTCAGATATGTTTGAATGTTTCCCTTGTGTGTCATCTGTCTGTACCCGTTGTGTTCTGTGGATGACAGTCCGTTTATCTAGTTACTCAGGTTAATGATACTCAGGAGCAATGCTGGATTGGAAAAATGTAAATGTCTCAGTTATGAGAATTCCATATTTGTTCCTGTAGAAGGAGAAGCCTGTATATCTTCATGGAATCTTGCTAAATATACTTTGAACTAGAAGGAAATTGGACCTTCCTAAGAACACTAGACCCTCAGTCATGCTGAATAGTTGGGTGCAGGTAGGTTTTCATGCTTTTTTTCAAAACCGAAAAAGGAGTAAACAACAGCTAATCAGATCATTTTTCTCTCACAGATCTATTACATTTTGGCATTCTGGGTTATTTGTGTATGTGTCTTTGTATGTGCTGTTACTTGCTGTAATTGGTTTACAACCGATGACTACCACAAGCATTGGCAATGTGCAGATAATGTTACACAGGGCTGAGTGCGATTACTTATATTAACTAATTTCTAATCCTTACTCAGTGGTTTGACGCTCTGATTCCAGTGTTATTTTGTGGTGTGTCACATACCTGAAACTTTCCTGAACACTTTCTCCATCCAGGTGAGGAGCTGAATATGTCTGCATTAAAAAAATCAGTGGTTGGATTAAGTGAATTTTGAATGTTTCTGTTATGTGGTTTCCATTCTGTAAATTATGCACGAGTAGCTAGTGATTTACTAAAAGTAAATCCTTTTAGTCATTTGAAGTTTGGTCATAAAAAAATTAAAAAAGGTTTCTAGCATGCTGTTTAGGCTACTTTAGTGTACTCAAGGCAAAAAAAAAAAAAGAGGTTTTTTTAATTTCTCTTAATTCAGCAGAATGTATGGGATTGCTCCTTTCAAGTATGCTGTATTTCTCCACCCCCGCCCTGCCCCGCCCAGCCCCGCCCAGCTCTCTAAACCCCAGTTTAAACCTGGTCCTGCCGAGGGTTCCAGCATGTTGCGGTCCAGTGTGTCCACCCACCAGAAGTATGGGTCTCTTGGGTTGCTGGTGCTGCAGACCACCACTTTGGTTTTGACCATGCGATACTCACGCACGCAGCAGGCCGAGGGCCCTCGCTACCTGGCTTCATCAGCTGTGGTCTGTACTGAGCTGCTGAAGATCGCTGCCTGCACCTTACTCATTTTCAGGGACAACAGTAAGTCTCTGTCCTCTGCAAGTCTCTCTAGGTAGCTCAGGTTGTCTTTTGAGAACTATTGTTTAGTCTATTCTGTGCTACCTCATACGAAGTTCTGTGCTACCTTGTACGTCTTCCCATTTTAACCAGTACTGTAGGGCAAAATACATTTGGTTGCCCTGTTTGTTTGTTTGTTTGTTTATTTATTTATTTATTTATTTATTTATTTATTTATTGATTGATTGATAAGGTCTCTTTGCCTTCTCCCTAAAACATGGGAAAACAATTCAGCGTAGCTCTTCAGACTTGAGATGATTCCAGCACTTTCACCTTCAGGGTTCAGTGTGCATGCGATGAATCAGACTCTCTGGGATGAAATTGTGAGCAAGCCCCTGGAGACCCTGAAGCTGACCATCCCTTCAGGCATCTACACCCTGCAGAACAATCTTCTCTACGTGGCTCTCTCCCACCTGGATGCTGCCACCTACCAGGTGAAGGAAGCAGAATTGCGCTTAGGAATTGCCCTGCACTGGCTGTGAAGCTGTAAAAGGGTAGTCAGGAGCGTCAGGCCAGTTCCAGCACCATAGCAACATGATCTGGCTACCATTGGTGGACATATATAGTAGATGTTGGCTGCTGTTGCGTATGTGTTTGAACCCTGTTCTCATCTGTTGGGTTTCTAGGTCACATATCAGCTGAAGATCCTCACCACAGCTCTCTTTTCTGTGTCTCTGCTTGGCAAGAGACTTGGAAACTACCAGTGGCTATCCTTACTCATTCTAATGACAGGTGTAGTGCTTGTACAGGTAATGACTTGCTAATGATACAATAGCGATATTTTGGTGTTATTTTTGCCCAGCTGCTGCAATAGGAGACAACACAATAGCTTTCAAACTCCTTCTTTTCTCTGTCTCCTCTGTGTGTGCATATGTGTCTGCCCTCACCAACAGTGGCCTTCGGACTTAACTTTGGTCCCGGAGCTGGAGAATCTCTCTGCAGGAACTCAGTTCATGGGGTTACTCGCTGTGTTAGTGGCCTGTTTCTCCAGTGGTTTTGCAGGTGTTTACTTTGAGAAGATCCTCAAAGAGTCCAAACAATGCGTATGGATCCGTAACATTCAGTTAGGTCAGCAAGGTGTATTACTCTTCTTCTGCTTGTTTGCCTGGTTTTTGTTGCTGCTAACGAAGGATAACCAGGCTAGAACTAATATTCACTCATGGTGGGGTATTTGCCTTTATCTATATATGATCAACAAAACAAAAAACACCATTAGTAATGTGCGCAAAAGTGAGCAAAAATGTGTTAGAAATACCTTTACATTTACCTTGGATAACATTTAGCCAAGTCTTCTCTCTCTCCATCTTTGGCTCTGGCTCCACCTACAGGTTTGTTCGGCTTGGCTTTCGGACTAACGGGAGTGTTTGCGTATGATGGAGACAGGGTGTTGACAGGTGGATTTCTCCAGGGCTATAACAGCATCACCTGGATAGTTGTACTTCTGCAGGTGGATCGCCCTTCCTTTTTCATTTCACCTTCTGTGTTCAGAATCTTATAAAGCAAAATAGACCAAGTAAATAAATGACAAAGTTGCACATAGAGCCAATGTCTTTACCTAATGTGTGTTTAAACTAGATGTTTGTATTTTTTCCCCCTTTGGATTTCAGGCATTGGGTGGGTTGGTCATTGCAGCTGTCATCAAGTATGCAGACAACATCCTGAAAGGCTTTGCCACATCCATCTCTATCATTTTATCTAGTTTGATCTCATACTTCTGGTTAGAGGACTTTGATCCTACCAGGTATTTGGTATTTTGAGCCCTATTTTGTTAATCTGCACCAAAATTACCAAAACCTTTCCTAAAATATTTTCCCAAATCTTTCGTAGGCTGTTCTTCCTGGGATCAGTGCTGGTGATTACAGCTACCTTTCTGTATGGGTTTGACCAGAAGCCTGTTGTCAGCTCTAATGTAGCTTAGGGAATGGAGGGCCACATGGATGTATTACATCAAGGGACTACAAGATGCCTCTCTGAGGGGACGGGAAAATCTAGGACGGCACAGGAAGGAGGGCAGGAGAATACAAGGATGTATGTGGGCTGAGACAGTGGGAAAGGACATTAAGGAGGACCTCATCAGGCTCAGACAGCAACGTGTTGGTGAAGTCTGTTTGATTTTATGACCTGAATGATCGTTCTCCTTCATAGGAACTTCAAGGAAAACACTTCAGATGTTTTTTGTGTGTGTGTGTGTGTGTGTGTGTGTGTGTGTGTGTGTGTGTGACGTGTCTTGCTAGTATCTTATATGAACATCTAGATTACATTAAATGATCAAGGAAGGCTCTTGAAGGAAGAATCAAGGAATGCTATCAGTGTTATCTGTAGCTTTATCATATGCCTAAATAAGGTCAAAAATGGAATTTCTTTCAAGGACATTAGAAGTGCCTCAGTAAGCAGATATGTCACAATAAACCACTCATCCAATGACAAAGTAGACCCTCTAGTGGCAGTTGTAGGAACTGCTAAAGTTGGCACTTCAGAAATCAAACTTCTCAGAGATGCTCAGTGTTTTTTTTATTAGAAGCTCAAGCGGGAAAGGCGGTTTGAGCTCATTGCTCTTAGCTTGGGCATTCAACGGAAATATATGTCACATCACAGTTTGTTTTATGCAAAACCCATTTGCATGCAGGAAAAGAAATCTGTGAAAGTTCTCTTCAGTTACCTAAGTTCCATGCTCACAGGCCAAGACTGCCCTCCACAGTTATCTAGTACTCTGTCATTGCATAGACTTGTTTTGTAATGGGAAACTATATAAATATGAACAAGCTATTTTTAAAGGAATCAATAGTTATGGAATTAGAGTTGATCTTTGTAAATCTTACCTCATAATATTCTTTATCAAAAATTGAACTTTTAAACATTTTCTAAATTAAACATTTTTTCGTCATATGTTGAAATGTCATCATTCAAGCTCAAAATGCTGGAATAAATGCTTTTCAGGTATATATCCAAACCACACACACTGCTGGTGTTCTGGGCCCTGGTTCTTCAGAAAATGCTTAGTACAATACTGCATATGCTTAACATACAGACGATCATCTCAACAGCCTGAAAGGATGAGACTCTTAGCTTAGAATGCTCTGGATTCACACTGGCTGCAGCTGAGAAATGTTTGCTAGAGGGTAGCTGAGAGGAGTGATTAATTATATTAGACTCCTTAATGGCTTCATCAGTATCTTCTTCTGTACCTTTACTTGAGGTAAGCGAAAAAGATATTTTTCCTGTTTGAGGTAGGGGAGAGAGAATAATGTTTGTCTCAGACACAACTTTAATTACTCTTCGTGTCACCTTGAACTTTTGCGAACACTTTGATTCCTTATTAAATGTTAAGCTTTTAGCCTAGATAAATCAAAATGTCATGCAGCTAACTAACCACACCCTTTTTCTTCCCCAACCTGTCTTGCTAGATTTCCTATATTTATGACATTGAATTTGCATCAAGATTTCAGTCTTTATAAACAATTTCAGAATTAGCCAAACTGTGCCAGGCTGGGATCAAGAAGACGTTAGTGATGGAATATTTTTTAGAAATGTAATGAGAACCTATGGAGTCTTGATAGGAGAGGAAAGGGTGAGACAGCTTGACAGGCCATGTGGCCGACCAGCACAGATGGAGTGCGTACGGCATGTGACTAATCTTGAACATGCCTATGGTGTGGTGACCACCGAGCGCATGGACTCGTTTGGACTCACGGGCAAGGATAAACAAACTCCTACCAGTGCTCATATGTCAACATGTGTGCGAGTGGATGAAGCCAGCAGACCAGACGCATGGCGTCATAATATTCAGGCCTTGCTAACTGCTCAAGCTCTTCCTGTATCATTTTGCTTGTCTTCAGCGAACAGCTTCCAACATGTGAGCTAACATCTAGCAGCTAAAGCCTCGTGCATGGTCTTGGTCAAATCATGTGGGAGCTTCGAAGGGTTTGTGCTGCTCCTGAAATTTCTAAACAGCGAATTTCCAGGTTGATATAATGACCATGGGCTGGTACCACTTAGTCCATTTCATGTCATATGACACCAAATGCACAGTGTCTCTCAAGCAGTATGTGGCTTTTTTTTAGTGAAATCCAGTTACGATCTAGCACAAGGCAGTTCTGATCAAGCACCGGATAAAGGCAGTCATGTGGTTTGGATAAGTCCAGATCTAAGAGAATTCCTCGCCCAAAGCAGTCCAGCTTGGAGGACCCACCCAAAAAACATCTTGACAGCCAGAAAGAGCAGACCCATACCTCCATGGTAACATTTCTCATGGTCCAATGGTGCTGTGTACAGCAAGAATTTTCACCACCTTTCAGTGTTTTACTTTGGAGGCACTGTGGACCACGCCTACTTGGAGGGGATGACCACTAGGGGTGCTCCCCGCCGTGGCCTCCACATCAGCACCTGGGCATCGTTGGCGTTGGGCCTTCCCAGAGCATTGGGAGGGATGGGCTCGTTGTTGGCAAGGATGTGGGGCTGCTCTTGATGCGGTCGGCCCACCAGGGAGGCACGAGAACCCAGTGGCATGGAGGGGTCCACGGCGATATCCACGTGCATACGCCAGCGCACCGTCTGCAGCACGATTCGCTCCTTGGTGGCACTGTTGAGTGCCACCAGCCATGTGATGAAGCTCTGGTCACGTGTGATGTGTGTGAGCATGGGTGCATTGCTGTTGCTCACCGGCACAGCCCACGTCACACTCGGGTAAAAGTTGTCATTCATGCTCACTGTCAACCGTGACGGCTTGGATGTGGGGCCGGAGATGGTCACCGTCTCCGTGGTGTTGCCGTACCAAGGGTAGCTGACGCCGTCTGAGTCGCTGATGGCCTTCGCACGGCCCTCGCGGAGCTCTGGCAGTTCCCAGCTGGACCTGCAGCAGGGTGGGGGTTGGTGGGGGTAGGACAAGCCAAAAGATTAACCCAACTTTTCAGTTGAAGAGTTGCAGCGATGTATCATGGGAGTGAAATAGTTCTGTGGTTAAGGTACTCGACTTGTAATCAGAAGGTTGCTGGTTCAAGTCTCTGCTAAGTTGCCACAGTTGGGCCCTCAATTGCTCAAGCTGTACTCAGTCATAACTGTAAGTCACTTTGGATAAAAGTGTTAGCTAAATGTAAAATATCAATGTTTCATTCAAACACTTGTAAAAGACTGGATGTGGAGTTGGTCTATTAAACAAATGGATGTGATTTTTATTTTTTCACTTATCTTAAATCTTTCACAGAGTTGTTAACTACCACCATGTCCTAAATTTGCAGGGAGTAGCTAGGTAGTACTGAAGGATAGAGAGTTAAAAAAAGAACATTCATTTGCAGATACAGGACAGGATTTTTTTTTTCTTCAAACATTTTAAACTTCTGCCCCTCGTCATTTTACGCTGCTGAAGTATGAAATGTCAGGTAGTTAGAATGCCTTACTTACAGAAAGACTGCTTAACGATTCAAGTATTTGGGTCAACATTCACTACTTACATGCCAATATCGCCGTACGTATTGTAGAATTCCATCTGGGTGCAAGCTTGAATCCATCCCACGGTCCACGTCTCATTTCTCGGAACCGGCGGCATGACGATTCCGGCCGACGCTCTGAAATACGGCGTCTTGTAACGCAACACGATCGGCGAGTTCTCCTCAATCACTGTTGGACACTGGTCAATGGAGGCCGACACCTCATATACCACGATGTTTTCCCGTCTGATGCGCGGTTTACAGGCGATACTTTGAATGCAACCCATTGCCCTGGTTAAAAGGAGTGTCAGTATGACCAGCGACGGAAGAATTTGAGTATATCTAACGTTCATTGGACCCTTGTATAATCAATTATTGTCGAAACGCAGACCCCTGTTTCTGTTCCCCACTCACAGTGCGGTCGATAAAATCACCGGAGTGCAAAATAAACACCATAGTTCATGTAGAAATATATATCGTGATATATGGTCAAATATTTGTGGCCTGGACTAAGACATATTTGAGGAAAAAATCGGAACTGCAGTGGCGATGAGGCGATTTTTCGAAATGGGGGTAAAGGTGTACCGACACCTCTCTTCGCCCTTCCCTGATGAGCCGGAGTGCCGCACTGCCCTTGGTGTTCGTCCCTAGCAGATGTGATACGGCCTCCCCCAGTTCGGACACCCGGTGGCAGCCCGTATTGTCTTCTGTTCCAATTCCCACGTCCGACTGTAGGTCTGAGCCCTTTGATCCTTGTTTTTTTGCTGGGCGCTGTCATGTCAGTGGTGAAGAGGCAGACGGAGCGGCAGGGAGGGTGTTCGGGTAGCTTTCCTCGAAGTGAGCGACATACCCAGTATTTTGTTGATGCAGCTCCTTTTGGAAATATGCGCTTGGTAGTACAGGCAAGACATTAGCTCACGCAGTTATACTTTCCTTCTTAATATATAGAAGGCAGGTTGCAAAGCAGAGAACAAATTAAAAAGACATCCTTCTTCGTGAATCAAAGGTATATATTTTTGTTTTTCCTTTGTGTGTTTCCATCCTCTATATCCATAGCGAAGAGATGCTGCACAAGTGAAAGGTGAGACAAACACGCACAGCGTGTTGGTGAACTGAAATCTACTGAATCTTCCAGACGCATTTTAAAGAATGCAATAATTCCTAAAGACAGACTGATTAATCTGGCGAAACAAAACCAATATTATATCTCGATTATTCGTGGGTTTTGGAAAAGCTACCGTTTTCCCGAGAATGGTCGCTGTTCAGTGCTGATTCTAGGGACGCAAGAGGGGAGGGGCTAAGTGCGTGTGCGTGTCTTACGCCACATGAACACTCCCTCTGCTCGCTCATTAGTTGTGACGTGTAGAAGAAATGGAATGCACTTCCTTGACACGCATCTATCGGTCATTCAACAATCTGTAGCCGACTGACTGGGCTCGGTCGTTATTCGTTCACGGAAGTAGTCTTTCTGTCTTTTTGATTTATGATTGTTGGGCTACTTCGGAGCTTGTCTGCGAAAGTTCCAAGCGCTGTGCCTAGGATTGCTCTCACTATGAAGCCGCAAGTTATTTTCGTTCTGGGCGGGCCTGGCGCAGGAAAAGGAACCCAATGCACTAAAATTGTGGAGGTAAAAAAGATGGAGATCAGACATTTGCTGTGAATATAAGTAAGGGATGGTACCAAAATAAAACGGATCTAGACAGCATTGTCCTAAGACAGCTAGCTACGCATCATACCCTGTCTTACTTTTCTGTGCAGAAGCCCTGCCGCTATACTCTTATTCTATCTGACGCACTTCCGCGTGTCCTCTAAAGCATAATTTTAATTTCTTAATGAGAGGAGCCTTTAGGTGTTCTTCTTATTCAACAGGAGCGTTAATTAATGTTCTCTCCTACCAATCATTTGACTTTCTGTGTATTCGGAGTAGGTTATTGTTCGACCAACTTACTGTTGCTCAAAATTTAATTCCTTTACATGTCTTTGCTGCATATGTCCTCTACCCTCTTTGTCCGTCAAAACCGTCTGTTCTGCTTAGCCTACCTGACGATGTCAGGGTGTCTATTCTACAACAGTGGTATTTATTATTAAAATAATGCCCATGTGAAAATGGTGAGATCGACATCTCACGTACGTTTGACCCGTTAAGTGTGTAAATTTCTCTTGTTACTAGTGAGGCGTCGCAACGCACGAGAGCAGTAGAAGGCTGGGGGGATGCGAGAGGCCCCACCACCTGTTTTTATATTTTTCGGCAGTTTTTTCTTGAATGTACGTTATACAGAAGACTACAGACACACACACACACACACACACACACACGCACACACATTTTATATTGGGTGCAAGTGTCTGGAAGTCTGATGCAATCAGATAAATCCTGAAAGGAAAGTGAAAGTTGCAGCAAAGTAATCTAGTTAATCCCCAAAACCGAATGCTGGTGTTTTAAAGCGTACTCGTACATTCTGGTAATGCCTATTTAAACAGTTTCTCTAAAGTTCCATTTTCACCAGAGCAACTGCCTTTCTCCTTTAGCTTTTTGCATCTTAACTGTATTGTCATGACATAAGATGTTGTATTTCGGTATTCTTGCTCCCAGTGATAAATATTATATAGCAGGCCATAGTGTGAATGGAGTTTAAATCAACTGTGTTTTTTTCCATGCATAGGCCTACTTTATTCACTACTTTTTATTTATACAGTGGGATTTTCCGCTGTCAAGTTAGGCGTGGAAATCAAAACTCATCTAATTGTAACTGGTCATGCACCCAGCTGCAGGAACTACACAGTGTGTTTTGTGTATTTAAAGACGAACAGTGAGCCAATGAATTTCATTCATACTAGTGAAGCCCCACTTAAACTTCACCCCTTTTATCTGTCTCTCTCATAAATATTTTTTAACAGTAGCCTCCCACATGGGGAACAGCACTTAAAATACTTTAGAATTAATTACAAAGTTTAGCTGCAACCAGAGAGCTGCAACACTTTCTAATCTCTGAAATTGTCTTTAATTATGGGGAAGAGGATCCAGAAGTCCTAACTGGTCTTATCAAGGCCTGCCGTGCTTACTCTTCCTCGCCTCTCTGTCTCAGCACTATGGCTACACTCACCTGTCTGCCGGAGACCTACTGAGATACGAGCGCAAGCGCCCAGACTCCGAGTTCGGCCAGCTCATCGACAGCTACATCAAAGAGGGCAGGATCGTTCCTGTGGAGATCACCATCAACTTACTGAGGAAGGTACTTCTGGTTCTGTGTAGCTGTGCACCGTGACAGAGCGCTGACTCTAAGACACCCCCCCCCCCCTGCGGGAGTCCTGATTGTGTGGTTCATCTGGGAGTGTTTGGGACCGAACTGAGTGCAGAGTGAGGGAGTCTGTGGAAGCTCCAATTACATCACTAACTGAGTCTGAAGTCAGAGCAAAGTAAATTTCACTTTGTTCTGCACCATGGACAATTTCCAAGAGTCCTAACTGTAACTCGGTGCCTTTTGTGAAAGAAAGGAGCACTGTAGAGAATGAAGGTCATATCACCAGTTGAAATGATCATCAAGGAATAAGTGCTGGTGCTTGATCTATACTGTGTGAGCACTTTACTAGGTGCACTGTGTAGTTGTGCCTAATTGGCCTCATTACATTTATGAATCAGGGTGTAACCTGTTACTGCATGTACCACTATTGGACTCAATAAGTTGACTGACTGTAGCAGACACCTGTCCTCTGTTTACACATCTCTTTTATGAAT
The DNA here is from genome assembly GCF_041902795.1 of Electrophorus electricus. Classification (NCBI taxonomy): domain Eukaryota; kingdom Metazoa; phylum Chordata; class Actinopteri; order Gymnotiformes; family Gymnotidae; genus Electrophorus; species Electrophorus electricus. The sequence continues at coordinate 13,435,307 of NC_137516.1, forward strand.
GGCGTGATTGTGATCAAAGGGCTTTTAATATGCATTGGTATTGTAAATTCCCTTATAAACAAGCAAGCTCTTGTGAATACTGCATGAACTAATATGTACACTGGCAAGCCAGATGATTGCTCAGATGTATATGCGCCACACATGGATGTTTAGCTGAGGTTTTGATGTGCTTGAAGGGATCTGTCCACTCCTGGTATTTGTTTAGTGTATGGAACTAAAAAGTAGTATGGTTGCTAGGATCTACACAAGAATTGCACAGGAACAATACTTTCTGTGCTCAGTAACTAGTTTGACTGTAATAAGCCAATTCTCAATAAGCCAGTGTGGCAGCAGCTTTTTGATCCAGCCAAGCTAGCAGGCACCTTATAGAACTCATCAGTTGTTTAAAGACTCAGGGTTGATTTAAAGAAATATAAGTAAATGTACTCCTGCTTGGCTGGAATAAAGACCTTCAGCCATGCCATTCTTTGATCGGACAGCTCTATATCAGTGATACTAGTCATGCTCATTGTGTCCAGAATGTGACAGGAACTCACAGCCAAAACTGATTCATGATTTAGTGGTATAGCAGACAATGGGAAAATGGGTTAAAATCCCAAAACAACGCTTAGATGATCAGTGTAAAAATCAGTGTGTTGGCAGAGAACAAATATATGTGTAGAGAAATTTCTGTACAGTTGGTGAGTGTACACAAAGCTTTGCAGGGTAGTCATAAAGAAAGATAAGCACCATACTGCTAACCCTCTTAGTCATCCATTGCCTGTGTTTCATTTCATTTGTAATGTGTGTCAGTGGTCAGGCCAGAAACTGACTCTGTGTGTGTGTGTGTGTGTGTGTGTGTGTGAGATACATATAAATTCACAAAATATTTGGACATATACAGACACACACAGATTGCTTTCTTTTAAAAACAAGTCATTCATGAAAGAAGCCACTGGAAAACCTGGCACAATTGGGCAGAGAACAGGTCAAGTACTATTTAACTTCTGAGTATGTAGAACTGGATAAAAAAAGAACTGCTACCTTATAGATGCAGCCATTGAACATGGAGTGTAATTAATAAAGTGTCCACTCACCAAATGCCCAGTAAATATCAGCAGAAGCAGACTTCTACTACCAAGTACTAACAACAAAGGCCGTTCTCCTGCTATTTGTACCCAGTCTGTAGTGGGAGGTATATTTCACTCAGTTCGAAGAGAATCTATTAAAATATTTAAAAGCAGAAAACCATAATTATTTATCCAGCAGTTATTCATTAAAAGGAGGGTATGGGAATTATACCAGAAATTCTCTGTAAAGTGGCTTAGAGCCAGGGTTCTAAGCCCTGCTAACAGCCAGAGTTTTAGCTGTTCTCTAGTCCCATATGCTCCATATGAAGCTCAAACATGTGGGAAGATGGGAGCTCTTCTGCGGGTCCCTTCTTGTTTCGGTTTACTGCTGCTGGAATCAAATGCACAGTTGTCTTCATGACTATGTTCAAGGTCTTGTTTATGGGCAGTCTCATAGGCCTGGTGGACATAATAAACTGCACTTTGACCCTAGCTACTTACTGGTCAGGACTTGGCTTCCTTTTCTGACTCTGAAAACTGATTCCGGTGGTTGGCAGCCATAAACCAACACTAAATATCTCAAGCTTTTTTTTTTTCTTTTTTTTTTTACGTTAGAGCAAATCAGACTTAAAATCCCTCACCTGAAGAGCTGTTGTTTTTGGGGTTTTCTTCAGTTCCAGATGTTTATTGCGGAGCTGCCGCTGAATATATGCTGTTTGGACCTGTCGGTTGTGCAGTTTTGCTACACCCCTTGAGCTATTATCTTTTGCTATCTCCCCTGCCTTGCCCCATAAAATTTATTACTTAATTGTACCTTTCGATAACTGCTAGCAAATATATAGTACTATATTTTAGCAATATACACATATAGAAACGTGTTCGTGATGCTTATCTCTGAAATAATATAATAGATCTCTGAAATTATAAGATGTTAATTGTCTTATAGGCTGCAATATACATAGAAATAAAGATATAAAAATAATATAAATAAGGAACAGTTGGCAACATTGGTGAATACAGTCAATAATCAGGGGACTGGGAGTCTGCAGTGTTTGTGCGACGTGTCCCTCAGGTTGTGTGTTGGCGCATCGTCACTCTTGTATGCATAATTAGTTCGAATACATGTGCGTTTACATTTTCAGCATTACTCTAATCCAGAGCATAGATATTTATTAGTTTGTTAGTATGTGTGCTTCTTTGGAGCTGAACCCATAACCTGGTGTTAGCACCTTTGCTCTGTCTGCTCTACCGGGTGAGCCAGAGGAGGACCATTGTTGCCAGTGACCCATTTTCTATCATGTCCAGGCAATGGAGAAGACCATGACGGAAAACGAAAACAAGTTTCGGTTCCTCATTGACGGTTTTCCCCGGAACCTGGACAACTTCGAAGGTTGGACGAGGGACATGGATGGCAAAGCTGATGTCAAATTTGTCCTGTTTTTTGACTGCAGTAACGAAGTGAGTTATTTTCCGGTCTTTTCTTTGTATTAAATCCCGAACTTAACAGTGTTTGGCACTTTTTGTTTTTGGCCTGAGCTGAAAGTGTCTCATGTTGCTTGTTGCAGGTTTGCATCGACAGGTGTCTAGAACGTGGAAAAAGCAGCGGCCGGACCGATGACAACAGAGAGAGTTTGAATAAAAGGTTGTCCCTTCATCTCTGCATTCTGCACCCGGAATAGTGCACATGTCGGGCTCTGGTTCGGCACGGCCAGAATTCAGCCCAGTTTGCCGACCTCCCTGCCTGAGCGCATCTGATTGAGCTGCGTCCGTTCGCTCCCCGGGTCCAGCCTTCGTGCCTGGTGGGAAATGGCCAAACTGGGCTGCGCTCCAGCCCCGACCGCAGCCCGGCTGACTGTGTTTGGCATGACCACTGACTTCTGCTCTGTTTCTTGCGCAGGATCGAGACATTCCTGCAGTGCACCCGGCCTATTATCGAACAGTACGAGCGGCAAGGCAAAGTGCGCACCATCGACGCCTCGCACTCCGTGGACGAGGTGAGGCTGTCACGCGGGGCAACATCTGGCTGATGGCACGGGCTCTCAGTTTGAGCCTGGAGCCGCTGGGGGCAAGGTCCTGACGCCTCTTATAGAAAACGCACCCCTTACAGTGATGGGAGAGAGCAGCTGACATGTTGAGCAATGGATATTTTAGGGCATGTTAACTCGTTGTTTATATTTTGATTCAACGCTGTTCAGCCTCTTTTTTTTTTTTTTTCTTTTTCTTTTTCTTTTTTCTCTTAATTTTGATGCTTTTGTTTAAAGTTGTTAGTTGGGTGGGGAGCATCAACAAAAGTCTGGCTTTGGCTGTTCATTTGAGAAGGGATTAAATACAGCATTGCTTAATAATAGATATGACAGAATAGTTTTTAATATTTTTTTTTCTTATTTATCTGATTTTCTCTCTTTGCACAGGTGTTTAACAACGTGAAGAAAATTCTTGACAAAGAGGGTTAGTGGTGGACCTGAACCTGTACTGCCAGCAGCTGGAATCCTCCTGTATTTTTATTGATATCAGCAACATTATTAATTTACTTCAGTGCTTCTTTTTACCTTATCTATGTGCATTTTTGTTTTGGTGTGTGTCTGCGCAGGTGCGTGTGTGTGTGTGTGTGTGTGTGTGTACGCGTGGGTGTCTTCTTGGTAGGGGTGCGCTGATTTGTGAAACGGGGACATTCTGTTGCTCCACATCCATTCTTGCTTAGTTAAAAAAAAAAGCTTGACAATAACATTTTATTTTAGTAAAATACCAGCTGAACTAGAGCATTAGGTTCCTGTTTTAAATGCAGGGTCCTTACAGGAGTGTATGGTAGTAACTGCACAGTTGCTGGCACTTGAAGCCTTAAGTGTGCTCAACCAGGCGCAAGAGCTTGACATGCGTATGGCATTTCTGCAAATTTCGGCCTGTTATCATTATCATTATAAACCATATCAAACAGACACCATATACACCAAATACACACCAAAAGAGGGAGGCCAAAATCCGATTGCAGAAAGCTGCTGTACACAGATGATGTATACACAGTACATGTATGTAAGCAGTACACCTACATGTTGGGTGGCCTGTTGTCGTTCTTAACTTAGGAGCTACTAAAACTAGGCTTTCTAGGTTTAGAATCATTATGGCTTTTGATTCATTTTGACTAAAATGTTTTTCAGCCATGTCTTTCTCCACCCAGATTGTAGTCAGTATCGGTTGTTTATACTACAACTAAGCTTTAACATGTAGCTGTGCTTGCATTGTTAGGGAAGAAATCCAGTGGTCTAATTGCATGTACAGATGTTGCAGTAAAAAGCTGTCACCTACTCTAAAAACAATAAACAATTTTTTTTTTAATCATGTTATAATTTAGTCTAAATTATGTATTATGTATTAATACATTATGTATGTGTTGCAGTTTTCTACATAGCACTTAGTATGCAATAAGAGTTTTATTGCAGGTAATTTATCGTAAGTATTATATGTCCGATTTATTTTCTGAAAAGTCCACATACACAACCTGAGTTCTCTTTTCTCCCTCATTAACAGTCACTGTTGTTGCTGTCTGACTAAATTTGGAATCAAACAAGCAGTGTAACTTGCTGCAACGGGAATTAACCATAAGAAAAACCTAAATTAACCATAAGAAAAACCTCAAAAATGTCAAAGGGTGTTACTGGATTAGCAGTGAGATCTGTTAATAACATTTTAAACGTTTTAATGGCAGTCTTATGTAGACCAAAAGAGGGCAGACTAGGATACAAATGCAAATAGTAAACTGAAATATCTCGTGAATTCTTGCATGTGGGATTCATTTTTTTTTTTTTTTTTTGTACTAGAAGTTTTGGTCCATGTCACTTGTTTGAAAATGTATTACCAAACACTATGTTCCTTTATATCATCTATTACATTGCAACATTTTTATTGTTTATGTTACCAAATTGTATATGAAAAGCTAGGGTTCACAGCCAGAATTCTGTTTGCTCCCTTGATAGTGGTGACTTCCTGTTATTTCGTGTATTCAGCAACAGTTCTGTCAAAGCCATTTCAGTCGTGATTCTAAGTGTACCACTTTCCAGCCTTCAGGGAAATTGATGTCAGTTTTATCATGGGCTATAACTGGTCTTAGCTGGCTCTTCACAGACAACACCAACACCGTCTTTATCTGATTTACCTGTGCATTTACCTGCATGTATTTGGGGAGTGGTTAGTCCAAAATTAACACTGGATTTCATCTGCGTCCATTGGTTTATCTTTCTCAGTGCAATATCGCCAGTGCGGACGACAAATATTTAACATGAAATGTTTCATTAGAGATGTACCATCACCAGCATCCCGTTATAGATAAGACCCAGGGAGCGTCACTGCAGTATTACGCTGGTATCAGTAATATTGGTTCAATTGATGTAATAGTGTTGTTTCCATCGTCCTGTGTGACCTTGTAAAATGGGACATTTAAAGGAGGCAACTAGCTAAAATGACACAATAGGCTGCAAGTCAGTTTACATGTACTTGTACTGTACATGTACTTTTGAGGTCAGCAACTTACCACTGCATTTGTAAATTGGCTGATTTCTTAAATATTCACAAGCAAGTAAATTTAACCCCCAGAAGTTATCATTTGCTGTTGTAATGAATATATAGTAATCTGTATGTAATAAATATATATATATATATATATATATATATATATATATATATATATATATATATATAGTACATATAGTATTGTATGTTCTATTCTTATTACAATAGTATTACAACTTGGAATACTCTGGAATTTACTCCTGCAAAGACTTTTCCTTTTTGACATTTAATTTCAGTATTGAAATCACAATTAAAAACTAAAAACGCACCTCCAGTGCTAACTCCATCACCTCCCTGCTTATTGTTTCGTTGCGTGTGCAGTGTTTTACCTGGACCGCAACCATCTTATGTATTTTTGGTCTGTCCCAAGTTACCTGTGTCTACCTGTTCCTCAGGTGTCTTGTCTTTTTTGCTCTGCCTGTTAAGATTGTTGTTAAGTGAACTTGAGTCAGAGAAAGCCTCTATTTAAATAAAACCTAGCATTATTATTCTTCTAAAATATTATGTGCTTAATCAAGAACTACATAGAGAAACCAAGATGAACTATGCTGAATAACAGAGAACATGGTAAGTGAGAACATGGTACTTACTTAAGTGACTGCATCCTTGAAGCTAGTTGTTTGAAGGTTTGTTGCAGCAGTTTCAAAACATTGTCATTGTAGGTGATAGCAACTTCCTGTTTATGGTACAGCTATGCTGTATATCCAGACAGAACACTAATAATATTCAACTTACTTATTAGCACCATTCTAAGGTACTTGCAGGGACATAAATGAAGGTGAGCAAAAATGTATATCAAACATTTTATTGCAAGACTCATTGGCCCTTAATACCAAAATACTGTACAGTGTCAAGTGCCTATAAATAGAATTTTATATATATATATATATATATATATATATATATATATATATATATATATATATAAATTTTGAGTACCCCTAATGTGTACCACATTCAACAGTTCCAAAAATAAATGTAATTTGATTTCATGTACAGAAAAATAACTATGGGACATCACCTTTATAATACATACAGCTGTGGTCTGGTTTACCCGGGGGGTGAATGTAACGTATATTTAGAGCCACTCAGTTATAAAATGTGCAGAAAACCCATCTACAATATTGAACAAAGGTTTGACTGAACCAGAGCCTGATTCCCTCTACCTTTATGTACCAGGTGAAGTGAAGGATGGATGAGCACAGGTGTGTGGAGGAGAAATACACTGAAATCCCTAACACTCCATACATCTACCGTGAACATTGCACTATGCAAAGTGTATTTTGCTTCAGTCTGTGTACACTGTGCTCTTGTTTTGGTTTTGTTTTGACTGTGGAGGCCCAGGGCAGCTTAGCGCTGGGGCCCCGAGTGCAGGGCCTTGCTGTTAGTCACAGCGCCGTGCTTCTGTCGCAGGTGCAGGCGGAGCTGGCTCTTGTGCCGGAAGTGCAGCCCGCACGTCTCACACTGAGGACAGAGAAGCCCGTTAACACTTGAAGCAAAGTGGAGATAGCCATATATGGGGCCGAACGTGGTAGAGGGAGATGGTGCTTACGCGGTATGGTTTCTCGCCTGTGTGGATGCGCAGATGACTCTTGAGTGTCTGCAGGTGCCGGAAGCGGGTGGCACAAACGTTGCAAGCATACGGTTTTTCGCCCGTGTGGATCAGCACATGAGCCCTCAGGTGAGCAACCTGCCCCAGACAAATAAACAAACACGAACGTAAACAGCCGAGTCATTGCACGGAAACCACAGCGTGACGCTCTGGCCTTTTGCCGACACAAAGCGCCTACCTGGACGAAGCACGCGCCACACGTCTCACACTTGTATGGCTTCTCCCCTGAGTGGATGCGCAGGTGCGTCTTGAGGTTCGCCGGTCTGTTGAACTGCGCGCCGCACACACCGCAGCGGTAAGGTTTCTCACCTGGGACAATCACAACATGACACCACACTGTCACTCAAACCACCCTGTCTACAGCAGGGAAATACAGGCATGTGGATGGGTGTCTGACTACCTGAGCTGGTGGACTTGGGGCTGTTGAGATTGCCTTTATAGGTGACGGCAGTCTGGCAATGGTCACACCTGTACGGTTTGCCCCGCTGGAGGCGCTGGTGGTTCTCAGAGCTCATCCCAAATCGGGAACCACACTGGCTACAGACAAGGCTGCTGCTCTCTGTGGAGAAACGGAGAGGTTTACCACTCTGCTCTGGAACCTAAATTATCCATCAGTTTGAATCTAGCATATAGTGGGAGCAGAGTTGCAGAAGAAAATTAAAACTCTTGTTGTAGGTAGGCATTAGTTAGTTGATTTCATAAATCCGCTATCTGCTTGTTTGAGGTAAAAAAAACAACACTGAGATAGGTGATACAAAATCCTGAACCACACATCTCTGAATGAGAGCATCCAGAACCTGAACTATAAACCTTTGAATGAAAGCATCCAGAGCAGACGTAAAGGGATGTGGTATAGAAAATTCATAGGAAACACCCACCGTGGTTTGCCTGAGAGATGTCAATATTGCTTTCCTCTCCCTGAATGTGCGTGGCTATGCAGAGAGAGCTATCAACCCGAGCATTTTGAACGCATTCTTCCCCAGAGCTACAGACAAAAGCAAATGACACCATAAAGCATTCACTGTCAAAATACTAAAAATGTAGAACATGCTAATTGTTAACATTCACAGCACAGATATGTACAGCACAGTGATTCGGGTACCTGCTGGTAGCATTCGAGAGGCTCATGGCTAGGTGTTCCCTACACTTGGTGGTGGGTTCTAGGACAGTGTAGGAGGGGCTGTCTGATCCATGGTGCTCCTCTCCTTCAGATGAGTTAAGTGTGATGAACTTGTACTTCTTCCAGTTGTGGACCTTGGACCCACCAACGAGTCTCTGAGGGTCCACCGTCTCCCGGCTGCAGCCACTGGACTCCGCCGGCGAGTTGGGCTGGCAGTCTGACTTCAGCGGGCTGTGCGGCCCAACTGCCTGCGAATGGCCAAAGCTCTCTGTCTCCTCCTCCTCCACCTTTGTCCCAGCGAGGCCCCTCGGGTGTCCCTGATCCGGCCGGGACATGGAGGGCGGGATCTGGAGGACCACCGAGGGACGGCTGGGCTGGTGGGCAGGGAAGACGCCGGAGCTGTTCATTCGTTTGTAGTCCTGTCTTTCTGGGGGAGAAGGCCGTCCCTGGGTTATGGCACTAGTGTCCAGGCCCTGCTGGAACAGTGGGCTGGCGTCAGAGGGTCTGCCCACAGAAAGAGGCAGGCGGCCATAGTAGCGCATGGGGCTGCTGGTGGAGGTACTGACTGCATAGTGCAAGACTGGAGGGCCGAGGCTCATGATGTCGGCCAAAGCGTTCCTTGAAACCTCTCTGAGGTTGAAGATGATATCTTGAGGTAAGGGCTCAGGGCTAGATGATGCTTCAGCTCTGTGCTGTTTTACACACAAGCCCCTGTGGGATGGAGATCAGAACGATTTGTCTGTTGTTACATGTCAGTGGAGTGAATAGCTAAAAGTCTGTACACTAAGACTAGACCCTTAGGTTACCTAGACTCCATGAACCTTTCGCAGGTCTCCACCATGTGCTCCATTTGCAAATATATGGCTGTAGTCAGAGTGGCCAGGATGAAGTGTTCGTTGAGGGTCAGGCGAGAAGTGTACATGAAGTCCAGGAGTATGGCAAAGCCATTGGGGTCTACCTTCAGATCCAGGCTAACCACAGTCTGATCGCTTTTTTGATTGTTTACAAACATAGTGTAAAAGAAGCCGCTGTGAAAAGAAAAAAAAGAGGGAATGACAATGGTAAGTTATCACACACAAACCATTATTTGGGGTTGCTAGGTGGGTTTCCTAGCAACAAACCAGGAAATCCATTTTTGTTTGCTTTCATGGTTAGGGAAGTACAATCTGAGCAGCGAGTGATGGCAGGATGTATTACACTTGCTATTACTAAGTTGAAATCACAATAAAACAACAACAACAACCAAAAATCAGTCATAGCAACAATCATAGCAGTCATCGCTGCTAACCTTTAACAACTTAATTGGAGGCTCCAGCTCCCTTGACTTAACTCACCTGCATGCCATGAGCACGGTCTTGTGCGCATGGAACTCCTGTCCCCCAACCAGGATGTTGACATCGGTGAGGATATGCCTGCTTCGTAGGCGGTTGAGGTTGAAGAGCACGTCACCCGCATGGCGGGTGAACTGGATGCAGCCATCATCTGCGCCGCTCATGGTGACGCACTCTGTATTAAAGGGAAAGGTGACAACAACATCAATCACTTCAAAACATGCACTTGTTGGTTTACTGGATATTCAAAGATAAATTTGTCTTTCAACTTTTATTTAACGTAGTCCCATGTTCTAAAATTGTAAGAGGCCTGTGGGGATTTGCTGGATCAAACCAGTTCTGAAAGGTCATACGAGTTCTGAAAGGTTATTCAGGGTCTGAAAGATCATATGAGTTCTGAAAGGAGAGTGTGGCCCAGATTTCTAAGCCCTCGGGCCATTTCCTTTGCAAACATATTTAAGGCAGGGCTGAAAGTTAATTCATACTGAAATATTGTCATTTGTTCTGACAAACCCAATATGATTAAAAATTCAGTCTTCAGTCATTGTGAGAATTAGTAGTGCTGTGTGGTGTTGCCAGCCTAAATTTCACAGGCTTTCATTTATTTTTTATTTATTCTGTCTTTCTCCCAGCTGGGAGTTGTTTTTTTTCCACCTATTTTCTATTTAGACCAATCAAATATGTGGTCTGATGAACAAAATGGGCAGGTCAGTTGAGTAACAGCAGTTGAAAGCGCAAACACACTGTGGTGAAATCAGAGAAGAAGCCATAGCAATTGCAAAGGCTCCTTAGATTTACAATATTGTCCTTAAGCACAAGTGGCGCCTTACCGGGTGGATGTGAGATTGAATTCAGAGTAAAAAGTTGTATTTGAAGGTTACACCAGGCTAAAGCCACACAAGATTCACTAGTGAAGTCTGGGACGCCTACCATGTTTACACGAAGCAGGGAAGTAACAATCATAAATACCGTTCATAAAGTGTCTAATTTTACTGAAACACAAAGCAGTCTTCTACTGTAATTCAAACAGTCCTCCTCTAAGGGGCAAACTAACCCGCTGTAGAAACCTCGAAAAGTTCCCAGAATGACCGATAGATGACAGTACAATGTTCAAAATGCAGCTTTCTTTAAAACAATTTTTAGTATATGTGTATTTATGACAGAGCAACGTCATTTAATACGTCAAACCAAAATTATGCTGTTTATTTATATGTATGGTGTAAAACGCCAGTTAAACGATGCGGTGTATTAAACATTAGCTTACTATAAAATATTATTCCAACTTTTACCATACACATTTAACGCAGAAATAAGGTAGGCAAGCTAACCTACATATCCCTCAGACTAGACTATTTGCATTTCGGCCCTGAAAGACACAATGGCTTTCATTCAAACAACACACGGCTCAATAAAAACATAATATTTTTTGATGGTAATATGTCATTTACTTAACAAAATTGCCTGGATGAATTTGCAAACTGAACAAACTGTGAAGAAAGACCAAACGTGGATGCCAGTCAGCTAGCTAAGAAGATCGGTGTAATATAGAATTAACATTTCAAGCGCACTTTCACTCACTGGTTTCGTTTTCGCCATTCTGACCTTTTAAAGCTCATTCTGACCAGGTAGTTACAGTGTAGTTACAGTGAAACCATCAGACATTGCCTACATAGCCTACAGTATAATCAGAATTCATAGATTCGTATTTTAAGCGCACATAACAATACTATAACACTGTGCATATAACAATAAGCTATGATAATGATGTGAATATAACAATGAAATAAATTTTGCGCGTCATGTGGACGTCCACAATACATCAACAACCCCTCACGACTAAACTGGGTTAAATCGACTCTAACGCAAACCAGGTATGACTAAGGCTACTTTATTTATAACATAATGACACCTCGCTGCCAACTTTATCAAAGATTCAGAATAAGCAAATACTGCATGTATTGTCTTATTGTATTAGATGCTATGTAATTAAAACACATTTGGCGAATCAAGTTAATAATACATGTCTAGCTAAGTGTTTTTAAAAAACTTAAGCATATGTCTTAGCCATCCATGTAAGAAACTTGAAGCGACGTTTGTGCCAATTAGCCGCGCATAGGTAGCCGACACAAATATGTGTAAACGCCATTTCACAAAAGTTGACAACGGCCTTCGTAAAACACGTATCGATTTATTTAGCTATGTAACCTAATTTAATGTGACTAACATGAACACCTTGAATGAATTACTACAAGAATGTTTCGTTAGGCCACTGACACCAAGTTTCACTCTAAAACAAATGTAGGTTTAAAAAAGCGTAAATATAGCCAAGTTAAATCAACCATACAAAAGCAGCTCCTACTGAATATCTAGAAAGCATCTCAATATAGTTTGGTATTATTGACGGGTAGTAGCTAGATAATCACCTGGTATATTTTCTTGGAAGTGCCGTCTGAAAGCAGTTCTTGGAACCAGACTTCTGTGAACGTTCAGCACTTAGTTCTCGGAATTCCACCATCTGGCTGCACCACTTCAACACCGTAGGGGAGGGAGTTCTTCCTATATCGGACTTTATGTTATTTAACCGTATCGGGTCGCCGGTTTTATATAAAAAACAGTCATATCAGTTAAATATATTTTAAAGGTGTCACTTCGATTCTTTCGGTTGTGATTACTGAACTGTTTTGTAGCAGTATGCCATCCTTTGTTTTCCCTCTGTAATGGTCTACTCCAGACCGTGGCTCGAGTACTACGTAAATTCACCTTTGTCAAACAACAGATTCATAAAAAGTCTCTCATCGCGCATGATGAGATTTCATTAGCTGCCGCGAAAAGGTAACTGACAGTGCGAAAGTCTAAAAACGAGCCTGTTTCACTGGTTTGACTGGTTTGTTTCACAGTTTATTATGGGAGGGTAGCACAGTAGCCTAATGCGCATAAAGTACATACTTAAATGTTTTTTTGTAATTTATACTGAACCGTGTGATATACACGCAGATACTTGATATTGCATAGCAAAGTTACATATTCAGGCAAGTTTGTTCTTGCTCTGTCATGTCACATCATAACACACACAGAGAGAGAGAGAGAGAGAGAGAGAGAGAGAGAGAGAGAGAGAGAGAGAGAGAGAGAGAGAGAGAGAGGAAGCACTTTGCTTACACAGTTGATAGATTTCTTTCTGAAACGTCCTGTTTCTTTGGAAACCTTGTGTACTTCACTGCTATTTTGATTTTTGATTCCCCAACTGTATATATGATACAGTTCAAACAATGACAGTTGCTGATGTAAGGCTAGTTTTGGTCTCAGGCTTAGCCTCATTTATGTTCTTGTGGGTGCTACTTATTTGGAACAGATTCTTTGACACAGAAGAGTCTTCAGAACAAGTTTAGCATAACCTCCCCCGACATCGCTCCCTCTGATACATGACTGTTGAAGAGCCTAACTTAGTCAACAAAGCAATCATTCAGGACAATAATGTCCTGTCCTTCTGTGCAATAGCACCTTTTTATATTGTGAATTATTTACATATATTTTGATCTTCTATTTTAATATTTGATATTTCTGAGATACTCTGGGTGCTTAGCATCTCAAAGTAAGCTAGAAATACCCAACTTTAATAAGTTGAAGCAATTAATAGCAGTGTTGCCTGCACATGTTGCTATTCTAATGCAAGTCGGTCCTTGTCTTGTAGGAAATCAAAAAAGATGAGGTGGGATTTCCTATTGTCAGTCATTTTTTTCCCCTGTTCCTATGTGTGAACCTCTGCCCATCACCAGCAAGGTCCATGCACATTAAAGCTTCCTCATGACCTTGAAACACAGACACCTTCAGCATCTGGGGACCATTCCGAAGCAATTTCTTTCTAAGTTAGAATGTCAATTTCTCTTTTGTTTCATTGTGCAACTGTCCCCTCCCACATGTTCTGACACACACTTCCTCATTCCTTGTAAATGGAGAGAAGCACTTTCTCAAGTAAAGTTTGCTATTTCGCTCTTATGCTCTTGGATGGCAGACTGTAGGGCCTGTTGTCTCCATTTGTTATTTTGCCTTTTTATGTTGTTGTGCTCATTCAGTACATGTGTACATATGTGTATATAGGTGGCATGTACCTATAACACTCCACACATGAGCTCTCATCAATGGTAAACTCTTTCTAAATATTTTTGTAGCTATGCTTGGTTTTGTATATTTGTTGGTAATGCTTTTGTTCATAATTCAATATTTTTGTTCATAATAAATATGGGGACTTCAATTCAATAAAACTTTAATCCCCAACAGGCAATTCCCAAAGGGCAATTAGTGACAACAAGCAGTCATAGTACACAACATACATAAATGTTAAAAATGCACAAGATACCTCACCCAAGCAGCATGAGTCCGTAGACTGTATAGTCCGCTGCAGCTAGTTTCCTGAGATGGATGGCGATATACCAGCACCAGTCTTATTTAAAACAGCAATGGTAACTGGGATATAAGTAGACTTCCTGTGGACTGTTCTACAGTGACAGCTGCAAAGATGTAATTCAGAAGGAAACCAGTCAAAGGTACTGTGCAAAATATATATGGGATCTTTCTAAAAATAATGAATACATGGAAGCGTCCTTATACGCTGAAAATCAGAGAATGTCACAACTGATAAATTCTTTTTTGATTAGTATTTCTTCTGTCTCTCTCTGTGTGTGGATTGATTTGGTATAGCTGGTTTAATTAATTAATTGCAAATTAACCCTGCTTCTCATTAATTCACCTGGTTGCACTTTCTCATTAGGTATCCGTTTACATGGCTAATTTAATTTTGCTGAATACCGGACCTTTGCTCCCTTGTACCAAACACTGTAATTTGCATGTTGTACCAACAATAGTGTGCATTACACATTTGAAGGAAGAATGAAGGAAACGACAGAATTTATTTTTCCATGAAAATGTGTGCTGAACCTGTTTCTTCTCGCAACCGTATACAGACAGTGCTGAAATCTGAGGCTTTTGGTGAAAAAAGGACTTAACTTGAACCGTTTTTCCCTATGCTTGATAAAAGCAGCACTGATTAGCCTGCAACCGTCTATCTGATCATTTCTTTCAGCATCTGTCTTAGCTTATGTGTGGCCTCTGACTATATCATCATCATGGTCTGTGTTCAAAAAACATACCTTGAGGCTAATGGAGTGTATATATGTTAATCTGCAAACACACTTGTCACGATACGGCCCCTCCTCCCAAACTTCTCCGTTTGTGTGTGTGTGTGTGTGCGTGTGTGTGTGTTTGTGTGTGTTCGTCCGTGTGGCCACGCCCTCCCTGTATTTCACACTAGCTCCTCGTTGTGTGTCGTTAGTATGCGTGTATAAAAGTGTATTGTTTATGTGTGATTGTTGTCGGTGTTTAACCCTGATAGCCTGCGTGCTACGTCTTCGTTGTGTGTGTTAATAAACGTATGCCTATCTTTTACGAAACTCGTCCCCGCATCCCGCTCTAACTCCACATCGTGACAATACTTTATGATGAGGCGGATAGAGATCAGAACAAATTCACAATCCTTGCAAATCTGCTTAGATGTTTATTTATATACTTTCTGTTCAAGCGCAAATAAGCTAATGAAGACTGCCCATTCACAGTATAAGGGGAGATCAGAGCTCTAAGATTCCTCACAACTGTCTGATTTACAGACTGATCCTTTCACCAAGGTGGTTAGATGCACATATGATCTGTGAATCAGTTCTTCCTTATAATTTATTGCAAACCAGTGACTTTTTTTCAAATTACATGGTCAGTAAATTTACAATATTTTGCAATCCTTGGTGTTATGATTAATTGTCATAACTAGGCTTAAGGTGGACAAGGGTTTTAACCCTTAAATGCATGGCTGTACATTTAGACATTAGAACTTGGGACTTATGTCTAACAAGGAAAAGTGACCTACAAAGAGCTATGGTAGTGTGAAACTGTCAAAGCATGTTATTGACAATAACAAAATATTAAATTAAATATTGTTATATTTTGATATTTTACTTGTCACTAAAAATGAGGTATGATGAGTTAAGCAAGGCCCTGCACAACAGAAATGAGCAACTGAGATTACCCAAACAATTGTGGTCCAAAGTAAGCGTTTAAGGGACAAAGCAAAACTTGCATGTGCAGTTTACATCTTTGTCCTGCATAGACCCAACTCATATCTTGTTGAATACACTATGTAACTTCATGAAATGCAAAATTCAGCATTAAGGCACATATGCAAGACCATCAATTCTATTAACCACTAATGGATAATTACTACCAGCAGATGCTCAAGAACTCACCAAATACAAGGATGTTGGGGTATTCTCTCATCCGTCACTGAATCGCTGATATTCTTATTCGCTGATATGGCAGCTGAAGTTGTGTGTCAATGCCTTTGGTCCAAGATGATACGTTTGTTCTCTTTTTGCTTGATTCATGCAAGTCAAAGTGTGTGTCCCATGTGATCTGACCTCTATCATATAGAGTGTCCCTAAGTTATTGTGTGAGGGTTTAGTTGCTTACCCCTACAAATTTACTGTTTACTGTTGAGTTTGCTCTTCCTACTGCCTCTGCATTCAAGGTTTTTACCCAGGATTTCGTTCTAAGAAGTGGAACTGCTTTCTAGTGTGCTATTCACCTCAGTCAAAATATAAATTAAAAAAAAGGTTTGACTAGTTAAATCGAAATATATTTGAAATGTGGCAGATTTTCCCCAAAGTCTGACAGTTGCTTCTGGAAGTGGGAGTAGTGTTTAGGTTCAAGGACAGTGGACAGTGGCTCTCTCCTTGGGAAGGACTGGTTATTCCAGTCAGTCAGGACATGTGGGCAGACTGCCCAAATGGTCAAAAAACAACGGACTAGACTGACTCATGTATGATGGAGAAATTACATGAAGCCCAGAGACAATGGAAGAAATGGGTAATAGGAAAGGTGCCCACAAGTGCTTCAGAATTTTCAACTGTAAATTTGTACATTTGGCCCTGGCTGTATACCTAAGGATCTTAAGTTTTAACATGTCCAAAACCCATGAACTGGTTTCCTATTGACTAAACCAATAGGCACTGGGGCTCCTATATACTCTGTGGTTTGTCAGAATAAACAGGGCCAACTAACTGTAACCTGGCCTTGGCAGAACTTGCCAGTGTGTTGACTTTTCTTGATCCATGTGTCTGACCACTTAGGACAGGATCTGTTAGGCACATCTCTAACAGACATAAATTGGAGTTCTTCCTCTTAAGTGTGTGTGCATACATACACACACACACATACACACACACACGCACACACACGCACACACACACACACACACACACACACACACACACACACACACACACACACACACAAGGGCTGACTCATTTTGGACCTGTGTTTCCATGCTTTGAGAACCACATGCCCTGGTGATCTCAGGTTAGGATCAATACAGAGACCAAACCTTGTATGGGAAAAACTCATAAATATTGCACATTTGGTCTTTGAAGTTTGATCTTATATTCATACCCTTATGTGAACTTGAGCATGAAATTTGTCACAGTCACCTTTATAAGGTGGGCACATGTCTTGTTTACTGCTTTATTCCAGGTATCAGAGATAGATCCAATAAATGGGATCAATTACCTAATGAACACTCAAATATGCAATCAGATATCAATCAAAACTATTTTAGAACAACAAAGGGAAACCTTTGAAATATGAATAATTTCAAAGTGCCTGAACCGACTGAATTTGCCTTGTTCTTTTTGTTCTGGAGCAGTCATATCAACTGATACAGCAGCTAGAGCGTAAAAAAAATCTGCAGGCCTAATAAAAATGTTCATTCCTACTTTGAACTTTTGATACCTACCTGTTGTTCCCATGCTTCTGGGGAAACACAGAAGCCCTGTCTTGTCTGCACTCTGTGAACGCGAGTTTTGGCAAGCAGGAAGGCGGCCTTATCGGTTCAGACTCGGGAAACATAGGACATACTGTGCTTGGGACATCACGAGGATGGAGGACAGTGTTCTCACATGCAGCTGTTTGGTAATGAAGCCTTCCACATTGCGAAATAGAGGTAAGGACAGGCTGTTCAAATACACACACACACACACACACACACACACACACACACACACACACACACACACACACACACACACACACACACACACACAGTCACACAGAAACGTGCATACACACAAATTGAAAAAAACGAAAAGTTGGTTCCTAAAATATGATCTGATATTCTTCTGATATTCTTCTAGTTCATAATTATAGTAATAAACATACACAGTATGTTATTTACATTTTATGTGAGATATAAGCTTAGTTTAAACAACCTCTTGTGACCTCTGGGAAGGGTACCTGTGTATGAGTGAATAAGTGGAGTCTAGTGTTCCATTCACTTCAGGTGTGGGCTTGAACTGACCTGCCATATTATAACAACACCATTCTACTTACCTGCACTCTGCATCATGTTGCAATATGGCCTTATCAAAACACATCTGAGAGAGCTTTCTAAAAAACCTTTTACAATTGTAAAATGTAATAAAAAGATTTATAAAGACTTGGGCCTCATGTGTTCAGAGTCATACAGATAAATGGAAGAAATTTGGGACTGTCTACACACTTCCTTGAAGTGGGTGATCTACTCAGTGCCACCAGAGCACTCGAACAAGCAGTAAAGGTCCTTAGAGTGATAGATAATGAACTTCAGGCATCCCTTGTACTTTATATCATCTGCGTTCATGAGCCTGCCTTATTAAAAGCACTGAAGAAGAATGCTGTTCTATGGCGTTCAGTGGAAGGTTACCATTGAGGAAAACTTTGCTCTCCTAAAGAAATCTTGCTACATCTTAAGTATATTAAAGACTAGCCTGCCTCTATGTCTGTATGGCTTTCCATCGCAGAATAAAACAATGAATTCCAAGCTTTATGAAGATATCTGATAGCAGCAAGTCAGGATGTGACTGTGGGCTACAACTCAAAAGAGGTTCATACAGCATGATGATAATCCAGGACAAAGGGCAATATTAACAACAGAGTGATTCAATCAAAAGAAATTATGCATTTTAGCATGGCCATGTCAGAGTCTCAGTCCCATTTAAATGCCATGGGATTTGAAGCAGGCTGTCCAAATAGGACAGCCCATAATTGTGCATAAACTAAAGCAGTTTTGTAGGAAGGAATCTGTCAGAATATCTCCTAACTTCTGTGTGGGACTGACAACTTGTTATAGAAAGTTTGTTAAAGTTATTGCCAAAAATACCACTAAATCGTAAATGTTGAAACTAATTGCTCAGTAAGGATATCACATGCTGTAAATGTTTTGTGTGTTTGCGTCTTTGTTTTTCATGACTAATATGATGATAATATCACGTTTCATGTAGCCAGGTAATTCACAAATGATTTTTATTTTTTATTCTTGTATAGATGCCTGCTCAGATCACTGACAAAAACACTTTATGGTATCACAATGTCACAAAGATGCATTCATCTGACAAACAAAGTTAAATCAAAGCATTATATTGCTCTTTTTTGGTATGTGTTCTTCAGAATGGGTGGTGCATCCTTCTTTTATCTTGGTATAGGTCTAAACTCTGTATGTTGAGTGACAGCCTTTGTTCTCAGTCTTTGAGGAAGCATAACACATCTGTCTGAAAAATGTTTACTATGGAGCACACAGTTGGTAATTCATTTTCAGACTTGTTCAATGGTTTAAGAGGTGTCAGCAACTGGATGACAGTGCTCTGAGGGAATGTGAAAGAATCTTATTGACATAAAATAGCTACTCCCTTAATGAGATCTTTTTTATTTCCTGAGGTCTCCTCTTGTCTATTTAAAGCTCACATGACTGGATTATCTAGTTATCAGATTTAGTCCAGCTATCAGGTCTATGTCCTAGTCTTGACTGACTCTTAGAGCTCTGTTGGTTAACCACCACATAAGGGCAGTTTTACCCTCTCACTGCAGCCTGAGTGGTCTTCTCACAGCCAGTATTTAGTTGCCCACCAATGGTCATAAATTAAGCAATTTAATTAATTAAAATCACTAAATAAAAACATAAGTAAATGATACTCATTTACCTGATGAGATTAATACTGAGATGAGCCTCATAAACATTAGTAAACGTGGTGTTTTTTAGTAAACGGCCACATAATAATATAACTTTAATTATAATGGTCTTACTCAGATGTGATATTTATTGGTCATTCTGAAGTTTGACTTCATCTAAAAAAAATATAAGAGGTTTGGATCCTAACATTAATCAGACCATACTCACTACTTTTGGAGATGCCTTCCTGCTGTTTTGGAGCACTGTCCCAAGCTATGATGTTTTTGTTATTGTTTCATTATGGTTTTCCACATGAGGGCGAGTTTCTACAGGACCAGCCAAATAACATTGCACAATGTTACAGATTCAAACCTTTTTACATTTGTATTTACATTTTTGGCATTTAGCAGAAATGCTCATAACCAGAGTGACTTCCAAAAACACCAGAAACACACGAGTGAAGATTTCCATGCACAAGTTCAACATTATGCTCAACTGAGAATGTGGAGGAAAGGTGAACCGCCCTTAGGCAACTTTCTTCAAGACATGAGACTAAAATGATCACCTTATACTGCAGTCAAAGCCAAATATGCACACACACACACACACACACACACACACACACAGACACACACACACAAACACACACACACATGCACTGTTCATTTTTTTTTCAGTTCCTTGAATGCATTTCCTTGAACTGCAAACCTTTTTAGAATTCTAAACATAAAGCTCCAAAATGTTGATCCCATCAAAGCTCCAAACCTCCCCCCCCACCACCACCATCCTTCACTCTGCCCTTTAGAGTACACCAAGGCTGTTCTTTAAGGAAACAACAACTTTGGAATTCTGGCTGTTGTGTTAGTTTTTAGAAACAGATATTTGAAAGATATGTCACAGAGATCAGGAACAACAGGTTTGGTTACTTTGGTAACAAAATATCATTTACTATAAAATCCACATATTTGTTTACTTTGACAAACAAATATCATTTACTGTAAAAGCCAATTTTTCATTCTGAAAAAATTAAAGTCAAGGGATAAAATGCAGTGCTATAGTGATCATATTCACATCATATCATTCTAAAGATACTCTGTACCTGGTAGTCTGTAAGCATTGATGGGGCTGAGAGCAGTGCTTGGTGCATTAGGACATTTAAACCTCAGTTATCTTTAGCCCAGAGATATCCTATCTTAGCATGAAGAGCTTATTCTTAAGCGCCTTTCAGTAGGTAGCAGTTTTGTCATGTTTTGCGCCCCTCTGCTCCCACCTGCAGGCAACAAAGAAGCTAACGTACCCCCATCTGAACACTAGGAATCATTTCAGGTAGGAAATAGTGATGCAAACTAAAGCCAACTACAGTTTGAAGCTAAAAATATCCAAGAAGTATCAGTAAAAAAGTTTCAGCATATCACATACTAAACTTTTAACCAAGGCCGCTGAAAATAGTCGATTAACTTTATTGAACTAACATTGTTGTTTAAGACGTGATAAGCTAACCATTTATACTCATTTTTAAAAGAGTAGTGACTCTTTTTTACCACTTTGACATAGTCCCTGCTTCATTGTATTTCACTTTTTGTTTAGTTAACTATTGTTGACTGATGTGTTATGTTTTTGATGTCAAGCTGATTTGTCCTTATTTTGTCTTGTTTTGGCCAGAGTCAGATCTGATATGCCTGTTTATGTTGAGCCATGTCTGATATGTTTTTGTTATACACATATTCCGCAACCCAAATTCCTCATCTGGATAATTAATATTTGATGACTGAAAACTAAACTGACAGACATCTGTGTCTCTAAGCAGAATGAAACCTGTTTCAACCTGTTTCAGCAAATTAAAATGTTTTTTTCTCTGCAGTTTGCTTGAAACTACACTTTTTCTTGTAACTCCTTTTTATTTCTTGCCACTCTTTAAATGTTTTCCATTTATTTACATATTATTGAAAATGTGGGTTACTCCATTTAAGCTGAAGGGAGAGTGACACAGATTTTCCACTCCAACCTGCCACCAAACTCCAGATCTTCCCACAATAAACAGATCAGTTGCTTTAGCGAATCAGGACATGAGCTGCTTGCATGTGAGCTGAGACTAATATCCAAGGGGGGTTGTGCCCTTTCAAAACAATTGCTTCTGATTATTATTGCCTTAAATGTAATGGGCCCGAGTGCAGTTGTGAGATTGTTGAACTTCTCTTTTCCAGATTCCCAGTAAAAACATGGCAGCTCTATGTGGGCCACAAAATTGCCTCACTAGAACAGGCGCCACCACATGCCTCTCCATGCTGCGACGTGGATGAGTACCAGTCACTATCGGAATCTGGAGCTGAAGATAACCTCTCATTAGAAATCCTTTAGAAATCATTTAGAAAACCTCCAGAAAAACACCCGTTCCTGATTTGCAGGTTAATAGTCCTAACCAAATCCTCCACCCTTCATTTTACATTCAGGAATTTCTGAGCTATAAGGGTGGATCTGAGTTCTCTAGAATTCTGAAGGTGTGGTTGCATGCTGCACAAAACAAAATCACTGACAACAACAAACACATTTAACAGCTCTGTGCGGTTCATGTACATTTGATTGTATGGCAGCAGCACATCTCAGATATCAAGCCTTTTACATCACAAAGACACACAACTGGAAAAAGGTTTAAAGTTTGAGTATTTCATAAAGCTGATGTAAAAGAAAAATGTCCTTAGTAATAACTGCATATTGCATTGACATTTAATTCTTGA
Organism: Electrophorus electricus; assembly: GCF_041902795.1. Lineage (NCBI taxonomy): Eukaryota > Metazoa > Chordata > Actinopteri > Gymnotiformes > Gymnotidae > Electrophorus > Electrophorus electricus. Next base: position 13,457,735 of record NC_137516.1, read on the forward strand.
GGAATTTGTTGTAGAATGAACTTTATTGAACCTGTGTAAGGAGTGTAAGGAGTGTAAGACTGAAGAGACATGTGCAGTAGGCCTACAGTGTGATACTGCGGTGACGTATCTCAAGACATATCTCAGCATGGAAATCTGCCTCTAAAAAGCCCCCTTCTGGGCAGTAAAGGAACTGCAGAAGACTTACAGGCAGACACCAAATATTCTAGAAATTGTTTTTGCCAGTGTTTCTCAACCCAGTTCTTTCAGCAAACCAGCTGGTCCACATTTTGCTCTCTCCCAGTTTCCATTACACCTGATCCAAGTTATTAGGAATGCTGAAAACCTAGGTGGATGGATAAGAGGTGTCTGAGAGTTGGGTTGAGAACTAATGGTTTAACAACTGATTTATAACAAAAATCAAAACCTGATCGAAGACCACAGCACAGGTGTCATTTCTGAGTGAGTCTATTTGGAAGTAGGAAAATGTGTTTTCCATACTTTTCTGAAATGCATAGGCTGTGCCCCCTTTGTCTGTCTGGCATAAGAGACTGCCAGCCATAGCAGGATAATGGAGATGGTGACATGGGAGGAGTTGTCACTTCTGGGCAGCATCATCAAAACAAGTCGCTTGGTGAAAAATACAGTCAGACAGGGTGATTGTTGGCATTTCGTATATGTTAAATCAAAACACATGGAACAGCTCCAAAGTCAGCGAGATAGGAACTGATAACTCAAGCACAGGGAACTGCCCAGAAATGCCAAAATTCTGCAAGACATTGTCATGGCTAATTCAGTCCCCGTCTTGCTGCAAATACCTCATTCCCCCTCGTCTACTCAGAAGAGATACTGGGTCTGCATAAGCCGTAAACTCACTGAAAAATCCTTAATGCCATAATCATCGTTGCTTTATATTACTGAATGGTATACTGCCTGCCAGTTCACACACAAGCGATCTATTGCAGTGCTGCCAACATGCGTAAATTACAGTTGCTGTCAGTGAAAGTGCAAATGATGTAAGGGGCTGCACTGTCACACAGCTCACAGTAAATAAGAGGTCTAAACTGAATTAAGCATGCACTCAGCTCAGAAGAGAAGCTATCAACCACTGATTTTTTAAAATCCAGTTGTATTTAGCTTCAAGGTTTATTTTTAGCTCTAAATATTACCGAGGTCAGGACCTCGTTGATGTCATAGCTGGCTATGGACATGAAAGGGATACTGGTACACCTGATTTATGGTGTTCATCACAGTCATGTGACATATGAATGTAAAATTAGTGTGATGGTGGGGGAGTACCCAAAAAAACTGGGAACTCTGTGCACACAGAGTTCTCACAGGGCTGTCATTCGGCACAGGTTAGTCTGATAAGTGTATACAGTTAGCAGGGAGGCACTAAAGTGGAGTCAGAGGAACAGTAGCAAAACCCAAGTCACATAGGAATATAATAATCAGTTTTCCATTTTTATGTAACGATTTATGCAATGCATGCTGAATCAGCAGGAGTTCCTTAAATTATGTTTTCAGAAGCCTTACTGACACGAAGAAATGTAATGTCAGTAGATCTGTCAGACAACACACAGAGATCAAATCGGTTTCATTCAGACACCTGGGATTGAAGGATGTTTGCTGTTCCCATCATTAAGCAATCACATGGGTACATGATGAAAAGGTTGGAAAACTCAATAGCAAGAACTCAAAAACATGAAAATACAACCCCTCAAACACCCACAAACTCACAAATCTCAACATTTACTCAAACAGCATGCCATTTTATGTTCCTTGCTAATGAAGGAGTGCCTTCAGATTGGCAGCAGGCTCATGTTAAAAACTGAATTGTTAAACTCTGTTTTAGAAATTGTGTTTAAGCTATCTTGCTGCAATAACTTCAGCACATCTGTAGCTGGCCACACAATAGCTTAGTTTGTGTCTTTACATTTACATTTATAATATCAAAAAAGACAAAATATGATTAAAGGGTAAAATATCTTATGCAAATGTGCTGTGCCAATTTACTTCAAATAAAACTAAAGGATTATATAAGCAAAACTGTATTCAGATAAGCAGATACATGACCAAGGTTCTAAAAGCAACAGAGATATCGCTGAAGTGAATACAGAATATGAAATAAAGCTTTTGCCACTAGATGGCAGTAGAAATGCTGTGCCCACAAATGAAATATCATCTTGAATAAACGTCACCTTGATTTCCAGGCAACTATCAAATGGCCCTGGCAATGGAATTAGCTCTAATTCTGACTTTAAGACATATAGATATTACTTATAGAAAATTATTAACCACACAGATTTGGCCCAAAATCTAGTCATGAAGTAAAATCATAATTAATGCATGAGATTAATAAATAATAGCCTATAATGTATTAAACAAAACATAGAATAAAGTCAAAGGTCAAAGTCAAATGTATTTAAATAGTGCTTTTTACAACAGCTGTTGTCACAAACCAGCTTTACACATGTCCGAGTCCAAGCCCCCAGTAAGCAAGCCAAAGGCACCAGTGGCAAGAACAAACCCCCTAGAGCATGAGGAAGAAACCTTGAGAGGAACCGAGACTCAAAGGGCGGGGGGGGGGGGGGGGGGGCATCCTTCTTTGATTGACACCAGACACCACAATAGCAATAATATAAACAAGTAATGAGAATAATAATAAATGCGTAATGAGAGAAAATAAGCAATGAATTTCTATTCCAGTTTTCTAAAAAAAATCCTAGTCTGGGTTCGATGTGTGTAGGTGTGTCCAAAACCCATCTGGCACGAGAACATCCACCAGGGCAATGGAGTAGTTTACGGAGATGGAGGAGTGGTGGGCTACAGCAGGGAGGCATCAGGGGGTGGTGGGAGGAGCCATAGCAGCTGAGATGGGTTGAGACTCACCAGCAATCTGGCATCAGGAGTAGGTGTACCTCGGCAGAAAGAGAGAATAGGTTATTAGGCATGTTCAAGTACAAAGGTATGTAAATTGTGGAACTATAAAATGCGAAGGGATGGACATCAGCAGATCTAGCTGTGGCAGCTCAACTAAAAGGATGGACTCAGAAGGAAACACAAGCATGAGGGCACCCTGGAACATCAGCACTCCGCCACTCTCAGTTAATCTTGAATGACAAAAAGAGGTGCAGGGGACAGTATCATAACATCCCAGTTTACCAAAACTCTCAATTCCCATGGACCCCCAGATCTACACCTTTGCCTTAGAAGGGAGGTATTGAATAAAATGCCTGGCTATACCAATAGGTTTTCAGCCTAGCCTTAAATATTGAGACTGTGTTATTCCATAGTGTGGGAGCTTTATAGGAAAAGGCACTGTCCCCTGTGGTAGATTTTCTTATTCTTGGTACTAGTAAAGAGCCTGCACTTTTTGATCTAAACAGACATGGAGGATGATAATGCACCGGGAGTTTGCTTAAGGTACTGTGGGGCAAGACCATTCAGTGCTTTGCAGTTCATTAAAAGTATTTTTAATCAATATAAAATTTTACTGGGAGCCACTGTAATGTAGCTATGATGGGGTAATGTGATCAAACTTCCTAAGGCAATACAGTAGACCAATTAATGATAAATGCAAGGACTAGCGTTTGTGCTTCCTGTAAAGATAATATGTTCCTAATCTTTGCAATCTTTTTGAGGTGGAAAAAGGCTGTCATAGAGGAGCTCAGAGTTGGACTGCTGCTCCTCAGCGTTAAGAGGAGCCGATTGAGGTGGTTCAGACATCTGGTAAAGATGTTCCCTGGTTGCTTCCCCTGGAGGTTTACCAGGCACGACTAAGTGGGAAGAGGATTTGGGGTAGACCTAGGACTGGCCAGAGGGATCACGTTTCCTGGTTGGCCTGTGAATGCCTGGGCTTCCCTTCGGAGGAGCCAGAGGAAGTAGCTGAGGACAGAAAGAAGGTTTTTCTAATGAATTGGCTCAAATCAGTAATTACGGCAAACAGCAACAGAGTTTATTTGAAGGTTTTAAGTCAAAGGCACCATCAGGGCAAAGAATGATGGTCCACATTGCACCAACAAATGAATCTTTTCAATTATTTGCTTATTCAATTCATCATGCAACACCACAAACAGGCCTTTCAGTATTTATGAAATGATGTTAGGTCATGAAATGACAGGCAGGTCTTCCGTGCCACCCTGTGTCATTCTGTAAGGCGATCATCATTTTAGATGATGTTGACAATGGTTAAGACAAGGTAAGTGCCACCATTATGCTCAAACAACACCATGCTTGCAAATGCGCTTTCCCCACATACGGCTTTATGGACTCAGGCCAGCGTTAATCTTTAGAGTCATTATGGCCCACTCTCCCAATGCAATGGCAATAAACCCTCATTAGAAAAATGTCACTTCAATTATCTTTCAACATGGATCGTCTGTGGACGATGTTTTTGTAAAAGCAATCATGACACTGTGGAGGAGAGGCCACTCACTAAATTTCCAATTCATTGATCTTACACGAGCAACAAATGAACAAAACATCTTTTCGGAAGTCATGGAAAACACGTCAAGAGGGGTGGTGCAAAGCATGCTGTGTCCAGTATAAAAAGAACAAATGGACACGCCAAGGACCTGAGGACTTCAGTCATCACCCACCCAGAGACACCCAGACACGTCAGACATTGCCAAAGAAACAAGGTGGCTCAAGGTCTTCTGCTGGTGCGCGTGAAGGACGTGGAGAATCCATCCAGGCATGAGGGCCCTGCTGATGGCGTCACTGTTGCTGCTGGCATGCATGTCATGGGCAAGTGCAGCTCAATCCCAGCATGCCGTTAGGCTGTGTGGGCGAGAGCTCGTACGTGCCATTGTCTACACCTGTGGAGGGTCGAGGTGGAGGAGGAACCTGTCTGAGTTAACCACGGACGGTCAGTAATTGATATACTGCCAGACATAGGCTGTTCTACACAGGCAAAATTGCTCCAATTTGCATTGTGATACAGTTTGGAGTTGATTGATAGGTCCTATTTTTTATTCATATCAATCAACTTTAAATTGTATCACAAGGCTAAATGGAACAATTTCATAGCATTTTTGCCTGTGTAGAAATAATTAGGTCTTAATTATTTTTGGCCCAAAGTTATTTGTTGTCTGCAGGAGCCCATGAAAGACATTACATTCAAAGAACACTAATCTAGAATTAGGATACTCACACCACACAATAAAGAATGTAATTTGATATGCACTTTTGCAGTCTAACAAATTATAGTCTATTCTAAACTTTTGCGATACAAGTATTGCAAAGATCAGAACTGCGACAGTAGTAATCAAATGGTATATTGCACAGCCCAAATTTCCGCTGACGCTAAAAGGTCACTAATGCATTAACGCATTAAAAAGCCACTAATATAGTTGTTGCAATATCTGATTGCCGGTTACTAAGAAATTCTACTTTCTGCATATTTCTGTCTACTCTTATGCTGTGAACAGACGCCGAGATGGATGGGGCGTGGTCCTTCGTGGTCGGCACGGAAGTGAAGAAGATAAGAAGTCTGGACACCGATGTGTCTCTCAAGTGCTGCAAAGTGGGCTGCGGCAAGCACGAGCTGACGCTTCTGTGCTGAAAGGATTCCCCGCTCCACGTAAAGCAACTCTCGTTGCCGAGCGCACTTGATGTTCAAAGTTTTAATGAGAACGCTAAACTTTGCTAGGCTAAAGAGAGCACATGCTGTCGCCATTTCATTTGAATGTAGAAACAAAACCGATTTCCAAAGGTGTGAGGTACTTTTCACTTTCACTTTCTCAGGTAGGCTACATTACTATTAACACACGTTTAAAGTAATTTTTTCCCACAATTTTCAAAGTTTACTAAAATATATTTGGCTTGAAGCATAGAATAATCACGGAAGGCATACAAAAGGCGCCCATGTAAACTTCGCGCCACTTAGTTCAAATGAAGTAGAAAAGAAAATGGATATAGTCTATGATTGTCATATAGTTCCTCTGTTAAAGAATGTCTATTTAAACAATAATGACCTAAGAACTCCCAGATGTATTGAAATTAATATATAGATAACATTTACACTATTACCCTTTACCAATTAACTTCAGTAATGTGAACAAACTGTACATAATAGCTGAACACCTACACCTGCCTCATTGTACAAGAAATGTAACTTTTAAAGTTTTACAAGCTTTTTAAGATTTGCCATGCTACTGAATTATTACAGCTGTGAAAACTGGTTTATTTCCCACTTTCTAAATCTTATTTATGCTTCAGAGTTGCTCATCTTTACCAAACCCTCTACAGCTTGTACTGCACCAATGTTCAACTTGACAATTCCACAAAAAAAGTCTCTTTTGTCTTTTTTCTTGGAATATTTACTACATGCTACATTGGTCAAATAACTACTTGGGAAAGACGGTCTGTATTTTCACACTGCCTACTGGGGCAATTCCCACTTTCCAACTGGGGCAGTCCTGGGCCCTGATGCCTTCCATCATGCAAATAAAAGCAAAAAGCAAACAAATAATACCAACAACAAAGACCCCCAAACCTCACCCATACTATTTTCTACTTTCATTCTCTATAACTTGTAGGTAGTCTATAAAGGATAATGCCACTAATGAACCCATTATAGACCAAAAATATTTTTCCCAAGTTACTAGGAAGTGTGCACTGAGAGTCCAGGAAGAAGGCTCCATCCCACCAGAACTAGATCTCCCTGTTCGCAAAGGCTCTCCATCTCTGCTGCTTATCTTTAAAAACCTCCCACTCTGTAAAGGTGGAATCCTGGTGGTGGAATGCTATATTCGCAGTGAGGACAGAATCTTCGTAAGTTCAATTCTGCTGCGAGTCAGCATTTGGTGTCATTCGAAATAGACACCGTAGACATTAGCGACAGCAAAGAGCGAGCTGTTTTTGAATGTGTGTGATGAGAAGGTGTCGCTGGCTGCATCCCACAGACATCGGCTGCCCATACGCATGTTCTGGTCCGTCAGCTGACCAATACTGATGACCACTATAACCTTGTACCGAGGGATCATCATGTCCTTCACTCGCGCCTTTACCACCTGCACACACAGAGTCAGCAGAGCCTCATCAGCTGAAAGGTCAACAGCATTTCCTACATCTCCAAAGGCCACAACCAGTATGAACAAAACGGCATTTATCTGAATCTTCCTTGGATCTTTTTTTTTTATCAGACTTGGGCCTGTGCATCACTATCATTTCCACCTTATTGCGTTTTTATGTGCCAAATTCAGAGGCTGGTTGATAGCAAGCAGGAGCCGGCTGACCTCCGATATGGTTTTGGTCATCTGTCTGCACAGCTCTGGCTCATACTTCTCCTCCTGGAGGTAGCTGGCCAGCACGTCCTTCAGGATGTCCTGCACCGTCAAAACGGGGAAACGCTTTGTGGGTCCTTCCCAAGCCACAGAGAGACAGAAGGGCATAAAAAGGTTTCTGAAACTTACTGCAGTATATTGTAGTTTTGTACAGAGGTCCTTCATCAGCTGTGCAAGTAAAGTGCTTCTGAATGAGTAACAAATAAATAATGTTCTTTCCATTGGGTTCTAAAGTTCCAAGAGTGTAGATGAGTTCTTATTCTCTGAGTTTCCTAATTTCATTACTGAAAATAAATATACATGTAGCACATTTAGAGCAGTTGCAGGCTACAGTACCACATCCATTATTTGAATGATCATTTATCTCACTCTAGATGAGCATATGTTTGATGTTTTTGCCATATATATATATATATATATAGGAGATTGGTGGAGGATCCTTAAAAAAGGATGCTGTCTCTGCTCTGTCGTGGAGGATTCAGAAGTGCTTAAGTTTACTATCAGCTACTGTTTTATTTGTAGGATAATAAGTCAGAATCTTGTAGTCTTAACAGTAGATTGTAGTCTTAACAATAGATTATGAAAATGTTTTAACACAGCCATTAAAATAACTGGCAGAAAAGGAATTGTCATCACCCATTCCTCCTCATCCATCAAAATTTACTGTATTACTTGTAAGAGATGTAATCAGCTTTTATATTGGAGAAACCAAGAGAAGGTTTGCTGATGGCCAAGGCACTTTAAAACTAATGGACACTGCCTTACTGACATATCTGTTTGCATCGCCAGTTGTTGCTATGGCAGCAATGAAATTACATCTACTTTTTCATATATAAACGGACTCCTCCTACTACTAATTCAGAGGCACTTTTTTTGCAACGCTGATGAAGGACCTCTGTCCGAAACATCCTGTTTCTCTGGAAACTCAGTGTACACTACAATTTTGAATAACTTTACATCTCTTTATCTTTACAATTTTTTAATATTTTTTGACTTACTCACCTGCCCTACCATCAGGTAGGTAGTAAAACACTTAATGAAGCCACAGCCAAGATTTTGAGATAAATAGCAAAAATAATGGGACTCACCAAGCTGGTAAGTGTTCTCCATCTGCATTGCAGGTCGTGGAATATCGTCATGGTGACCGGGTTCATCAATGTAGGACACAGTACTGATAGAGCTAAAAGACAGTGGGTTCGCAGCAGTAAGAAATAGCGCTAGTTTACATTCGCGCTGACACTGGCCACTTGACCTGTCTGACAAATTGGTTGCAGACTTTTAGATTTACATTTACAGCATTTGGCAGACGCTCTTATCCAGACACGCTTGAACCAGGAAACGCTTGACAAACACGCTTGAATCACGAAAATGTAGCTAAGCATGCCAATGGTTACAGTTGGCTACGATGGGTAAAAGTCATCTGTTTGTTTTAGCTATAGATTAAACTAGTAGATGGATAAAACAAATAAACAGTGAGAAGTTTTAAAAGAGTATTGTCAAATAATCCATTACACAGTTTTTAAAAAAATATAATAAATAAAAAAAAAGAAGGGAAAAAAGAGAATGTGATCCTACTCTAAAATGACAGAACTATTGAATAAGTAGTTCAATCATAACATTTTAAAGCCACAGGAAGGGACTTACTCCTTGGCTTTCCAAGCGGGTTCTTTGGTTCGCACATCGTGACTGCCAAGCGAAGACAAGCTCCCTCTTTTCTTAAGCAGCCGCGCGGCTTTCTCTTTAGCCAAGTCTGACATGTTCCTAATATATTCCTTTCACACACTGCAATTCAGAAATAAACTTTAGCAGTGACTATTAAACGTTAGTATCCACATCTCATTGAACGCTCCATAATAGGCTAGTTTAGAACTCAGACTACACAGTAGCGCGAGCATCATCCACTCAGTTCGGTCCCAAAAACCTGACAGCGTTCTACTGGACAGACAATGTGGGTTTTTATCTGTCGTCAGTGATGTACAGCTCAGGTTAAAATTCTTATTTGTAATTATATATAAATCAAACAACTGATGGAAACAGTCCCGTTACCTCCTACTACAGCAACGTACAATATATCAAAAATAACCTACCGTTTTGGTTCGGGTAGCCAAACCGGAAATATTCAGTGCATTCAGTTATCCCTAATGTTGTTGCGCTGTTGTCATGACAACACCGGGATTACTTTTCATTTTGAAAGAGGGGGTGGAGTGAAGGGCTTCCCATGTGCGTCTCTGGACGGCTGTGGAGTCGACTGGACAGCGCAATATATTGAAGTTCCATCTTAGATGCAAAGTTGCAAACCCTATTATGAAGAAATGAAAAGCAAGAGTTTTATGTACGTATTGTTGTATTTTTTATTTTATTTTTTGGTGATACATTTTTCACTTTGTATATACCTATCATTTTCAATCTTTATATTCTCTTAAACATTGGAAGGCCATATCCTACACATGAAATGTTTGCATATTGCGTTTTTTCTGTGATGAACAAGATGCAAGTTAACCGACTGACAAATACAAATATTCCACTCATGAGGATAAAAATGCAACGAACACCGGACATTCTGTGAAATGGTCGCCTTACATCATGGTTTGAGCGGCACGAATCATTCACAAGGAAAACTTGTTATGTCCCCTTTTCAGGTCCCGTAAGGCCTTCAAAAACGCAAAAATAATCAAGTCCCTTTAATTCATCGAAGCCCAGCATTGGTCTACAGTTCTCAGCGAGGCAAACGCAAAACCCTGATTCATCGTTAAGTAGGAACATACTATCCATACCAACATAATTAGCATTCATTATTTCACTGATTATTGGAGGCTTCTATGTACAAGTTAGTCCCTTTGAATCTGACTCATGCCGAAAATGAAAAAAATTCAGTCCAGAGTGAACGTAATACAATGAATGAACAATATCTAGTATTCAGAAAGCAATGATCCATATATAAACAGGGTACGGGTTTGTAATGTCTACAGAACACTGCAGTCACAAAGCGCGGTAAATAGACACAACCAATTTCTTAATTTCCAAAATACTTGAGAAACAACAAGTAAAATATGCGTAAAATATAGCATATAGCCATAGTATTATACAGTACTAGCCAGTGGAGGTTGGAAAGTGCTTTGGACTTTCCATTTAAATGGCTAAAATATATAATGTGTCAAATGATAAAATACAGTTTTTGACAAGAAACAAATAAACAAAAATAAAGTGCTGTCATTAATTTGAAGACTTACAATGAAAATTTAACATTAAAAAAGTCTTATGATACATATAAGGTCTATATCCTTTCGGATATACATATAACAATTCTTATGTTACATTTATACATAATTTTTAATATTGCTACAAGAAAAAAAATCCACATTGTGGAAAACCAAATGGAAAAGGGTTTATACAGTGAGTGTAAGCTTCAGGGATGTTTCATTATTGACTCAATTTCAGTGTCTTCTTATCCAGATATGGTAATCAAATTATTAGCATTTGTTTTAAGATGCAATAAGAAATTGAACAGGCATTGTTTTTTGCATGAAAAATTAATTCTGGGGTTGTAACTATGCATATCAACATTTAGCTATGTATTGTCATATCTACCTTAGTAACCATACAGTCTAACCAAATGAACACTCTGTCCTTCGACATACAAGCTGAACTCAACAATATCTGAGAACAACCTACAACAATGTCAAAATGAATACATAACAAATCTGATACTGTTACCAAACAAAGACAATGGGTCAAAGATTCCTAGATTTTCCTTCTTCTTTTTGAGTACAAGCAGTCCTTTAAAAAGTTGTAACAATTTTATTGTTTTTGTTTTCTTATGTTTCCTGTTCATTTGTAGAAGTCGTGGCTATATTTATTCAAAAGTATAGGTTCCTTAAGTCCAGCTGGCCTATGAGATCTGAGCACTGTGTTGTCAACTGCTTGGGCACCGAGGCATTCAGGTCTTTGGCCAATGAACAATGTCCCTGCAAGGCAAATCATCACTGTTCCTTGCCTTTCCCTCACACAGGATAAATTACTTCAAACTCAGGAGCAGCTTTCCATGAGACTATGTCTTATGCAGTTTTATAGTAGGGTGGGTTGGGGGGGATGGGGAGTAGGACCCAAATATATTCCAAATGCATAAATTATATATATATATATATATATATATATATATATATATATATATATATATATATATATATATATACATATATGGCCTCACCACTGCTATTGTTAATTTGCTAAGTGAACCCTGGGATTAATAGTATAGAACATTGCTGAGTGTGTACAACCACACACGTAGAATCATGGGCAGAGAGGAGGTGCATTGAATTTAAAGAGGAAACTCTGCCTTCTTGCATAAACCCAGCAAAAATTTGCTGTATTGCATTTATCCTGAAATTTACTGTATACACATATTTTGCTACTACCCAAACACACACACAGGCGCACACACATACACTCGCACACCAGCGTGCATGCACGCACTACCCACATATACAAACACACACACTGATGATATTCTATGCCAAAGAAATTCCAGATTAAGGAATCTCGGGGGTGTTTGTTGCGGTTGTTATTCTTCAAAGATTAAAAATGTTTTTAAAAGTCACTTTTAGTGGCAAACTTGAAAGCACCCTCATTCCCCCACCTCAGTTCAGTTCAAAAGTTGTTATGGCTGTCGTTACAACAGCAACATCAGTTGTCTGCCAAATATTTACCTGTTACAATGAGGAAGGGAAGAAAAGGAGAGAAAAAAGAGAAAATCTGCATGAGAATAAGGCAGACAAAATAAAACCGGAAGCCAGAGGATATTGGACAAGACAAAGTGTATTTTTTCCCTTGATTTAAAAAATGTGATTCTTTAAACATAGACTTAAGCAAACATACCCGCAGAGAACCTTTTCTTCACAAGGGAAAGTCTGTAGCCTGCTCCCACCAGCTGGAAGTCGCAGCCAGAGAGTGTGGTGCCTTCACTGGTGAACTGCACAGTCAGCTGAGCTGGGTTGGTGGGGCCTTCTGCTAGCTGGAAGCGGCCCAGAAGTGCCCCGACTCCTGAGAACATAGGGAGGGAGAGGGAGAGAGAGAGAAAAAGAGATAGAAGGAGAGAGAGAGAGATAGAGAAAGAGAGAGAGGGACAAGGAGAGAGAGAACTCAAAAGGAGTTTATACTTGACACACCACATACACATCAATGCACCCCTTGCTGCTTTCGTCCTCTGGAGGTGACATGTCTCCATTTTGAAACCATACAGAATGAAAACTGAGAAATATTTCCTTCCTGAGAAATGTTGTATTCTTGCAATACATTGCGTGAATGCTGGCATCAGGTTAATATCAGGATTACTTCAAGTGTTCTGTAATAATCCCCAAATCCCCAAAATAGTTAATTATAAAATACTACAAATATAAAATCTGAAAGTGTTTATATTGATTGATAAACTGTTTTAAAATGACATTTGCTTGAACATTGGTAGCAACTTTAAACAGTTTTCAATCAAAAGTAGGTCTTATGTAATTCAAATAAGGACTCATTTCAGTACTCATTGTGCACAGAAAACAGAAATAAAAAATAAAACATTTATAAATAAGCAAGGAAATTATTTTTGTTACCTCCATTTTCAGATTTTTGTGAGAGCTCAGGTATCTTCCACAGTATCTTGTGTGTTTCCGGGTTCCTTAACACACAATGCAACAATAAAATGTAAAAAACTACAGTCACATTTAATTTATGACAAATTGTTTATTATTGTTCTAAGTTTTTCGCACATCAGTAGAGAAAAACCTCAAAGTTTATTTTTGTTTGCTGAGGAACAAACAACTATTATCATCCAGCTGAAACAACCAATAGGCAACAGCTAAAAGGAAGTGGGATACAGAATTTTGAAAAGTACAAAAGACACATCCATTTCTGCTGGAATTTCTGGAATTCTTTAATGAGTAGTGAGTAAAAATGAGTGAAAGGACACATTTGTTTGTGTGTGAAGGGAAAAAATCAGCACTGATTGGTCATACCAAATTCACACACAGCAGTCCAGCTGCCAATGCCACGTCATTTAAAAGTAGTCATTTAAAAGTAGTCATTTAAAAGTAGTCATTTAACTTTGAAATTCTTATAACAGTGAGCTGGTGAATTAATCTAAATGTAAATAAAGAGTTTTCCACTACAGAATTATTAATAAACAAACATATTTATTGATGATGTGCCCTCACCAGATGGCTGGAGGTAACATGGCCTGAACTTTGGTCACGCCGCCGCCCACGGGTGCCATGAAATGGATGTTGGTGAGGGGTGTGGGGGTGGTCATAGCCTCCGTGTTATACTTGTAGTCTATCCTGAGGTCGGTGCTGTTGGCATCGCCACGCCAGCTCACAGCCAGGTTCAGCGGAGTGGACTGGATGCCCTGTGTGGACACCTGGCCAGGGAAGCACGCTCAAAGTGTCAAGCACCACACGACCGCATTACACGGTTGACACAAAGACAACAGGCCAGGACTAGTGCCCACCTGGCAGCTAATACAGTGACCAATTAACTGTAAATCCTAGATCTTTGTTACACATGAATGATGTCTGAGTACAAAGTCAAAAGTTACCCAGCAGAGGCTGGGTAGAAATTTAGAAATTTCTGGCTGCACTTAAGGCTCAACTCACCTGATACTTCAGCATGTCCACATTGTAGTATGTAGCCTGAGGCCTTTGGTCTGCAACCTTCTTCAGATGTGACATCAGGTTGGGCATGTTCACCCAAAACTCCTTACAGTCAGAGATGGTTGCCAGGGTGTCACTGCACACAAGACACAAGTCTCACTGTGAACACTCCCTCTGGCCATGTGCTCTGACATCCCATGGCACTGAATTTTACTTCAGTACATTTCTACAGTAAATGAAAGCACTAAGGGCTTTTTTTTTGTTGTTTGTTAGTTTTTATTTTACCAGCAGAGAAGTTGAGGGTTGGGGAGCACCTGCTCCAGACGGCTATAGCGGCTGATGGAGAAGGTAAGGACAGGTGGGCTGGCCTGGTTGGAAAAGTGTCTGGTGATGCCTGCTGGGAAGGACAACACCATCTCGCCGGTTATCTTCACCACACACCTGTGACAGACAGGAGTGCAGGTAAAGCCTTAGAGACACAGTCACGGGAAATTGTCAAACCACTCAAGTACAAGTAATTGTCAAACCACTCAATTACATCTCATGTGTCAGTAAAGTTAGCATGCTGGTCTGGGTCTGTGCTGTGTGGTGCCTACTTGCTGGGGTCAGCTCCCTTGAAGTAGGCGCTGATGGTCTCGGTGAAGGCGGCTGCCACAGGCAGTGTGTCCTGGTGTCCCATGGTTAGTGGACTTGGTCCTCGGGAGGAGGCTGAAACACGCACAACAGCACATCCGCAGTCACGCACACAGGCCTAGATCCCATTCTCCTATGACTACAATAGTCTGGTGTTTGCCAATCCAATGCCTAGTGATTCCTGTGCACTCGACATTACCACGGCTCCCAGGAAAAATGTACCAGGTATTGAGTACCCTGGATTGCTTGTATGCAGTGTATTGGCAATGGGGTCAATTATTATTGCACATCTAAAGTCCCAGCACTTCACATAGATCAACTTTCAGTCAAAAGTGAAGGTCTTCTGTTTAGATTGGCCTTAGTGCAGGATGTCAGCCTTAAGACCAGGAGGGACATAGCCCTTCACTATTTAGCATTCTACCCATCATGGTTGCCCCTTCTCTGGCATTGTGGTTCCCATGGCGATGCTTTCCATGTACCTTGTGTTTTGAGTTTGTCTTAGTTTCATTTTTGGTTTGCTCCTGTGAAAATTAGTGTTCATAGGTGTTCACACCCATGTCTCCTTAGTGTTCATTGGTCTTTGTATTTACACCCCTTGTTCCTGTGTCTCGTTTGTCTGTATTTGAATGTATGCCATTGTGTCGTAGACTTACCTGACACTGTGCTTGTGTTTCTCACTTTGCCTGTTTATTTACCCATGGTTTGGCTTCATGCCTGTGTTCCTTGTTTCCCTTCCTGTTTTTTTTTCTACATTAGGTTTTGTTTCTTTCTTTAGTTTTTCAGTATCATGTCTGAGGATTATGTTTTTGCCTATTGCTAAAATAAAGGACTTTTGACTACGCACTTGCATCCAGCCCTACCTGCTGCTGTGTTACACTACCCCAATTTGCAACACCCATTTCATCAGGTCATATGATTGCCAAGTCCTTGGTAAGTTGATCTGAGTGTATTAGAGGATAAACCCTAAACTCTGCAATGCTGTGGCACTCCAGTCCTCTGGATGGACATCCCTGCATTATTGCCAGCTGTCCCAGGAGCAGGTGACCAGCGGCTCACCCGTGATGGACAGGTTAAGGTCCCGGCCCAGCGTCGGTGTTGAGGCAGCACTCAGTGAGGTCACCGAGGAGATGGAAGAGCTGCTCTCTGCTCGGGCCAGAGGAGCAAACGGCGGAGGACTCCATGAGTGGATGGGGGGGCTGAAGGGCCGAGCCTGCAAACGAGCGCCACACTAGAGTAACAGTTCAACCCAATGCCCTCAAACAATGCTGTCTCAGAAAACCAAAAATAATCGATCCACTCAGTGTTTCTAAGGTATGTATGAGGTATGTGTTTGTGTGTGTGTGTGTGTGTGTGTGTGTGTGTGTGTATATAGCCAGCCAAATTCATTTTTAAACATTAAACTTGCGACCTTGTTGATGCATAACAATGAAATGAATGAAATTTGGGCACGACATTATAGAATGTGGAGCTCTTTGTTCCTTTCATAATGCTTCTTTTAAAACTTTTAAGATAGTGTGAAGAACCAGGGGTGAGGTACCAGGTCACTCACGTTGGGTTTGCAGGGTGGGAGTTTAGGTCGCGAGGACGGGCGAGGTGGCAGCGGTGGTATTGGACTGCCTGCTGACAGAGGCGTGGCAGGGCGAGCAGGTGATGAAGGCCCTGAGAAGAACCCAAACCAGTTACCTTCCCCAAGATGTCAAAAATCATATCCTTATTCAGTTTCCATAAATTAATGTATTAATAGTGCTAAATGACAATCAATACATATTTGTTTAGATGTGGACTATTTATCAGTATTGGTGGTGTGTGTTACAAGTTTGAAGAAACTGCTCCACCTGCTGGTAAGTGGGCCTAAAAGAAGATTTATTGATGACTATGTTTATGACTGACTTGAATCAGGAAGCACTCTCACCACTGCCAGGACCGGGCGAGGCCATCATACTCCTGTAGGGCAGTGGGGGTGGGGTGCCCCGTAGGCCTCCTGGGCCTACCTCTTTGGGTGAAAAAGAGTATGTGAAGAGTTCTTCTCTCAGTCCAACAGAGTCTGGGGTTCTCCTGGGGTTCGCCTCATCTCGTAGGGTCAGAGGAGGTGGAATGGGGCCATGTGGAGACCGCTCAATGGGAAGTGGGGGCAGACCAGGGCTTGTGGGGGTTTGAGGGGTACTGGGGGAAAGCATGGGCTCTAGAAGCTGAAAGGTAGAAGGTGGAGGCAGGCCTTGGTCCTCAGTTGACTGTTTGCTGGGCAAGTCTGGGGGTGGGGAAGTGGAGGGAGGAGGGGGTGGAGGAGAGTCAGGTGGGGGGATGGAGTGTAGCGGGGGAGGGGATGAGTCCGGAGGTGGGAGGTTAAGGGGTGAGGGGGAGGGCGAGTCTACAGGGGACAATGAAAAAGGTGGGGAGGGGGCAGGCTCATCAGGTGGTGGTGGCCTGGAATCAGGCCCATCGTTGAAACTGACCCAGCTGGACTGTATTATCTCTGTTCCAGACTTGGGGGTATCGGCAGGGCCAAAGACATTGTCCAAGTCATGCATAGCTGACACCCCTACAGTGTCCGATAACAGAACGTCCTGACAGGCAGAGGCTGATCCCTCCCCTCTCACACTGGGAACAACACTGTAATAACCTGTCCAAAGGGGTATAAGCACAGACATGAAATAAGTGGCAGTCAGACTTGTTAACTACCAATTCCAACCCACTACTGACTACTCACTACCAACTGTGGTGTGTACAGCGAGCATACGCTTCCTCCGAGATGTGAAGCCAAGCACCACATCTCTCTTATTTGCTGCCCCCTGCTGCAACACAAGGCAGCTGAACGCATCAGAGGAAAGCGTAAGCACACAGATGTCCACGACTGGGGTCACCGTGACTGACAAGGGACTGAGGAAATCCCTCCCTACCACCCAGAGAGCAGCACCAGTTTTGCTCTCTTGGACTCTGAGCCATATATGGCAGTGGCATTACTGGAGCTCAAACCCACGATTATAGGGCAAACACTTTTTCTGCCCATTCAGAATGAACCAAGAACCTCATGACCAAGGACAGCAACACTTATTTTTAGGATCCCTCTTTTAAGGACACTATAAGAACCTTAAGAACCTCATAAAACATTCATAACACAATATGTATGTAATAATACATGCAGTATATGACAAACTCCCCAATATCCTGGATATTAAAACAATATCTTGGGGAATTAAATCAGGTTTGTCCAGAAGGCCTGACAAGGAACCACAAAAAATGCAACTTGTGAGAATCTCAAGATGGCAAAAGACTGTGGCTCCCTGCAAATTACTCATGACCAACAAAACACATCTTTTATAAATTCAGCACAACCAAGGTTGATGAAACCCAGAGCTTGGTGTATGTGGGAAGAGACCCACCATGCTCACTGAATGAGAATATGACAGCTCCTTCGGAAACAGGCTTCCAAACCAGCCAAAAAGGTGGACAAGCACTTCTGAATGTTGGGGAGGGTGAAGTTTGGAAAGGTCACTCTCTGAATCAGGAACATCTGAACATGCTTCCCACCTTAGCTATGATTGGCTGATAGTGAGGTATAAAGGGACTTGGGGATTGGTGGGAGCCAAACAGTTTCCAGAAACCCATATACTTATTCCTTATTTCTTTTTTTTCATAGTACACTGTTACTATGGAATTACAAAATCAGCAGAACTGACCAGAAGATTCCAGTGAGCTCGTACTATAGCAGGGTAGAGTGGCAGCAAAGTTCTTTGGAGGAAGAGGAGGTGGAGCTGTAGGAACAGGTTCGTTATCAGACAACATGGCCACCTTCATAACCTAGACAGGAGTGCTATGAGAATGCTCGATCAGTGGCGTGTTACCTCCCGAGGGGAACATTCTGTTCAAAGGGGAAGTGGCACGTAGAGTCGACTGACGCCATAGCTCTGGCTCCACTATGAAAACTAAATGTAGGGAGAGGACATAGTGGGTGGACTATGAGACTTTTAAATATTTACCAAGACAATTCAATATCTTAATACACTGTCAGAGGTTCTAGCAGATACATTTACTGTATAATTTACCCATTTACACTGGGTAAATTACACAGTACATTTCTTATCTATGAATAATTCTGGTTTTGTCTGCAAATTATATCTAATTGCAGAGATAGAAAATGGTCCTATATTGGGTTTGTCTTGGATATGCAGCATGCTGACTTAGTAGCGTACTTGTTAATTATTGAATATTTTATGCATGTTGTTATCATTTTGTAATCTTTGTGTAATTATCTTTATGCAGGGCTTAATCTAGGTTGTTGTATTTTACCTTCTGAATTGCGTACTTCAAACTCCGTCTCAAATGGTGAGCCAAAGAAAGCCGTGGCATTGTCTGGTAACCTTTTACTAAGGAAAAGAACATCAAGTGAGAAAGAGGAGATGATGTGAGATGAAGGGCTGAACTCTAATCCTACCAACATAACCTGTTCGTGAATAGATTTCCTTGCCGTCTCAGAAGTGCACAAATCTTATGGGTTATGCTAGCAAGATTCAGGCTAACCTGAGAGTCTATAATATGTCTACAGCTGTATTGCATGCTACCAAATGGCAGGCTAACCTGGGCGTGTCGGGACCAGGCCCTGGGGCTGCAATGGGCGTCGGAGTGGAACGTCTAGGTCTGGCGATCTCATCGCCTAGAGATCAAGAGAGACAAAGTTAAATGTAGTCTGAACATAGATAGTATGACAACGAGGAGTAACAGGTCGAGGAGTAACCTTAAAATTTTGCTGTACTTATACCAAACAGGCAGCTTACTACAACTAAATTATAGGCTCCACACATACACATCTCTGAGCAAAAAACTTACTCGACAGGTTTCGTTTCAGTGGGCACTGTGAAGAAGAATAGAGGAGTAGGTAAAAGACAAGTGTGAGATAATTAAGATAGTTATGCACCATGTAGCAGAGCTGAACAATAAACTCATTTTCAGGTAAGATAATTCTTCAAGTCAAGATTCAATTAAATTTTTGACCTTTGATAAGTAAAAAAAAATTAATGCTCCAATTATATGCTATAGACTTTCCAAATCCTTTTTTAATACAAAACATTATAAAGCAGTATGTCCTTTAAGTGATTCTTTAAAACAGTGCCATCCAGCTGCAAGCTTCTTCACATAAAACCTTATAGCATATGAGAGACGCAGATACTCTGTTTGTCCCCTCAACTCTTAACTGCAAAACACCAACTTACCGGACTGCGCCTCTGTAACCAGCAAAAGGGAAGAAAGAAGAGACCTGGTCAGAGAGCAGGTGACAAATGAGTTAAATGAACAAGTGAGATTGCTCCGTGATCATGATCAGGACTACAGTCATTTACATGTGCAACTAGTTGCTTTAAGGACCAAAGCCCCACCATAAACCCCCTTAATTTCATTCATGTATAAGCATATAGCAATGGGAAAGAATTGTGGCATATTGTCCATATCCTTAAACAGTAGTTAAAAAAGCAATATTAAGGATCTATTACTAAATCAGTATGTACTTCAGCTGGCTCTGCTCTCTCTCACCTTGTAAGCCAAGCTATTATACTGATTATACAATCTATTATACTGTTATAGTGCAAATAACAGGGAATCTTGATCTTCCTGTGAATTTCTTATGTAATGCAGAAGGACACTCATTATTTTTTTTTTAAAATTCTTATTTTATACTTCTGATTTTCCAACTAATTTAATAAACCTTACATTTAATATAATAGACAGGTTACAGGTGTTCACAGGAACAGGTGTTGCCCAACAGAGTTGCTAAAGGCAAAAGCAAACATCACCTCCAACATACACGCAGCCTGGCACAAACTCTTCCAAAATGTGTTTGTCAGTGAAAACACACACACACACACACACACACACACACACACACACACACACAAAAACACACACACAACCATGCTTCTCTGAAATCAACTGCACATATAAAAACAAACATGGCAGAAAAATGGAACTTTAAAGTCACAAACAACATGGCTCTGGTCGCAAACCAACCCACTCACCGGGCTTCTCCTCTGTCGCAAGTGAAAAAAAGGAGAAAGCAAAAAGTACTATCACATAAGAGTACCAAAACACTGGCCCATAAAACCCTCCTAATCCCCGCCCACTTTGTACAGTTCATGTACGTTACCAGCAGCATGGACTTCACTGATAGGTTCGAAAAAAATAATTGTTACAAGAATATAAAAGACAGAGAGAGACTCCTGCCAGCCTTACCAGGGGTGAGGGTGAGATGGCCAGGGTGCCCACGGAGGCTTTCAGTTCATCCATGGTGGACACAGTGCCGTTGTCAGGCGCCAGCGGCTTAATCTTAATCTTAAACTTCTTTCCTGGCTCGTCCTCGCCTTCCGACTCGCTGGACGAGAAGTAGGCCTTCGGTTTCAGGGTGGGTGGTCCGTGGTTAAGGAAGAAGGCCTCAGAGAGTGTTCCTGAAATCTGCAGGTTTCTGGATTTTTGCCTGCTGTCACATGCTTGATTCAAGCCATGGACACTGACCAGTTAGGCAAAGTATTTTAAAGCAGTAACATGG
Organism: Electrophorus electricus; assembly: GCF_041902795.1. Taxonomy (NCBI): domain Eukaryota; kingdom Metazoa; phylum Chordata; class Actinopteri; order Gymnotiformes; family Gymnotidae; genus Electrophorus; species Electrophorus electricus. The sequence goes on from NC_137516.1 coordinate 13,478,800, forward strand.
CAGAGAACTTGAATAATGGGTCATGTCAGTGCTTGCATATTTCCTTCATAGTCAAACAAGGACAGCAGGAGACTACTGTCAATGTGTGCTGTGTTCCTCCAGGCATGAAGTGAGAAACGCTCACCTTAGAGTGTAACTGGACCTTGGAGACCAATTAACACCAGGACTTGTTGACCCGAGGCATATATGTCTGAGTGCAGTGTCACATTTACATAAGTGATCTCAACTTGATCAATTCCACGCAATTCAGTTTTTGCGTATAATGCTTTTTACATCATGCCTTTCTAACAGATTGCAGACTGCTTGACAAAGAATCTGGGTCCAGGCCCCCAAAGAGCAAACCAAAGCCAACAGTGGCAAGGAAAAACTCCCAGAGAGCTTGAGGAGGTATTGTATAATTGACAAACCAATTAACACAGTACAAAAAGGGTTCATTATACAAGAATGACATCTGCACAGGCTGTTCAAATTCATACAGCATAGGAAGCCATAAAGACATGATTTCCATTGAATGACTATCTCTACCCTGACAACCTGTACAGCACCACTTCACATAACAGGTGGTTTGACAGTTCTGAGAACATGAAAATGTTCCGTGTATTCCGCTTTAATTAACTGGCTGAGTATTGAGCTTCTGCACTTAAAAAGGATATTTCCTCCTTGGTCTCCAGGCCTAATGCTGTATCCCTCATCATCCACATCCGGTGAGTTCTGGAACACAGGAGAGAAGGTCCCGGGCTAGGCAGGATAAATCTATTCCATCCCATATGGAAATTATTTATTTATTTATTTATTTACAAACATTCATTACATTTTCCCCATGGTTCTCCCATATCAGGGTACTAGCATTTGGATAAGGGGAATGATTCAAATACTTAAATATTAAATATATCTTAAAATGACAGCTTCACAGTCGACTAAGAAAAGCAGAGTGCGACTGCTTTTCCTTTTGGCTGCTGTGTGTTTGAGGATGATGTGAAACCACAGCAAGGTTATACAGTATGTGGATGTGCTCAAGGCTAAGTACATCTTCTGGGGTCATTTTGCTGATTTAGAAAGCCTTACTCAATGTGATTTCAGCAAATCCAAAATCTGTCAGATTGTCCTTCAGAAATCTAATAGAGCTAGCTGACCACATGCTTGAGAGGTTAGAATCCATAGAGCCTAACACACACACACACACACACACAAACAACTGAGTTATGTCAAACTGAAGTTCAAAGAGTTGTGCTTACATATCGATCCCAGTCTATATCACCATAGAAACCGTTGGGTGCTCCATTGGCTTTTTTCTGGTAGTTACAGAAAGCAAAACATGTTCATTAGTGTTTACACTGGATCAAAATAAATCAGGATTGTTCAGTCTCAAACAGGTCTAATGGAGAAGTTTGTTATCTTGAGAGTGCTATACTAAACTTACGGATTTGTCCTTGTCTGGTGATCCTCTACAATATAATAAAAAGCACTGTCAGTATATGGTACATTGTTTAACACATTATTATATAATATGATGTATAAATAAGTTTTACTTGATCAATTAGAGCAGTGTTTCTTTAGAGCAACCCAGATCACAGAACCCACTACATGGTTCATAGTTTTGCATTAATTGAGCTCCCAGTGCACGTGTGCAAGGTATTCAGTGGCTGGTTCAGGTGCTCAGTTGTGCTAATAGTTGGGATAGAGCAAAAAAAAAAAAAAAAAAAATCTGGTGTATCCTGAGGTCTACATTAAAAACCACACACTTTAGAGTATCCGCACATTGTTGCATTGTTGATGTGAACAGACTACCCACAACACGCAAAGTGTGGTTTGTACTATGAATTCAAGTGCCCTAAAAATGTACCGCATCCAGTAAAATCAGTCTTCTCAGTACTGATTTTCACATACTGAGTACATTCATCTGCAAAAATCAGTTGTTTCAGTATTAGTAATAGTCCTATTTATTTAGCGGTGCGACCATATCACTCACGTGGAGTCACTGTCCTTTTCTTTCTTGCGTAACCCGAAGGCCTTTCGGGTACGCTTTTTCAGTCCTGAGAAAGAAATGGAGTTAGAGTTGTGAATTGTGGCCGTCAAAGTTTTTTTCCCTTCTTCATTAACAAATGTGTGTTAATTTTCACTCTAAATACTGTAAAGTAGTTTATAATGAGTACAAGTCTGAAACTGACACCAACAACAGGTAAACTGCCAACTAATTTGCTCTGTTCCTCTATTGTGATAAAACTATCAGAACCTTAAGATATCTTGTATACTCACTACGAGCACCAGTTTGGTATAAGGTTTCAGACAGGAGGAATTGTGCGCCAGCCCAAAAAGAGCAGTTGAAGTGCGAGGATTTGAAAATTCCTACTGTTTTACTGAAATCTAGTAAATAAGGATAATATTCAAAAAAAGTGAAAACAATTGTTGTGAAGACAACAGTCCTTGAAGGAATGACTGGGCCAAAAACCTACAGGGTAGATAAGTCGCGCTTTCTATTCTGGGCGCTTGAAGAGAAAAATGAACGTATAAGGGATGTCTTCAGCACAAACATTAGAATACATTGCAAACAAACTAGTCATCTGCCACACAACGTGTGAGACCAATAATCTCCGCCAAGGATAGGTGCACATCAAGCGTGCACCGCAAAGTATGCTAGCTAACGCTCTCCAGCTGCATACCGGTACCAGTGCCTTATACAAGGGAATAAAGGTTATTTCTATACGAGTGAATAGGTGGTTACTTAAAAACCTCCTCCCAAAACAAAGGTTTTCAGGGTTAGGAAAGAAGAATGGGGATGGTGAAGTCAAGTCTTTTTACCTTCCATCATGGTTGCAGTTTCTCATTCCACTGTATCAAGGGAGAAGGAAGACCGACGAGGGATATAGTAAAACCCGGCCGATAAAGGAACAGTTCATAATCCAAAATCATGTGGTTTTCTTCTTTCGTTTTGCCTTCAGCGGACTTCCAACATGTTGTTTGGCTGGCTAACTGTGCGAGAAGGATAGGCCGCGGTCACTAACGAAGCAGCGTCCGCGCACGCCATCACAGAGGGGATGCTGGCGACAGATGCGGTGATGGGAGGAGTGGGGGTAGGGGGGGGGGGGGGGGGTGTAGGAGAGGCAGGGCGAAGAGAGGACAGGACGTGTTTACTCATTGCCGAATAACACAGCCGGGCTAAAAGTGAGACATATTAACGCAGCCTAGTTACTAGCTATAAAAGAATACTTACTTATAGTCTACAAATAAAGCATATCTTTATCCGTTTAACGACAAAAACCAAACTGTCTAAGGTAATAAACTGAACCTTTATATTGCAACTTTGATGGCATATAATTTACTATATTTTTCTGGTAATTATTATCAGATATAATAAACAAATAATACCACTGTCCATTTACCTAAACGAGGTTGTTGTAAGGTATGGGATGCGTTTCAGACATGGCTTTCTGCGCGTGCGTGCGCAAACTCAGTGCACCGAAAAAAAACGGTCCCTGGGTGAAAGAGTCCGTCTAGTCTCCAGATTTTTCAATCTAGTAATCCCAGTTGGTGTGATGATGTCATACCGTGGATAAACCAATAGGAGAAATAGTGCTCCGCGTCACGTGGTCTTAGTCCTTTGACACCTTTGCCCAATTCGCCCCGGGTAAGTGCATAAACAATTGGGAGTAATGTGGCTATTTAACGTTGCTCAGATTTGGTAAATACTAAAAACGCACTGCCTGATATACCGTCGCTAAAAAAGCGGAGCACATATTTGTGTAGACATTCAGAGTCGCACTCAGTCAAATACACTTAACAAGATATATCTTGTCTCCGTTTCTAGGAGGAGGTCTCGATAACTCGATTCAGACTCAAGTAATCCGGATGGTTGATTTCTGCTTCCAAAGTCAAAAGGAGGTGAAATTCAGCGATGATCATCTCCAGCGATGGCCAGAGAAAGGGCAGCTTTCTTTAGCCAGTTTGAACAAGAGGTTATTTTGAAGACTTTTGAGGAATACAAGGCTATCATAACGGCTAAATGCAACACGGCAGCAGCCGCCAAATCGAGAGTGGAGGCGTGGCAAAAAATAGCAGAGAGATTAAATGCGTAAGTTCATTTGGGATTTTAATATATTTTAAGTATCTGTTTAACTAAATTAGTCAATGCTTAATTAGTCAATGTTTTGTCTAGCAGCAATTGGTTAAAACGTTTCGTGACCCATGTCAAGAAACGGAATTTATTTGTTAGCTGGATAAATTAAACCACAAAGACCTGGATATCGGAGAAACTTGTTCCATGAAATATCCCCAGCCTTCTGACCTTGAATATTGAAAAGTTAAAATGGATGCATTTAATTATTTATGTATTCTTCTTGTTGCAGTCATTAAAAAGGCAGACGTGAATTGGTTGTTATAGCAGATAAGAGAATGTACATTTCACACTTGTCACGTTTACATTAATATTTATTTACCTTTTACTTTCAGCTCCAATCCCAGTAACGTCAAAAGAACATGGCAACAGGTCAAAGTCAAATACAAAAACATTGTTCAATGTGGTAGGTGTTTCCATTACTTTTTTGTGGTGTACTATGTACAGCAGTGTATGTGAAACGTGTGCTCTGATTATTAGCAAACAGGAAGAGGGCACAAAAGCAGAGACTTGGAGGGGGATTAGCCATGATCGGTTTCACCCGTGCTGAAGAACAGGGCCTGTGGCAGATCAGAGGGCATCCCAGCAAAGATGGCATTACTTACGGTAGTTCTTCTGAGCAGGCTGGCATTAGCGTTAGGAGCCCCAGTTCCACAGGTAGCTGATTCATCTCATTGCTTTTGGCCTTCACAAAAGTAAAGGTTAATCACTGTTGCATGTATCCTAACCATCAGAGATCTTCAATGTTTAAATGTTTTGCAGAGCCTGAAAGCTCAGGCACTCTTCCACTGCCAGAAGTGACGGTTTTTGATAACGCAGAAGAACCCACGGATGTAAGGAAACACTGCTGTTCTCTGTTTATATTGAGTGTCAAACAAAAGCAGACTGTGAACTTAACAAGATAATGTGCTACTTCTTGGTCCAGCACTCTGATTCAGACCATGACGAGAAGAACATAGTGGTGTGCTCGAATCCTCAAGAGGTATAATTGAATTCTTTAAAGTTTTTATGCTATTGCTGTGGTTTCCCTATGAATTATGATAGACTAAACTCATTCACATCTTCAGGGAAGTGAGGAACGCCAAGAGGAACCTGATCTGGCTGGTCCATGTCACTCTGCTGATGGCGAGGTACCTTCTCATTAAAACAATTGGCAGCCAAGTTGTCCGTGAGAGCATTTTTTTTAATGCCCACCTTGGCGCCACAACATGCTGCGGTAAGTCATGAGTACTGTCTTTTCAGCGAGAGGACGATGTGACCTCCCTGTACAAGCGCTACCTCAAGCAGGAGATTGCGTACCGGCAGCTAAAGATGAAGAAGCTTGAAAAGGAGATACAGCTGCTTGATAAACAGTTGGACGTAAGCTAGACCCCACGAGGTTGTGTTCCCTGGAAAAATGTAACCTAGCACCAAGCGTGTCCACTCCTGATGGACCATGGTCCCATGGTCCTCGGAGCAGCTCCCCGTGAACTGGGCTTCTCAAACTCAAATCTTCGAGAGCTTCAAGCAACACTGCCTGCGTTAGTTTTCGGCCCTCTGCAGCACACGCGACTTATCTTGAGGGTTAATTGGTGCCTGGAATCAGGTGTGTTGGAGCAGATGGGTATGAACCACTGTCCTACACAATTTCAAGTTTATCACCTACCTGAACAGACCTGACTCAACTCATGAGGAACTTAATAAAGTTATGAGCAGGATCAGGTGTGTTTGGGCAAGGAAATGTGTACAGGGAGGACTAATGGGAAACCCTTTTCTAAGTGGATTTAATGACTTGGGATTGTGGTGCAGCGTTGAGTATCAGCAGTGCACATTGTTAATCAGCTCTTAAAAACTGAAATAGTCGTCAGACTGTCTTTAAAGGGCTTCTCATTCAGGTCAATATATCAGAATTTCCCCTAAGATACTATAGTGTATCCTAAAATGAAAGATATAAAGCTAAGTAAAACAGCGGTAGATGTGGTTACAGTTTTGGCTTTCATCTAAAACCTTATTTTTATCTGCATGCTAAAATGTGATCAGCATGTCCTAACGTAGTACAACTTTTCTCTTGGTTCAGAGGAAGTAACTGGTATCACTGCAGTCAGTAGCTGCTGTTAATGAGTACACTATAACCCCCACCTTTGATCAAATCCAAAGAGTGCAACAGCATCCCCAAATAAAAATTATTTAAATTTATTCTATTCTATAAAAGTACAAAAAATTGAACTAAAGGAAATAAATATTTGCGCCAGTATTGAAAATGCTGATGCGGTTCGAATCAGCTGTGGTCAAAACGATATGTAGATGTTGACAAATTGTGCATAGCTATATATATATGTATTTTTGCTTTAGTCCGAAAATGTACACTCTTCAAGTGAACAATATCCAATATATGTAGCTAAAGTGGAAGTAAGTTATAGGAGCAAGGTGGTGAGAAGTTTTAATAAAGTAGGTAGTGAGTATATAGACTTATTACATTTTTCTGAGTACTTTAACTAATAAATATGTTTATAATTATGACCTGGGTAATATAATTGGACAAAAATGCTATAATGAAGTTGATTCCTGTGACATGAAAAAATATAGGTGATTCATGACCTAATGAATTAATGGTTTAGAGTAAAGACCCAGTGAATTTGTATGATGCACAGGTCATGTATGCTATGATCTGCACTTCTGCCTGCTGTGCTGCATCCTTCAAGGGGCATGTGGGCGAGAGCCGAGGTGCGTTTGTGTCTGATCCACGCTACAGGGCCGCGCATCTCAGTGTTTTGACATCATTGCTGATGCATGTGCTCATATATGTTCTATACTTATATGTTCCATATATGTAAAACACCATAAGGAGGCTTCGAAGCAACAGGTTAGTACCTCAACTCTCTTTTTGTCCATGTTTACAGACTCATCCATGAGTTTCCAATAAAGCTATTTTGATTGCTGTTTTTATTAAAAGACCTGTGGATGTTGTGTATCATTTTATTGGTTCTCAGTGTATTTCATGAAGCACTGTTTCTCCAATAGATAAGCAGATGTGTTCTCCTCTTATGATGAAAATCTTGCTTTCTCAAAAAAACATGCAGATATTTGGGTCAGTTATTGAGTCTAAGCTCATTAGTTATGCAGCAAACTTATTATATATTAATTAAACCTAAGCTAACTGACCATTTTTTTCATGTTATAATGATGGCAGTAAGCAACTATTAAACCACATCAGTTGAGCAGAGAAGAACAGAAGTAACACTGTGACCAAGACAAAATCCGCTAGGTGGCCAAAAGTATGTGGGCATCTGTGTGTCACACCAATAGGAGCTTGTCTGATGACCCATTCCAAAAGCATGGGCATTGATATGAATTTGCCCCAACACCACCCTATGTGGCTATAACAGCCTCCACTCTTTTGAGATGACTTTCCACAACGTTTTTCGAGTGTGTCTGTGGGAATTTGTGCCCATTCAGTTAAAAAAAGAAGACGTGTTCAGTAGGGTTGAGGTCAGGACTGCAAGCTACTGGAGTTGTTCCACACAACACTTTTCAAACTATGTCTTTGTGGATCTCACTTTGAAACAGGCAAGGGCCTTTCCCAAATTGTTGCCACAAAGTTGGAAGCCTACAGTTGTCTAATGTCATATGCTGTGGTGTTAACATTACCCTTCAATAGAATTAAGGAGTCTGACCCAAAACTTATAAAACAGCCCCAGACCGTTCTCCACCAAACATTTGGTGTTATGCTAATTATTATTATTATAATAATGATATAAGGTTTGTGCGCAGCTACTCTAGTTAGAACCCTTTTGCTGTTTTTCTATTGAGTGCATGACTTTGTACCTAAATTTAAAAGCCTAGCAATGGGTGTGTCTGAAACACCTGAACTATATAATTAGGAGGGATGTCCACATACTTTTCGCCATATAGTTTAGGCACCTATGGTCTTTTTCTTTATCCCATAGAACCAAATCTAGCATATCCACTCCACCTAAACTGAACTTTGAATAATGCTGTCTTGAGTAGTGGCTTTAGAGACATGTACATTATGGCAGCTTTCATCTTGATTTAGCCTTTTTAGCGCAACTTCTTAAGCAGTACTGACTTATTAGCACCAGTCCTGAAAGAAGTACTGACTTGCCTGGGGAAATGACATCCATGCTCCAAACACCTGTTTCAAGCATTCATGGCTGTGATAATTAGTTGATAAGCTGGCTCGCATGTGACATAACACAGAAAACACTAACCAGGGCATCAAGTTTCAGGGTTGGGGAAATGAACCACGGGTGTAGAAAAGCAAGCAGCTCTTGTTGCAGAGAACTTTGACAAGCCTCCAGTTATATAAAGGAAAAGCCAAAAAAAATCTTACAGGACTACAATTCCAAGTTTCTTCTACTAAAGACCAAATACAAAGCAATTGAGTTATCATGTAAACTATGTGTAGTTGTGATGGGTAATAGCTGTAGTCATTTCAGCCTAATTTCTTTCAAAATGCCTCTGGGTTTAGACGAAGTCATTCTTCCAGTTACTGGGATTGGAGGGTGAGGGCACTCTCAGGAGTTGCAGAGACATGGACAACGAAAAAAGGTGCATTATTAAATATATTTAAACCACATTCATAATCAAACATAAGCACCATGGCTGACAGAAGGGCTTAAAGACAAGGCTTACACAGTTAAAGCAAACTCATAGGAGTTTTTGAGTGCTTTTCTCTTGAAGGAAAAAGGTGTTTTTTCTTTGTACCCTGTTACTCTTTCCTCTTTCTTTGCAACTCAGAGGATAATAATTAACTACATTTGTCTTGGGCATTCAAGATAAAGAAACTAAACTGATCACCACTGAATGTTATCACAACACAGTGATAGTCAAATGTATCCATTGTTCATTGGGCTTTTCTTCTTCTGGACAAAATGTGCAAACAGCTAATATTTACCACTCGGCCAATCATTTAGGTTCTCTGTGGTTTCACATGGTTAGCTTTGGAATGTTAAAGGTGGACCGTGCTGCTGACCAGTATGTAAGTACCGGGAATTACACACAGACAAGGCGTATACCCGTTTTAACCGTCAAGATACATTTCCCTTGAAACCACATGAGGGCGCCAAATATCCACTGTGTGTGGACTGTTCTCTTGATTCCAAGATTCTTCAACGGTTTACATTTTATACACCTAGCGATGGGTGTGTCTGAAACATCTGAGTCTGCAGTCATAGTCTATTTTCAGGCACACACTTCTTTGAGGTCAGTTTGACTGTGTCAAAAATATTGTTAAGTAATAATTTCAATACACAATTATGTTGGCTTCAAAATTGATGTGTATCTTAATAATGTGCATCTACAAAATGTATGTGTATCTTATTATTAATTTTAAAAAATAATTTGACTTTACCTGAATTAAATTTTAGCCACCAAACATCACTCCTTACTCTATTATTTACTTTATTGTTTGATTTATTTTGGTTTTATTTATCATTTACAGTGTGTGTGTGTGTGTGTGTGTGTGTGTGTGTGTGTGTGTGTGCAGTTGATGGGGGATGTGGTTATTGTTTATAGTATACATGTAGATCAGAGATAGCCAAAGAGATTAACTGATTAAGGGGATGTGTAGGCTGTCAGGTATGCCTACCCTCTGCACTACACGTAGGCCACCACCTGCCACTCAAATCTTTTGTTTTCTCTCTCCCGCTCAACTGTCCACAGCTCTGATCTCAGTCAAAAGGCACATGTGAAGCAAAAACTACATTTCCCATCATTCTGGAGTTACACAGCTCTGTATGTTCTCTGCCTTGGTCATTTCTCAGAAATTACTTAAACCTGCCTTCATTGCATAGTTTTTGAGAATTAAAGCATAGGTTACATCAGTGTATTCTGGGTGGAGGTCAATAAATTCTACTAAGGAAGTAAGTAAGCTTAACCTAACCTGTCAGACATTTCAATAACACTTTTGGAGGGTTAACAAAGCCAAGGTTAATCAACAGACATTTGACACACTTCTCTGTACTGTATTGTGTATGTGTATGGAAGGTATGTGGGCTGATACTGTGGTTTTACTGTATAAGGCTGATTCCGATGGCAGAGATTCAGGCTCCTAGCAGTTGAGTTGTTGCCTTTATGCACCAGGTGTCCAGGTGTGTGCTGGGATAGGACAGCCATTCAAATCAAATTATCGTCATATAACTGTATAACTCTCTCTCTGTTCATTTCTTGACTAATATATACAAATTCACTGGACACATTTATTGGTTACTCTGCTGTCTGTACTCCCCCCCCCCCCCCTCCCAACACATCAGCCAGCTGGATTGTCACACAACGCAAGAAGGTGGAATTGACTAACTTTTCCCTTGTGCATGCAAGCCAGTCACAGGCTGCTCAGTTTCACAAGGCTGGTTTCATGGTGATGCATTCTGACTGAGTCTTGAAAAGGTTACAGTCATGAGCATGTTAAAGGTGCAGAGATGGCTGCATGGAAAACAATTGTCCTCACTGCTCCTTCTGCACGGTAACCTGCAGAACGTGTTAAAGTGACAACAACTACAATAACAACTACAACAAAACATGGCGGTTTGATAGAATGTGATTGCACATCAATAATAACACTTCTGGGTAACGTTTTTCTAAAGGAAAAGACGTCATTGTAATGCTTAGAGGTTGGCGTTGGATGTTTATTATACACGCATAGAGGGAATAGCCTGTGTTTTTGCATCAGTGTCTCAATGGGTGACATCTGAGAAACATCTGAGAACAGGGTTAGAAAATCCCAAAGCATATAAATCACAAACTACAAAGCTAAGGAAAGACAGACAAATTTCTGAATCCGTTTTTATTCCTCGGTTTCTTGGAAATGCACATAAAATGGGCAATACAACTCTGACGTTTGTGGAAATCGATAACACCTGTAGACCGAACATATTTGTATCAGCCCCGGTTAGACTTTAGCCCTACAGCGGTCCAAAACAGCTGTGTACGGTCGTTTTGAAATAATTTGGGTTAGGGATAAATTGCCATCGTATGGGAAAATGGACATAATTTCTTAGAGTGCAGTTCACGGTTAAAGCTTGTCGTAGCCAGGACAGTGATGTTGTTTGTTAGTTTCTGCAGCTTTTCATTTCGCAAAAACAATTGCGTCAAAAGGTGTATTTGCAGTTGTCTGAGGCTATTAGATATGGCTCTGCTAACGTTAATATTTAGTGAGTCACGGCAATGTCATTTTAAGACTGGATTAGCAAAAGGCTGAACTGTTTTAAGAGATAAATGAAACAGATCAAATCAACTGGCTCAAATGCCCTTCATTTGTGCCAAACGCCACTTTTTGGATGCTTAATATTTTTCGAGTTGCATTGTGTAACCAAACATACAGATGTCATTTTCCCGCACTGCCAAGTGTATAACCTCCGGTTACTCTGATTTCTCCCCCTGTTGCTTTCAGGGATAATCGTTTTCTTATCAACAAGCTCATTGTCTTATTTATCTTGAAGGCATTCTATGAAACCTCCATACGATATGAGCTTTCCTCTCTGTGCCAACTCTTTCTGCGGAAAGTGAGGAGTGGCTTGTTCGTTTCGGTAAGATCCCGCTCGCGTTTCCACCCCGTGGGCTCCGAGCCTGGCGAGGATGTAGCCCAGCACCTCGCGCTTGGCACGTCCTCGTGCTGTTTCCCGGGATTGCCGTTTCTTTGACGTCAGCCGACTCCGTACACCTCGGGCCTCGCAGCGCTTTTTCGAAAAATAATCACCCCAGATTTCTTGGCTGAGGCAGAACACCAACGGAAAAACTTGGCCCCGGTGTCACTGGATGTTTGGTCAACAGTTGTCTTTGCTTCTTGGGAGTCGGCATACGAGGGAACTCGAGAGTTTTCAGATACACTCGTTCTCTCTCTTTTTAAAATAAAAATCAATAGTTGTTTATGTGCACTTTCTGTACTTTCTTTAGCGGCACGTTTTTCCACAGAAAATAGTTCTTTAAAGGTTGTGCAATAACAAAATTGGGACCTTCACACTGATTAGTAATAAATGTTTTGTCTTACCTTGTAGGCCTGCTCTTCATAGAAAGAGCACGACACGTGGCGGTGGCCTGGAAACGAAAACTCTTTGAAGCTTTATTTTCTCCATTACTGTAAATAATGGCATCAACGTAATACCGTCATTTTATGAGTTTCTCTGACGTCACCAGAAAAAACATGTGTTGAAAATGCATATGAAATGAAGGCTTATGTAGACAGAGTGGCTTTAAAATCCCAGAGAGAGACAGAATCTTCTGGATAATTACAAGTTTCATCCAACATCACCAAGTTACCGGTTTTCATTTGTTTACTCAGAGGGTATCATATCAAGTAAAGTATATTTGGATGGTTTTCAAAAACCAATGAACATTATGTAACTTTTAACATGCAGCAGTACACTGTCGTCCTTTCTTATGCAGTCTGACCAAGTTCTCCTATGTGTTTGGTGTCCTGGTAGACACTCCATCCACTGTTTAGCCAAGGACTACTGACGTCTTCTTGTGCTTCATGTACAATACTTGCATCACACCGTGACATAAGTGAGAACACCCATTTTTATCTGATGCAGAACTGTGATTGTGTTCAGCCATTCCCAACTAGCTCTGGTCCAAATCCGGTTAAAGCCAGTCTTATTGTATACAACATGCTTCGCTGGTTCCTTGCCTCTGGGTGGTGGTTGGTGTCACGTCTACCTGATCTCTATCTTTTGTGATGGCTAGCTATGGGAGGGGAGAGAGATAGATTGGTAGGGACATTTATATGTGTACCATGTGTCTTGGAGAACACCCGTCATCTGCGCCTCATATTATTAGATTGTGCTTGGTAGTTATGCTGATGAAGCTTATTTGCATGTTATTTACTTTCTTGTATTTGTTGGAGTGAAGGATAAAGTGCTTTTTGTCTTTTGTTGTTTTACATGTCCATGTCTTTTTTTTAATATATATCTTCAATGGCAGAAAGTAGAAAACGTTTACACTTGACTACTTCTATCACAAGAAAATCATCTGAAAAGTTGACAAAAGGCCAAATCCTTCAAACATTTACCAGTTTAATAGATTCTTTGGAAAGTGACACCTGTACATCATGGTATCACTGAGTATGACATTTAGTCAAATTGCTTGGTTTTTGTGCAGTACAAATTAAAATAATTTTAACAACAATAGTAATAATGAATAATGATGTTAGTTCCACCAGGGAAATCACCAATACACATGAGCAAGAACATTCATTGCAATTATGCAATTTTAAAATAAAATAAAAAAGAAAGTTTGAAGTTTTTTAAGTAGCTCCTTGTAACATGTTCTGACTAGTAATAGAACAATAAAGTAGCCTAATTACTCTGTCAGCTGAGTGTATGGCCTTGTTTTTTTAACACCACGACAAAACAGTAAAGAAATTCAGAGACAAAATTGAGCTTCAGAAACAGTTGTTTTAAACTTGCTATTTAAAAAAAAGAAAAACATTATATACATCTACACACATTCACACACTCTCAGAAGAAATCAAAGAATACTTTTCCAGCTTTACCTATATAAGTGACTGGTATATGGCTGTATCGCTATCTTGAGGGCTACCACAAACATACCAGGGCACATCGCTTTATAGGAACCAGGTACAGAAAAGAGAAACTGTATACATGCCCTAAGAGATTAAAACTTGGCGATATGAAACCAAGTGAAGTGTAGGCTATGAACCACATCCTGTGTAGAGAAAACCTACACTAACACGGGGAAACAAAAGCCATTGACGTCAGTGATTGTTACATGGAGGCCCAATGTTGGCATGACTTGAAAATATGTTATTATTTTTAAACCATTCCTTTTTGTGACCTTGGAAGGATTTCCCCTTTTTAACTGATTTCCTTGATAAATCTAAAACCTTTAGATTTTCACCCTTTCCAAAGATTACAAAAGCTTTTCTAGAAGCATTGATTCCTCAATTTCAGAATTCAGAAGAATTTAATCTAGATGAAGAGATTTAGTCAACACTAGGGCAGCAGGGTTGCCAATATTAAAGTGGTTTCAGTGTCACCATTAAAGTGCTTTTATCATTGGTGTTTTGAATCCTGTTTACAATAGATACAAAGTACCATATATCATAGAATAAAAATATATATAACAGAGTGAAATACTGTCTGTTGTAAATTAGACGTGATATTTGGATTGTGTCAATGTACACACCTGTGGATATTTGCTCATTCTATTGCCCAGAATAAAGGAAGACTGATCCAGAAATGTCTGAGAAACATTTGTTTTCCCTGGTTTTGCTTTTAGCATATAACAATTCCTTCACATGTTACATGTGTATGCATGTGTTACTGTGTTCATGAGAAACAATAGTCACAAAATGCACACTAGTAGAAAAAAGTGTCTTTGACACAGAAGTAAAAAAAAGGGTAAAAATCTGTCTGGTATATGAGTCAGTAGTTCTCCTTCATAGCATCCCACACCAGCACCAAACTGAAGCATCAGAATCAGAAATTCTGCTTGGCTGTGTTTCATCCCTGATTCAGTCCAGGGAGCACTTGAACAGCACTTTGGAACGAACCATGAGTGGCTGGAACTGCAGAAAATGTCCTCCTTTCTAGGCGAGTTCTGCAAACTCCAACACCCTTTCTGACGACCGTTAACTTCCGCTTGGACGCTGGGAAAACAGCAGAAGCCCTTCGCCCCGGTTTTCTTGATGAGTTCATCTCCAAAACAACTTCAGAGTTAGGAGTTTAGAGGCTCTCCATCTCATCATATAAATAAGCATCGTCAACCCAATACAAACTTCATGGCCTGCTACGTCTCAGCGGATGATTGTGAAGCGGTTTGGTTGACCATTTCCACACAAGCTGTCTCTGAAGGTGAATGGTGATGGTGAACAGTGTCTTGCTGTGATCCATCCTCACTCTCCTCGCCCTCCAAAGTCAATTCAAACTGGAACTTGTCCCCGACGTTGTCCCGGGCCTCATAGAATGGAGGAGAGGGGCTCTGGGGGATCATGCTGTGGTACCAGTTCCTGTTCTCCTCCAAATTGTCAAGAATGTCCTGGGCATCAGGATGGACAAGGTCAGCCCACGTCTCCCAGAGTGGATGCACAATGTAGTCAATGAATCCCACCTGGGGAATGAGAATAAAGTCGGTAAATGGATAGGGATGAAAAAGGGGGTGGATCATTGCAGCAGCTGCAGTTTGACTGTCACTGCCCTTGAACTTACAAAAGAAAGTTCACCCTAGTAACCCTAAGCCTAGTGGCCCCATTCCCACAAACACCGTTGCTGACTGAAGCCGTGCAGTGTGCCTGATGCCCACCTGGGACTTCTCCACGGAGGCCGTGTGCTTGTCACACATAGGGCTTATCTCCATGCCTCGATCTCTCTCGCGGTCACCCTGGTGGAAGAACTCGTCCATGATTCGGTCCGTCCATTGTCGGTACAGATCTAAGGGTTTGGTGGGATTGCTGAGGTCAGCACAATGGACCATGTTACGCAGGACCTGTGGAGATCAAAATGAGCATATATTGATTAATGCACTCTGGGTAAAGCCTTAAGACTTAGATACTCACTTCTGACCTAGATGGCTGCTATTGGTACTAGAAGACTTATCAATGTAACCCCATTTGCTGGTCACTGTAGCAAAGCCTCACCTGTATTCTGTCTGTATAGTTGTCCAGCAGCAAGACACCTGAACTGGTCACTTTCTTGGTCTCTACCATTGTCTTGAGGTCTGCCAGCAAGCTCATGTGCTTTGACATATCTGTGGCTAGCACCTAATGAAAAAGGTCAAGAAATGTAATCCAGAAGACTCCACAAAAGAGACAAAAATGAACTGTGTCAAAAGATTGAGGTCTCACCATGTCAATGACCATTCTCCGGAGGGTCTGCCGCTGCTTCTTTGAGAGGTTCTTGAATATGTCACAGTTCTCCCCTTGCAGGAGCTTGAAGCCTACGGCCAAGTGGTGGTTCTCGAGGACTGACTCATCATTGTACATGAGAGCCAGTTCTGAGTCTGCAATACAGACAGGGTCGTTCATGATTATGCAAAACGCTTGCTGTGCACGGCAGAACAGAAGCACAGATGGAACAGACACTAAGTGCTGAAGCTACACTCTTGGGTGGTTCTCCATCTGGTTCTAGTTACTCTAAATGCAGAGGGAGGGTAGAAGCAGTGCAAGTACTCACTGGTATTAATTAGGAACTGGTTGGAGACCCCCGGGTGGTCCACATCATGGATAGCTGCCGCGAAGATGGCTGCCAGAATCTCCAGATCTGTGAAAACTGCCTGTGAATTAGAAAAGACAGGAGCAGGGTAGGAGCATGAGAATTAGTGAATTCCACTCAAATCTGTGATCGCATGCTAAAAGCAAAATGTATTCAATCCAGCTTCATCTTTGGACATGACTGTTTATGGCCAAGTGAAAACACGTACACTGACAATGAGCTCCAGACAAAATGTTGCACAATGTACAAGCAAACTACTCAGGTGAAGCCTTATAGTTTCAGAGATGGAAAAAAAACATTAAAAACAAGAATCGAAACTTTCTGTGCATGCATTGTTGAAAGTGGGTAGAGGTAGGTTAGGTTCTTTTGCTTGAGGATTATATTAGGCGCTCATACAACATTACTGATCTGTGATGGAGCTGACCACTGCTAGACTTGCATTCTAGAGTGCTTGGACATTCACTTACATCCAGAGCTGGACTGGAGAGCAGGAAGTGTGTGGACTGAGCCACGTCAGCGGCGTGCAAGCTGTTGTGATAGGTCAGGTCCGAGTGGTAGTGGTCCTCAAGGGTCATCATGTATGTTACAAAAGTGTCCATGGGGATCTTGAATGTCTTCATCAAGTCTCTTTCCTGCAGATAACACATGCAGTCTAGGTCAGTTTCAAACATAGTGTACTTCCTTGTCTGCTTTACTGATGCTTATACTGATGCTAAGGTTTTCTTAAAAGCAAAATCCAGAACACTGACCTGGAAGATGGCATACATGACACAGGTGAGCGGACGTTGTTGGGAATGTTCGGAAACTCTGAAGACATTCATGCCCCACTTGTTAATGTTCTCCAGGTCCTACAGAGCAAAAGAGAGGACATTTATTCCAGTGCCATTATGATGTCCAAAGTAGACTGCTTTACTACATGAATTCCTGTGAGCATTTTCCTTTCGTGTTTTCAGTCCTACCTTTGCGAGCACGTCCTCTAGGTCTGTTTTCACGCCAAAACGGGCCATACTGCAACTGCTGGTGATACCGGGGCCGTGCGTGACCTTCCTCACCCCGCTGATCTGAGTCATGAGCTGCTGCTGTTGTTGCGGCCTCCTCTTTCTCTCCCGAGACCTAGGAGTGGGCGATGGTATCTCCAGCTCATTCTGTTTGTCTGCATGGTGAGGAGGAGGAGGTTTTATTCTGCAGCTTATGCTAATGTCCCATAGCCATCCCTCATATAATGGAGTCCAAATTTCTGCTGTGACCTTTAAGGTCTCAGGGTTAGTTTAGGGCTTGTGATTAAGGTGGAATGGAAATTAAGCATCAGTCTTTGCAGTACTAAAGAAATGCTGTTACAAATAAAAGAACTGATCTCCCAAAGAAGTCACTGACAATGCATGTTCCATAGTGAAAATAACTCCATTACATTGTTCACAAAACAAATGGCTGTCAAACCCAAAACAGAACAGAGAATAGTGCCTATATAATTTTTTAGAGGAAGTTCTAGGAATTGTTTCATGCATATTACTCAGCTGGAGGCATAGAGGTGAACTGTGTATATTGCTGCTACTAATGTGTGTGTGTGTGTGTGTGTGTGTGTGTGTGTGTGTGTGCACATGTGTGTGTTACATGCTGATAGTGTTTCTCCATTTCTGACTTTATGGCTCATCCCTGGTTAACACACTTTCCCTTTCTCTCTACTTGCCAGCCTATGTGCCAATAAAAGGGAATGCTGTTTCTCCCATCTGCCAGCAGGCTCTGTGTACTCCACTGAAGTGGGAGCAGGGAATCTCCCTGTTAGATATTGGCTGAGTCAGAATGTAGGCCACAGGGTTTGAAACTCCAAGCTGAGGGGAGTATGCTGACCCCAGGGTTGAATCACACACTGACAGTGCACTCCCTCACCGTCTCATCTCCCTCTTTCTCTCTCTCTCCCTCCCCTGTGTCTCATTCTCATGCACTAGCTCCCTCGCTGCAGAGCTGACAACAGCACAGACACAGACCAGATTGGACTGGTTTGAAAACGGCGGTGCAGGCAAACCACAAGTCACCCAGCATTCCCTACTCCTTCTTTTTTTTCTAGAGCTTTCCTCTCTCTCTCTCTCTCTGTGACTCTCCCTCTTTATATCACAGCTTGCTATCTCTTCATACTCTTTGCTTTGTGTCTTTAACCTTGCCGACTAATGCTTTTTCACAAATACCACCTTACTGACAAATTTGATACATCATAAATATGTTATAATACTTATAATACATCATAAATATAATACTTCTCCAATCTGTTTGTTAGTGGGGTCCTACCATGTAAAAAACTGATAATAAGTTGCACTCAAGCTGAATGCTTAGATTTCTTTCTTTAGAGGAATCTGGCTTGTTGTAAATGTCCACATGCACCAACAGAGCCTGGATGATCCAGCATGGAATGTGTAGAGAAGGAATGCACTAACCTAAGAATGTGTTGGAGATGAACTCGGACACCTGGTTTCCGGAGCGGCTCATCTCCGACAGGTGGGTCAGCTCGCGGTTCAACATCCTCTTGAACTGAAACACAGAAACATCACAGACCTGTCATTACAAAGACTTTCATGCAATACGTCCAGAGCAGTTGTTTGAAATTCACACTATATTCCAATCCGGGATGATTTGACCAAGAGGAAAGGCAGTGGAGAATGAATTGCCTTGCCTAACCATAATGTAAGCTCATCTCTTTAAGATTTTAAAATATTAACTGAAAAAAGTTTCCATGGAAGAAAAACTGTTTTCCATGATCTCAGTGTCTCCCCACAACTCACACACACACACCTTCATGTAACCCCAAGAGACTGAGAGCAGGTAGTTGGGTTCAGGCATGTTGGACGCCCCCAGAAGTAGGCACCCCAAACCCAATTTGCTCTCTTCTCCGTTGGGGTACTGGCCCACCCTGCTCCCCTTAAATAACACGCTCCCCGCACCGCCAACACAACGCTCTGCTTCGCTTCATCCAAGCCGTCTTGGACGTCTGCATCCCATCAGAAATCCCAACCCAGCATGGGGAAACAGGAGCAGGAAATATATCCGGGCAGAATTCCATGCCACAGAGGCTGAAGGGAAGATGTGGCTGCCGCTGTTGAGATCTGTTCTCTGCGTCCAGGATTTAAGGCGTGCTGACTCGCTCCTGCCTCTGTCTGTCTCCTGCCTCAGCCTGGCTCTTTCCACCTCTCTCCTCTCTGTCTGCCTCGGCCTCTTACCCAGTCCCCCCCCCCCCGCCCCCCACTTTGCTTTTTCTATCTCATTCTCTCTCTCTTGTGCACACATTCTCTCTCTTCTGCTCTTGTGCACTCTCGCTCTCTCTCTTCCATCTCTAAGACCTAGATCTTTCTACCGCAACATTCTCAAGACAGGGCAAATCCCTCACAACCACTGCACACACAAACACACCCACACACACATATGTCAGCTGATAAACTGCTATGCACCCTGAACCAAATAATTTTCATTGCAGTAATAATATATATATATTTTTAAAACTTCACCAGCCAATGTCTCCTACCACTGCAAGACTTTAACCATAGGAGACAATTTCATGGTGAGCCAAATGCCATAGCAACTGGGGCATGTGTGTGTGTGTGTGTGTGTGTGTGTGTGTGTGTGTGTGTGTGTTTCTAGACTATTACCACCAAGCTAATGTTTCTAGACAAAGGTAGTATGGAGAAAGCCACTTGAGGACACACACGCGCACACACACGCACGCACGCACGCACACACACACACACACACACACACACACACACACACACGCACGAACACTCTCACGCTCTCTCAACATATGAATAACCCTTTACTCAGTCCAAATCATTCTTCCTTTGTCAAACACCAAAGGAAGTAGTGATGTGATTCATATGCACATCCAGTCTTAGTCTAACACAGCTCAGACAGAGAGCAT
Source organism: Electrophorus electricus (assembly GCF_041902795.1). Taxonomy (NCBI): domain Eukaryota; kingdom Metazoa; phylum Chordata; class Actinopteri; order Gymnotiformes; family Gymnotidae; genus Electrophorus; species Electrophorus electricus. Next base: position 13,498,979 of record NC_137516.1, read on the forward strand.
AAACACAGCATGCACACACCAACACAATCTCACACCTCCTCTGTGGCACTGTGCACAAGTAAAAATGTCTGACTGCAGGGATATAGGGTGCACATGGGAATGCAAAGCTATATCATTTTTGCTTCAAACAATCTCGCAGCGCAAAACTCTAACGATGGTTTATGAGCTGATAAATTTCTGATGAACTGACCCTGAAATCAATGCTGAGCTACAAACAGCATTACATATTTAACTAATCACAACCATTTTTTAAATTAAAACAATAAGGTTGATATGAATGTCTATAACAATCTGATAAATCCAGACACAGTTCACCCCTAAAAAAGTAGGCAGGCTGAAATCTTAATTTCTCACATTCTCATAAAAACAACTTGTTATAATTTGTTTATGAATCAACAAATCTCTAATTTCATGATCTCAGATTAAAGCCTTCAAGCTGCATGGAAAAAACTGCTTTGAAGTAAAATTTTTCACCCATCGTCCTGAGCCGTCAGCTCAGAACAGATACATGCACCGGCCCCAGCTCACCTCTGCCCACTCTTTCAGAACTCCAGACTTTCTCCTTTTCTCAGAGCAGCATACTCCCATGGTTGCAGGCACGATGCCTAGTGTCAGTGCCGAGCGTGTGTCGACCCAGCACCGCTTGCCCTTGCTTTGACGGATGCCAGGAAGTGTGTTAGACAAAGGCCTGGCTGATTCACCTCGCTAAGAGTGGCCCCGCCCCCACCCCAGGCCCCTCCCTCCCTTCCTCTCTCCATGGCCCCAGGTATGCTACACAGTCATTTGAGTCTGAGACGTGCACTCATTTCCTGATTACAAATGTGTGCGCTCCTCCAACCCAACACGCCCCCCCATTTCTCCCCCGGCATCATTTTACGTTTTTAAGCCGTCATCATCAGTGCGGCTTTCAGTAAACGCTTGTCAGCGTCTGACTGAAATCAACCCTGTGAGGTTGTTGCACTATTTCCTCGGCTCCCGACAAATTTTGCACTTAACTTTCTCCACTTGTCATTTGTTTAAAATGTATGTAATAAAGGTAAAATATTTCAGACGGAATAAATGGGCGACCCTGATCACGCTTCTCCAGGGCTGGGGGGTAATGTGGGTCCAGATTTGATTTCTTATCAGTGTAAACAGGAGAATGAGGTCAGGTACGAAAAAGCAGTCATCCCATGCCTAAACACCGCCTCCAACAACTCAAGTCCATACCATATAGGGCTATATGGGCCCCATATGAGATACAATTTAGAAACAAGAAGAAGATGGAACAATTAGTGATCTGCAGTCTTCTAGTAATAAAATAAACCTATGGTATACTATGCATTTTATATACTTACAAGTATGTGTGTGTGTGTGTGTGTGTGTGTGTGTGTGTGTGTGTATATATATATATATATATCTCCATGGAAATCTTTAGCTGTTTGTTGAAAGGTTTTCATCTAAAACAAGTAACTCAACAAGTAAGTAAAATGCGAGGGTATTTCAGAAAACAAACAAATAAATATATTTTTAAAAGATGCACTTTGACCAGTAGCGACATGCATTTCTGTAAATCCCCAGCTTTCTTATTTCCTTTTTGCTCAGCTGAGACTTTCCTCTGACATTGATGAACCAGCAACAATTACATTCTCAAAATCTACGTCATTAATTAGACAGCCTCCACCATTACAATGTACGTGTGTTAATGTAACTTCTGGTTATGGGTGTGTGTGGGTGTGTGGGCCATTGTGGTTTCACATTTTGTGAATTGCATGGTGGAGTGCCATAGTGTGAGTCCTTTCACCATAATCTAACTCGTCATTCTGACCAAACATACCTCTGAAATAGGCAGTCGGATAACTGATAGCATCCAGCAGCAGAGCTCCCGTGCTCCCATACACACATGCAGGCACGACGCAAGTGAACGCACGCAAGTACGTGTTCTCAAAAGTCAGCACAGACCATTTGTTCATTAGATAAAGGACTGAATATACAGTTAGGCTGTTAAGCAAGTGAAAAAAACTGCTCTGTGTACAACAGAAATGCACGCCATACTCTTTGTGAGTAAACACAGAAATACAAACAACTGTCACTTAATAACATTGCTACTACCATGGTGTACAAGAAAGAATCTGTCCCCACTACATTATGGAAACCAAGCTATTACAGGACACCAGAGATAATGACTTTGGTTTATGCTTTGAGTGTAATCCTGCACTGCAAACAGTCGCACCACTGGTACTACATTCACGCGAACACGTGATGCTACAGGCTGTAGAGTTGAGCAGGCCTTTCTTATAAGGTGAGGACAGACACATGCAGTAGGCAGACCTACCTTGTTGGAGGCCATGTCGCTGACGGACCGGTACGTCTGGATGGTCTCCAGCTGGTCCAGGCACCAGTCCAGCTCCTCCATGGTGTCCACGGCCAGCTTCTGGTAGGACTCGTCTGGGGCAAAGACACGCAGGCACGTGGTCAGGGGACAGCCGTTGCCGCCGTTAGGCCGGAGGGCGGGCAGTCAAGGCGGGGTGGTTGTGGCTACATGCTGGGGACAACTGGACCTGAGGTTGGGTTAGGATTCCACTGGACAATTGGTATAATCTTTGACCTTTAACCTGACCTTGTTGTCTCTCTCTTTCTCCGTTTTACACACTCTCTCTCTCTCTCTTTCTTTCACTCATTCTGAATGCCTCTGGCACTAATGTGTGAATGATCCACAGGCACAGGGGGACTTCTGGAGGGAGGGAGTCTGAAACTCCTTCATTCTTCTTTGCATTTTCCTCCACTCTCACTCACAGAGACTCTGACTATAAACAGCATTACACCCAGGGGATGTTTATTAGGGCTTTCTTGATAAAATGAGAGCGTGAGACAGAGGGCAACTGAAATAGCGGGAATGGTTCATTCTCAAGATAAGCAATTGCGAAGTGCAGTTGGCCAGTCCACATAACTGAAAGGACCTTAATGATACTCCAGAAGGATCTTATCGACCTTATGAACCCAAGTAGAATGCAAAGTTGTGGAATGAAGAAAAAAGAAAGAAACAAAAAAACAAAGAAAGAGGGAGAGTAAGACATGTCTATATATCGTCTCGAAAAGCGCTGCCACCACCGTGCCAGATTTTCCCGTTACTTTCGGTCCACACCACAGTTCATAAGCCCCTCCCCCCCACCCCCTTCGACTGCCTTTGATCCGCCCTGAAAGAAATAATGAGGTGGGGAAGCAAAATCAAAGCCCATGCTGTGTTTGCAAGAGCAACTCAAGAAGCAAACTTTACTCCCTCCTCTGGCTGGCGTCCAGGACCTGCAGATTTGGAGCCAAGCAAATCAAATCCCCTACTCCCCACCCACCCAAAAGGCCAGACATAGTGAAAGCATGGAGCAGATTTTCACGCGATAGTGCGCCTGAGCGACTTCCACAGAGTCCTGGCTGTGGACCACTGCTCAATAGACGAAATAAGGAATGATATGTGCTTCTGATACTCATGCAGATTTATGATTTGTCTGATGTGCCAAAACAACACTTGCCGGCAAAGGGCGTGAGATGGCTCACTCCCTCGAGGGCATGCTGTGCTTCAGTGACCTTGGTGTAATGTTGCGCTGTCAGGTTGCTTGGATCCACACATGCTGCCTCTCTTTTGCTCTGATTAAAACCTCATTCCAAGCATCAGCTACCTCAGTGGCACGAAGCCAGGTGCAAATAACAGTAATCACATTATATACTACAACAGAACTTATATATTACAGAACAAAACTCTAGTACAAAATCTCTAACCCCAACCTAGGCAATATTAAAGTATATCCATCTTGGAAGTGGATGATATCTAATTTAACTAATGCCTTTAAATCAACATAATCTTATATAAATAAGCTATAAAGAAAAGCATGGTACCTGCCTCAGGCCTAATACATCCAAAGTTGTTCAGTGCAAAATGGATGGGTGCCTATAAGATCTAGGTGAGATGCGTGCGGGATATACTGGGCTTTGCAGTCGAATAAGGTTGCTCTTGAGAAGCCTCCTGTGCTCAATATGTGCCACATATGGGGCCCATTTAAGCCATGAGTCTCGATCTGAAGCCTGGCGCGGATACACACGAATACTGCAGTCAATATGTCACCACCATGGGCACTTGGGAGGAGCGGGGGGGCACTAAGTGCGGTCTAGATCACCCGGAGGTGTCACGCAAACTGAAAGTATGCCATCCAATTACTGACACCCAAAATTACAGCTTTGGGGGCGCATTCATGATTAGAGAGCAAGATTAGCAGTCATCAGAATCATAGGAGATCGGAGCCAAGAGAATATTGGTCTTTGATCAAAAAACAAAGGTTAAGACTTCCAATGGGATATTTCTCTACTTAGGCAATTACACTTATGTCTATCTACTTGGAAAACAGCAAAAGGAATTCACGTTTATATTCGTACTGAATATATGTGTGTGTGTGTGTGTGTGTGTGTGTGTGTGTGTGTGTGAAACATATCTGAGATTACAAAAATCCGGGAACACCAAACTCTGCTGACTGTTCTTCAAATATTCAAAAAAATCTTAGGATGTTTTGAAAAGCCTAAATTCAAACATTTGAGTTTGTGATGCTGATGACTAATGTTACGGTTAACATGTAACAAGAGGTTTCACAACACTGCATCCCACTCCTTTCCTATGACACTGGACAGCGGTAAACAAACTCCTCGCCATGTACCGAAACAAATTTCTTCCACACCGAGCTCTCAGAGTCCAGGTCTGATGGGTCCACCGTATGGGCTCCCTCCACAAAGGCCCATAGTGTGGACCTACCCAGCATCCCCTCTGAGGTCCACAAAACCAGCTCTGTGCGAGGGCCTGGCTCTTCTAACAGCCCCCCTCCTCGCCGGCCAGTCTCACACTACTCCAGTGTCTGTTGTTTGTGCCGCCTGCCCCCCTACCCGGATGGTGGTGATATATGGGCCAGGCTTTTCCCAGACCTGCTCATAAAGGACCAAAGCACCTACAGCTTCAGCTGCATATATGAGTCACAAAACTATAAACGTGGCACAGCTGCGTGTCTCACTGTATGATGCCGGCTGCCAATTGCGAGTCATGTTAGAACAGACTCAGCAAGCTGTTGCTTTTGAAACGTGTCATCAAAGACACAACTCTCAGACCTGGACAATAGGGGTATGTGTCTAATATAGAGAAGAATCATGGTGAAGTAAGAATGTTCTGGTACACCTGGCACATCAGTGATTGTAAGTGATACCCCCATAACATCACTGTGGAAAGTGTTCATTGGTGCTTGTCATAGGCTTGTCCTTTCAGCACCTGTTTCCCCATTAGAAGACATGTACCTGCCAAAAATGGTTGACATCACACCAAAAGTCCCTATATAATGGTAAAGAGATCAAAGATCTTTTCATTTTTTAAAGCTAAAGGTAATGACAGTGTGAATATCAGTGTGTTACTGTTAATGTCCATTTTGTTATTTTAAAGATTGTGTTGTTTAAATTGTTGATATGCCACGTCTTGTTAAGATAATCATGAATAATGTCAAAAAAGATTCGGTCCCATAGGACACGCTGCCTCTTTGGGGCTTTGAAGCAGATGTTTCATCTGACTAACAACACATGGGTGGAGAACAGGAGGTAATTGGGCTGGAGTATGTGTGGAATAATAGATAGGACAGCCGTTTGAGTGCCAACCCTCATCTTCCTCCACCACACCCCCACCACCACTCCCCGCCCAGTACCGCCTGGATGGGCCTAGCACGTGACCTGCATGAGCCAAACCTGCCCCCCGTGACCGAGCTCCATGCATGAACTCCGCACCTCCAAGTCACCTGTTTTCGACAGCCACCGTGGCTGGGGCGAACCGAAACATCTGGTGTGTTTCTCCACTGAGGGCGAGAGAAAGTTTCACTGCCTAACTGTATTGTGCGGAGCAGTCTAAAAAGCTTTTGTTCGGTCAAAAACTCCTCAAAACAACGCTACAAACCTGCGTTGGCTCGCCTTTGCTCGCACAGTGCTTGGTGGTATGCATGGCATGCTTGTGTGATGTATGTATCAGGAAGCATTCATGAAAGGCAGTAACACAAGTGCCAGAATGAACGTGTTACGTGTGGCCTTTGTAACTCGCCACACTTTCCTGGAAGGTTATGACCAGAATTCCTTGCAAAGCCTCTGTACAGACTTGAAACCAACTGCTTCCTTTACCCTCTGCAACCTGCAGCCCGGGGGCGCCGATACCTCGGTCGCTCACATTTGTTGTCGTAACTACGGCATTTCATGCTTGAGGTTTTTTTTTTTCTTCCCTCAGGACATTTTTAACGAGGGATTTAAAAAAAAAAAAATCCTCTGGCCACATCAAATAAAGCCAGTCTGTCAAATGGCAGTATCCACACCCTCCATTTTTGTTTTGTACATTCCTTTACACTTTTTTTCTCTCCTTCCCCTCTGCCACCACCCCATTCTCCCCTCATCTTGTGTCTGTCTGACAGCATACACAATGCACCATAGAGCTCTCTTGGCCAGGGATTACTTTTGGGGAGGGCCGCGGGGCAGCTTTACAGCTCTGCTGACGTCAATGGCATAATTCAAATACTAACCAGGGTGCATGCTTTGAGACCAGCACTACCGCTTTACAGCCTGGGGGCCTGCAGAAACCCGGACTGGATCCACCACCATTGGGTGGAATGGAGCTTTGTGAGAATAGCACTTTGCTTTGTGTCGAATGAAATTAAGGCTATTTTTTTAACAGAACATATTTGGCATGAAAATACCATATTAACTGAGTGTCATTTAGTCCACTATATAAATGCTGTTCAACAAATAAACAAATAAGTAAATAAAATATATAACACATTAGTATTGCACTGGAGCATGTAGTGTTGGAGCAAGGAGTCAATAAAACCTGTTCTAATTCATCAAGACAATGCGGAAAACGATATTAGCTGTTTCACTTCCCTACGGCAAGAAGTTCTCGCCCAAGGTCAGACTGAAGAAAGGCTGCCCATGAGATTTCTTAAAACATTCCTGAGGGGAGGACAAGCCAGCTCGTTCACGTACGTTAAATGTATCATCCGAAAGCAGGCGTGTGTTCTCGGCATCTTCTGTAAGTTTCAAGGCTGCTGTTTTGCAAGGTCAAGTGTGTGAAACGATCACCCAGCTCACGCGTGGCAATTTGGTGCTTTCTCAACATTGGAAACAGGTTGTGCAGACAGCAAGAGTTAGGCAGGTTTCTGATTTACCTGCAACACTGGTGTTTGTCAAAAAGCATTTTGCCATGGTCATAACTGAATGTATTTAACTGAGAGGCTTTGATTCCATGTAAATCCAGAGGCAGTGCAAGGGTGACAAAAGGCTATTTTTCTTACAGAGCTGATATAGTTGAAGTCTGATAAATTCAATAAACCAGTTACTCTTTACTACGATATGGTTTTGGATGCAAGCAGTATTTCACTATGAGCCAAGGTAATGACCCAAAACTGACCTCTGAGTCTACCAAAAAGATAAGCAGCTTAAGAGAGGAAACTCTTTGGTGTTAGTGGGTCTTTGCCAGGGATATGTGACCAAATATCTTTCATGCTACTGCATGAACTTTTAGTCAGATCTGATCATTAAGTTTGTTGAATATGAAAAATGCTACGATTCCTCAAATCTCCAGAACACTAATCAGGAATGTTAGATGTTGTTCAAGATGTGTGCAGCACACAATAAAAAAGGACCTGTTAAAAGGGGCAATTTTGCATATCACAGCCTACTACAATAACAGTATTCCAAATGCCAACATCACAATAGCGGTTAACAAGCACTGTACTGTGCTTCCCCTGCATCAGTGCCACCTGTGCAATGCGGTCAAGAGCTCTGCAGTCAGTTGAGCTGCACTAAAAGCAGAAACAACAGAACAAGATTCTAGACTGGCTGTGGGTTGAAAAGACCGGATTTAAAACCTCTGGTGGGTTTGTTGGTTAAAAAGAAAAAGAAGAAACAAAAAGTAAGACGCAAACAAAAGGAAGAAACAAAAGCCTGTGCCATGGTTCATCTTTTGTGGGAGGAGTTTCTCACGAAATGCGATGCATAATCATCTTCACATCCAGGCAGGAAGGCCTGAGGAGCATGAGGGGAAACGCCGTGAGCAACTGGTGTTAGACATGCAATGGCCAGCGATTTGACTCAAAGAGCCCGGTGTGTTTGGAACGGGAACCTTCCAAAGATGACCTGATGTTCCCTGCTGTGATCAGCTCATGCTGACCGCACATATTCACCACCGAGGTGCAACATTCCACAGTAAGCAAGCAAGGCCTATAAGTGCACTCATGCACATAGAAATGCACAAAACACACGGGCAGACGCAAACAGGTGCACGCACACAAATGCACAAGAACACGTACACGCATGCAAACTCAGTCACCGAGACCCGTTCTCACACATGCGTAAACACACACGCAGACACATACACGTCCACAAGAAAGCTGGGCACATGAACAGAACTGCTCAATGAAGTGCTAATACATGCAAACAATCACTCGCAGAAGCAAAAATACAAAAAACAAAATCCCCAAACCAGCCCCTCACCACAACTCTGCGGTTATACAATCAGGATTCACACACACAGACACACGCTGTTTACACATCCTGTGCCACCCTGTTTTATACTACATAGCTAGAGTCTTCCGCTGCAGTCATCTGTGTAGCTACTATGTAAATCCTTCTGAAACAAGAGTCTTATTACATAAGCATTCCTGCGCTGTTCATCATTTAATCACTCAGTGACGTTATCGCTCTAATTACACATGCATTTCCATCAAAAACGCTTACACCCAATAAGCCTCGCTCATCTTTTACCAGCAAACAACTCATCACGGCTGTCCGGGCAGACGGCATATCTCATACCCTGGCCGCCTAATTGCTTAAAGCGGGGCTGGTCAATCGGCTTTGTGTGTAGATCTGTTGGTGGAGTGTGACCGCTGGGCCACTGGGCCTTCCCAGTCCAGGCCTGGCTTGCTGCTACGCCAGGGTGGACTGATGGTGTCCGGGCTGACCTGACCCACCAATGCCCGTCCATCTGCACGCCCAGCAGGGACAGCTCTGAGCTTGCGCTTGGCCTGTCTGTCTCCAGTATAGCCACCTCCTTTTTCATTTGACAGGCCTTTGGCTAAAGTGTGTGTTTGTGTGTACTCCACAAAGAAAAATCAGAACAAAAAGAGAGAGTCTGGCTTGTCTTTAAAGATTTCTCTCGATGGGTTACACTGTCCATGCCACACCTCCTTGTCCCCACCAGTTTCTCTCAGTTTCTCTTCCCTTGTTGGTCTTACTCTGTCTCCCTTCCCACACTCTTTGTGTGTTTCTCTCTCTCTAGAAGTGTTGCAAAGAGTTCTGGGTCAGGGCCAGGACACTGGCAGAGAGGCCCATTGATGACAGTGAGGCAATAAAATGCGGCAAGTGTGAAACTGAATCTTTTTTCCTCGGCGCACCGCTTCTGTTGTTTCAAAGGCCCTAATTCAAACAACCTGGCCCAAGAGACAGCCACTCCAAACCTACCTAACAGCAGTGACACACACGTGCACTATGCACTGTGTTCAGATGATTGAGGCTACTACATAGTTGTTGTTTTTTTACAAAGACAAACATTTAGTTACTTTTAAAACAGTGCTCATTATTTGGTCACAAACATTAAGTAAATCATCAGACATGTGTCATAAAGTTCAGGCCATTTTGTATGTCTTTTTTAAATCTTTGTGTCATACCGCTGAGGTAAAATACAACTACAATAGGTATTTTACATTTATCAGAACTTTCTGACTCACAAAATGTGTTTGCCAAACAAATATAAAGTGACTTTGTAGATATAATGACGGTAACTTGCTAAATCTTGTATAAACATACAGTTTCTGAAACACTGTAAAAGAGAGTTTCATTGGTTTGACTCATGTCTAAAATGTGTGTGTGTGTGTGCGCGCGCGCGTGTGTGTGCGCAGGTGTGCATCTTTGTGGTTGGTGGAGAACTTGCATAAATGTTATGAAGGCAAAAGAAAAGTACAACAAAAGTACACTCAAGTACAGCTCAAGTACAACCACAGCCAAATCATCTTCAAAGCACAGGGTCCCACATCCTTTTGTCCACTTGGCATGGTTCAGCATGTGAGGAGAAACATAAGAATTTTTCCTACTACTTGTACTCAGCTCACCTGAGAGAAGCCAACACACTTCCGTGCTGTCTTTAATGTGCGTGTGTGCGTGTGTGCGTGTGTGCATGTGTGCGTGTGTGTGTTTTCTTTCTGGAGCTGGGAGGAGTGCCCATTCATGCAGACAGGAAGTGAGAAAGCTGGTAGGTGGGTGAGGGCTGACGTCAATGTGGCATCAGAGACCCACGAAACAGGAACCAAAACAACCCACCATCTCCAACCCCCCTAGCTGATTAAAGAGCCACCTTAACCTGGCCTGTGCAGCTGTGCGAGATGCAAACACTTTACACGCATACATACACACACACGCATGGAATCACACATCCAAACAAAGCACACACACACACACACACACACACACACACACATACACTTATGACATGAGTTTAGGACAGTGTGTCATTAAACTAATGTCAAACTGTATCAAACTTTTGTAGAGGATTGAAGGTCATGAGACAAGGATTTTTACCTCAGGACAAACATTTACTACGATTTTCATAACACATATATCAAACACACGCGCGCGCACACACACACACACACACATCTAATTCCACGTTCCCACACACTTTCAAACACACTGCTATTGTGTGGTTTACCATACTTTAAGTTCCATCTTCAAAAGCATCATAATGTGCTTTACACACTTTCACATCCCACCCAACTCTCTCTCTCCCTCTCTCAAACACCCTCCGTCTCTCTCATGCACACACAAACACAATCTCATTTCTCTCTTCTTGAAAGATTCAGTCGTTATTTCCCTTTCATGCAAAATTCAAGTCCGGGGGTTGGGGTTGGGGGGGTTGGGACCAAGCAGGTGTTGCCATATGCTATACACTCCAGAAAACTGCAGTTCACACTCTACTGCATCACCCAGCACCATAGCATGTAAAGGGCTGACACAGTATTAGCTGCCAACACTACTTGAAACTAGATGAAAGAGACGCACTCAGTAACTGTGCGAGTGACTGGACAATTTTACCTGTTAGAGACGCTCTGCTTAAGGGAGCCTGGATGGTGACTGGAGACCTCCTGCAGTAAAACAGAAGAAAACGTAACACAGTGCAAAAGCATTGCAAACAATAAAAAAATATGCACTAATTTAGCTGACGTTTACATTCTGCTCATTGCACATACAGAAGACGTTGGCTCAATCTCAGCCCATAGCAGCATGTGCGAAGTGCTGAGAAAAACTCCATTCATAAAACACTGGACTTTAGAATTATTAAACCAACAAGCCCAGAAAAGACAGCTGACCAGACTAAAGCAAGTGTGCCCTCTACTGGCCTCTCTTCACAGTGTATTTTTGAGGAATTACTAACTTGCTGGTGGAACATGGCACATTGGTCAGAATGCTGAAGTTACTCCTGATGGTTCGCAGACTGGCAAGCACCTGGAGTTCAGAATAAAAGGAAGGAAGGCAGAGTCAAACAGAGAATCCCGTGAGCAAAACCAAGGAGTGCGGTTTGGACTAGCTGAAGTAGGCAGTAAGCAAGGCTTTTACCTGAGCAAAGGGAGTGACTATTAGGTCTTCACCGTGACTGGAGGACAAAACAAGAGACATTTAAACAAAACCAGACAATGTCCCAATGCAGACACTCCAATGATAATCCACCAAAGAAGAGCTTTATCCGAGTGAACAGGCAAAAAACAAGGAATAACAAGTTGACAAGCAATGAAGCAGCATAGAGCGTAAAATCTTTAAACTATGAATGAACACATATAAAGGAATTTTATATAAATATAAGTAACATTCGAAATCAGTTTAAGGACATTTTATAAAATGCAATACGTTATCCACAATTCCTGTTGTAATACTTGAAATGCTAAACCTTTTTACTACTTATATTGTGTGTGTATATATATATATATATATATATATATATATATATATATATATATATATATATATATATATATATACACACACACACACACACACACACACACACACACACACACACACACTACTTATATATGCATAAGTACTAGTAATACAATACAGATATTTACAGGTTTGATGTGACTTTTCACTTTTGAGATCAAGATTTGATTTTTATGTAGATATTGTTTATATTGTATGTAGACATTAAATACTTGTATAACAAAGCTGTATGGTATGCTAGTCTAGTTTGGCTAGTAGGTTTGGCTAAGAAAAATACATTTCAGTTAATAATAGACTCAAAAGTTACAAGACTTTGTGCAAAGAAGTGATAAAAAGAACAGTTGAGCTATAAATAATACAAAAGCCTGAACTGCCTCTCAAGAAACCATACAAATCAAAATAGAGACTCTCAGAAGGGACTGGAGAATGAATAAGTGATCAGGTTGTAAATTTAGATATACTGTTTTGAAAGGGTTGTTTATTTATTTATTTATTTATAAATTATTTGTTTTTGTTTTTCCAAAATCTCCATTTTTCCGCAGGTTACTGAGAAGAACATTGCCATAAACACATCTTCATCTAACAACCGGCAGTGTGTGTGAAAGCCACTCACAGATCGCCGGTGATGGAGGAGTTGCGGGAGGTAGACTTGGGCGACAGGTCGTAGTCACTGTCTGAGCGGTACAGGAAGGACTCACGACGTTGTCCGTGGCCCGCCGTGCTGGGGTGCAGCACCAGGCCTGAGCTGGGTGACGGCTGAAGAGGACTGCCATCTGTGGACAGGCCGTTCTCCACCTCCAAACTAGAGGAGGAGAAGAGGGTCAAGATCAGGCGAGACGTGAAGGTGGGGAGTCATGTGACATGTGACAACTCCTCAGCTTAACACAAATGCTAAACACAGTAATCAGATGACCAACCGGTGGTATTTAAGCAAGGAACTGAACTCCATGCCACTCCATGTTAAATGGTGCAGGGTGGCATAAGGGTTAAATGATCAGTTCTTATAATAAATTACAGTTCTTATAATGCATACTACACAAGTTGTGTAGGCTCCCACTCTCCTGATGAAGGGGGCAATAATGACTTAAAAAAAAGGGAAAAAGACTCAAGGTGCAGACTGTGCAAAGGAGCTCCTGAGACAATCCAGTACCTAGTAGCAGGTAGCAGGACTCAGGCAGTGAGATATGCTGAGAGACACAACCACAGATCATATAAAGGAACATAGCACCTGCTGACACTTTGCAACCCCTTCCTTCAGTCTATGATTTTGCTTTTGGGGGTACAGGAGTTTAGTATAAATACAAGAATATAGAATCATTATAATTATGGCATAATACTACAATGAGAGAGGTAGACCTATGCCTGTTTTATTAATAAAATAGCATATATATCCAGTGTTGGGGAATCTACCTTGAAACAGCAGCTTTTTCTAGGTACAAGCTAACTGATCCACAGCCAAGCTACTCTCTTTAAAATGTAGCTAATATTAGTTGTTAGGTACACCACAAGCTACAGAGAAAAAGTGCTACATTTACCTACCAATGTATCTACACTGCAGCTACTTCAAGATACAACATTAAAAGTGTGTATATTGTACTCTTAAAGCAAATTAAGGATGCAATGTTTAAAGAAGTTGGATGCATCTTCCTAACCTTCATCACATAGCACTCACATATGTGTGCTGCTTCCAGGCTGATGTACTAACAATAAGAAATATCAGAACTGGTGATAGAAAATATCAACAATGTTTGTTTTTTTCTTCCATAATATCCATTACAAATAATAATTTATGATGTATTATTATATACAACACTACAGGCTACTTGTGTAAAAAACATAGAAAGTTACTGGAAATGTAACTGTTCTCTATGCAGAACCTGTTCACTATATATGAATAAAGAGAAATTGCAAAGAAGGAAATTGGATACTTCTAACATTATCTTTTCTTCTCGACACTTCCGTATTCCTCTTTTGGTAAGTGTTTCTTATACAGTGTTGTAGAAGATTTTGTTAATACAATCTCTTTTCTGATTGGGTTAGGGTTTGACTGATTTATTTGCCTAAAGTTAAAGTCGGCTAGGGTAATTTCTCATCCATCCCAATCTCACTGCTGTTTGTCATATAGTCATGTTAATGGTAGACTGTATTTCATGACATAGTCATATGTGTTTATTATATTATGTGACAGAATCATGATTTTTTGCTTATGTCAAACTAACGTACAAATCGCTGTGTCAGAGCTATGCCCTGTCACGGAAGACCGATACCCAAAAGGGGGGGACATGCCCCTGCAGGACCAGGACCGTGTCACGCACTTTCCTCGTTCACAATCGCCTGTCTTCTGACAGGTGACACCTGCACCTCATTGACCTGCACACGTATTTATACACCCACAGGTTCGGAAGGACAGGGCTGCACATTAGTAGCCGAACCACGAGAGCCTACTAGACAGAAGCTACTCCGCTCCGACCTACCCACTAGACTCGGTGACGTAACGTGGAAAGTATGAAGAATAAAGAACTTGTAAATGGAACTTCGCTTCTCACTTCCTCTCTGTTGCCCGTCACATCCCCATGTTATGTTACAGTAACAAAAATAATGTTAAGACTGAACAGCATTATCTACTTACATGTTTTGTATAAAATTAAGACAACAGTTTTTTTCCATTTGCTAAACTAACAAAGCTAAAATTTATAAAGGCTAAAGAAATGCCCCTTTTAAAAAAAATCTCTTTGGACTGTTGGATCAAACATCCAGTAGGTTAGCTAAAAGTAGGACACCTATAAGAGGATTTGCCTAGTGGCCGTAAAAAATCTCTTTGCGGAACAATGACAAGTTATGACATGTAAATTGTATAGGTCCTTTCTCCATGTTATGGGAGTGATGCAAAATAGTTCATAATTTAATGCAATAGTGCCACAACATCCACATGGCCATTTTGATAAAATAAATGTATATTTGATTAACACTGTAAAACAACAGTGTTAAACAGCACAGCTGACCACTCATACTTGTTCGTCATTGTCCACTAGTTGACACTGTACAGTTTGTTTGGACCTGGGACTTTGCTGGATGTGATCTGGCCGCTTGGGTTATATTAGTCCCTAACTCTTTGGAAAACATCAAATCACAAAGCTGACCACAATTATTTTCATGATCTTCAAATACAACTGTGTTCAGCACATTGAAAGAAACACAGAAGGTGAATATTCGGTCTGTAAAAGTGGTAAACTTTTGGGTAACTGCACCACTGAAAAAATAAAGGCGTTATAAAACTTATAAAATGTATATGCTCGTATCGTTTGTGTTTTTGTAATATCCGTAGCATTTGTGAGTTGTCACCAGCATTTTGTTAAGATTATATTGAATATACATTGAATTTGCATATTATATAACATGGATCACACTTAAAGCACCTCCCTTTGTGCCTGGTGTCACCAATCCTTTCCATAAAGCACCAGTGTGTCTACAGATTTTTCAGCAGGAGCACACCTCTCAACTTATTACAGACTGAGATCAACTGATTGAACAATTTACATCAGGTGTGGTTCTGCTTGATGTACACTTTGAAATATTTGAATCATGAAATGTTTTGGCTAAGATAAAGCATAGAAGCACAGTTTTCTGTTCCCACAGTATTTTGGTTTATCCCAAACAGCAGAAATGATCAAGGTGTCCCTTGCGGGACTGGAGTGTATAGCATGCATGGTAACCTTGGAAATGTACATTTTATATATATCATATTATATGCATGAAAGCACGCCGTATGAGCCTTCTGCTTCTCACCAGTATGTATTGATTAAAGCAGAATATTGACTGTAAAAGCATTCTTGGGTATGACAAAGGCACTATATAAGTGTAACTACTACTACTACTACTACTACTACTAATATTTATTACACAGGTGTAAACCAAACAATTTTATGTTTGCCATTCATATCAACAATTACTTAGCATTACTAGCAAAATAATATATGTTCTACACATATATTGAAAAACGAGAAAAATAAAAAGGTCACCAAAAACAGGAAGACCCTTTTTAATTTATTTGTTTGTTTTTGCACTTAAACATTTATACTCTTTTCTATCTTTGTATACTTACTATTGCTCTTTAATAAATCAAAAATAATTTGCTCTCTGATTACTCCATTAATCAATAGAGTAATCGGTAGAATCTAATACTGCAGCCCCTGAACAGTGTAAATGTACCATAGATTATTTTGTTTCAGAAATAGTTGTAGAAGAGCAATAAGCCACTGAAAATGAGACAAATGGTATATTTATGAAAAGGGTAGTTAACTTTCTGGAGTTGTTCCCTGAGGAAAAGTCCTCCCTACTTGGATCATTCTATCATTGCATGAATCTTGTTCTGCGGGCATCTCATATATAGACTCCAACAAAGACAGACACAGAGAAAAGAGTGCCAGAAGATACTGCCAATAGAGATGGAGGAGCATCTGAGAAACAAGATGAGAAACTAGGGAATGTCTCCGAGACAAGGAGAGGAATGTCTAGATGAAGAAGATAAAAGACCTGGAAGACCGTATGCAGACCGAGGCCGATGTATACAAAGCAGGCAAAGATATAGAATGGGTTTGAGAAACAGAAAAGGCTCATGGAAATGGAGAGAGCCGAGGACGGAGATGCACTTATCAAAGCGAGTAGCAGCAAGAGAGAGAGAGAGAGAGAGAGAGAGAGAGAGACAGAATGGCATACTGGCTAGGGAGCAGAAGAGAAAAATGTACTGAAAGAGAGAGAGAGAGAGAGAGAGAGAGAGAGAGAGAGAAATGGGAGATCTAGATGCATGGTGAGAGTATGCTGGAAATGATGAGAAGAGAATAAACTCCAGGTTCTAGCTGCCTCATTTGATTGCAGAGACTTGACGTACACAGCTGAGAGTGAAACGGGGCTGAAGGACATGTTAGCTATGGCTGTCTCTCTCTCTGTTTTGGATTAATGAATATGTTTTGGTATTTTCTTGTGGTTTTCTTATAAAGTAATGTAGAAACCTGGCATCCAGTACGTGTGATAATTAGTGGAGAAAAGTGTTGTAATAAAATGCTTTGAGACACCGTGCCAACATGTGAGGACATCTCAGAAATTGGCTTCCAACATGATCTGGGTCTTAAGAAGGTTAAGATAATAATTCACCTGGCTCTATGGATAAACACACTCTTCCTCTCTTTTCTTAAGTGTTTTTTTTAAATATTGTGTAGTATCTGTGTAATTAAAAGTCTTTCTTTTTAAAACAGTTGTTTTATTTGAAATTATAAGGGCTACAGTGACTTAAAATTATTTACAAGTCTAAACTGAACATAGATTAATTTTTTAGAGGTACCGTGTAATCAATTCCTTAAAAAAACCCCAATAAATTAAAAAAATATCACCTGTGCACGAATTATGTTGGTTGCATTTATGAGAAACAGAGAAGAAACGCACTGTTGAAGGAACTTGTTGTTATGTTTGGTATACGGAGGCACTGGGTCAAATGATATTAAGCTATGACCCAAGCAAGTGCAGAAGGGTACGCTCATGGGACAACTTAAGACACAGTGGAAGGGTTGAGCAAGACCACCTATTTCCATACCCTTGAATCTTGTAAAACTAGCTCAGTGTGTGTGTGTGTGTGTGTGTGTGTGTGTGTGTGTGTGTGTGTGTGTGTGTGTGTGTGTGCATGCGTGTGTGTGTGCGAGTGTGTGCATGTGGAGCATAGGCTCTAGTTACCTCTTAAAATGCGCAGTCATCATAACTGGCAAGCTAAAGATGTTAAAACCATCTCAAGAGCGGGTAACCAGAAGACACCAGTACCCAGACTGTCCCTGAATAACACAGAGCTTCCCCTCTCCTAACACACTTTAATTCATATTCGCAACATACTAATAGCCCTCTAAACCTTACACCTGTCATATGAATATATCAGGACAGATCAAGCAAATCTAAGTGGTTCATCTGGCATATGATTAATGATTGCATGCTGAAGCTCCTCAGTTAAACACATGGTAGTGAAGCACATTCCCAGAATATTTTCACAAAGTCACAACAGCATGGAAGTCATTTTGAACCGTGTTCTCCCTTAACAATTCTCTTGACACACTCAAACTCTCACTCTCACTCACACACACACACACAAACACACGGATCCCTCTTTATGAAACCCTTTTCCTCTTACCACGTATGAGACACCGCTACAGTGAACCTCCGTTGCTGGCGCACACTCTTTTTGACCAGTAACTTCCGGAACACGTGCGGCGAGGTGCACAGTAACCCCGCTGCGGCTGGCTCCCACTCCTTGACCCCAGGCTGGCCCTGTGCCTCCCCCTGGAGTGGCACCTTCAGTTCCCCGCAGCTCATGTCCGATTCCTGGCTCAGATCCATGCCTCCTAAATGCTTCACCACTGGCCTGGCCTTAGACTTCCAGCAGCAGTGAGAGTGCAGAAGACTGCAAGCAGAATGTCCTTACCCTCTCTTTTTTTCTCACCCTCCTCCCCTTTGCTCTCTCTCTCACCCTCACCCCAGGGGCCCTTGCTTTCCACCCCCACCCTCCTGTGGGCTTGCTAAACATTCAACTTCAGGCCACACCCATTTACAGGCCACACCCACTTTGCCTAATTCCCAGGGTCCTCGGTGAGCAGTGGGCAAGCCCGGAACTGTTCAGAGTCTGTGTGTATCTGAGACATTAAGGCAGGTGCAGAGAAAACCATCATGGATAAGAAGGATCAAGGAATATCAATAGACTGTGGTGTGTGAATGCAGGCTTACAAGGTTTAAAAATTCAGGGGGAATCACGTACACTGAAATCTCAGAAAACCTTATTACTGAGGATGTTAAGGTTTTATAAGAGGTATGTACGAAAAAGGTGGGTAAAAACTCACTTGTGGTTGGTATAGTGTAGTGGGTAACAATGCAGCCTCTCCTGTGGTGGAATGGGGTTTAAAACCCCATACAGACAAGTACTCTATTCCACACCAATAAGAGTCCTAACACTAATCTCGCCTACCTCTGCTTGGAAATGTAATCTGCTCTGGATAAGAGTGTCTGCCAAGTATGTAAATGTATCATGTGGGCAAATTTCAAAGGCTATTAAAACAATACAAATCTCAGAAAAATCTGCATAATAATTCACCCTCTTATGTTATAGTTTTACCTCATGTGAACCCTGAAATGATGAAATGGCCTCACCTGTCAGGTGGCACTGGAGTGATGTCTATTCGTGGAGTCGTGGTGATGGTAAGTGAGGTGGGACGGCTCATGAGGTCCTCCTCGGGAGACCGTGCCCTCTCCGCCTGTCGCCATGACAATGGCGGCAGCACCAACGTGCCTGAGTGGCGGCGGCAGCGTCTGTGCAGGTCTGCGCCCAGAGTGGCCCCAAGGAAGGCTGGTACCTCCTTGCTGTCCTGCCAGCAAAGATATAATTACAATTACAATTATAATTCTGTATAATTACAGAACAATAAACCTGAAAGTTGCCTTAAAGTATTATGCTGAACAGAAAATTACAAAGACTACAGGACAGAACAGAGGGAGAGAGGCATTAGGTGAGTCCTTGCCCAACAGTTCGCTTAAAGACAAGGTAAAACCACAGCCTGATTGTAGTAAGTACATTTGTACAGAAGAGGGCACACTTTTACTATAAGCTGAGCTGAACAGTGCTTCTCCTAATTACTCTCCAAAAGTGTTTTAAGACATGTTTTAACATGACTCCGTATTATTTTTTCCATCTAAAATGTTTCCTTATAATTATCATGTATGCCTTCACTGAAGATGTAAAATATCTAACCAATTAATTGCAATCTAGTTGGACAAGCACATAGACTACATTTATATGGAAGGGTGACAAAGTGCATTTTAGCTGATTGATCAGGAGCCATTTTGAACACTGCCACTTCCAGAACAGCCTGTTCCTGTCAGCTGAGAGTGTTTTATAGATATTATACATTTAATGGTCTGCTGTGTTTCCGTGAAGGTTTGGAAGCAACCGCAGCCTGTCAGCAAGGCTCATGAATAATGTACTGTTTTCAATATGTGACCACATCATGGATATATCAGTGTGAATGGAGTTCATATCCATGTCAGGATTTTTCAGAAAATGGGAGGCAGAGTCTTAGCTGGAGTTTCCCGAGTACTCCCTGAAGGAGTGAGGGAACGGGGAGTGTGTGTTTGTGCGTGTGTGTGTGTGTGTGTGTGTGTGTGTGTGTGTTTGTGTGTGAGTGTGTGTGACAGATAAAGAAAAATATATGGTAAGAAAAACAGAAAGGAAGCGGTGAGAGTGATTAAGAACAGATATCCTATTCTGTTTCTGAGAGAGAACAGACATTCAGTGTCCCACAGTTGTTGTTTTTTTAAGTATAAACAGTTTTACACAGACCAGGCTATAAACCTGTTTAATTGAGTATAGCAGCCTTACCAGTGCTGCCAGTACAATATGGGTTTTTTTCCCCAAAATCTCTATGGCACTTTTTCATCTAGCCATAGACTGATACCATTCTACTATATTTCAGCTAAACTAATAATAAATGACACAAAATATTTGTTCCACTGGTTAATACACTACAACCTCAAAGCTTTTATCAACATCCTGGTGACTTTAAACTAATATAAATATGAGAGTTCAGTGATCAATGATTCTAGGCTGTGAAAAAGGTTGTGGTGCAGTTAGTATTATTCCTCTGCCCAATAGTTATTAAGCAATGATTATAATTATTATTAAATTAATAAATCAAGCTAACACTGATAAGTTATTTTCATTGCATTAAATAAAGCTAACATTGGGAAGTTCATCATTCAGTCTACAAATTTAGCTTTCAGTATACAAATTAAGCTAAAAAAAACCTGTTCCTCTTTTCAGCACCACAGCTGTAAACTGAATGTGTGTCTTAATGGTAAAGCTGTTTCCAAGCACCATGAATGGCCTTGGAAGTGTTGAAATTAAATCTTGACAAATGTCATTGCAACACTGCCATTAGCAAGGCTAAACTGCATTAATGATACACCAAAATGGCTGCACAGGTTGAAGAAGAGGCACAAAGAACAATACAAGGTCAGGCATTAGGTAATCGAGAGGAAGCCTTGTTACTATGTCAACCACTTTGCTTCCTTTTTACCATTATATTGGTTGAATAACACCGTTTTTCAACAAAACTTGCAAACCCTTAAGGTCTGTGTGAAACTAGACAGTACTGTCTCAGCACTCCAGGAGTGCTAGGGTGATGCACTGGAAACTATTGATCTAGTTCATCAAATCAAATTATAGGTTTAGTCAGTGCACATTTGTCCAGATTCACAAGACCTTTGGGAACTGAGAACTGATGTTGTATACAAGAGAACTGTGGAAAAACACAACGATTCATGTTCACTATCTTAGTGGGGATTATAAGACGTTAAGTAGCTAGTATTTTACTTAGCAAATCACCTACATCTACATTACCTGTGTGCACTAATAAAAAGATGGCTTCACAGTAAAGCTTATTACTCAGTAATTAATTACTGACAATATTCAAGAAATTCCACTAACCCCATGTTATCACCATGAATGTTTCAGGGGATGTTTTAATTTGCAAGAAATTCAATTATTTCTTAACTTTAAGGATTCTCCTTAGATTAATGTCTTAAATGTTTTTCCACTACTAAAATCTATTCTTCTTTCATTATTAGGGTTAAGGCTAAAAAGAAGCATCACAGTTACAAACTAAAGAGTGACACTGCAAATAGAGACAATATATGCTGTCTGTGCAATATCAATAAACACAAATGGAACAATTTAACTAATCAATGAAAATATCTTATTTAACATGAACAGACATAATAATATAGATTTCAGGACACATCAAGTCTTGCTAAATGTTGATCTTGTGCCACTCAATGGCAAAAAAAAAAAAAAAAAAAAAAAGATTATAGGGCTTTAATAAGCAAGAGGCTCTGTGCTGGGGGCAGGGGTCTCCTTATTTACAGCCTGCAAATCAATAAGGCCCCCAGAGAGCATGAACGGGTGGCATGAACAGACTCTGACTATGGCAAAAGAAACAGATGGGAGGTGTGGCCTGTCTGGCCCCACCCCTCACCACAGTCAGGCCAGTGGGAAGCCGGGCTGCCACACTGGCGTGGGTTTTCACTCACTAGCATAAACGAGCTACACTCCATACCAATCTGCTTCCCAGTTCTCATTTTTCATCTTTTCACATTGAGACATATTTCTCATGCTGCTGTTATAAACCACAGAGTACTGTATGAAAGACATCCTGTGATTTGCCTTGATTTTGTTGCACTAAAGGAAACACTGGTTAGAGTGATTGTGCATGTGTGTAATAAGAAAGCCTGTTAGCAACAACAATTAATGAAATAACAGATGAGTGATGGTGACGTTAATGTTTAAGTGTGTATTGTTGTGTGTGGTGCACTAAAGCCAAATTTCCACACTGGGAAATGTGCATGAAAGATAGCTTGAAAAGGTAGCATAAACCACTGGTGGAAACAATAGCACCAATATGCTAATGTTCAGATATGAACAAGGGTGGACAGTGTCAACTGAACTCACGTCTTTGGACATCACTGTCAACACACTGCAGCTCTTCCTCATGCTCCCTACATTCAGATGTCCGCAAGGTCTCCCACCTCTCCTGAGGACACACGTGCTGAATGCAGACGGACCTTTTCAAAGAGGCAGCTGTTTCAGGAGAGAGAGAGCACATCTTTGTGGGCATAAGCAGGCTCATCTTCAGAATTCAGGAGGTTAGCACAGTCTTGAAAATTTTTTTACAATGCCAAAAGATGAGAACAAATGCTACATTCTAAAGACTGCCTCAAGCTTATAAAAACGGTCTCACCACTGACTGAATGCATAGTGCCAGCTTTTTTCTCCATCATGCCTGCGATACCCATTTCTTTAAAAACAGAAATATAGAATTACTGTCAAGCCAGAAATATTCCATCAGAGACTGTTTCCTGAGAGAAAAGGTCAGATTGACCTTTGGCAAAAGAGCCATACCACAGTGAAACCGTCCCGGCTTCTATTGACACTGTCTGGACTCTTTGTCCTTTTTTAAATGGTGCTGATCTTCTGAAGCTAAAAGTACAGGAGGACGCTTTAGGGTGCTTCTGGTTTGGACCAGTTTCCTGCAAGCCCTCCAATATACACACTGCATTTGCACAGCCTGTTTATTATTTGTTATTTAATATAGTTTTAATTAAATTCAAAGTCAAATGTATTTATATAACGCTTTTTACAACAGCTGTTGTCACAAAGCAGCTTTACAAATGGCTGAGTCCAAGCCCAAAGTGAGCAAACCAAGGATGACAGTGGCAAGGAAAAACTCCATAGAGCATGAGGAAGAAACCTTGAGAGGAAACCCTGACTCAAAGGGGTGGCCCATCCTTCTTTGGATGACACCGGATACTTGTAATTAGAAAATGATTTATTTATTAGAAAACAACTGTCTGGGGATACAATGAACAGCCATAGAGCCCGCTACCTCACTGAAGACTTCAATTCTGTAAACAGTTTGAAAAACAATGACATGAGATCTTTGAGTACAACCAACTTATGTTTTTTCTTTCCCTTTTCTTTTCTTTGTTTTTAGAGGGTGGGCAGATATGTGCATTTTTCTTTTCGTTTGGCACCACATTATAGATGGCGGTGGTAACGGTTGTAAAATAGATTTCAAAACATGAAGCAAAGGGTCAATTAAGCAGTAATCCATTTCAGTTTTTCAAATATTTAGCTGTGAGTGTACTTAATATAGTAGAACCACATGGATAAAGGTGGAAAGGTTTTTAGTTAAAAGTTTAACACAATCTATGTGCTTCTTCCTATGCTGCTAAGTGATTCACAGTGTTGCCAACTGGGATCATCTTCACAGGGGTGGTCTTTGCACTAGACAAAGATTTGCAGCCACTGAGGACCCCCTTGTCCACTGAGGACCCCCTAGTCCTCAGAGCCAAGTGACCAATACAAATGAGGTATATGTATTGATGTTAAATAATATATATGACTATATTTTTGAAAATTGTATGTGCTACTGCAGCACCACCCCTGATCCCTGTAATGGTCTGTTCCATGGTTGTCAGTAATGATGCCACTGTATGAATGCAGACCAATGCAAGCAAGCAAATAAGTGATAAGAGTGGACACGACGGTCTTCAAAGTGACTTTCTGAGTGTTGAGAGAGTGTTGACTTTCTGAGTGTTGAGAGATAAAAATCTAAAAACAAAGTTATGGGTGACCAGAGAAATGACTTAAACAAAACCATTATGGAGGTGACATAGGTCAATATGGAATGTGGTCTTCCACTTTTCAGACCAGTGTGATAGAGAACTATTACACAACAAAAAGACCCTTTAAAACACTGTTCAGAGATGTCTTTTGTTATCGGCTATTTGTGTTTTGTTGTTATCTATATGCATAAATGTAGATGGATTTGCTCATTACCATGCTTCATAGATATATTTTAAATTCTAGCTATTTAATCCTTTAATATCATTAATACTAAGTAAATATTGTTTGAGAGCTGTCAAAACTCAAAAGGAACACAAATTACCGTAACAATACAAAGTAATTCCAGCCTATGGGTATTAGAGTTGTAATAAATTGGAACAATTCAATCAACTCCAGCCAGTGTAGCTGATTCAGTCCTCTTATAGCAGTGCTGGAGAGACAATGATCATTTTAATTACTGTACCAGATTTATCCACAATTTATAGACTATAAGTATTTCTAATGGGTAGTTGCTTTCTTCAACTTGAGTACAATAAAATAAGACAAGACAAGTATACTACATTTTACATTATGCTTTTCATAAAGAATAGAGAACAGAGCTTTAAATGATAAGATAAATTAACAAGACAGAACTTAAAAGGATAATAAGAAAATAAAAAGATAAAAGGAAAAATCTAAAAGGAAATTGGATCAAGCAAAGCTGAAAGCTGCCTCACCATGTTTTATTCTAATTCCAGGCACTAATAATTGACCAGACTGTATTGATCTCTGAGGCCTATTTGGGTTGTATTCTTATAGCATGGCAGAGATATATTTAGGTCCCAAACAATTTAATGATTTATAAACAAGCAGTAACACTCTGAAATCAATCCTGTAGCTAAATGGAAGCCAGGGTAAGGGCCTTAGAATTGGAGTAATATGTTCACTTCTCTTCGGCCAAGGTAGCGTTTGAAGCGACAGCATTTTGAATTAGCTAATGCTGTCTAACAGTATTTTTGGAAGGCCACTAGGGAGTTTAGTGCAGAAGTCTAACCTGTTAGAAATTACAGCATGGAAAAGTTTATTTTTCTAACTTGGTTTTTGGTATGTAGTGCCTTGGACTGAAGGCACTCACATTAAGCCTTTTTTCTGTAAATAGAATTGTTTTGCCCTTATTAAGTTTCAGAAAACTGGTACATCCAGCTGTCAAAGTGCTCTATACATTTACACAGTGAGTCTATGGGACCATAAATCACTAGACTGTTTTGTTTTCTTGCAGGATTTGGCTAATGGTAGCATGTATACATTTAATAGAAGGGGTGCAGCAATTGAGTCTTGGGGGACCTCACATGTTAATATCAGTTGCAATTCTAGATATGATTTAAACCAGCTCCAAGTCCATTCTGGAGAGGTCTACCCAGTATTCATGTTTGTCTAAATGTATATTGTAATTATACACAGGATAAGATATAAAATGTATTATGCCAATCCATGGGTGCTTCACATAGCACCCAGCCCTCTCACTCCATACCAGAAACCACAACATCACAAGCTCTTCTCAGGGGTTATCAGGAAGGCACCTCCCTTTGTCTGTGATTTGCTGAATTAAGCCCACAACACCTCCAGAAGGCTCTTCAGTAAAGTCTGGCTTCCCAGCCACACCCCCCCTACAAGATCACTTTTAATCCAAGCCGCTCCACTGAAACTGCACAATTCGGCCCCCAGTTCCATATGGGCTTTATACTCTATGCCAATAGTACACATAACTGTGCTGCCCTCATGCTGCCACTCACTTCCATAAAAATCTGTGTTGGCTTCCTGGGTGACTAAGGCCGTACCCAGACCCAATAGCACCGCTAATGCATACTCAGTGCAGCCAGTTCCACATAGATTGTACCTAATACATCACCATATAAAATACCTCTGCCATTCCACCTTTATAGTGTATTTCCCCAACTTGTCTGGGCTGTCCTTATCCACAATCACTGACTAGCCTTTTCAGCTACTTCTGATAACTCCTTCACAGCTACGCTTAGTTTACAGCCTCTAAAGCTGAACTGCCCAGGCAAGGATGCAGAAGACTTAGCTACAAATCCCCCAACACCTATCTCTACCAGTCTTATGCTATGTCACCTGCATTCTCTCAGCTCAGCCACCAAGTCTGCAGACTTAAGATTCTCCCTCTCAAAACTTTCATCTACTGCATCCTCAAATGGAATTGTTAACTCTGTTAAATAAACTATCGTTTTACTTTCAGAGCACAACAACTTGTCCAGCCTCAGCATAGTTAGTGAAATACACTGTGAGACTGCTGAAATCAATTTGATTAGCAGTGTCAACATTAATTTCATTGGCCATGTACTTTTGGAAGACAATGTGGGTGGCAGCTTAGATAAATAAAACAAGGTTATTGCAATACAGTACTAGGCTATGGTTAGGGTTAGGTGACTCATATGTTAATACAAGATTTTTATTCATTGGTTTCAAATGTATAACTTCTGGGAGGAAGTATGGGCTACTCTGACACCAGCCCGAAAGAACCAGTCAATGACACTTCCACTATGACATGGCTACAAAAGCAGCATTTTTTGGCTATAATAGAACTTGCAGCAACTGCTGTCATTGTTTTGTGAGAGTAAAACTGAAAGTTCAGGCAGTGTTGGTCCCAATTTTGGCCTATAAACCAAGGCATACCTTGGCTTGCCTAACCATGCCTAACCATGTCTTCCATGTGACAAACATGTGCTCTGACCGCCAGAAGAAAGTGACCAAAGTGCAAGCTTTCTATTACAGCTGCCAGAACACACATTTTACCTTCCAGAGTGACAGTCTTTTTTTTACTTTGACCTAACAGATAATGCTAGCATTGACAGTGATATGAGTTTTAAACCTACAACACCATCCCAGAAAATTTATCTTTGCTTTTAACCTTCAGTGCATCATACTGATTACATTTCGACTGCTTGGGCTCTTCTGCATGAAGAAAAAGCTTTCCAGTGTTTGTGAAGCAGAAAATACAAATGGCTCAGCACAGCTCCAGGACCCATCTTTGCAACAGTTTTTTTCATTCAGACACATTAACCAGGAAAACACAGAGTGTGTTTGAAAATGCACAACTATTTAGTAAAATCCAACACAAATGTATTATTTCTTTGCTGTGGTTGATGACAATGCATGTGTATTATTATATAAGAATCTGTATTATCAAATAATTTGTGATAATCTCACCCCACCAATTTAACGAATTAATTTTAGTATAAATTATCAAAATTTGAAGCAATATTCAAAACTTTAAAGCTGGAAAAAGTCTACTTACAGAGCAATGAACATATCAGTGTTTGTTGGTTACTGCATTTTTAATAAATACACATCTTGGGAGAAACTCAAGACCAGTTGGATATCTGAGATTCATAAAAGATTATGAATAAACAAGTCATTAATGCACAATGAACTGTGCCTATACACTCAACACTTTCAGCAACTTTCAACATGAAGGACTTCTTGAGAAAAACAGAGGGAGAAAGAAGGACCAAGAATGACTTGAAAACGGTGCATTTGTTATAAGCATGAAAACCTTGCATAAATATTAGAGATAAATTTGTTGATAGAAATACTATTCACTTTGCGGAAAATAAGTGGTCTATTGCTCTGTTACGCAATGCAAACCTGATACAGCGTAGCCACAACTTGTACATATTGAATCATGCAGGATATTATTAACATTTACACATAATGCAGAGATTCTACACAGCTAAGCATGTGAACCATATAGTGATGCTGCAAAGCTTATTAGAAACTGAACCCACTGGGCAATTAAAATTTCTGCTTATGCAGTTACACACTATTGTACCTTTTGTTTATTGTTTAATGCAATGGAACTGATGTTATGCACTGATTTTATGCAAAAGAAACAAAAAACAAGCAAACTTAAAGAACTATACTGTGACTCATTATAGTTCCCACATAGGTTAAACCATTTTAGACAAGGCTTAGTGGACAATTCACTTGAGTTACACAGTGCCTGCTTCTAACTCATTTTAAACGCAACAATCATGATGCACTATAATGAAAAACACGATAAACATGATGGATGACAAAGCTTGCACACCTTCGATGTAAGGTGTGCGTGCATACTAACTGAGTCATAAGGGCATCTGAGCTAATCCTTCTTTCTCAGCACTATTGCATGGTGTATGCCCTCAATAGATAGACTGAGGGATGGATGGTTGCTTTTCAGCAGAGGTCTTCTGCATGTATGTGGAGATTGTGTAGGAGAGAGTGAGAGAGAGAGGGAGCGATACTGACATAATGGAATTCGGTGTGGGATGTATTTCATTCAGTCTATTGAACTTCTGAGTGATACCGTATATTGAAGTCTCCACTAAGTATCCTGCTATACAAAAACACCTTAACTAAAATGTGAATAGCGAAATAATTATCATTAACAACCCCAGTAGTTCTGAATATAATTCTACTACATAAGGTGTGGCTAGTTTTCAATGAGCAATCTGGTGTGCAGATAAAGCGCATAACTATGTTCACTTTATGTTTACAGTATGTGTTACTGCATATCGCTAATTAATTATCCTCGCATCTACATAAAGAGCAAAAAGACATCAACATAAAACCTGAACACCGCAGGGTTCTTAAGAGATAAAAACATCACCATAAACGTTAATCATACACTGGTGTAAATACAGTCATCCTCTAACAGACCTGGCAATTGCTCTATTTTGGTTGTGCTTTCGTTAATGTATAAGCTAGCGACACTGCAGATACAATAGGTTAATCACATTCATGTTGTAAAATCATACTTAATTGTACAAACATATTACGACGAACAAAAGGTTTCCAGACCATTTTCAAATAGCTTACCATACTTGTAGACATTAAGCAGTTATAAGTGATCATATTAACTTAATAGCAAGCATGCTTTTATCTTGGCTCGCACGTGTTCAAATACCAGGATTTACACGCTGATGTTGACGTTTTGGCGAGGTACACACACACACGTACAAAATATCATAATGATTGCTGAATTAATATCTGCAGTGTTCGTTTAAGCCCATCTGGACGCGAAATACTGTAAAAACCGAACACTGGTTTGAACAGTGAACTCTTTCTAGCATGCATGTATCTGGCCAACATGTTCAACTTCTGTTGGTGTCGTTTCTGTCTAATCGTGTCGTTAGGCACTCTCCATCTATTCCCTATATTGCAACCTAACTACACTGAACTCCAGTGCTTGAAGTGTGTTAGCGCGATCACATATCATTTCTCGCTGACTAACCGACATCTCGTTACACAACACGCATGACACCACAAAAAGTTAATAACTAAGATGCAAGAAATCATCTGTTTCTTATTTTTTACACCATAGTCAGAAAAGATTAAACAATTAAGCCTCGACAAAAGAGGAACAATGTCTTGATTTAGGCTATTTCCAGACATATTTTCCAGGCATATATTTCTTTACAAATTCAGACCGCTTACCTTAGCTTATTCACTTGTAAGTCGAAGACAACGTGCAGAGAACAACAATGGGGCAACCGAATGAAAGAGTCTCCTTTGCAAACCCCTCCTATCCCATTCGAAGTGGGCATCCGTCAACCGCCTGCCACACTGCAGCCGGGGGCGGTACTGTTTTTAGGAAGTTCTTGTAAACAGGAACGCCCCCCTTTTCTCATTGGCTTTGGTTTCTTAATGACTGGGAACCCATTTGGAGGCCACAAACGCATGTCATTGATGTTGCATCTATGTTACATCAAAAAGACGATTTTCTTTTCGTGTTATCTTATTTTTTTTCTCGGTTTAAAGTAAGTATTGATGTTCTGTACACATTTCTGACCTGCTGCTAATTCTGTTCCTACCAGCACTGTGGGCTATATAAAAACTAGGTGTCCGTATGGCAGTTCTTTTTGTACAACTCACAATTAAAAAAAAAGAAAAACTATTTTCTTTCTGTCTCTTTAACATTCTCCATTTAAGAAAAAATCGATAAACACTGTGGTGTGTTATGTGCTTTACCTAGTATACACTATTACAGTCATGTGTTAAAAACATCCGTTTCGTGTGAATGTAGAAAGCTGGTGTAATTAAAATCTTTTAAATTAAAAGTCAAACAGGGATATCTTTATATTCCAATCCACCGATCTTAAAGAACAGAATTTGCAGCAAATTAGCCCTAAAACACCATGTTTAATCCTCTTACCCACTCCCAACTAATTAATGTAACAATTTTATGATCCATATATTAAGATAACCATATTTAATGTGGTCTGGTTCCCCCCCCCCCCCCCCACACACACACACACACAAATAAAACATCCATCATAATTGATCATTTAGACAGGCTTTTAATCATATAGTCTTTAAGAAACATGTTCATAGGTTTGACAGCAGAACAAGAAATAAACACAACAGACTTAGTATCGATAATGTAAGATCAAATAAACTGATCTTACATTAGCACACATCTTAAATTTTCATTGCAAAAATTTAAATACAGTAGATATGACAAAGGGATTTACATGGCATATTATAAACACACACAGTAAAGTTTAAAAGGAGCAATAAGTCATTTTTACCACCAAAAGTAGCAACGTTTATGAAAGTAGATGTACATTTTTCTATAAAGTTCAACTCAAATGAACCAAAGAATCAAATAGCTTTGTAGTCCTCAAATCATTTCACTGCGAGTTATACTGTGTATGACTATGTATGTGACAAATAAACCAAACTTGAAACTTGAACTGTTTTATGCTCTATAGAGCGGGTCCTCCACATGTTTACAATAGATTTAGTACAGAGACCTCCAGGCCATTAGGTGACAGTATAATGGCTTCATTTGTTTTATAATGTGAAGACTCATTGGAAAGTTTACTTATTGCTCCTTTAAGATTACACATCATTGCTCATTGTCTTGGATCAGGGGGGCTAGAGTATGAAAAACTAAGGTGGTGCATGACCAGGACTGGAGGGAAGACTCAATGCTTCTTACAGAGCGTTTCAAAAAATGACAGATCGCATACAATATAGAGGAGCACAAGATGTCTTCTACACACACACACACACACACACACACACACACAATCATCATGAGTGCACCACATGACATTATATATACTTTCATAACAAGAGAAGACATTCATGCACTAAAGTAAAGAGCAAGTTTACTTTAGCTAGGACATTCTAATGTACATGGCATTAAATTCAGATTTGGTCTGCTGATTTTTAAACTTAAAAAAAAAACAATAAGAAACTTATTCTGCTGCATTTTATTTCCAAAACTGTTTGAACCAATACAAAATTTTGATCACAAACAAAGATTTATTGAACCTCACTAAATCTCACACACAAGGAGTTTTCTGGCTTCTAATGAAACCCTATTATGTACAAGAACAAATGTTTTGTAGCCAGGGATGTGAGGGATACTTTAAAAATGTATTCTGTTTCAGATTACTCATTACCTATTTTAAAATGTATTTGTAACATCAACCAAAGGATTATTATATTTACTATAATTCAGTTAATTTAAATTACTTCTGGACTACCTTTACATTCAATAACTGCTAAAGAGTTTAGGAGCACTGGTGCCCTTCAGTGCCAGCCAGTATGGCCACGACCAAACTTCTGCAGCATCACTCAGAAGGCTCTTTGCTGCGGAGTGCCCTACTCTCAAACTGGTTGGCTCAATCACTGTAAACATTCCAGATAGGTATAGAATGTTTTGGCATAGTTGAGAACAAAACTATTTCATACCTAAGGTGCTTTGTTGGAACATAAAAAACTCTTTGGTAATGGGAGCTTTTGTGGTCAGCATTTGTGGTCAATGTGTGCAGGTGTGGGTGGTCGGCTGGGTGCTGAAGAGGATGTGACAGTATTTCCCTCAACCAAGGGCCTGCCAAAGACTGGAAACGGGGTTGACCTGGATGATGGGGTAGGCCTAGAGGTGAGTGCGGTGTAAGGACCTGACGAGCTTTAGGTACAATATCTGGTTAGTCGGTTAGTGCTGTGAGGAGGGCAGGGAGGGACATAAAACTGACCATTTTAGAGAAGTTGTCAAAGACATTGAGGATGGCGGTGTGACTGTCCAATTCCAGGAGATCCATCACATGCATATTCAACAGTGATGTGTGACCAATGTCGTTCAGGAGAATGCACACCACAAATGAGTTGATGAACCACTACATAGACAACCACCAGTAACGTGTGAAAAGGAGTTGGCTGGTCTGTGTGGATCCCAGTTGACCTGTTCCCAGTAGGTCCAGATGAGATGTGTGTCCAAGTGAGTAGAGGGGCACAGCATTGTGGCAGTACATAGAGCTTGTTGTTGGGGCAGAGTGGATGCAAGTTTGCTCGGGTAATGGAGTTTAGAAACTAGTCCAGAGCTTACTCACGAGCCACCAGGAAGCAAGAGGAGGGCCAAATGGGTTCCTGGCATGTTGGCCTTGCTGTGGGACTAAACTGGAATGAGAGGGTGTCTTCCTTGGTATTTTTGGAACAGAGTCAGTATGTGATGGTGAAACTGAAACAAGAGAACACAGAGCACCAGGGATTAAGCCTCTTGATGGTCTGTAGGTACTGGAGATTTTTGTGGCTGGTGATGAGCAGGAGTTTTGGGCACCATCTAGCCTGTGCCTCCACTCATCGAAGGCCAATTTCATAGCCAGCAGCTCTCTGCCACTGATGCTGTAATTTCTCTTAGATGGGGTGAAGAATTGGACCTATCAGACCCACATCAGAGTCATCCACCTCAATGATGAATAGTATACTGGGGTCACTGGGGTTTGGAAGGTGGTGGTGAATGCCTTTTTGAGAGCAGTGAGTGCATTCTCCACCACTGGTGACTATGTTAAATGTGTATGTTGGCCTTGGAGGAGGTTGGAAAGGGGCTGGGCCATAGAACTGAAAGAGCAGAAGCGCTGAAGTTTATGGCACATCTGAGGTTGGGACCATTCTGTTACTGTCTTGACCTTGTTAAAGCACAAGTGGCAGAGGTCTCATTGATGACATAGCTCAGGATATTGACCTGGCACAAATGGAACTCTTACTTCTCCAGCTTGCAATATACGTTATTGCACAGAAGAGTGTGGAGCACCTGGTGCACATTATGGATAAGTTGGTCCTGGGAGAATAGGCAGATCTGGATGTTGATGTAAGCAACAATGGATATACCCAGTGACTCCCCAAAGACCTTGTTAATAAATGTCTGAAACATGGAATGGGTGGTAGTTAGGCCATACAGAAGAACCAGATACTCATAATGTTCTGAGACCTTGCTAAAGGTGGTTTTCCATTCATCCCCTTCCTTAATAAATATTAAATTGCATGAACTGCATAGATCTAGCTTGACCTAGGGGCAGGGGGTGAGTTACTTCACCAGTGTGTTGTATGAGGTCCTATAGTCTTTATAGGGGCAGAGACCATAAAGAAGATGCTGACTGGGTTTGGGCACAATCTATCCTGTGTGTTTCCACTCCTTGAAAGATAATTTCATGGGCAGGAGACATGGAAGGGTCGATATAATCCTGAGCTAAGGCTTCCTGAGTGTACTGCTCTATAACCTGATTATCTTCTTGGCAGAAGGGATATAGCTGACAATGGGGCGTATTGGCATTCTCCACAAGCTTTATAGCACAGTCCATGCTCCTTTGCAGTAGCAAGTGAATGGTCTTGGCAACTGATGGCTTGGTCCACAATCTCATCCAGACACCTTGCCTTCTTGTTGCAGGCTTTCTCCTCTGTCTCTACAAAAAACAAATCAATGAAGGCTTCCTCATAGCCAATAGTGGCTGCCACCATGCATAATGCTAGGGCATACTCCGCTGTTGTGTGGGAGCTCTGCTTGAGTTGTAGCAAGGCTTGATCACAGGCTCTACCCCACTTTGAGTGGTGAAGCACTGCCATTAGCTTGTTCACAAAGTCTGGATAAACATGCCTCAGTGGGGAATCAGTGATCACCAGCATGGTGCCCCAGGTTTTAGCCCTGGTGAGAAGGCTGATCCAAAATGTCACTTTAGTGTGACCTGGCATCACTGGCTGGTAAGCATAGTATGATTCGCACTGGACCAGAAAGTCCTCTCTCCCTTCTGGGATTGCCATTGTAGTCCTCCAGAGTAGCAATGTGATAGTAGCGAAATCTGGAGGACATGTGACTTACAGGGCTACTTGTCAGGGGGCAGGACCCACTGAGAGAGCTTCCACACAGCTGGTCAAGTGAATCAGGCAAGCTCGGAGATGACAGATTATTCCCCCGGCTCTTGCAGTTGGTATATGATACTGGTGCCTTGCAGACTAAGTGTCTCAGTCAGGCAGGTCTGCCTCGGACAGGTCTGACTCACTGCACTCTGTTCTGTCAGCTTTGCGTTCTGTGACATGGCACTGGGGTTTGTGAGTGGCAAAAAAAAAAGAAGTGCATGAGTAGGAGTAGGAGAAACAATCAAGCAGGTTACTGGGCAAGTGTGGAGGTAAGCAGCAGGATGCAGGCTTGGAAGTGAGAAAGAAGTATTCAGAATGGCGTGGCTGTCTCCTGTTAATGCGAAGTTAGGCTGGATGGAAGCTGAGGGAATAGCTACCCAAAAGCAAACAAGAAACAGGTGCACTCAGTGAACTAATAAGATGTTCATTGGTATATGGGATTGATTGGGGCTGGCGAATGGTGTGTGCAGGTGTGTGTGGTTGGCAAGGTGTTGACCAGGGCGAGACAGGAATACAGTAACCATTTTTTTGTTTTCTGATTACATAAAAGCATTGCATGTATTTCATTACTCTGCAACCATGTGATTTATAATAACAATTCTGAGTCACTGAAACTAGCAGTTGACCTCTATGAATTCTACAACAATGACAGAAACCCAAAATCACTGGTGGGAATCTGGAAATCATAGCCTCTCCAAGGGTTGGCAGATGAAAAATAGTCCCTCTCAACTAGCAATAAGCTCCCCATATTGTCAGGAATGGTGTCAGTTTTTCCTTTCCCTCTTGCTCTCCCTCATTCTCTCACTCTCTTTTACCAAATAACTGAACGTAGCCTACAGTAGCAAACAATATACCTCAAACAATAAACAACAGCAAACATCATACCTTTAAAATACCTTTCCTGTCCACCTCAATTAAGCTTAGGTTCAAAACTTCACATTAAATCAAGGGTTTTCAGTTTTGTATTCAGTTAAACCTGTTCCTCACTGACTTTTCTAAAATATGTTCTGCTGTGCTCACAAATGAAAGAAAATTCCAAAATGTATTCATACATACCCTTAGCATTCCAAAATAGCTAGGACACATATAGAACAGATTATTGTGAACTGTTATTATGTAACACGTGTAGGTGGATTAAAAAGGACAATGATACAGTAGTGATGTTATTATGGGTCCTGGGGCTCCTTGCATTGCATTTTAGTGTTCTCCCTGCTCTAACATACCTGACTTAGTGCAGTGGCAAATTACCAAGTGTAAAATAGTGCAGCAAGAGTGATCAACACAGGAATCGTAAGCACCGTTATTAATCCTTTATCCAGCCCTTTGTACTTACATCAGGCTTCCATTAGTCTGAACAGGCTCATTCATCAAGTCTTGGGTAGCCACATGCACCAGTCAAACAACACAAAAGCACTGTGCAGCATATGTCTCTGCAGCCCATGTTCAAGGCCAACCTTACCTATCAAAAATAAATAAATAAATAAATTGTAAGGCTGTTTCCAGGCAACGGTTGTCCTGGTGCAGATATCCATGGCCACTGGAGGGCCCTTCTTCTAACCATCAACTTTGGCCAGCTCTCTCAAGCACTACTACTCTTCCATCCAAGGACTCATTCACTTTCTGATGTGAATAGGCATTGATTGGCATCTGTATATTAGTTGATTTCAAAACCTGCATAACTCAACATAAGTTAGGAATTATAAATTCACTGGGCATGAAGTTAAATCATAAATTATAAATCCAGACTTACAGAACTCTATGGATCGTTTAAAATTCAGAATTATCTCAGTATCTCAATAAAGGCAGATTCACTTGTTCTCTTGTCCTAACGATGCCAATTAGAATATTTTGATCACATGTTCATGCACTAGTTGAATGGCTAATTATTGATAGTGTGGGTTTCCATAAAAATAGTGTAGTCCAAATATTTAATTGGAATCAATGAGGAAATCATACTCACAATCTCACTCATGGACCAAAATTAAAGCCAAATGCTCTTTTCATCTGAATATATAGTCAAACTGTTGGTCTGTGTTAGGTTAGACCAAGCCCATCTTTTAAACACTGCTGTTATGAGTCCACTTAAAAACAGAGCGGTTCCCTGGGGCAAGGTGTAGGGGTGATGGTCATTACTGTTAGTACTGTGGGCATTGTCTGCAGACCACTTACTTTGTGTAACTCCTAGGGACCAAAGCAAAGGACAGGAGAAAGCCAGAATACAGCAAGCCAGCTGCATCTGGACAAAATGCTGTCTATATCCTCTGTTCTCTAATTTCCTCCATCACTCTGCCCTTCCACCATAGGCCTAGAAAATATTTCCAAACTTCAGATGTATCCACACTTTGATCTGCCCCCAGAGGGATGGCTTGAAAAATGTTTGATCAAACGACAGCACTGGGTTAATTCAAACGCTCCAAGCCTGAACACTGTGTGGCGACTGCTGTGAAAATGCTGTCTTGATCCTAGGCCCATGCCATTAGAGCCATGCTGGGAGGTTTCCCCAGAGGAATGGCCATTCGAGGCCACTGTCTAACGATAGTGATGTGTGTCCTTCTGCTTCAATTCAGGCCCCAGTCCATGGCGTTTTATTTCAGTGTGCAAGGGGACACTTGAAAATACAGACATTTGACCAGCAGTTTAAAAGAATGTGGTGACAGGTCTTCGACACATGAGATAAGACATCCATTATTCCAGAGTTATGATCTTCCAATAGTAAAGAGACACTTTCAATATTACAGTGTAAAATGGAAAAATGCAACACAGAACTACAGAAATTAAATGAATTTCTGGCTGGCCACAGTAAGCATAATAAGTCAAAGGACCCAAATAATTTTAAAAAATAAACCTCAAATGAATAAATTATACTTAATGGGTAAATCATAGTTTATTCCTATCCACTCACCAAGAGGTGTTCCTTTATGGACATGGTTTATAATACACCAGATTTACAGGTATACCATTTCAGTGTTCAATGTCATGCAGAGCAGTAAATTAATAGTGACTACATTATTTACACACGTGCCCAAGCAAGTGGAAATGGTCTGAAATAGCACTCCTCATGAAGATGAAAGTTGCTGTATAATAGAAAAAAAAAACATGGCTTGGTTTCATAAAAGCTTGGAATCACTGCTAGTGCCATTAATGAGTGTGTCTGTGTATGTGTCTGTAAATGCTGGACAATGCCAACCTGCAGCAGAGAAAGCTTGTGGGTGGGACAGAAGTCTTGTGTTTTATGCCAGCATTTTAGCTCCAAACAGAAGACATTTAATATAGGCCATTAAAACAAGTACAGAAGTGCTCAAAGGAAATTAAGATCAGCACCTAAGAGGATGTAGATGTACAAGCAGGTCCTCAAAATAACCCAAGATAAACTCTAACAAAGTTCCCCCATACGCCCAAGAATCTGCTGTGATCTTTGGTCAAAGCTGGACTTTAAATGCTACTAGTTAGTCGGAATTAATACTAGTTGCTACTAAGGTAGTGTGGCTCTACATGTTAGGATAAATTTGATTAACATTTCAGGAAGAGGAAAATCAAAATTTCTGAATACAAGTACTTTATTTTTTAATGGTATATACACAATCAAATGAAAGATGATGTGAATACAGAAAGTAGACACAATGTTTATATGAATAGTTTGCAAACTAATGTGTCATATTCAGGAGAATGGGGGGAAAAATTACACAGCAGAAAAAAAAGACAACTTCTATTACCATCCACATGTCCCATCAATACTTCTAGGAAACCTGAAATGATAAACGCACTGAGCTAGCCAAGTTTCACATGACATTAAAGCTACTAAAATATGTGCATTTTGAGGTGCATAGATATTGTAGCCTATACATAACCTTCCCACAGAAAGTGCCATCCTACATTAAGATAAATAATGTCAGTTTAGAGGAAACATGAGCAGAATATGTCAAGTATGGAGAACTGTGATTTAAGGAGAAATTAAACTATGCTCCATAAAACAATATGGAAAAGATTTTTAAAGATGGAAACCAACACCACGTACACATTTAATAAAGGCACATCTCATTTGCTATGGCTTTTCCCCAACCCTATTTGCCCTATATATTTAGTTTTAGATATTATAACTATATATTAAGTCCACTTTCATCATCAAGAAAGAGGAAGGACAGAAAGGGGTGTGCTTTGGTAATGCTTATGTAAACATAGATCTAAGAATATTAAGGGCTAAATAGGATGTTAATTAAAATACCAGTACATTGATAATGATAAACAGCAGACAGCTACCATAATTCAATTAAAAATAAAACTGGCCAAAAAGGGAAGAGGAAGTGGACATGGACAGGGAAATGAGTACATCTACCGTAGCTAAATTTGCCTAAAGGTTTCAACAGTGTTAGCCTACAGAACCACAGAGATATAGCCTAGCTTTGGTTAGTACAAAAGCAATAGTAATTTGGTTAGTATAATCATTTTGATTAGAGTGTATAATAAAGATGATCTGCAATTAAGAATAGTTTGGAATTGTACACATGGCATGGGGGCACAGAGTACAGAAGAAAGAATCAGGTATGAAGGAAAAATTAATAATAAGCTTTGATTTAGAAGAACTTGCTTAGGCTATGATATACAATTTAACGGGCAGAAAGATATCTTTTTCTGAATTATTAGAAAACTGTTTAAGAATCTAAATTATATACCTGTAACCAGAATATAAACATTTTTGCAACTTGGTTTCAAAATATATTTGTGATAATTAATCTAACACACCAAGTGCAAGAAAGACAAGGGTTAGAGTTAGATCTAAAGAGTTAGATCTAAAGAAGTCATGACAGAGTTGGATGACTACTGATTTAAAGTGAATCTGTGGTTCACTAAAACACTGTGAGGTAAACAAAAGTATAACCTTACTGTACAACCACTCATCTCAATTTATGTCCATACTCCAAACCCCTAGATCTCTTAACCTCATCAGTATTGTCATGGGAGCACATTAACCTTAGTAGTGAAGTACTGCCCTAGTGTTCTTATATTGCACTCCCTCCCTAACTTCAAACCAGGACGTGTTTACTCCCCACTGAGCAACATGCTGTTCCTGGACCTTCACCACTGCTCCCAGCTGAAGTCATCCCCGCCACCGAATATCAGGAAGAAACCAAGAATGGTGAGGAAGATAACACCATTGCCTGCCATCACCAAACCACATGCCCCCCATTTGACCTGTTTGGGTGAGAATGAACAGTCACTTTAATTTGCTTCATGTTCTATCAAATATATCCTAAAGATGCTCAAGGTGTTCATTGAAAAAGTTTTACTATTTAAACATCACCATAAATCAGTTATAAATATTACAACAACAACAACAACAAAAAAAAACAATAAAAAAGAGGGATAATTTTACCACTTCCTTCCGTGCCAGTATGATGGGCAGCCCAAATGCAGATACCACGATGCCAGTGGTGAGGAAATGGGCCAGCTCCCTACATGCATTGCTTGAAGAATCTGTATTATCGCTGCATCTGGAGGCTATGAAGTGTGGGAGCGGTGACAGCACGTAAAAAATCAGGACAAACAGTGGCCAGTAAACTCTGTGGGAATGACACACATGAGGTATTGTCAGAATGCTCAGTCCTCTGAGAGACATTGCAGGATGCCAGATAAGCAGGCAACAAAACATACCCAAATTGTTCCAATGCACAACCCAGGAGCAGAAATGTCAGTCCAAGGGCACCACTGAAGGACAAGCCGACAAGAGCTATAATAGAACGTCAACAGTTTTTATTAAATGGCTGACAATGAGGGTCATGTGAAGCGTCAGGTTTTTGCTGCCACCAACTGGACATGGTGTATTCAACAAACACTTTCGAGAACTGGAATATTACACAAACACTTCGAATGAAGGCAAAGTTTATTTCTCTGTATTTGTTTTGTTTCCTTTTAAATGTTATGAAACTCGCTTATAATGTCGGTGTACACTCAACTACACATTTCCGCTGAATTACATCATGACACTTGTTGGAATAGTTAGTCTTTACTATGTTACACCATCAAATAGCTTTAGGCATACTAGCTAGCTAATTAACCCTAAAATTTAGCAATTTGCATAAACATAGAAATAAACATCTGGATTTTGCTTTATTCGTCTTCAAGAGAGTACGTTAGTTGTAGCTAATTATATATAAACTAGCACGTAGCTTGTTTGTTTTTATTATAACAAAATTCTGTTTATAATTTGTACTAAAAAGGATCAAAGTCACCTTTTATCCCGGCCATCGTTCACAAATTTCTTTCGTTTTTGTTTCTTTGTGTTAAATGTTCATGCCACAGACTTCCTATTTCCTCCCCAAACGCGTCTAAGTTTCTTAAAGGAGTATTACCTCATTGTTTGGTGAGAGGAGAAGGCGGACATTGTGGAATAAAAAGTGGGTACATTTCATTATCGTACATCTGCTTGTAAACCAGCCTAGATACATTTTTGGTCGAATTTTTTAATTTGTTTTTATGAAATGTGGGGACCTTCCCACATTGAACACGGACAATCATAGATATTACACGCAAGACTATTTGCTTATTCCTGGATATTACCGTCGTAAAATACGCAAACCCCTTTACTTGATAAAAACAAAAGTGTCTATCTTGCTCTGTTTCACAGGGCCGTGAGTCAGTTTTTCCTGTTAATGAGGTTTCATACAAAACATGTTTGCCTTAAAGGACCTGTGAGGCTTGAGTGGTGACACCGAACGACGAACTAGTCTTCTTTAGCCATTAAAGCGTTAAATATAATTGTCTAAGCGGAAATCACCATGATCCAATCTGGTCACGTCTTTTGTGTCGTTTACGAGAACTTCTGCTGCTATTTTACAAGGAAGCCAGTTTACGTGCCTTGTTATGTATCGGATATGTTATAAGAAATAATAAAATACAGAAATGGATCGTTACATTATAAGGTTTTCTCAGGGAGGCGTTCTGTTAAGTTGCTGAGGAAAACAGTGCCATTGGTAAGCTTGCTCTGATATATTGGGATCACAGTAATGGAGTTTCGTTTTTGAGTAGTCTATGTGTAACATAGTCTTTTCGTGTTCCTCCTGTTGTTGTTTATCCTGTATAAGAAATAGCGGTTGATTTGACCTTTATTCCCTTATTCTGTCACAACTTCTTACTGTACTTAAGTCTGTGAATTTTTATTTTCTCCAGAATCTTTAGTAACCTATATGTTGTCAAGATGGATTTAGGCCGACAAATCATCGCAAAGTTACAAAAAATAAATAAGTCGCAGATCACGTCGCCAGTGACTTTACAAGGTCTTGAAGTACACTTTTACCTGCCGGATACACACCAGTTAATTTACCACAAAGGTCATCTTTCAGCGGAGGAGTTGTGTATCGAGGCTGCCAAGAAGTTAGGTGAGCATAGCCATACCGACAGATTATGTAGATTAAGTACGCATAATGCCGTAAAGTAATGATCACTAAAGAAACATGCAGACAATAAAATGTGTGTATTTTAAAAAGAGCTAAATTAACATATCAAATTAAATTTTAAAAAAGATGTGAAGGTGCCTTAACACTAGCCTTAATAAGAAGTGTGTGTGCGAGCGTTACTGGAATAGCGTTTAAACGGATCTCTTTTTACAGGTCTGTCTCCTCTGTGCACTTGTCTGTTTGCCCTCTACAATGAAACTGGAAATATCTGGTATTCTCCTAATTACACCTTCACCATAGATGACAGGACGAGATTAAAGCTGCACTATCGTATGAGGTATTCCGTGACCGTACACCTAAAACCAGTCTGTTTGGGATGGAAGTCTAAAAACTCTTAAGTAGGTTAACATTAAGTTCAGTGAGTAATTGGTTAAAGACATAGTTGTTTTGACTGAGTGTATTCAATTTTAAATAAAACATAAAGACATGGTTAAAGTGCAGAATGTCTGATTTTCTTCAAAGGATCTGTTTATGGTGAATTATATTGAACATATGGACATCACCAAATGCTGGCTGTCTTTGAGTTATAAGTGATACAGGTCTTTTCAGTTTATGTGGTCTTTCTGCCTCCGTTTTACCTTTACTAAATGCAAGACACACTGAATTGGACTTAGGATAGGCAACTGACTTGTCCTATTAAGAATTTTTATAAGCATTGTTGGGGTTTGGGGGATTATTGTTGGTTTTTTGGGGTTGTTGCTTTGCATGTACATGTTTATACAAAACCAAACAAAAACACAAAATTATTGTAGGCCAAAACCTCAAAGCAAATCTACAGTGAAAGAATCTCTAATATATCAGGCAACCCTTTTCGTAATTGTTGTTTCATTTAATGTTTAATGTGTTGTAGTGTACAGAAAAAAAAAAGACAAATAGACAAACAATGTGTCACTGCCAAAATATTTTGACAGATGGAAAGAACTGACAGAAAAAAAACATACTGATATAAGCACAAGGTAAAAGCATTTCAAAGTAACTTCCTGGTCCTGGAGTTTGAGCCTCGGATGTGCCATGTGCTGTCTATTAGCAAGAGTCCCCAAAGAATGCTGGTTATTGTATTTTTATTGGACATCTGATTGGTTCTATTCACAAATATGTGTCTATTTATACAAATTATTGCACCTTCATGTAAAGGATTAGTTACAGCACAAGTAGAGTTAGTAATTGTGGTTAGTAAAACACATTTCTGATGTGATATTCCTTAATGAGAGCTTGTGGGACAAGCAAGGTTGTCGTTATTTTAGATGACACTGTCCAGTTGCAGTATATTTTATCCCAGTAAATGTATTATAAAAGTATTAAAAATTTTGTATGATACTAAACTAGAGCATTATATATTAAACATTAAGCAAATATTTTCAAAAAAAAAATCCTAAAACACCATTTAAAAACCAACCATACTGGCTCATAATTCCTATCTGAAAATGCTCTGTGCATGGTCCTAATATTCTAATAAGCATGCTTGATGGTGAGACCACTGTCAGATACTTGCAGCCTGCTATGCTACTGAAGCAGAGCTGAACGTATATGGAGGGAGAATCAGAGAACACATGTACAACCATCCTGATATGGATATAGAAGCAAATTAAAAGTTTAGGCGCTGGATTATCCTTGTTAACAGAGGAAGACACTTGTCCACTTGCACAGACATTACATATATTGGTGATCCTCTTATACAAACATTACAATCAGCTATGCATACGTACTTAAGTAAATATCTAAAGTTTTTTAAAATTAAATAAATAAATATTATAGATATTAAATTAGTGTTGTATGCTCTGACGCAGGTACTACTTTGTTAACTGGCATGGGACTAATCCAGACACTCCACCTATACTGCGACATACTCACAAACGAACAAACGCTCAAGGAACAGCTCTTCTGGATGCAGCCTCTCTGGATTACCTCTATGCACAGGTACAATGTCCTACAGACCCATGCTGGTGCTCTGGAATATAGTCAAATCAAATAGAAAATTTATATTAAAATAGAACTCCTCTTGAACAAGAACATGACTCAACTGCCTTAACAGTAAATTTGCTTCCCAAATCACCAGTGAAAATGTAAAGGAAATTGTTGTGGGTTTAGCAGTGTTTAAAGTTTGGAAATCCTATTCAAGTACTGTATATGTACTGTATATGTATATATTTTCTAGAGCCAGCATGACTTCCAGAGTGGCCTGGCCCCACTGCGAGGCCCTAAGACCCAGGAAGATGCCCAACAGATAGAGAATGAATGTTTGGGCATGGCTGTAATGGCAATTTCCCATGAAGCCATGGACAAAAAACTATCCAAAGTGGAACTAGTCAAGAAATTCAAGTAAAATGTTTAGTTCATAATTGTTGAAAAACCAAAACTCTTACAGTTTTTATCTACTTTTAATAACCACCTTTGATAATCCTATAGTGTTTATTTATGTTTTAATGAATAGTTTATAAAAACAAACAGTAGTGATCAACAGTAGTGACATTGCTATTCAGTGTTTATAATTCTGTCTCTGTTTGATAATACACAATAATCATATCACTTTAGTCAATGCAATGCCCTTGCTTCCTCATCTTTGCTGTTGCTAGGTACAAAAACTACATCCCCATTACTCTGAACCAGGCCATCTCCCAGAGGAACTTCCTCACTCGCCTGCGCATTGCCAACGTGTTTAAGGCATTCCTGGAAGAGTTCAGCGAACAAACCATCAAGAGCACCAGCATCAGCAAGCACGACCTGAAGGTCAAGTATATTTCCACTCTGGAAACCCTCACAGAGCACTTTGGCTGTGAGGTGTTTGATTCCTCGTCCCTCAACATCCACGAAGACGACGAGCCCTCCCTGTGCTCCGGCGGAGAGGACCGAGCCCGGTATCTCGTGCTCGTATCCGGAGTATGTGGCATTAAATGGCGAAAGGTTCCAGCTGAGGTAAGAGGAGATACTTGCCTTGATTTAGCTCAAGCAATATATGTGCAGGGGATATTAAAGTGTGAATTCAGTAACAGGAAAGAATTGTTTTGACCACTATATTTGAAGAGTGAGCCCAAATATATAGAAAGGCTTCAATGGGTTTTCACATCTGAATAAAATATTTGCTTTGTGAAACAATGCAACACTCAG
Source organism: Electrophorus electricus (assembly GCF_041902795.1). Classification (NCBI taxonomy): domain Eukaryota; kingdom Metazoa; phylum Chordata; class Actinopteri; order Gymnotiformes; family Gymnotidae; genus Electrophorus; species Electrophorus electricus. Next base: position 13,543,943 of record NC_137516.1, read on the forward strand.
ACAGCAGAGGATCCAATTGTGAGAGGGTTTATTAACAACATGAAGCAGGTTATTCATTAATCCTCAAGCCAGCATTTCCCAGTCCAGGAGAGAACCTTATCCAGCTGCCGGTCCAGTCCAGGTTCAACACGGGCAGGCAGAGTCCGGGCAGCACAGAAGGGTCAGGAGGCAGGCCTAGTCTAGAAACAGAGCAGAGATTGATAGCCAGGAGAACAGAAATTGAGTACACTTGGTATGCATCACGAGAAAGGCAATATTTTTTGCACTGATGCAGGGAGAGAGAGCGTGCAGGGTGGGTCCAGGGTGGATAAAGATTAGGTGTGAATAATTAGAACTCAGGTGAGTTGGATCTGTTTTGGCTATTGGTCTTATGGGAGGGGGCTCATCTGGACATGGTAACTTGACTGGGGCTAGCCCTATTCGTGACAGATTGATAGAGTGGTGCGGTATTTCTGTGTTGTCTTTCAGGCTGTCTCAAATTAGACTGTAATTTAAATAATGTTATAAATTATGTTATATTTCAGACTTATATTTCAGCTGTCTCAAGTTCTGCTATTGTTTGAATAAAGTGGAATCTAAGTGTAATTGCAGTTAGGACAGGAATGAGTTCTTCTGTTGATGATAAATGATGATAAGATCTGACATCTTTCTTTCTTCATACAAATTCAGCCCAGTGGTATGTTTCCTAATGTGCATGGCCAACACCCTCGATTTGGTTTTCCAATTCAAAATGTAGTAGGTTTACATGTCTTGGCAGAATGCCACAAGTATAGAAATGAGAGTACTGCCCTCTAAGGTTTGTAAATATTTATTCTAAAGAACTTGCCAAACCCATGGAGCAACCTTCAGAAGAGGAAATCAAGCAGGGGCAGAAGGCCTCAGAATCAACAGAATAATGACTCACTTGTTGCAACCAAAGACAGTGGCTGGATGACCTTCTCAGATTTTCATGAGCTCACGCATGTTGTCATCAGGAAGTGTTTGGTGACAGTTTACAGACAAGACAACAAAAGGATGGTAAGTTAAAAAAGAATAAGTTTAAAGTCAGGATAAACCATGTTAAACTTGTTTAGCTTCCTTGAATGCATACTTGGCAAAAAAAAAAGAGAGCCTCTCTATAATTTGGATTTAGGTTTGAGTCCCAGCTGTCTCCAGGCTCCTAACAACTCTACTGCTGTTGCCAGACAGATAGTAGTAGGGAGGAAGGCCTATGAGTTTAGCATGTGAAAACAAACATTTTATGTTTTTACTGCCTGCAACAGGAACTGCAACTGGGTAACCATGGAGAGGCCTTGTCCTTTGTCAGTATAATAGACGGATACTTCAGGCTCACTGTGGATGCACATCACTTCCTGTGCACAGAGGTGGCACCCATGTCAGTGGAGACTAACCTGCATGAAGGATGTCATGGTCCAATCAGGTGAGCGCGTGCAACAATATATAAATATAAGCCAGGCAGAATCACACTCATGATGGAGCAGATGGGCCTGACCTTTTCTGCTTGTCTCCAGCACTGAATATGCCATTCATAAGCTGAAGCAGGAGGGCTATGAGGATGGCATGTACCTTCTCCGTTGGAGCTCTGCTGATCATGAACACGTTCTGCTCACAGTCATTTGTACTGAGGTCAGTTTTGTGCTCCCACAAATCATTTTGATATGTTGTATTATTACCAGTAAAACTGGCTATAGTGGGTATTTTCTCTACTGTTAAAGCTTATGATTGAGTAGTTATTTCTCTAAGTATATTTGTGTGATTATTCTGTATGCTGCCTTATTAAGCATTTAGAATCAAATAACTGCTAAAGGGTTACTATTTGTGACGGCCCTAGTGCCGCAGGGCAAGGAGCAGTATGCACAGACTCCTTCAACGTAGACAGACATTTATTGACACACATGATCGAAGAACACAATGGCACACACACATGTAACCTTCAGCATGAATACATGTGATGTCTAACATCGACACAATACGACTACAAGTACAACAAGAATCAAAGACCGACAAAGTGCTACTCACATACAAAGGTTTACATACACACACATAATGATAAACAAGGTGCAGGTGTGTGCAAACAATTGGGACATGGTTACAAACAAGACAGTCAGTGAACTCTTTCCACTTTTTCCTGTCTTGTGTGATGATTTCCAGCGGGATGTCTCTGGTGGGACAGTCAAGACATTCAAGAACTTCCAGATTGAGAAGACAGAGAGTGGCTATCACCTGTGTGGAACTAATATCGAAAAGCCCACTCTCAGGGAGCTGACAGACCAGCTGTCGGGCCACTGTCTGAGTACAGACAGCACCACCCTGAAGCTGACCCGAGGCTGCCCACCGCAACCAAGAGGTAGAGCTCAAAATGCTCTGAATCAAGTAACACATTGGCAAAACTAGTATGGATTCGAAAGGAAAGACCTGCCATCTTCCATCTATCCATCGCAGTCTGATTTCAAAATGAGAGTTGGGTTTTCCAGAGGTAGTGTTTAAAAAAACCTGAAAAAATGAGTGGTGTTGCTAATCCACTCTGACTGCTGGACACGCACCTATCACTTTCTCTCTTCATCCTCAAGCCTGCTGTCTTCTTCTACTAAGAACCCCACCCCCAGTGCTCCCTTCTCCCTCTACAAGATTTAGCTATTATGTACTAGTTATACTGGTGTAATGTTTTGTTTCTCTGTGCTGGGTTGTGTTCCAGAGCTGTCCAATCTCTTAATGGTGACAAGGCCTGATTTGGTTGCACCACCCTCGTTGACCAGTCAGCTTGTATTCCACAGGATTAACAAAGAAGACATTGTTCAGGTCAGACAGTTGCACCATCTCTGGCCTTCGTCCTGACTCTGAGCTACTGGCCTTGTACCATTGGAGGCTGTAATCTGTAATCAGATTTTTTGTTAAATCATGCTAAGGAATTGTTACGCTGAACTTCCTCTTGTTGATTCCTCTTGCATGCATGTAAATGTGCCATGATCATTATTTAATCAAGACATCAAACCTTTTAAACCCATTTGCACTCACCAACCACTTCAATAGAAATACCTTTGCTCTGTTGAAAATAATTTGCTGTCAATATATGGTCCTATGGCCAGAAAATGACCATTGATTAATTACATGGAGAGTGTCTGAAACATTGTGAATAGCATCCGATGGTATACAGGTATAAGGCCAGTAATATGTATGAAACCTTGTGTCTGCTACATAGGGTGAGCATTTGGGCAAAGGAACTCGTACCAACATCTACTCAGGCTGGCTCAAGATGCATAACACTGCGGATACAGGTCTAGTGGGCACCCAGAGCCCTGAGGAGGTCAGGGTGGTCCTGAAGGTGCTGGGAGCGGGAAACAAGGACATTTCGGTAAGCAAGGTCACATTCCACACTGGGGCTTTTTCTACAAAGCAACGACTCCAGCATGCTCAAACGCCTGTGTTCCTTACTTAGGCCTTCCTGGAAACTGTGAGCCTGATGCGTCAGATCTCTCACAAGCACATGGCCATCCTTCATGGCATCTGCATGCACAGCATGGACAGTAAGTGTCTCCTGTCCGCCAGGATAACACCTGTACACGTTCTGCAGATGAGCATATTCAGCATATACAGTTAACTAGCCAGCAATGGCACCTCTCTCATCAGTTATTATGGTGGAGGAGTTTGTGCTGCACGGCCCTCTGGACATGTTCATGCGTGCCCATCACTCTGAGCTAACGCCCTCCTGGAAGTTCCAGGTTGCTGACCAGCTTGCGAGCGTCCTCAGTTACCTGGTAAAATATTACAAAGTGGACACACACTACAAGGAATCACACAATACAGATATTATCATTTGACATGTTGAAACTACTGCAAATATTAGAGTGGGTCTTCAAGGTAGGGTTTTCTTCTCCTTTTCTTCTCCTACAGGAAGACAAGAAACTTGTCCATGGCTACGTGTGCACAAAGAACATTCTGTTGGCCAAACATGGTCTAAATGGACAAGGAGTTCCTTTCATAAAGCTCAGTGAGCCTGGTGTACCTATCACTGCACTCAACAGAGAAGGTGAACACAGAGCTGTTTAGTTCAGAACAGAGTGTGTATGTAGAATCAGTTGAACTCAACAATGGTGTTACTTCATTACTCCTAGTCATTTCACTAAGATGGACAAGTTGGTTTTATTTGCCAGTCCATGGTGAAGAAATTATTTATTGGGATGGTGTGATGAGAATATCAGCAAATATAATCTCTTTTGATAATGAGTAAAACAGAATGCATCTCTTAACCATATTCTGCCACTTCCCTGCATTGTGTCTCTGGGCAGAATGTATTAGCAGGATCCCCTGGATTGCTCCAGAGTGTGTGAAGAACCCCAAAGCGCTCGGTGTGGCAGTGGACAAGTGGGCCTTTGGTACAACACTGTGGGAGATCTGCTACAACGGAGAGGCACCGCTCAGGGACAAGAAACTCACAGAGGTGCTTAGCTTGTTTGACTAGGTTTATGTTTTGTTTTGTTTGTTTATTTGTTTGTTTGTTTTTGTTTGTTTCTGGAACCGATATGTAAATTGAGGGATTTTTTTAGGGCCAAGAAAACAAAAATCATTTTCCCTTGTTACTGCTCATAATGAAGAGCTGGACCTCTTTCTAGCTTATCTCACAACATCTCAGCCAAGTTTACCATACCTAATCAACGTCTGTGTGTGTGTATGCGTGTATTTGTGTGAGCAGAAAGAGCGGTTCTACGAAGCTGAGGGCACACTAGTGATTCCCAACAGCAGCGAGCTGGCCAACCTGATCACTCAGTGCATGAACTACGACCCCAGAAAGAGACCTTTCTTCCGGGCCATAGTCCGAGAACTGGACCGAATCAAGGAGCAGAGTAAGACTCAGCCATTTCACCCTCTTTCCTTACTGATATTACTGTTTTTGCCACATTAGTGTCTGTTGTTGGCCAGAGGAGGATGCCCCCCCCCCCCCTTCTGAGTCTTGGTTCCTCTCAAGGTTTCTTCCCATGCTCTAGGGAGTTTTGCCTTGCCACTGCCGCCCTTGACTTGCTCACTTGGGGCTTGGTCTCTGACATGTATAAAGCTGCTTTGTGACAACAGTTGTTGTAAAAAGTGCTATATAAATAAAATGTGAAACTGAAAATGTGAATCTATTGATATTTAGTCAAAACCGACTGCTATTGCACTACATTAAATAGTTTGTGAGTGCAGACTACATCTTCAGTTAATGAAATCTGGCTTGAGGAGTGAATGCAAAACACAGAAAATTAATACAGAATGGAGGAAAGAATGACAAGAACTTGGGACAAAGGTCTGGCCAACTTCTTCTTGGTGCTAGGACCTCCTGACTGAAGTTATGAGAGTGGAGTGCTAGAACCCTAGGAAACTCTTAAGAAGACAGGGAGGGGTGAGAAAGCTCAGATCTGGCAGAGTAGATGAGTATATTGGCTAGTAGAGAAGAGTCTCCTTCTCCCCAAGCCCATCTACTGCTTAACTCCATGAACTATTTTCTAACCCACCACATCTTTCTTATATTGCCTCCACAGAGCCCTCTATGGGGTCGAATGCCATTCCTACGCTGGATGTTGATCCCAGTCTTTTTGATAGCAGATTTCTCAAGAAAATAGATGATCTAGGAGAGGTATTGGAGCAGAATATTCTATGTTTGACATGCGTAAAGAGTATATGGTTCAACTACTTTTTTAATAAGCTGCACAGATAAAATTTAATGAAATGCTGACAAATGTACTTTTAATAACACTAAAGACTTCTTCATGACATTCATAACTTAATTTGACAAATGCTTTGGAAAACATAGATACTTGTTATTCATACTCATAGTTCCGTTAGCACTTCTTATTGCAGTGTGAATCCAAGGGTTTCCTTGAACATGATGTGCAATTAATTGAAATCACAGTTCTAGAACTAACTGGAAGAAATTTTATTCTGTGTAAAATTGTGATGTGTAACAACGTGTCACAGGGTCACTTCGGGAAGGTCGAGCTTTGCATATACGATCCCTATGGGGACCACACCGGACAGATGGTGGCTGTGAAGTCCCTGAAGTCGGAGAGCGATGGCCCGGAGAGCTGCAACCTGAGGCGTGAGATCAGCACCATGCGCGAGCTCTACCACCAGAACATCGTCAAATACAAAGGCATCTGCACCGAGGAGGGTAAGGAACACAGGCGTGAAACCAGCATTAGAGCGATAGCACACCAATGCATGTGGATGGAAACATCAGCACATTTTAGCATGGCAGGGCTTTGACATGGAAGACAAGTGAAGAGTGGACTGTACCGATGCATATTCTCTGAACATCTCTCACAGGAGGGAGGACTATCAAGCTTATTATGGAGTATCTACCTGCTGGCAGCCTGAAGGACTATCTACCCAAGAAAAAGGCCCAGATCAGCCAGCATAGGCTTCTGCTATATGCCATGCAGATATGCCAGGTACAAAAGCATGTCACAGCTTGCTGACTGAGACATGTTCCCATCATTGTGATCGTGACTTTTAAATTATGCAAATGAGAAAGTGACTCAGACATTTAGTATGTAGGAGTTTATAGTCTTGAAAAAACATCTCCAAAATGCAGGCCAGTGGTGTTTATTGCTATAATGTACATTTTGTGTACTAACGCAGTTTTAATAAATGGGAGCATAATGGGTTTAAATATATTAAATCTCTGTTATAATATTGATCTAATGATGTACCTTACAGGGAATGGACTATCTAGGGTCTCAGAACTACATCCACAGGGACCTGGCAGCCCGCAATGTTCTGGTAAAGAGTGAGACTCATGTGAAGATTGGAGACTTTGGTCTGACCAAGAGCATCAAAAATAACGAAAACTACTACACAGTAAAGGAAGAACAGGACAGTCCCGTGTACTGGTGAGGAATCAAAACCACTCCGTGGAAAAAACTTCTGACAATTGCTGTAAATGTAATTATATATTGATGGTATATGATAAAGTATTCAAAGTGAAGCGACTGATTTAAAAGGCTTCACACAAGAGCAAATTTCTCCTGTAATTATTCATCTGCTATGCCGAACTGGTCATCTGTTATTCATTTAGGTATGCCCCTGAGTGTCTGATCCACCGTAAGTTTTACAAAGCCTCTGATGTCTGGTCTTTTGGAGTCACACTGTATGAACTCATGACCTACTGTGACCGCAAATGTAGCCCCCCTGAGGTAAGTTGTGCAGCTGTTTTCCTGCATTTCCTGTGTGCCTTGCCCTTGCACACTTTAGTGTGCACAGTGTGAAATAGATCTCAAGGTTTGGTGGATGTTTGGTTGTCTACTGACTTTGTTTTGTCCTAAATGATGGCACTGATTGAGCCAGAAATTCATTTGTTGTCATATTTTTGCTTCTTATCACCAAGATGTTCCTGAACATGGTTGGTCCATCACAAGGGCAGATGACTATGGCGCGATTAGTGAAAGCTCTGGAGGGTGGGTGGAGATTGTCATGCCCACCATCTTGCCCAGATATGGTATGATACATTGTCACCATGACAGAGAAAGGCTTTTTAACTATTACACATGGCACACATCCAGCCTGATGAAACAAGTTCTTTACCATGCTAAAACATGTATCAGTATCCAAGTTAATGTTTCATCTCAGCTCACACTTACACAGACCCATGTACATTCATCAACTCACCAACATGGTCTATCTTCTTTCCCTGGAGCAGGTATACACCCAGATGCGCAAGTGCTGGGCCCATGCCCCAGAGGACAGGGTGGACTTCACACACCTGATCACAGTCTTTGAACGACTCTTGTCCGAAGAGGAGCTCAGCTCAGTTCGCAGCTGTTAAGTGTTTCAGATTGAGCTGCCCTCAGACATGATGGTTCTGATTCATCTGGATAGTCACCTATTCTGTATCACTTCTAGAATGATCTCACTTATGGTTTATGTTTATTGGCAATGAACAGAGGTGCTGTCATTTCCCATACTTGTCCTTGCTACAATGTGACTGCTAAGTATTTTTTATAAATCTTAAATATACAGACAACCACTTAAAGAAGGAGAAAAACCGATAAGAATTCATCTGGAACTGTGGTATTCTGCTACCCTTACAAAAGATTTATCATGCATTTATCACATAATCAGCTATTTTTTTAAACTTTTTTCAGCAATTTGTTTTTAGTTTTGTTTTTAATGTTAAATATGGTACTGTGCAAAAAAAATTGTGAACCATTTATCTGGGAAGTGTTTATTTGCATAAAGTGTCATGATGATCAATTTTACAACCTTCTTTTGACTTACTGCCTTTTGTTTTTACTTTCTCACACAACTTTAGTTATGTTGCGGTTGAAGCTCTGTTCTGCACATTCTGTAAGTAGACAGATGTGAATCTTAACTGTGTTTCACTGTGCTTTAAGTCATCATAATGAAAGACTTGCGAGTCAAAAGTATGTCCGATGGGGGAAGAACACATAGAAAATAATTGCTACTCTTCACATTTTTTTTGTTTAATGCTTTTTTTCATTAGGTTTAGTGTAGTAATGTTAAGTGTTTTACATGCAAAAAAATGTACCATCCAGATAAACAACTCGTACAGTTTTATCTTCTAGTTAAAAGTTCCAGTGAAAATGGCAGACACACACATAGTATGTGAATATAGAAAAATTAAACCTCTTGACATCACAGGTGGCATTTAAATGTATTTTGTTATTGACCTCTTTATCTAATTTAACTAAATTTAACCTTTTTGGGAATGCTTGTTTTACTGAAAAAGCATGCTACTGCTAACTCATATATAACACAGTGTAACGCACATTTGTGAACTGTGTGCTACAGGCCTTAGCAATGCATAACTCAAAGGACAAATAGACATCATGTCTCCATAGCTGCTGAAATAAACCAAAAAAAAAATCTGCAGTCTTTATTGTGGCTACATATGTAGTACTGTGAAATTCAGTAAGTCATCTCCGCCTGGCTGTCATTCCCACTTGACTCCAAATTACTGTCTGTCTAGCTCCTCAAAGGAGAGAGAGTGTGTCCATGCTAGCAGCTTGTCCACTTCACCCTCCCAGCATTCCTGGTTCTCCAGGTCTCTGACCAAATTCCTTCGTTCAGAAATCTGTGGAGTCTGCAGGTCTACAGGGACATCCAAATTGTACAGAGAACTTAGAGTATTTCCTTAAATCTGAACAGTATTTATGTTCAAACATAGGAAAGCCATGGTTAAGGTGCTTGACAGAATGTTGCCAATTCAAGCCCCACCACTGCCAAGTTGCCACTGTTGGCTCCCTGAGCAAGACCCTTAACCCTCAATTGCTCAAATTGTATTCAGTCATAATTGTAAGTCAATTTGGATAAGTGTCAGCTAAATGCCATAAATGTAAATACAAAGAACACATTTTGTATTTTCAATGGCTGTGGTAACCAATGAAGGCTAAAAAAATGATGCTGCGCTAATTTGTCCCCTAAATATATACAAACATGGTTTTGGCAGACCATTGGAAGGCCTGTTAATCACAAAAGTCACCTGGAGAGCTACAGAGCAAGTAGATTCTTCTCATTTGGTTGACTCGAGCCAGGTTCCTCTTGGTACATTTTTTCAGCCCTGGACCATATGCAATCTTGAACCTGTGACAACATATGACAATAATTAACAACCAGGCTACAGAACAGCTTTGGGTATTAGACACCATGCACAAACTACTATAATTCAGTAAAGTAAATGATCATGACATTTTTTGCTGAGAATTAGGGAGACTCCTGCTTATAACCATGTCAACAATTCTTCTTCTTCTTCTTCTTCTTCTTCTTCTTCTTCTTATTCTTCTTATTCTTATTTGCCACTCACACTTTGCGCTGTTGAAGAGTCAGATCATATGACCCGCTGCCTGATATGCCGTAATGTGCTGCAAACCTTTCAGGGCACTGGATCAACTCATCCAGGGCTACAGAGAGCAAAAATACATGGAACGATTAACATTCCTCCATCCTGCAATTCTTCACCTATATGAAAAGGTTAAGCACATTGTAGTGTTTCCTAAGTTTTATATTTCATATGATGTTTACTAGGTAATATTCATGTAGGTAAATAAGTAGGTACTATGATAACATACTGTGAATGCCTGCTGTTTACAGTGTGGTTCTTACATTCTTTTCTCATTAGATGCACAGCTTTAGTGGTGGCAATCTTAACCCATGCTCTGAGATATTCCTCAAAGGCGATACTGCATACAACCCTTGTATTATATGTAAGTAAATTGGGTGGGATAAAATGAATCTTCATACTGGAATATACTGAAATTAAATATGATACTGGCATGAAATGTGATAAATTAAAAGCAAGAATGTATAGAGCAACATGAAGGGCCAGATAAAACTGCACTTTACCTGCTCCGTGATTCCAGCCCAGCATCAGGCACAGCTTCCATAATGGAGGTTTTGAATGAATAAATGAAATTGTATTCCTAGTGTAGAAATGGTACAGAAAACTTTACTGATTGTGACTTATGACTGCATAGTAGTAATAAAATTTCAACTACATGTTTCTAATAACATTTTAAAATGTAGATGTTATCTAAAGATATGCATTCTTACACTCCACCTCTGGGTTGTTCACTGCACAGGAAATGTGACTTGACTTGTATGATTCAGTTGAGAGTGTCTCAGAAGCATCCATATTAGAGCAGTGGTTCTCTAGAGTTGTAAATAACATAAAACCCAAGGCACTAGTTCCTAACTAAGGTCCTGGAAATCTGCTGCAATGCAGAGTTCCATTCAAACATCCCTGATCCAGGTCTTCAGTAAAATCTGAATACTAACGTCAGGTGTGTTGGACCTAAACTCTGCAGGGTGTTAAGTTAGATTTGGGCACCTGTGATGCAAAACAAAAGAAGCTGTTGTTACTCGGAGAAACCGGGTTAGTTTGCTGAGTTTAGCTACAAACATGAATGCTATATTTAACGAACGTCAAATATATCTTGAGAAGCTGATTAGGTAGCTCGCAGTGACGTTATAGAGAGGAAAACAAACAGCTAAACAACAAAAATTGCTTGCCAGAATTGAACCTCTGTCAATGATTAACCAAGTAGGAAATTGTTTAGCTGTAATTCTAAAGCTAGGCTATCATAATCAAGGTCTATGAACCTGATGGTTTTTGTTTTTTTTTCAGCGACGTCTCATGTGAAGTTAGATTTGAAGTAAAATTGTGAGGAAAAATAATGTCCCTTACGATAGTAGACGTTATGTAGAGTGCGTGTTTTCATTCCACAGTATTGACGAGTAAAACGCAGTGCTGCTGAGCGCGCATTTGGCGTTGTTAAGCAACAGTAGACAGAAGCTAGCGTGTTAGAGACGTGTGCTTGCGTAGGTGAGTAAGAAAAGAGTAAACTCCATAAAACTACTCTAGAAACGAGTTTTATTAAAAAGATTAGCCAAATAATAAAAAAAAAAATCATGTAATGACAGTAGGACTACTCCTTCCCGTCCTCTCTTGCAGTTGCGATAATTGGACAGCAATGGTCACAAGCTCAGCCAGCTTCACCTGTGGTAAATTATAAGAAAAATTAAGCCAGACACATTGTCTTTTCTACGTGTAGCCTAATAATAGTCACTATTACAACTAGTGTTCACTTCCTTTAAGAGTTTAAATCACTCACTTTCACCAAAATAATTTAAATTAACTACTTTTTAGGTATCCTATTCAGGTTTGTTAAGATTTCTAGACTACTGGGGAAATCAACAACAATAAAACAGATGGCTTAAACCAAAGGCTATAAATGTACCTGTGGGTCCTGGAAAATCTTGTTCACATCTTTCTCATAGCTGTCAATATATAGGCGTATTGTAGCCCCAGAACTACCTGTTCCACTCAGGCGAAAGATTATGCGAGAACCATCTTTAAATATGATCCGTAATCCCTGTGGAGAGGTTTTTTTCTTATTATGTGAAGGTTTTTTATCTTACTATATGTTTCATATATATATATATATATATATATATATATATATATATATATATATATATATATATATATATATATATATATAATATAAAATTAGATTATACCTGGTTTCTTGAAATGCTTCCATCTACTGGGTCACTGTATTCAAAGTTGTCAGCTCTCTCTACCTGGTAGGTTTTTTCTCCTTCAGTGAACTTCTGCCCAATGAACTCTTTATCAGAAATGATCACCTCAAGGTTTAACATCAACTCCACAGCTGCATCTATGTCCACATTGTCATAGTCATACCTGTCAGGAGATTCAAAGTAATCAGTCTGTTCTGTACCATTTGGCTGGCATGGTAGTCTGCAGTTGCAAACATATATCTTTAATTCATATGTGAAAAAAAGGTGTGTTGAATTTTCCCATGTTCTGATAGAGTTAGGTGTATCTTTACCTGGTGTAGTAGTTCCTGCCATAGGTTTTCCAGTGTTCAGTCATAACCTCCTCAATACTCTGTTTTCTGGCAGCAAGAATGGAAAGCCATGCAAGCACAGCCCAGAGACCATCCTTTTCCCGGATATGGTCTGCACCTGAGAAGAAGGTCCATACCATAAGATGTTGCATAATAGTAGAATTATAATCCATTCTAAAAATTAATCATAACAATGTACGCATTTGAAAAAAAAATTGAAAAAGATTCAATGTTAAAAGTCTATGAACAATATAATTCAAATGCAATTTGGACTTTAGATACCAGTGCCAAAGCTCTCTTCTCCACAGAGAGACAGATGACCAGCGTCCATCAGGCTCCCAAAGAACTTCCACCCAGTTGGAGTTTCGTACAGTTGTATTTTGGTTGCTTTAGCCACACTATGTAATGAATGAGCATGGTGTTACCTCATTGACCCCAAAGTTCATCAGCCTTAAACCCAGATCAAGCCCAGATTAAGAGGGGCTTTGTGAATGTAAAGCTGTAGCACACTCGCAAACTTTTTATGTGTCCTCGCAGAGAACAGCAGTACTGTGGTAAATCTGTAATTATTTGGTATGAAGTGAGAGGTTTCACATTTTTGTCTGAAAGGTTTCACAATTAGCAACATCATATAAAACTAAAAGTTATATTCACTTGTCAAGTGCTCCACTGGTGGGCATACTTCTGGCAAAGCCTCTCACTCCCATGTGCTGAAAATAGGGGATGCAGAACATGTTGGCTGCAATGACAGCAACCGAATCTGAGGGGTTAACGAAAAACCCATGCTTCCCCAGGATCATATTACGGTCCTAAAAAGAAAGAAACAGGGTCAGGTAGGGTGAAATGAGTTGAGTCTAAGAATAGTCCTTGAGATCATGTAGTACCTTTAAACATAAATGTGGGCTGAGGACAAAAGGAATATTTTAAAATAGTAATCTCATCTAATCTTGAGGTGACATGAGAGTGGATTTTTATAGTAACAAATCTGTGTCATCCTGGAGATTAAAATGTCTCAATGAACAATAAAGGTTGAACTCATCATGTAGCAGGATGTTATGAACACCCACACCATCACCATCAAAGGCAGCTCCAAAGTCATACTGGCCACTCTTCATGGTCTCAACCAGATCTGCGGCGTGAGTCAGGTTAGGGTCTGGATGCTGACCACCAAAGTCTTCCAGAGGAATGCAGTTAATGGCTGAGTTTGCAGGGGAGCCCAGCTCCTCACACAGGATCTTTTTCACATATGGACCAACCACTTTAAAATGAACATACGCGCAAATTTAGTCAGAGTCTGGAAAAAGTGATAGATACAGTATCACACAGAAATACATAAAGATGTAAAGTAGTAGCAAGTGGATTTTCTGTTAAAATTTATATTATTAGAAAAAAATATTGTTACAGAGTTCAGATAAGGCAGTCCATGTGAAGCATATCTAAAGATTTTTGTTACAATGCTCAAAAGACAGATATGCAGTAGAAGTTACTCTAATTTCTAATTTCGCCAATAGCAAATCAGGTGCAGTACAATAAAATCCACTGCTCCTTATTGATTTTCAACCTTGGATGAGAAATACAATGAAACATGTTAACATGTTTAAATATATTTCATCTTATCACTAGTTTGAAATGAATGACCAAAGAATGCCCCTTATATTAAAATGCTGACCACTCAGGCTAAGCTAAGTGAGCTGTGTGCATGCCACACCTTGTTAAAATGCCATACATTTCAAGAGTGTACTCCACATTGCAGGGCTTCCTTTTTGAAAGGGAAACTCTGCCTTTGGTATCAGTGTTATGTCAGGCATCTCTGCTTGAGCATTTAGCTAACAGAAGTGTAGAAACTCTATCTGACCCAAACCTAGATGACCCGGCCTTTGGGAAGTTCACAGCTGTGGCTTTTTCTATGATAGATATCCTGTAGCTATAGGCCTACACCTAGTAATAACAAACATGGCTTTGATATTGTGAAACTAAACTGAAAAAGGCAAGTGAGTTATTATTATTGTTAGTAGTATTAGAAGTATTATTAAATAAATAAAATAAAAGTATGAAGTAAAAAAGTGAAAGCAAAATATAAAAGAAAATGAAATGTATTCCTAATGTTTTCTGGAACATTGATTCCAGAGTTTATGAGCTATATAAGGAAAAGATCTTCCACCAGCTGAGCTGTAAGCAAACCTAGAGATTTGCAGTAAGCCTGCCTCATATGATCAAAGTAATCCAGATGGGCTAATGCTTCAAGAGAGCTAGACCATTAAGGGCTTTAAACATCATAAGTAAGACTTTGTAATTAATGCAGGATGTAATGGCTGCCACATTCTGAACTAAATGAAGATGACTTAGTCAACAGGGTAACCTGGCAGTCTACCCTAGAAATCATTAAAGCAAGTACTACAAATTCGCACTTATTTGACTCAAATGACAGCCCAACATCAAGGGTTACAAGGGTTACATAGGGTCCTTAATGCTAACCTCTGACTGCACAGAAAATGTCATCAGTGTATAGTATAAAATCAAAAACCTTAGCAAATTTAGCACTTTTTAAGCTCAGAAAGGAAATGCTCTCCCCAGGATTTTCTTCCAACTATTTTGCTTTGCTAATAAGTTAAAGTACAACTGGCAAGAAATTGGCGAGGCTTCTACTTTTTGTAAATTTCTTTGACTGTGCTTGTATGAGTATACAGTTGTCAGTCAACATAGCAGTTTCTTACCTCCATGCATAGCATCTAAACGAATGCGTATGTGGTTCTCTCCAGATAGCAGCTCCTTAAGTGCTGCAAAGTCAAAGATGTTCCTCAGCATATTTGCGTAGGATTCCACTGAGTCCACAATCTCCACTGCAAGTGTTGCATACAATAAGATGCATAATTATCTTTATTATGTTTATTAACTTTATCATCATGATATTAATGTAATATTAACTATGCCTTCACCTGTAAATGGTTTGAATTTGTTCTCCAAGTCAAAGGTCTGCTTGCCAAGGGTTACCAGATCCACTGTGAGTTCAGGGCAGATGGCATACTCTTCAAGGGTTCTGCTTATCTGGAAGATTTGCTCTGTGACAGTTTCTGGTGCAGGCCCTGTGTTTTAAACAGACTATGTCAGGATATAATAGAGAAAGACTGTCGAACTACCATGATGATGCATGTTCTGTTTAGGTGTATGAATGTGTATATTTAAGCCTTCAGTGTCCCATGTAAGCACTAAAATTACTTATATTATATTATAATGTTTTTGCATCCGCTTACACCGTGAAAGGCCAAATTCTTGTCAGATATTCAACATATATTCTGTTGATTACAGCTGTTTTTTGTTGTAGTTATTGTTTTGTTTGTTATGTTTTGTTACCTCCATTGGCGATATTGAACTTAATTCCAAAATCTCCATCTGGTCCTCCAGGATTGTGACTGGCAGTCAGCAAAATTCCACCAATAGCTTTATACTTCCGGATCACACATGAAACAGCTGGCGTGGACATGATGCCATTCTGACCAATAACTAGGCGGCCTACCTGAGAGAGGTTAATGTGGGAACATGGGTGAGTCTTAGAGGGTTTTAGTGGCCTTTCACGAATCACTTTACTTAGTTTAACATTTTCTTTTAAAAACATAACAGAGCATTGTATAAATATCTTAAGAAATTGCTATATTTTAAGCAATGACCTTTGGAATATAAAAACATAAGCATCATTCCATTATACACTATTAAAAGGTTTAAATATAGTGAGCAATAATTCTCTGTGTCATCAGACTGACTGTGGCAGTTATGCTTGGCTTCTCCATCTGTGCTGGAATGTAACTGACAAAATTAGGAAAACATTTATAGTTGGTGTCGTGTTGTGTATAATATATTTATATATATATATATATGCACAACTCTACCAGTGGTGTCAAGAATAAATATCTTTGTGACCTTTAGGATTGTTTAAGTGTCAGTGACAAAGCAGGTCTAATTACTTCTATTTAAAGGGATCATTTTGTAGTTCACTTGCACCTGCCTCTGACTAATCATTTAAAATAACATGCTGTATCAGTGCAATTGTTGCCATAATTAATTTCACAATGTTGTTCTTTGCAATCGACATATGAAGTCATTCAAGATGATTTTTTGATTATTCTCTGAGAAACATGTTAAAATTTGGAAGAGCTGTGAACACAGATATCAGGCTTTGCTAATAGATTAATGGATGCTGAGTTCTAGCAAAAATGATAAGTTTCAATCATACACAGTACTAATGTCTTAAAAACAAAACATTGAAGTAGAGCAACTGACCCCATTGGCTGCGGCCATTTGCACTATGACCTGGATGGCAGTTGTGTTGAAATATCGTCCATCTCCTCCAACCACCACTGTGGAGCCTTGGCGATCTCGCAGGTCAATGGAGGAGAAGACACTCTGAATGAAGTTGTGCAGATAGTTCCTTTTAGACTGGAAAACATAGACCTTCTTCCTCAGCCCACTGGTGCCGGGCCTCTGGTCAGGAAATGGGGTAGTGGGGAAAGTCAGCACCCGCAGGGGACCTTCTTCCATTGCGGAAGGCGAGAAGAGACACGAAGAGGAGATCTGTTGCCGCGTGGTCCCTTTTTGAGAGCTCCGGGAACTGGGAGGAAAGAGGAGGAGAGGGAAGCCTTCTGGCAGCCCCAGGGCATTCCACAGACTGGCAGAGGGGTCATCAAGGATCCAAAAATAAAGAGGCTGTGTAGGACAGTAACTGAAAATGGGTTGCTCCTTGCACATGTGCAGGGGCATCACTGTCAGACTTCCTGCTCGCTACAATGCTGTTGAGCCAGATGGCTTAGATGATCTACATGATGAGAGCCAATGAGATATCACATTAGCTCAGCCACAGGCTAAACTGAGACCGTTTTAAGTGAATAAACCAAAGGCTGAGGGAGTAATGGGTAACAGTAGCAAATTGAGACACATCTTGAACTGTTGTTGCATGTTTGAGGGATCCTCAGTGGTAGTCAAAGATCTCAGCAGCTGAGTATTATATAGAAGTAAGCAATCAGTGTTATCCAATAACTATTACTCTATGAAAACATGGGATTTGTTGAGGCTTATGGTATGTTGTACTCAGAGGTGGGTAGAGTAATGAAAAAAAATCTGTACTCAAGTAAAATTACTGTTACTTTAAAATAACAATTACTCAAGTAGAGGTAAAAGTGTCACGGTAAAAGTTTGCGGACACCTGCACATGGTTTATCGTGTAATGTCTTTGTGTATTTAAACTGCTGTGGAAGTGTGCGTCATTGTTGGTCATTGCCTTTGTTCATAGTCACGTTGTTCATGTTAGCTGTTTATGTTATGTGTGAGTGCCACTGTTGTTTTCGTCGAGGGAGTCTGTACGTCCTGCTCCTTGCCCTGCGGCACTCGGGCTGCTGCAAAAAGTTGTAATTTAAATTAGTACTTAAGTAAAAGTAAGAAAGTATCTGTTAAAAAGACAAATCAAGTAGCAAGTGAATTCCTCATATCTCACTTAACACCAGACAACAAATTTTTACTCTGAATTCCAATCCAAGGCATGGATTTTAAGTGAATTTTACAATAAGTATATATTACTTATACATAAATAAGGCTGTTATTACACTTCAGATATGTACAATATTGAATATCCTTCTTCAGTGTCCAGTAATAGCTTGCCAACATAGAGGAGCTCCAATTTCCTTCGCCATTTTCCATAGGCCTTCTATGCATAATGATGTTTGTCAATCAATAAAAATTTATTTTTATAGCGCTGTTTAACAACACATGTTGTCACAAATCAGCTTTACAAATGTCCAAGCTCCCAGTGAGCAAGTCAAGGGCAACAGTGGCAAGAAAAAACTTCCTAGAGCATGAGAAAGAAACCTTCAGAGGAACCAAGACTCAAAGAGGGGGCCCGTCCTCCTTTGGCTGACAATGGTCACCACAATAATAATTTTAAGAGAAAAATGAATTAAAAATAACTAATTAATGTCTTGTCCAACTTTCTAAAGGTCCTACTCTTGTCCTGAGGTGTGCATGTGTCCAAGACCCATCCCTTAAGAGAACGTCCATTAAGGGCAATGGATAAGTAGTTGGCTGGGGTGGAGGTGTGGTGGGCTACAGCAGGGACAACATGGGGTGGTTGGAGTAGCCACTGCAGCTGAGATGGGATGAGGCTCAGTAACATCACGACATCAGGGGTAGGTGTGCATCAGCAGAAAGAGAGACTAGATTATGCATGTCCAGGTACAAGGGTGTGTAAATTAGGGAACTATAATGTGCAATGATGGACTCCAGCAGATCTAGCTATGGCAGCACAGCTAAAAGGAAAGAACCAGAAGTAAACAGGCGTGAGGGTACCCTGGAACATCAACACTCCGCCGCTCTCATTCAACAAATTTGAGTGACAAGTGAGTATGATTTGGTTGTAAACTATTTGTCCTAAGTAGACAGCTAAAAGCAATTTGGTAGATCGCGTTTGCTAAATGTAAGATATAGATATAATGTAGATATAAATATAATGTAGATATAAATATAATGGAAAAAAAAAACAAACTAATGGTTGATAGAGAAATTCTGAAAACATTTGGAATCGGTGTACAAAAGCACTTCACAGCCGTTTTTCTTTACTCTGGGTTTTTGTCCTACTTAGTTTAAGGTACATGAGGTTTTTCATATTGGCTACTATTGTGCATATAACAAACATCACACTGGATGTTTTAATCATTTTGTGATAAGTACAGTTTCTTTTAATATTCTGAGTTTATCTAACGTATTGATCAATCTAATGTATATCTAACGTATCGATCAGTCAGACCAGCTGGCTAGCTAGATATCCTTCGTTACAACTGCAGAATGTATGTGGTCGGAAAAAAAATCTATATATAAAATCAATTGCAAACCTTCATTTTTATAACCTTGAAGCAATTATAATATTTAGAATCTTGAAATATGCCTCAGTATGGGGCATGCATTCATAATCGTCATGATCTCAGTTCAGACCCTGCATACATTTTCCTTCTGCTTGTAGTTTATAGCTACGTAGGTAGCTGGCCATTGTTTTTTCAGAATATCATTGATCACACGTTACTTTCATATTAATAATGCATGTTAGAGCCCAGATTTCACACACAGATATGTGCGCCTTAGAGAAAAGGATATATAACGAGCTACTTTTCATAAATGTAATTTGTGTCACACGCTGGAAAATGTGCCTGTTCGCTGTTTATTACGTCATGTCTGTTTATTGCTGTACAGTTGTGTAACTGTAACAAAACTCCCGGGATCCAATAGCACGAGTTTATTGACACTGACAGGAATGGGTCTGTGGCAGATCTCAGCAGCTCTCGTCAACGCAGGGGGAGTCCGAACGAGGAGTGTCGTGGTTACCATTCCCACTGCAAGTCCATAGGTACGAATAATCCGAGGTGTAGTCTGAGGAGAAAGCAGAGGTCAAAAGCCGGGGAATCAAGAGAAACAGAGAAACGCTCGGTATGCACATAAGGATACAATACTAAGCAAGCTGGAGGTGGGAAACTGGGGTATTATATGGGTGACTGGAATGAGAGACAGGTGTATCTTATCATTACTCAGGTGAGTGGGAGCTGAGTCTGGCCAGGAAAAGGCTAGTGGGCTGGAACAATGCTGTCACATTAACTTACTGAAGTAAAGAGCTGACACTCAGTGATCATCTTTAGGGATTTCACTATCCCTCCCACACAAACGTACACAATTATTATTTTTTTTAATACGGAAAGAACGGTTATGAATATAACGGGAGTTTCGATTTCGCAAATGTACTTGAGTAAGAGTATAAAGTATGCTCTTTTAAAACCACTCTTAAAGCACAATTTGTTCAAAAAGTAACTTAAATGTAAATGTAAATTACTACCCACCTCTGGTTGTACTGCATTGGGGCCAAGGCACTTGATATGTCAAGCTGATTGTCACAGCTGTGAAGCATGAACAAAAGTGTTAAACCTTTGTTCCACCAGTACAATCAAATAATCTAGTGGGTTTTTTACTGGCCATTTCATTGTCAAAAGGTTTAATGAACTGATGTGAAAAAGTCATTTAGATGCCCTACACTGGCCAGTGGTGTAAAACCATTGCCTTTCATGATTAGACATCACTGCAGCAGTAGTAAACCTTATTCAAAATGATCTGTATCAAATATCTATACTGGACAACCATCATTTCCTACTCTTCCTACACACCGTCATGTTTCAATATTGCTTTTCACATTTATACAGATGACTCTTGGCTGTATTTTTCATCTCATCTCATTGTCTTCTTCGCTTAGTCAATTTCAGGGTCACCATGGCAACAGGGTGAGCAGCGAAGCCTAGGTGTCTCTGTTCACAGCCACTTCCTCCAGCTCCTCATAGGGAATCCCCAGGTGTACCCTGGCCACCAGGGAGATGTAACCCCTCCAGCAGGGAGATGTAACCCTTCCAGCAGGTCCTGAGTCTACCCCGAGGCCTCCTCCCATTTGGCTGGCTATCTTGTAAATTAAATGATGAACAAATAGAGGTTTTGATTGTTGGCCCTAATGGTTTTTCTAGAGATTTGCAGTTAGCGTTTGATCTGCTCACATTAAAACTGATCGCTTTTCCTAGAAACATGGGCATTATTTTTCAGTTTCAGTTATGCTTTTTAATGTATATCAAGAAACTTTCCAGTTAAGAATTATTGCTAAAATTAGTCCTGCTTTGTCCTTTCAGGATGTAGAGAAGTTCATCTTAAAGTATTGTAATTACTTTTTTTAACTACTTAAAAGAGAGAGCTTTGGCTCAACTTCAGTTACTCTGAAATGCAGCTGGCCGACGGCTTACAAAGACTAGATGCAAGAATCAGATTAGTCCAATGTTTGCCTCTTTCCCCTAGCTGCCAGTGAAATTTAGAATTACTTAAAATTATTATTATACATGGCAAATCTCCTGAATATATTTGTGAATTTTCAGTGCCCCATGCAAGTGTGAGGTCTCTGAGATCTTCCAGTCAAGCGCTTTTGGTTGTTACAAGGACAAAGCTGAAGTAAAGGGGGTCTTTGCTTTTGGTACTCATGCCCCCAAACTTTGTCGTTAGACTCTGTGATTCTATGATCACATTTAAGAGATAGCTTAAAATTTGTTTTTATGCTATAGCTCTTATTGGACATGATCATGGTATGTGGCATATTTAATGTGTGTTTTGCAGTGTTTATTTTTTATGATGTTTTATTAATCTACTTTAGATTTGGGCAGACTCTTTTGATAGGCTCCGAGGACTAATACAAGATCCTGACTCTATGGCCAATTTTTTTTTTCCGTTTTATTTTAATCTTTAAATATGAAGCACCTCGAAGCTTTGATTTAAAAAAAAAAAGTATATTTACTTTAAAGTAAAGTTTACTTATTTACACATCCTAAAATCAACTTCAAGAAAACAGCACAACTGTTTACATGTCAGCTATAAATAATATGATCTCCACCTGACATCTCATAAGTGATGACAAGAAGCAGTTAAATTTCTTTTTTGCCCACAAGGTGTCAGCAAATTGGGGTTTTTTAGCAAAGCAAAGGGAGCTGCTAAAAACAAGCCACAAGTATGGATGTTTTTCAGTTCAGTTTTGGTCCGGAGTAGAGCATGGATTCTTTTCTGTTATTCTGCTGTTATTCTGCAGTATTCTACTCATTTTAGGTCAGACTCCATGCTCTCCACATGAAACTCACCAGCACCAGTTGGTAGCTATCATGCAGCAAAGGAGACCTAGAAAGGCTAAGAATGAACTACAACTAATGATAGGTGACATTCTGGCAAACAAATAATAATAATAATAATAATAATAAAATTCATCTTGTAAACCCATTTAATCCAATTCAGGGTAACAGTGGGCCGGAGCAATAATAATAGGAGAAGAAATAGTTAATAGTTGCTCATATCCAAAGTTCCTGATTTCCTGCTGTTTCATTAGTGTTGGCCAAAACTATTTGTTAACCTTTAGTATTGAAGCATTACCAGCACATTAAAGGTCATTGGCATGTGAGCACATACACAAGAGTAAAATTCAGTATTGGTTATTAGATGTCTGCCTGTGTTTTTTGGGGGGTTAAAGGTAATTCTTTTGGACCTTGTACAAAACTGACTTACATTATAAGAACCTGCTTTATGCCTTGTTTGTTTACTGCAAGTTCAAATTTGCCAATTTTATATGGCATTTTCTAACACTTTTATTGGCCTGCAATATGAATGAGCAACTTTATATAAAAAAGCAAAAGCAACTTTATCTAAAAATATTATCAAACCCATTGACCCAACACCTCAAACCCTCTACATGGTTTATGCCAGACACATGACAAAACATATTACAAAACATATTACATATTACAAAACAAATAAGTAATTGTTACTTATTAGCAGAAGACAACCTTGCATGACTGTCTTGTGATCTTTGATTATCTGCACTTACTTGCCTCTGAATAAGTAATTTAAAAACAACAAATGCACAGAATTTCAACGAGAAAGCATTTATTGGTGATTGTATAACAATGATAACTACAACAACAATGTATAATACAATGCAAAGTGCATAATGTGGAATCCTAAGACTCTATTAATAATCCAGAATAATGGAAATAACTGAATAAATAAGGGATAAAAATTTTGAAAACAGATGCTTAAATTTTACAGGGTTAAGTAGACATTCAATGTACTATCTAGCTATCTATACAATCTATGTAATCTATACAAAGCCTGTGTCAGAATATTGCGATCAGAGAGATGGGAGCTGAAGTTCCCATATGTCCACCACACCTCTCATTCCATGATTGAGAAGCCATCTCAGCCTGTGTGACTCCATGTTGCCTTGAGATGATAAAAGGAGATTTGTGAGGATTTTAAGTGGCTTTGTCCTTTGTTGTGCTTCCATTGGATCCTCTTCCTGCGAGGTTTGCACTGGACGCTTTTGCCATTGAGATTGATGTCTCCACAACCACTAAACCACCAGCCCCCTTAGAAAAAGCCAGAGGACACAGAGTAAATGCTAGAAAATTTAATATGATATTATCATAAAAATCAATGCAACAGAAATAATGAAAAATCTAGGTTGAGATTATTAAAAGATTTCTCATGCATCACATGATGGCTGTTATACTCTTGCCAATATTACCGGTATATTAATATTGGGATATGAAAATAAGCGATTTTTAAATGACCCTTGTTTTAATATTGTATATGCTATCTGTAGTTTGTTTCACTAAATGTCTCAGGACACATGAGAGTTAGTAATACGCTTAATGTAAGTTCAGCACCTGTGTAGTCATGGGCACAGTTTTGGTTATTGTTCCCATCGTAGTGGTCCTTGGTAGAAAATCTTATTCTTGTCTGGCTTTCAGAAGTCAGGCCTCCTGACTTGAAATGGATTGTGTAGTTGGAGGCAGGACCCTCCAGACTGCACTCGAATTCCATTAAATATTTCTCTCGTTTCCAGTCTTCCATCTGAACATGTAGGACAGAATCTCCCTGGCTGGCAATGGAGGAGATCTTCTTCAGGCCAAGCCAGAAGTCACCTACAAACCAGAAATCGTATGTCTTGATCAATAAAATACATTCAGCTTTTTGTGCCTCTGTAACAGCATTGCACTACTGTGTATAAAGAGCATTGAACAACTATAAACAATTCAGTCTAATCCATATATCATGCAGTGTGTGTGATTTGGAATCCACTAGGGGCTGATGAATAGTTTGATGTTCTCTGGGAGGAAAAGGCAGTGCCAGCAAAGATTGGCTAAAAACTGCTGAAAGCCATATTGTCAAAAAGAGGTAAGCACTTCGAACTATTGACATCAAGACAAAGCACTCCATTGTGCTCCAGGCCACTACTGCTCTCATGATGAAGTGAGAAGGAAGCTTCATTCCTGTGTTCTTAGTTTGTGGAGCACCAAAATTCCAAATGCACAACTCACTCTTGAAGTCCCCAAATCCATCCTCATAGCTTTGCCAGGACCGGTCAAAATTGACAGAGCCATCTTGCCTGCGTTGAATGACTGTAAACGCTCCCACTGTAGAGAGACGTGGTGAAGTTAGGATATTTGGTTAAACCCAGTCTCTAGTCCCCTGTACTCAAGTATCCAGTATTTGGAGTAGAAATGCTGCAAGTGTTGTTTGCACTCATACCCTCTGTGAATTCACAGTAGACTAGGAAAGGTTCTGATTGATTTGGCTTGATAGCATACAGGCCATTTGTTTCCTCTCCCTTGCCAAATATCTCACCACAGTGCTTTGGAAAATCTACAATACAACCATTCTCAGTGATCTGCAGTGAAAAATGGTGGTTCAAGGAAGAACATTACTAGTATCCTCACCACTTGAGAAGCTACCATCTGTGGAATAGTTGAATAGATAATCCGACATGAGGTGGGTATGGGCATCCCAACGAAATATAGAAGGTGTATCCTGAAGACTGCCAGAGTTCAGCTAGAAGTGACAACACAGTTTTACATTTCATAGTTTTTACATTTACACTTCACACTTCACACACATGCACACAAAGTGAGTTGGTGTTTTTGTAGATAATTGTTAGGTTTCTATTTGGATTGATCTGGGTTTAGTTGTGTTGCTCTTATTTTATAAATTGTATATGCAATGTAGACTATAACAATGTACTTTATTCTCCAAGCTTTTGATTTTGTTTTTCTGGTAGTTGAGATGCTCCCTTTGCTCCTTCATTGCCTTCAACAGCTCCGCTATGCTCCTCTCCTGGGCTTGGATCACTTCCTGATTGAGACATAGCGGGTGTTTGGTCACCTTGTTAAAACTGATTCAGAGAGATTAGTGAGATTAGTGATAGCCTCCACAAAGAACTGAACAGTTTTAATTTTGTTTCTTAAAAATGTACTAGTACAGATGTACTGAAACCAACCATTTTCCTCCTTTTATTATTGCTTAATTCAGGTTCAAATTCTAACTCTGACACGTGCCATCTCTGGTTTCCCGAGGACACACTTGGAAAAGAAATACATTGCCTACCTCTTTCCAATTCTACATGACAGACAACCAAAGGTGCATGACAAAGCGAGTATGTAACTTGCTGATGTGCTTGACACTGTTGTGTCACTGGAGAACATATCGGAGGAGGTGCGTGTACCCTTGTGGACTAGTACTACTGTACAGTCACAGAATATTTATTGTACTAGGAACTTGGTATGACTAAATTAGAAAAAAGATTAAAAATATTTTTACATGATACAAAGAACAGAAAGGTATGGTTTCAGACTTCCAAAAAATTATGACATTGATCTTACTTTGAGTGCAGAAATTTCTGCAACCTGGTCTGCTGAGAGCAGGCCCTGGGACAAGCCAGTTAGCTTCAGTTCCAGTCGTTCCACTTGGTTTCGGAGCTGAACTCTTTCCCTTACAATGTCTTCTGCTTTGGAGTTGATCTCCAGTGACAGGTTCTTGATCTCCTCATTATTCGCCTTGAGCATCACTGTGGTCTTCTTGAGCTCGTCTTCTTCCTCTTTGATCTCACTCGCCAGGATAGAGAGCTGGTAGAAGGAGCTGTCAAATATGTTCAGCTTTTGGATGAGGTCATTAATCTGGTCTTTTGTCTTTTGCACAAAGTCCCGTAGGTTCTTTCCGAGCTGCAGTAAGCCATTGGCGATCAGCTGAACGTCATCCAGAGCGGCAAAAGATGACTGAGTTTGTACTTGAGCCAGGATTGGTTCTTCAGTGCTCATGTCCACTGTTATTGAGAATACATAGGTCTCCACCACAAGAATCATCAGCAAAGCAAAATTCATGGTTACCTGTCCTGGCTCCCCCTTGACCACCAAGCTTCAGTATTACTAGTCTTTTCAGCTCCCTGTGTTAGAAAGATGCCCACAGGACCTTTATACACTTTCTGCTGTAAGAGGGTTGATCATTAAGCCTGCACAAGGTGAACCAGTGTGGCACTGTTAATCTCTGCACTGCCTCAGATGTTCAAGGAAACCACTCATTTCCATGTTTCCATATATTACAGGTTTTGTTGACAACTCCTAAAAAGTATATACTGAAGTTCTTAAAGGTTTGTGTTTTGAAGTTTGTAAGTCCATGCCTAACTGGACTAGAATGGTCTTTGTGAAGACTAAGCCATTAGCAACTTGCATGTAACTAGCTCTAGGAGTTGTTTTGTCCATTTTTAGGTCAAACCCGTGTGTGTGTGTGTGTGTGTGTGTGTGTGTGTGTGTGTGTGTGTGTGTGTGTGTGTGTGTGTGTGTGTGTGTGTGTGTGTGTGATATAGAACAATAACTGTACATTTCTTGGTAGTGTTCTGACAGTGAGCATAGAGCTCAAGAAACTATTCTTGTTAAAGCAAACTAGAAACTATTCTTGTTTAAAGCATCTGCAAAAAGGCACACCATCGATTTCATGCATGTCAGTAGATAGTAATAGCCATAATTCTATACCACCAGCTGAGTTTTTACTTCAACATAGAATCATGTGCAGAATAGTTAAAATTTATAGTGTGCCTGAGAGGTAATACAATGCGTTAAAAAGCTTTTGAAGCCACAGTCATAATTCAGCATTTAGAAACTACCCCCTCCTCTTCAATGAGAGGTTTTTTTCCATGAGATGATGCAACACATCATATGATTTTTTTCCTACCATGGCTGTTTATGGCAGTGTGCCTCTCTAAATTGAGGGGTAGCATGTCCTCCCTCCAATGTGGTCATCCTGATACTGTAACCCTCTGTTTGCCAAAGATGACCACTTTCATATTTTAACAAAAACAGGAAGCACCTAGGGCCAAACCTTATCAAGTTTTTTTGTGGAAAACATATTTCTCCTGGCCCTCCTTGTGCTTGAAGAAGTTTAATACTATCTATTCAGTTTTAAATAGATAGATTGATGACTTTATTAATCCCTGAGGGGAATTGATTTAATAATACTATATTCAGTATTGTTTCATGAATGACCCTTTATTTGCTCAAAAACTTTTAGTAAACTTTTCCCATTTCCTGACGTTACATATATTATAATAGTTACGACAAGACTAAGCCATTAGCAACTTACATGTAACTAGCTCTAGGAGTTGTTTTGTCAATTTTTAGGTCAAACCCATTATTTACAACCTTCAGTCTTATCCAAATGCTAAAATACTTTCAATTCTGTAGTAAAGACAATACAGTTCGGACCACAACTACTTACCTGACTGAAATGAGTTAAGAAGAGGCCTCAGTTAAATATTAACCCATATGAGGATGAATCCGTGTGCATACAGCAAAACTAAACTTATGTCTGATTTGTGTTTTTGACACAAAGCCACAAATGGAGAACATTAAAAATTTTAGTGTGTGTATGTGTCTGTGTATTCACTTTGGACGATTTATACCTTAGCTTACTGGAGCTGCACAGTAAATGTAAATGTAACAGCTTGTAGTACT
The DNA here is from genome assembly GCF_041902795.1 of Electrophorus electricus. Classification (NCBI taxonomy): domain Eukaryota; kingdom Metazoa; phylum Chordata; class Actinopteri; order Gymnotiformes; family Gymnotidae; genus Electrophorus; species Electrophorus electricus. Next base: position 13,571,679 of record NC_137516.1, read on the forward strand.
TGCACCTACTGCTGTTAATACTTTGCAATTTGACACAGAAACAAATAAGGGCTTATAATAATCTTTGAAGAAATGCAGCAGAGATCACTCTTTCAGGATATAGGATATCGTGTCCTATGTCTGGGATGGAATATACAATGTTCAAGGCTGTGGAATCATTGGGAAACACTTGGTTTTAGTCCCATTAGGGAGGAGTTGCGTAGCTGGGTAGCATATTTCATTTCATTTCGTAATGAGTCCTGATTCAGTTGATCGTCCTCGTGGTGGTGCAGTTGAGTGATTAGTGCAGCCTCACGGTTAGCACTGTCCTCCACACATGCTGAGCTACTCAGCAGTGGTAGGTCAGTGGTTAAAGTACTTGACTAATGATCAGTAGGTTGCTAGTTCAAGCCCTCCCACTGTTGGGTCCCTAAGCAAGACCCTCAATTGCTCAAGATGTGGTCTGTCAGAACTGTGGGGTTTTTTTGGATAAAAGTGTCAGCCAAATGTAAATGTAACCTTGCCAGGCCTGATTAATCCAGTAATTACCACATGCTCTAAAAAATCTTTTTAGCTTTCTAGAGGCATAGACAACCATAAATACTTACTTTAAGAGGTAGTATTTCTAATATGCAGTGCTACATACACTTTCCAGTATGTCAGTACAAGTTCAAGAAGGGGATGACAAATGCACAAGCTGTGCCCAACAGATGTGAAGCCTGCCAGCAAATCTTATAGAGCTGCCACACAAAAAAGCATAGCCTTCAGCATCAGCAGCTCCTCTGTCATTATGCTCAAAGGAAAAGAGAATGTGCCAAGCTCTACTTGTGACATACCTCTGCAGACACCTGATTGGTTGGTACATTGATTAGCAGTGGAGGAAAGGAATCATTTTATTTTTCACGGCCAAAGAGAATGCAGCCAGCAGTGCTCATAAATTAATGAGGCCACATGCATGGGGTTTGAATGTAGTTTTCAGTTCATCAGAAATTTTTAATGTTTTTAATGAGACTAATGAGAGTACATTAACAACCATAGGTGGATAGAATGAGAAATTCAAGAAGAATTTGAAAAAGAGCTTTCATGCGGACTCATTTGCACCATTTTAATCACTGAAGTTGTTAAAACAATACCGTTACAGCTAACACATGGCTTTCATTTGGGTGTGAAAAATGATCATATTTTCCCACTTCCTTTAATAATAAAAACAAAGTTGTTCAACACTTTCAACTCTTAAAGATCACAGACGTAACAACTTACATCAATTTCCATCATGGTGGAAGCCTGAAAAGTCAGGAAAACACTCACATCATAGTCATCTTAAAATAGAATTATGATAGTCTACATATTGCCTATCAGCCAACTGATACATTTTTATAACATTAGTTTCTGTCAAATTTGGCATTTATATGCTACAATTAAGATCAAATGTACCGGTCATGTATTGGTACCCTAACAATTTCCACCATATGCTTTGAACTCAGCTAATAAGAACAAAACAATGAACAAAAAAAAATCCTGGACAAAGCATTTTCTAAAACTGACTAGCTTGTTTATTTGTACAGCTCTTGAGAATGACACCTGTCTCCAAATTCTTCAAGTATTCTCTAAATGCTTAGAAAAACTGTTAATAGATGTGTAGGACTTTTTCACGTGTTTTTCTTTTCCACTGGAATGATTTCGAAGTTTCCAAATAGTAAGATGCAGTTTCTGCTTATTTTAGGATAATTTAATGATTTGAATGACTAGGGCTAGTAAATTTAATCACGGACCTTTCTGCAGGCTAGTGCATACTCTGACATTCTGTTGTTCTGTGTAATGCCATTAGAGAGGTTGATGTTCCTCTGAAAAACCTTGCTGCTTTTTTGGATCAAGTATAACTTTGTAATAAAACTAGCAAGGAGCTAAGAGTCTTCTGGTAAGAAGCTGTGTGTTATAGCAATTTGTTATCACACAACTACTCACCAGTTAGGTAGCGGCAGTAATTGGACTGCATTTTTAATCTATAATTTCAGAATTCCTAACATCAAATATTATTGTAAAAATAAAATAACTTGGTGAACAAGTTACATTTTCACTTAGTTTTAGGATGGCTTCTTGTGCTGAAATCAAAGAGAAAAAAAGGTCTGAAAAATAATTTGTGAACTGGGTGGTTACAACTAGAGGCCTACAACTGGAGTAGATTTTACTGTAGCAGTGACTAAAGTTTTCAGTGCTAAAGATGTTGCAAGAAATGCCATGGTGCATTTATTAAGGGGACTTTAGCATTGTAGGCCCGTCATTGATTTTAATTTGCAACCACAAACATCTAAAGTAGCCCTATCAAAACAGATTAGTGTATACTGAAGCCCATGAATAAATGAGCTCTTATGTTTGGATAATATTTCAAGGTGACTAGTTTTTAATTAACCCAGAAACCCTCTTGTGTCAGGCAAATGTGATGAGAGTGTTTGTGTTCTGTATCTGTCTGTACACTTGAAGGTGAACTTCAGAGGAGTGGGAGGAAAGTTCAAGGTTAAAAGGGGTGCAGTTTTGTTGATCCATTTTGTCCCTTGCACCACGCCATGGCTGGGGGAAGGGAATATGACCAGTTCAAGAAAGATTTTATTCATCTTCAGGCTTTAAAAATCAGATTGGGATTGGGCTGGACCAGTGAAAAGAATGGCAGTTGTTAGGATCCTAATGGTCATCCTAAATCTAATGCCAATCTTTGTGTGCTGTTGTTTTCAGATGACCATATCATTCTAACTGCATGCATCGTAACATAAAAAAGGAAACATAATTCTACTTTGCCTTATATTTAAATCCAATTTCCATATTTATTGCTAAAATTGATGTCTGAATGTAGATTTAACATTGTGCAAGTATAATATGAAGGCAGTACAGGTCTGGTTTCTTGTCTTCTTGTTTTGGATTCTAACCTATATATACATTAGAAAGCTGACAGTGTCATTCTGTTGAACTAAAGTACACACACCTATCAGTTAGTGAAACTTTTAGAGACAATACAAATGTTCAGTAGTGTGTTAGAATGTTTTACCCAGTGTTTTGTGTACTCTTTTAGGAATTATGAAATATTCTGAATTACTTGAATATGTTTAAAATGTGTTTTATTGAGTTGGACAGCCACACTTTGTTTATTTTCAAAAGAGGAAAGAGAAGGAGTATTTTATGCCCAGTAATAGAGTTATGTGGGCCCCTCTCAAAACCCGCTTGGTATTGTTTCATTACAATCATGAGCCATACTGTATTGAATTACATGTTTACCATATGTGCATTTATATAAGTGCACAAGCATGTACACATGTATACTGTGGCTCTTCAGCCACCCTCACTGTTATAAGACCTCAAGAAACTTTGACCCTCCCCTCCCAACACAAGGGCCTTGTTTTGATAAATGTCTCTCTAGTTCTGCACTGCACTATGACCAACCCTCCTGCTCCAATTGGATGTTTAGTCAGGGTTTCTCCACACCCACCAACTCTGATTGGTCAGACAGTGCAGAGAGAGGTGTGGCACTTACATCCACAGCCTCTGCGTTGTCAACACACAATAACCCTGCTTACGTTTTCAAAGAATTTCATGTCTGTGTTTCTTGAGAAGCGTTTGTCTCCCACTTGCTCTTCTGTCTCTTGGTGGGTGAGAGAAGTGAAGTGCTCCCTTGGAGCAGGACACCAGACTGGCACATACCAACAGAACGAGGAGGAGGTAATGCCAAGCCTATAGTATTTGTGGTATTATATTTCATTTTTGCATTTTATTTTAGATACAAACTTGTCAAGGTATTATTTGTGAAATCTTGCAAAGCTTTCCGCACAAAAGTTTTCTGAGTACCTGTGGTACGCTATGCTGATTACAAAAAGGGGATTTAAGCTCCTTGAGATGAAGTGATTGTTTTCTAATGGGTTGGTCTGTTCCGAGACAGAACAGGGTGACATTATATATAAACAGCCTTTAATGTCATTTCAAGTTGGAGGATTTAAGTTGTTACTTTGGTATTTTATATGGTATTCCACATGGTCTGCTTCTGCTTTGAGGCAATTTTACACACCGTGAGTCATGTAACTGCTGTGCATATGCCCATGTTGTTTTTGGCATAAAGCCCAGATGGTCCAAATACTGTGGACATGGAAAAAAAACAAAACAACAACAGGAAAGACGAAGCAAGACAGAAAGGATAAAAGACAATGTGAAGGTTTCAGGGAAATTAAGAAGAAAAAAAGAGATTCAAGAAGATTCAAAGTCATTTTAAAGAAAAACAAACTTGGGGGGGGGGGACGAACGTGTGTGTGTATGTGTGTGTATGAGTGAAAGAAAGAGAAAATCAGAAAAAGAAAGTGCCAACTGTGCAGTCATACACTCTGGAAAACTCCGGGATAGAGTCTTCACTGTTACAGACCGCAGAGCCTGGACATCAGAGTGGAGACTACTGGAGCTGGAATGACTCCCTCCCCTTCTTACGGTCCCAAACGGTCAATGTTACAGGCCAGCAGAAGATGCACTAGGGCCTGCCACACCCTCAACACATAAAGTGAAGGACTGGAGGCCTCAGGCTTGGCCCTCATCCTAAACCCACAGTCCAAATAGAGGAGAAGGAATGAGATTCTGTGCCAAGGAAACCACACCATGAACAGGGCCAAATAGGAAGAACAAAACTTATTTTACCGGCCTGCTCAATTGTGTGTGTGTGTGTGTGTGTGTGTGTGTGAGAGAGAGAGAGAGAGAGAGAGAGAGAGAGAGAGAGAGAGAGAGAGAGAGAGAGAGAGAGAGAGAGAGAGTGATGAAAGATTCATATTTTATAGGGCCTATCATTTAAAAAAATTCACAAGTTGTTAGTAGCTATATACCAACAGGCAGAAATGTAGGTCTCACTATAAATTTCTCTGAATCACTGAGGGCAAATCTGAATAGAGTGTATTCCCATTCTGCCGCATATAGCCATGCTAGGTTGAAACTCTGTCCGCAGAGTAAAATGATGTTTGCTGCTCTCATATTTCCGTAGTGTGCATTCTCCCTCCATATTGCCTGACCTGAAAGCTGAAAAATGCTCTCACAGGGTACATCGTTTAAAAATTGTTTTTTGAAGGCAGTAGCAGTTTTCGAGTTGTATTGGTTTCAAATCCAATTTGTGGTTCAAGAAGGAATGCTGTGGAAAGAAATGCATTAAATAAGCAGAGGAATGTTTTTGTGGAGGTGTGGGGTGGTTGCTTTATTGCAAATATAGTGAGCAATAACTAAGAATGAGAGGAGATTCTCTTTTACATATTAAAAAAACAAACATACCTCAGTTAAGACACATTTACCATGAATCATTCAACAGAATAAAAGGAGACTATGGAAGCAATAGTAATGAAATTGTTATTATAACCTTTTAACATATTCCAATTTGTCCACAGCTAATCCTTAACATTTTTTAAATTATGCTCTTGTTCTAACGTGGCTTGTTCCTTAGCCAAATAAATGGAAAATTTCTCATGATGAAATGAAAATATTCAAAGGCAGACTGGCTTATCCTTTAAACTCCTTGTGGCTAGTTTTGGGACAACCTACATATCACAGTATCTGAAAAAGCCCAGCTAATGCCTTTTTGGCTCATTAGGATTACTGGGATAGGAGATTTTTGATAAGATGGTTTTTGCTTGGCATAGAATGAGGTTTGTAGAAGCCTGTATGGGTTACATATTCCATGCAAGTGAGTGTAAGTGTTTGGTCTCAGCTGTTTATGTGTTTACTGCATAACTTACATTGTTTGGGCTGTGGCTGCCTTTGTGGTGCGCCCTCAGTGCTTGTGTGGTCAGAGAGAGTGAGGGAGACAGTTGGGTGGGGGTAGTGAGTATGAAGAAAAAGTCACACAAAGTCTTCTGTGCAGGGAAGCTTTGAAAAGCAACAGTGCAAGACAATAGCATGCATATCTGTTTTGTCACTTTCAAATCAACACAGTCTAATCACCATTTAAACTTTTTATATACAGTTAGGCAAACAAGGAAAACTCCATCAAGTTGATAGAACAGATGTCAGAAGTACACAAACAATGGATGCACAGAAAGGTATCGATTTATTAAAACCTTCAGGCTGTCTATTTTGTTCAGATGGCAGACTTCTGAGCAGCCAAATTGTCTTTTTAAAATTTATTTTAATACAGTATATGCTGTTTCAGAAACATAATTCTTTTGCATGTCTTTCCTCAGTGAATGGTTTTTCTCCAAAAGAGAATGGAAGTTGCAGAAGACCATCCTCTTACTCTGTTGAGACACCCTATGGATTTCATTTAGACCTTGATTTCCTTAAGTATGTGGATGATATTGAAAAAGGCAACACCATCAGGAGAGTGCAGTTTCAACGCAAACAGCGCAGCCAGTATGCTGGCTCCCTGTCACGCAACCTAAGTTTGCCTGGTTATGGCTGCAGAACCTCTCAGTGGAACTCCATTGGCACCTTATTTCCCAAGCCTCCACTTGCAGACTCTGAGAAGACTAGTGAGTCATCTGGTCTTATCAGGCAATCAGAGACTGTCTACAGTTCCTTCAGATCTGCTGAGATGCATGCCACTATTCAAGCTTTTGATGAGCAGCCCTTGGGACTTCATGTAAGACCAAATTTACTGCGTGCCTCCAGTTTACCCCTGACAGTGTTACTAAGGAAACACTCAGAGTCTACCGAGGACCCAACCAGCCCCAATGGTTCAAGGGATTATCTTGTAGAAGAAAATGGGTCCTCTGAAGATGTCTTCCACAGACCAGAAAGAAAGATTGGAGGGGTGAATGGGACTCTTCAGCAGCTCATTGCAGCTTTACAACGGGTGGCAGAACTTGAGGAAGAGGTCAAGAACATACCAGAACTCAAAGCCCAGCTGTGCATCCTGCAGGAGGAGCGAGACAGACTCCTCCTCAAAGTCCAATCCCAAAATAATTCTGCAGGGCTCCTGGATTTATTTGCAGGTCAACCACAAAGCACAGTTACTTCAGACTCTGTGACACAGCTTTCCAAAGCTGCACAGAGTAAAATAAAGTCAAATGATGATTGGATGAATCGGGAATATGAGCAGCTGGAAGAGAATGTCAAGGCATCATCTGAGCAAGTGGATGCAATGGTGATACCCTTAAGAACAGAGAAGGCATTCATGGAAATTGGTGGTGATGTGCAAGTGACTAAGATAGTCAGAGATGTCAAAGATCCTTTGGATCATGGAGAGAAAACCAAGTCCCTTCCTGAGACTCTCCAGAGGAAAGTTGTCATGCTGGAACAGAAACTCCATGAGCTAGAGTCAGAATTGTATAAAACAAGAGATTTGCTGAAGGAGCAGATGCAGGAGAGCTGTACAAAAGATGAGAGAATAAGGGAGCTGACCAAAAACACTGAAAATGTCTGGGTCAGGGCCGAGAGGGGAGTGGTGCACCTACACTGTGTGAACAATGCATTGGAGATTGAGCCTTCATCCAAAGACACGTCGGTAAAAACATTAAAGTCAGAACAATCTGTTGTAGCTTATTCACAGGAGCCAAGTAACTGTAGCCAAGTGTGTTTAGAGGGGAACCTTAAAACACATACATCAGGGAAACCTGCAGGATCACGTGCAGACATGGAACACCATGTGAAAAGAGTACAAGAGCTCCTGCATGAGCAGTGGGAATGTCTCTGCAGAGATGAGTCATCAGGAAGAGTCCTGCCCTCTGAGCACCTGCCTCCACGTGTCTGCTCAATCCAAAAGGAGCTGGTTAGTCTTGTCAGCCTACTCTCAGTTTATGTGTCCTCTGCAGAAGCGGTGCCACCACCAGGTAAATTTATAAATGCAACTGTTTACTGATACTGAAACCTTAAAACTTCAAAGGAGTAAAGAATCCTTTATTTAAGCAGTGAAGGACGTTTACAAGCATACCCCCTGTAACAGGGGCTGCTATTCTGAAGGAGTCTTAGGACTTATTCCTTGGTCATGGCAGCAACATTAGTTGCTCAGTAGTGGAGGCACTTGACTTGTAATCTGAAGGTTGCTGGTTCAAGCCCCATCACTGCCAAGCTGCCACTCTTGGGTCCCTGAGCAAGACCCTTAACCCTCAATTGCTCAAGTTGTACTCAGTCATAATTGTAAGTTGCTTTGGATAGAAGCATCAGCTAAATACTGTCAATTAGTTGGGATAAGTAGCTGGAGACCTTCCAGTGTGGAAGAGATCTGGAGAAATCTGCTTCATTCTGGTTGCTGCTTTCTTCTAACCCCTGACCAAAAACGCTTGTGTTGAGTTAACACCTACAGCATTTATTTAAAGTCAGTAAGAGCTGATGAGCTGATTCAACACTGCAGGTATTAATTCAACCCTGCAGTTCTTAGTTACAACAGCCAGCTATCTACCAAACAATAAATGTGCAATGAATGTCTACATTCATATTTATAATCTTGTACCTTTTGTATATCTGCTGCATTCCTGTATATTTAAGCCCAAGAGTCCAGGACAGAGGATCAAATATCTGTAGTTGATAAGTCCAAAGAAGGGGAAAGCACTTTACCAGTCAGTTGTAGAGAGAGGTAAGGACTGTTACCTCATTTATACTTACAGGCATAGCACAGTTGTATGAGGTTTCTATGTTTAGTAATAGTAGTTTACTTTTACTGTGTGTTACTGTTTATTAGAATAAGGTACAGTAAACATTAGAATGAAATCATTTAACAAACGAAATTTAATTATCCAAATGCTGACATACTGCCTTTATCTTGTTATATCTCTGCAGGTCTAGTGGAGGACAAGATGTAGAGGACAGTACTGTAATGCCAAACTTTTGTGCTCAAGGTTTTGACCAAGAGATTCTCCAAATTGACGCTACTCAACCACAGCTGTGGAGTACTACATTGACCACTACAGAGCAGGCTGCAAAAAGAAACAACCCTCCAGAGACAAGTAAAGGTGGAGGTGACTTAAAAGAGACCATGACAGATATAGATTTACTAGAGTCGACAAGTGAAGCTCAAAGTCCAGATGACCAGCCAGTTAAAGAAAATGCCAAGCAGGACAGCACATGTTCCAGAGCTGAGTCACATGAGTCATCAGAAGGTGAAGGAGGCAGGTAAGCTATAGTCATGTGTGCATGTTTTGAGTAAATTATCTGTAGTAAGGCAGCATCAACAATCAAAAATTCTGTTTTTCCAGGGAGACAATGGTTGACAAAGACTTTATTAATGCATGTTACTTCCTGAAGGAACATATGGATGAAGTGGCTGAACCAAATGATGAAATGGTAATTCCTACAGTGATTTACACAAACTCTCCGAACATCTGAAAGAATAAGTCTCACTCATTACTTTGACACTTATTTGAGACAAGTTAAACACTGATGCAAAAGAAATCTTTATTAATCATTGTAAAAGAAAATATCTCACATTACTTTTACTCATTCAGAGACAGGCTCTGATGGTCGTCTTCCAGAAGTGGTTCCATATAGCTGCTGAGGAGGACTCGTGTGCCAACACTGTTGCTCTCTATATCAGTGAAGTGGCCACACAAACGCCAACAGTCCTTCAGTTTCTGATCAACATGGTGGATGACAATGGCAATACAGCCCTGCATTACAGCTTGTCCCATTCCAACTTCAACATTGTCAAACTCCTCTTAGACATGGGTAAGTAACAATATGGGAACATGGAATCTTACATAACAAAATAATTGACTGGAAGTTACATAATGGTCAATCAGTTCTCAAAAATGATCACATGACTTCTGAATTTGTTTTTGGGTTTTTTTCTTTGCCAATTTTGGTTTATCATTAAGTACACCAAAGGTTTTGCACCTTCTTTCCTGGATATGTTTTTGATCAATCCAGAAAGCTTGATTGCACCACCAAAATACTTTGCTGAAATAATTTTCCCAAAACCTATTGAACTGTTTTATTTTGTCTACAGGCATGTGTGACGTGGACCTGAGAAACAAAATTGGATACACAGCCATAATGCTGGCCTCTCTTTTACCTGTGGATTCTCCAGAGGACATCAAGGTCATCCAGCAACTGATGGAGTTTGGCGATGTTAATGCCCGCGTCGGTCAGGTGAGTAACAATGCTGTCTCAGTTGAGGCGCAATTGTCTTGGCATGTAGGGATGCTTCCACACTGATCTGGTCCAGTTAACATAGAGGGTAGGAACTTTAACATGGAGGACAGAAAGTTGTTTCAGACATTCCATGAAGTACCCATGCATGCACTTTTTTTGTTTTTTGTTTTTTGTTGCTATACCTGCTGTTTCTTTGTTCTTTCACACATCCTCCTAGTCATTGATTTAGGATGAAGGTGCCCAAGTCTGGTCCTGTTGAATTTAGTTCTAATCACAATCTCACCTGGCTTTCAATTCCTGACCTTGATTTTACATGATAAGGTGTTTTAGTATAAGCTTAGGGCTAAACTCTGCAGGGTGGCCGATCTCCTTTAACAGACTTGGGCACCCATGATTTAGAATATTATGTGCAATACATGTGAAAAAATGTCCCAGCCTCTATTTGCATACACAGTCCTTGGTGCATTTTCCTCTGAAGGTGGGGCAGACAGCTCTGCACCTGGCAGTCAGGCATGGCCGGGCATCCACTGTTCGCCTTCTGCTGGCACACGGAGCAAACATTAATGCCCAAGATCGAGCGGGCACCACTGCCCTAATTAGTGCCTGCGACCGCGGGCACACTGACATCGTGCGAATACTGCTCATGGACCCTGACTGTGATGTCAACCTAACAGATAAGGTAAGTCCTGCTCAGAATGGTGGACAGTCATTAAAGGGCCCTCAAAGTGATTGCTAAATGAAAATTATTCACTGTTCCTAACCATGGTAAAGAAGCCAGCAGCTTGTGATTGGCAGGGAACACTAGTTACTCATGGCCAGAGAAAAAAGTACAGTATAAAGAATAGAGAGTTGAAAAAGATGACCTGAACCCAGGATAGAGGATGACTGTTTTGTTTTCCACACAATTTTATCTACTTTGATGTTATTTATTGAACTTTCAAAACCTCAAACCTCAGGCTGCATTTCTGGCAAAATAATGAGAACCTACTGTGATTGTTAATAATAAATAATAATCCATCATAACTAATAATAAAACACTGCAGATTTATCCTTTGTTCAAGTCAGAGTTGGCCTGGGAACTCTGCCGAATCCTTGCGGTAGCTAAACTAAGCTGTGATGGGTACTTTAAAGCAGTCCAAGTTCAACAGAAGTAATGCATATATATTACCTTCAGAGACTGCCATGTTAATTGAGGCTTGCAGCTTGACCGCACTGACTGGACTGACCTCAACTCTGTGGGAACAGGTTCTTTGCATTGTTATGAAACCAGTCTAAGTGCCATCTAGTGGACACAATTACAGTTCTAGTCTGTAGCGATGGCTTGTGTGTTAGTCGCATATTTATTTGCTGTAATGTGCTGTAAATATGTTTTTCTGATATTCATTCTCTACAGACATTTTAAAATACTCAGAACTGGCTATGAAATACATTTGAACTGCAGTACATTTCCCTGGTTCAAAAAAACTTAGAACAAGAAGACTGGACAACAGTGTGGATTAGACTCTCAGCACATAAAATACCTTTAACAAAGTGCACGAGAATAAAAGCTCTAGAACAAGACAACGATCTAATCACCCTTTGTTGTGGAAACCCTTTCTAGGCAAATGGGAGGGACAGGGGAAAGGAATGAGAGAGGGAGAGTAGAAGAGAGAAAGTGAGTAAGAAAGAGAATGAAAAAGAACCAGAGAGAGAAAGTGAGAGAGAGGTTATTTGGATGCATATGTGACAATGAAATCTGTCAGGCCTGCTCCTCCACAGCTGAATCTGGCCTTTGAGTCAAATCACGTTTTCCTTACATTAGTCTTAGAGAGCTGGTATGATGTGCAATCCATTCTCCACATCTGGAGAAGCCACCACTGGATAAGCCCACTTCCTGTAGAGATTCTAGGCCTTTTCTTCCTCCTAATTACATCTATGATGGGGTGTAGTTTTAATAATTGATTTGAAGTCAATGATTAAAGGATTACTTCCCCCATAATGCTAATGTCACTAACAATGAAGGAAACACATTTGCATTATGCAATTGAGGTCATGTTAAATGGTGTTCGTTCATTATTATACAAATTTGCATTTATAGCATAATGATTTATTTTTTAAGTGAGATTTCTGTGAACTATGAAATCCTGTAAAATGTTCAACCCCAGACATGGCCTGATAATGTTTGACCCCAGACATGGTCTGATAATACTCTGGTGTTATTAATCCTTATCTTAGTTCTTGGCCAAGCCTACGTCCTTTACAGTTCAAGTTTATTTGTCACATGCACAAATGTCCAGTACATTCATACAATGAAATTCTTGTTGTGAGGCACAGGTAATAATAATTTTAAAAACATAGGCTTCTCTGCTTCTCAACACAAAGTAACTCACTGATGACAGAGATTAGGGAATGACCTATAGCTGGCTCAGTAGCCTGACTGGTAGATGTCCTGTAAGGCTGGGGGTTTGTTACCTATAATGTCATGCTCACTATATTATGCCAGCGAGAGACAAGATGAGCAAACTTATGCTTGTGGAATTCTGGCTCACTGAAACGTTACCCGCTATGGCACAGCCTCTCCTCTGTCCTCCAGCGTCCATTTCCTTTGCTTTTGTGTGCAGGGTGGCCGCAGTGCGTTGTCGCTGGCCACGCAGGCCTCCCACACAGAGATAGCCGATCTGCTCAAAGCCCGCACCCACACCAGAGGCCAGGACAAATGCAAGATGTCTTAGAGAGAGACGCTGCCATCTGGTTATTTATTTTATTAACTCTCTTGTATTTGGCCATGCATGCAGAAACCATTTATACCCAAGACAGCCTTTCCTTTAGCTGATTTTCACATCAAGTTTGTCATACAACATTCCAGGTCATACAACTCAGATTCTGCAATATCTCATTAATTTTGTTTACTGTTGTATAAGGCACTTATTAAAAAAAATTTTTTTTTGCTTTTGCTGGGAATGACACCACATATACTGTATAATACATAAATATATTTTGTGTCCAGCCTAATGTATTCTCAAATCAGTTGGAGTGACGAATAACCAATGCTAATTTAAATTTTGTTACGCTCCCAATGTGTTGTATAATGTAAAACATTTTGCACAATATGAACTTATTGCACAATAGATGAACTCTGTTGATTTATGCCTGATTGTAGCTCTAATTTCACTCTGGTGGCATCCTCTCCTGCTCATTTTGTGCCTGTGGTTACTGAACTGACCTTCAGCTCATCATGTGCAGAGAGCACATCTCCTCCATGAGCATTACCATGCCGACACATCGCCCGCTCCCTAACGACCCGCATCAATAAAACACACGAGCAAGACCATCAAAAGGCCCTTTCCAGCAAATACCTTACCTTGCTTGAACCTTCTGTTAAAGGTGAGGGAATTAGATTAATGGAGATATTAAATCATCTCTCTGTAGGATATATCACAGTGTTCCATTTCTTTCTGGGTGCTTTTGAACTGCCCGCTGGCACAACAATTTCTGGACCCCCACAACTGTCTTGGACTGTTAATCAATTAATTCAATTCTGCAAGAGACACTAGTTCGCACGGACACGCTCCATCATTCGTCAAGAAAAACCAACTTCAGGTCTGTCATCGCAGCAGTGTGCTCAGGGTGACCCTATTAAATCTAAAAATCCTCTTGAGCTCAAACAGAGCCTGCTTGTTTTTTTGTGATGAAAAATATTTTTATGAGGTGCTTGAGTGAAAGGCAATGAGAAATGGTTTTGTATGCATTTTTATAAGCAGACATATTAACAACATTTGATAGAAAAACAAGGGAGACCTTGTTACCACAAATGAAGTTCTCTGTTACAGAGTAAAGTGGATCAAAATAAAAATGAGTGCAAATGTAAACTGAATTAAGGCACAAAAAAAATTCAGTACAAAATGTCATATGCATTAACACAGTCTTTTAAAATGTACCATCTGTGAGTGATGTACACAGTCTAAAGAATAAAAGCAAACAAAAAAAAAGAAAACCACCAAAAATAACACACTTTGGCATAATGGAAGTTACATTTATATTAAAGAAACCCTTATTTTATACAAATAAATGAATCCATGGTCAACAGTTTAATCTAAAATCTTATGTACATATGTTACATTACTGTATCAAAAGTATTTGTATGAAAACATATCTACATATCGCAACTTAGACACACAACACTTTTATTGGATGGCTTTGTCACACACACACACACACACACACACACACACACACACACACACACACACTCTTACTTGCACATAACCTATCCCAAGTTTCAAATCTGAGCTATTTTAATCCACATCAGTGAGGTAATGTCAGCAGGTTAAGCGGTGAGGATGTGATGGAGGAGAGACTTGGGAAGCCCATTTTGGGGTTGTCATTTTATTCGAAGAATAAAGAATTTGGATTTTCAGGTTTTCAGAATTTGGATTCAAAGTTTTAGCTAAAAGAGTGGACAGCATAAATAGTCAAAGAAATAAAAACCCCTTTTCCTTCCCATCACCAACACAAGGTTTCACAGTAGGAGAAATCCTGCATCACCTGACGATCCAGACAGGAGTCTGCTCAGCTGGGTTCAAGACAGATAAGCTGTCTATTGAATGCATGGTAATTCATTTATTGCCAATGTCTTATTACCTATGGCTTGATCTCTTTAGGTAATACACAGCCTAATTTCATTATTAAAACAGAGTAATGCCATACTGTACGCACACACACACACACACACACACACACACAGTGTTCCACCTCCCTGAGACCAGACTTGCACCCTTCAGTTTACACATGAGGTATGCATGTTCTGCATTCTTACCGTTCTCTGTGAACAGAGTAAAACCACCTGGAATGTTCCATTCCCATAGCAACTAAACATGACCACACTGCCTTTTACCTAAAACTGCATTTTAGGTCATATAAGCTTAATTTTAGCAGGATGCTAATGTTACAATTGACACAGTGCTTTTTAGTGCAGAGAAAGGGAGAGAGAGAGAGAGAGTGCGAGAGCGAGACTCATCACTTACAACTGCGAAAAGCTGACCCGGACAGCCAGTTTCCTGAAGAAACACTTGCTGACAACGACCAACGCCCTTTGTCTGCACCTGTGTCGTCCAACTCTGAGTAACCTTGAGCACGGTTCTCTAAGGAGCTGCTCCACATTCCCATCCCTGCCAGACAGCAGCTGCGTGCGAAGGTAATGCCGCAGGGGGAACTTGCAAGCAGCCGAAAGGAAAAAGAACAACACGGCGAGGACATCAGAGAGGAAACTGGGTAAAAACAGGCTGCTCTCTATATAAACAAAGCAAGATGTTAACAATACTGTTGTATCCTGATGGGGAACTCCAACAGTGATTTGTATCAGTGCAATGAAGGCGCATTGAGGATGCTGGTCTTGGGGTTTAACCTGGCACTCAGCACCAAATCAGCGGATCTTCTCAATCTGGGTTCAGATTAGCCTGGAGTGAATCTCACTTCTGTTGTATTTCAGATTTCAAAAAAAAACCAAACACACACACAGAAAATAAATAAATTTAAAAAATTATCACTGTTGACTTTCGCTAAGAATTAGACGAGCTGATACACTGCATATGATTCACTGTGAAACACTTCACTCAGGGCTGCAGTGGCCACACTGACCCAATCTGAATATCACTCTGCATCTCTGTGTTGTGGGCGGCCATAGTTTCGTAGTCCTCCTCTGTGCCAGGCCCTATACCAGTCCCTTGACAGGGTCCGTGGGCCTCCTCCCCTCGTCACTTGGAACTGGATATGGTAGGCTGCTCCGTGTACCAGTGCGTGGCAGGGTCGGGCACGCCGCTCCCGAGAGGGAGAGCGATGAAGGGTGGACACGTGCCAGTGCCCACGCTGCCCACGCCTGCCACCGGGACCGGGTAGGGGTGGCAGTGTCCAGCCAGCCCCTCCGCCCGTCCGATGTGGATCTCGTCATCGTCGGCATCGCCGGTGGTCTTGCGGTAGACAGGGTTGTCGAAGTTCATGCTTTTGGTGCTCCTGCTCCTCCAGGTGCGGTAGATGAGGTAGGCAGCGCCGCACGCCAAGCCGAACACCACTGTGGCAACGACAGGAACTGCATGCGTTTAACACACAGCCGAGGGGGAGGGGGTGGGGAGATGTTAACACGTGCTTGAACTAGTGGTGGAATGACTGATAAGGCAGCCACAGCAGCGAGAGAAAGGGCAGGAGGAGGAGACAGAGGGATCGAGAGTGGAAGTCAAGGGTAGATGCAGGGAAAAAAGACGCCAAGAGTGATGAAGCAACGTGACAGGATGTGAGATGAAAGAGAAAGCAAGAGACTTGTGGACGGAGAAATGAGACAGTGAAGAGTGAGAATGACAGATGAGTGGAATAAATGAGAAAGGTGAGAAAGAGATGTAGTGAGAGATAGAGCGCGCGAGAGCAGAAGTGGGCAGGAGAGAAGCCGTTGCATAAGAAACATTTTTTTTCTTATGCAATTCAAAAAAGAAGCAATGAAAATTTTGGCAGAACTGGAACAGCCTTTTACATAAAGGTATTATATGCTTATTTAAAGTGTTAAAAAGGAATGTTCACCAACAAGACTTATTTCAAATTATACAGGTAACACAAAATCATACTTTTGCAAACTCTGTAGCAATTACTGTTTAAGAACGGTTAGAAATGCATTGCTTTATATAGAGCCTCTGCATTGCAGTATGCAGAATCTTACTTGATCTTTGTTAACTGTCCTATGATAGTGCCAAGAGAATGTGTGTGCAATAAATCAGTGTCAGACACACACACACACACACACACACACACACACACACACACACGGGGACACACCAACAAACACACACACACACACACACACACACACACACCAACACAAACACAGAGTGAATTTCCATAGAGCTGAGTCTGCCGCCCACAGGAGATCACAGAAGTTAGACAGTTGCACTTAAAATAGACACCCGCGCTGCACCTGGGAGGCAAAGAGCAGGAGGAGGGGCGTACCTACAGGGACGACAACTCCAAGCACCGCCACGGTCAGACTGTGGCCGAGGAGGAACACCTCGTTACCAGCTAGAAGAGGACACAAAAAAAGACAAGGGGGAGAATGATAGGACAAAGAGAAAGAACTGGAATTACTCTGGAAAGATGTACATTACTGATTCATAGACTCTGTATAGTTTGTTGGGGAAGCTTTTGATAACAGATGAACAGTGACTGCAGTGAATAAATTATTTTTTTATAGAGAACTGAATCTGACTCATGATTTGAATCATAATTAGATTTAAACAGTGGGGGAAACGGATTTGTGCTGAAAATACAATGAAACTTTACAAAAGGAGAAAAGCAAAAATATTATTCTATGCCTGACTCTGATGGAAGAACTTCACTGGAATAATAAAAAGTTACAGACCTAGCAAATGAAACAAGAAAACAAAATACAGCTTCATGTTTACATTCAGTCTCACTAAAATCACAGTGATAAAGTAGCATGGCCTCACAAATGGACCTCACCCAACACAAATGCACAACTCACCATACCTACCTAGTTCACCATGCTGACAGACCCTCAGCATCCAACACACAAATCAAACACACACAGACACGCCCGCACAGGGATATGTGAATGACAGGCCACTCACAGTGTTGGGAAAGATTGCCTGCATCTCCTGAAGCAGGGTTCAGCACTAGCGCTGGTCTCCAGGTGGCTGCTGTTGCTGTGCCCGCCGCGTCCTGGTGGTGAGGTCTGGGCGAGAGGCCCGCTGGGTGACTGGTCTCTATGGCGCCATCTGCCTGAGATGTCACAGCCACCTCCGCACCAATGTCCATCTCCATGGTGCCCTTGCCAGGAAGGCTGGAAGGCGGTGCTGTGATGTTCTGGACTGGTGAAAAAGCAGGAGAGGTGCAGATTTTAAAAGAGAATTTTTTTAAAAGAGGTTTACCTGGTATTGACGATACTACTTGTTTTGTGTGTAGTTTTCGGTTCTTTCACCCCATAGTGATATATGTCCTCCCTCTACCTAGCACACCCTCACTGCCAATAGTCTAAATAGTCCTCCAAAAAGGATGGGGGGGGGGGGGGGGGAAGAACCCAATTATACAGAGCTGCTCCCTAAATGTAAATATAGCTGCGCTGAAACTGGTTCTCAATAAAACAGCATGTTCATATAAACTATAGTCAATATTTCTCTTAGATTCCGATGTTCCTGCAGTTATTCAATATTCAAGTTGTTTTATTGTCTAAATCCTTTCAAGCTATAGCAGATATTTAACCACTAGCACTGAGTTTAAGTTTGATTATCATCAACTTGCAGCAGGGTGTCAAATAATAAAATGCAAAATAAAAAGTAATGAATAAAAACAACTCAAAAGATTATTAAAAAAAAACAAAAAATTAGCAGATTTTTAGTGCATTTGTCAAATCACTTACACCTTCATTTCTTTGTTTCAATATTTTGCATATATACTGCTGCACTAATTCTAAGTCCTATTCAGGCACCTGCCTATGGGTGCAGACTCACCAGGCACACAGAGGCGAGTTTCTGGGCTGAGTTCCTCGCCGTCGGGGCATGCGCAGGTGTACTTTGGTGAGTGTTCACTGATCTGAGGTGCACGGAGACACAGGAAGTCGCAGCCGCCGTTGCTCACGCCAGCCAAGTTGCAGCTGTCGGGAGCTGCAAGCACAGCAGAGCATGACAATGCAGTTAGACCACGTGTATCACTAGTGGAACAATGAGCATGAATGGTGCTGACAGACTGACACCATCTCTTATTGGGGGATTCAAAGCTGCACTTAAACATAGAAGTGATCAATTTAAACCATTACTACTGGATCGCAGTGGTTAGTTATGTGTACCGACAGCTCGTCTCCACCTGAAATGCAGCTTTTACTTCCACATGCTGTGTTTTGAGGTATGCAGTTGCAAGTTTTCCATTGCACGAGTCTATACACTGCGTTCAGTTTGACTAGCCTCACTGAATTTTTCGCGACTTGTTCTGATACACTTGTTGCCACCCACAGGGCTGACAGGTGTGGGAACAAAAGTTGATCCGGGTCATGGCACCTCCGCAATGCCCGGGTAAATGTCCATAGGAGTTTGAACTGTCAGCCAGCTTCATTACATGAGGTAACAATATTGAACAGGTTTGTATAGTGCACTTATCTGTTTTTTCATAGAGTGATTATGGGGCAGAACCCTAACCCAGGCTTCTGTACTCAGGTGTTGCAATAAGAAAATTAGGTAACATTTATTTGTTACGCCTTTATAACATACAGCATATTCACATATTGTCACATGTTGCTTATGGAGGTAACTAGGTGCGAGTTAATCCTAAAACACCACTATATCCGACTACACAAGGAGCTTCTTACTAGTTCATTAGGGTATCCGTAAAAGTATCTATCTTTCATAATTGATGGAAACCACTCTATACAAAAGCATGAATAATGTCACGTCTAATGCACTCTGAGATTTCCACAATTCCATGTCATGCCTGGACCCATAAGTAACATCTCTGTGAGCTACCAAGGCATGTGGGAGTAGATAATTACAATGCCAACACAGAAATGTTATCAAATTATTAGACAGAACGTTACAGTACTTTGAAATCCGTTATTAGGTTTTCCAAAGTATTCACCTTCAAATAAAGTGTTAGCAGAAACAATGCGTTCAGTATAAATAGCATATTCAAGCTTTTCGACTGCAAGAGAATGGATTATAATACCCGGGGCTTGGATTATGTTATAGTCACCTTTTATTTCTCCTATTTATAGGCATTCAAACCCACTAACACAGACACGCACTGAGGAAAAAATAAATAAAGAAAAGAAGAACAACAACTCCCACAAACCCTGGGGCTGATTCAGCTCGTGAAAGACCACTATGTCGTGCGGGTCGTTGAGGTGTTCGGCCAGGCTGGTCACATCCTGACCCGTGAGTCTGTTGGCGCTGTACACGGCCTCCTTCGTTCGGTCTGTCCAGTACACCCGGTCCTGCCCGGCAGATGGAACGGTGGGCGTGAGAAACAAAAGGCGGCCGAAGCATGGCAGAAGGAGGAGCGGGAGGCGCACCGAGCCATGGGGTTTGTCCTGAATGTAGGCTCGTAAGTAGGCTCATATGAAGCTAGATAACTCCAATGTGCTTGCCCTGGCCCGTTGTCAAAATAAAAGCATGGAAAGCAGCCCTGTCAGAATGTATTTATTTTGAAGCTATACTTTCTTTCACAGAAAACACTGATTACAGGCTCTTTTGGTTCACGTTCACACCTCCTCTACCTGTGCTTTGTCTGGCGAGGTGCTGTGGTCAGAGCTATCCCTGTGTGATAGGAGGCACGCAGTCGAGTGGGTGAAGCTGTAAAAGCTCATGTCAAGATGACTACACCAACAATAACTCGAGAGGCATGATTATAGGAAAGTGCCTTATTTATCTATTTCTCTTTATTAGCACACTGGCCAGGCTGCGATGTTGCCATGGAGACCAGAGATTACATGGAAAAGAAATATCCGAGGTCAATATGGCTGTTATAATAGTAATGCAGAATGCAATTGTTGCCGAAATGAGATATCAAATGATCCGATTCGTGGACATGATTCGGTTTGACAAGATGCAACTAAAGATTTCTGGTCACTCTGAATTACAAGCGAGGGAATAATGCATAATGCATCCCAATACAGGGCCTCGATGAATACCTGATTGAGAATCAGTTTATGATGCTCTTTGAAGCCTATTAGAGATCAATGCAGCTGGTTCAGTCCACTGAAACCATGGTGAGTTCACCCAGCTCCAAAACCCCTACCTCCTCAAAAAACGTGAAAATAATGAGAAAATAAGCCCGCACACTGACGGGGTTGGTGCTTGCATTTAATCAGTTATGGCAAGTGTGCACACATTCACGGGTAAGCATGCACACAAGACACACACACACACACACACACACACACACACACACACACACACACACACACACACACACACACACACACACACACACACACACACACACACACACACACACAACCTGACTCTCTGACACTCCAAATGGCCTGTGTGGAAGCGGTGTTGCCAAGGCTTAATCAGAGAGAGAGTGTGGGTGTAAAGCAGGGCAGAAATGAGGGCCCGAAACCATTTAAACCTGCACTCAAGGGCTGATGTAGAGGGTGACCCCCGCTCATCTGCACTTAGCAGAAGACAGGAGTGAAACACTGGCATCTAACATGGAGAGGGATAACGCAAAGTGAGAAACCAGCTCAGAGCATGCTTCCCGTCACCGACTTATGGCTGCCAAATGATTTGCTATAAAAAGAGCCGCACTCCTGGCTCCTAATTGAAGGAGGACCAGCTAATATTTAGCAACATGGTTCTTCTTGGCACGCGCACACTCACACACACACACACACAAACACACAAACACACACTCTTACCTCGAACACTGCAAGGGCATAGGGATGCCCGAGTCTCTCAGTGGAGGACAGGACCACCCTGCGTTGTGCTCCATTGACATCAATACTGGAGATGAGGTGGAGCTTCGAGTCTACCCAGTACAAGCGCTTACCCACCACGTCTACATACACACACACACACAAAGGCACACACAATACACTACACTATAGCCTAGAGCAGAAATACAGACTAATAGAACTCACTGGTCTCCTTCACAGCCACCCCGAATGTCTTACCAAGTGTGATTCCATTGGGCCACTCAATGCCCTCGGACACCAATACCTGCCGATCTACTCCGTTCATTCCTGCCTTCTCGATCTTAGGCCTCATTCCCCAGTCTGACCAGTACATGAACCTATTAGAAACCTCAGATCAGCACTGAACACAAAGCCCTTACATAGACCATAAATTCCCCATGCTTGATACAGTTTTGCTGTCTCTCCACGCAATGCAACAAACGGGGCATGAGTTTGACATATCTTGAAATTCCAATTATATTATAATTTCATACATAGACATGAGTGAATGAGTACAGCCAAATTTCAAATGGTCCTTCTCTTCACCAGAACATCCAAGTCAGCTGGGGGAACCATTGTGTCAGCTGTATAAAACAGTGTCCATCGATTTTTATAGCAGGAATTAATTATGCTGAAAGTAAAATCATCTGGTTGCATCCATGAATCTTTCTTGCTTTATTTCTGACTTATTAAAATGCATTTTTTGATGGACCTGGTGTTGCACTCCATCTATAACACATATCTATCTGGCTTGCAGGCTCAACACTTGAATAATACATACATCTATAGATGTAGATATTAAATGTATGTAACTTAATGTTACTTTAATGTATCTAGAAAGTCAAGGGTTAATAATATCTCTACGTGAGACAGAGAGAGAGAGAGAGAGACACACAGAGAGAGAGGCTTCGTCCTGAGCAGACATAAGCTCACCCCTGCTCCGGGTCCACAGCGATGGCGCGCGGCTCGCTCAGGTCGCTGTCAATAAGGATCCGCCTCCTGCTTCCATCAGCTGATGCCACAGAGATGCTCCTGCTGCCAGAGTCAGTCCAGTAGAGGTTGTGCTGGACCCAGTCAAGGGCCAGGCCTTCTGGAGAGTGCAGCCCGGCGCCAATCAGGGTCAGGTGGCGTGACGGGTCACTGGCCTCATGGATGTAAGCACTAGGGGAGTAGCAGGGGAACACACACACACACACACACACACACACACACACACACACACACAGCAAAGGCCTGTTTCTCACCAGTTCTCACTCATGTTTTCTGCTCACCTCAAAAAAGTGATGCATTGGAGGAGTTTCCTTCAAACATGGAGTACTGGATAGTGTCTGAGGTCTATGTACTCTGTATAGTCCCAAAGCTGGGACTCACTCCTCTGTGCCACAGCTAGTGTTACAGATAAAGACACCCACTTGGGTGCTTTTCCCCCCCATATTCTTATATTTAATATGCCAAAGTTTTGCCATAAAGTTCGGATGTCAGATTCAGCAAACGTGCATGTTGGTTCACGAAATTATTCATGAAATACAAATGGTCCTCAGGTTATTCATGTGGTCACTTATGGCCCGTACCTTCACAGAGCTTACAGAAATAAAATATTATTTTACATGAAATCAAATTTTAAAAAACAACAAAAAGGTCTTGCCAAAGTGTTACATGACTAATACGGGAGAAGATCACGGGAATAGACACAGGAAAATAGAATAATGTAAATGAATTTTAATTGAAAGCTAATATGCAGTTTGGCCATGGGCTATATCATGTCAGACCTTAGCAATGAATGACTATTGTTTTGATTGCACTGGGAGAAGTTAAATACTAGTGTCAAATAGAATAATCATGACATAATTAATCATTCATAATTATTCATGATTTATTCAAACAAATGTATTCATGTTAATGAAATGGAGAGCCACAACAGCCATTGGTCTGGACATAGGGGGGTGTGGGGGACAGCTTTACAACAGGTCCACACCACTCAAAGTTTGTTAATGCCCAAGAAACTATTTTTAAATATGAGAAAATTGGTGAATGTGGGAAGTCACTTTAAGTTGCTTGTATGAGCGAAAGCTGTTTGTAAATAGTGCTTCCAGTGTGGGAGGGCCAACGGAGTGGAGATTTGTAAATTAGCTGTAAATTGTAAATTATGTTAATTATTTGGGCCCAGAATTCACACCTCTATGTTTATCCAGTAGATAGTGCTTCAAAAGTGCGTGAGCTATAATAAAACCCACACTACAAGAAAGTAAAAGAAATGAGAAAGAAAGGTATGGGGTGACATAAGTTCCTGTGCTTTCTTGGACTTTTAAGGTCATCGCTGGTATTTTGGGAATGGAGAGTGTTGGGGATTTGTTAGTGTGCATGTGTGCGCGCATGCGTTGGTGGGGAGGGGGTTGAAGTTAGGTTGGCAGAGTTCTGGAATCAGGATAAGGGCTTGACCTCATTTATGGAGCTTCTAAATGCAGTATCTTATTAGAGTAGAACTGGGCCCTTAGAGCTTCTGAGTTGATGAATGATATTTTCAAGATGCAAGATTCAGGATTAGATGACAATCTCAGTGTCCCACAATAACTTTAGCTGAAGAACTAGATCATTTTGTTAAAACAGGCATTTTTCTTTAAGAGTCTTGTGATTATTCGTTATGGTAATTATTCGTTAAGAAAACCAATCTCTGCCTCTTTGTTTCAGAGAGAACTTCCTTATGAAGAAGGAGGCTTCTTCTAAATACCACTGTGATGAGTACACACAGCAGCCATTAAAACTCAAATATGGTTCGTAGTCGCAAATACCTCATTGGTACAATCATTCCAGCCCTCTACCAGCTACTTCCAAGCAAACCACTTAAATCCAAAAAAACTGTCAGAAAGAAGTGAAGGGGACCACCTGTAGATCCTGCGGTGAAAGCGGTCGCACCAGAACATGCGGTTGGCGGCCACGTCTACGTCGATAGCCACGGCGTTCTTCTGGGTGGGCACAACCTGCGTGTAGTCCCGCTTCACTAGGTCGATACGGCGGATCTCGTGTCGGTTGGTGAACATCAGGTAGGGGCTCTTGCCTACACGGAATACGACAAAACAGTCATTGGCCAAATGCTATTCTTTTTACCAACATTCACTCCATTTTGGTTCTCAGAGAAACAAGGATGTCGTTTTCCAGTATGAGAAAGCCAGAAGAGATCGGACTTCAAGTTCAAAGTTCAAAGAGGTTTTATTGTCATTTCAGCTATATACAAGTACACAACAAAAACGAGATAATGTTCCTCCAGGACCATGGTGCAACACAAAACAACAGTGCAACAGACAACATGCTACACAAGTGCAAACAGTCCAATATAGTGCAAAAATGTCATTAAATAAACATTAAATAAACAATAATAAATACAGAACAGGACAAATACAAAATGAGTAGACAATGAGTATTTAGTGCAGTACACAGTACTGGGAATATGTAAAGTGTGTTGTGCATAGGAGTCAGTGACATGCTTCACTGAACATAGCAGTCACCAGTAGCAGCCAGAACAGTTCAGAGTACAGTGCTGGTTTAGTACAGTACTCTAGCAGCAAGTAGGATAATGTGCAAGACTGCAACAGAAGTGCATAGTTTATTTGTGTGAGGTTTGACTTCAGCACTAGTCCGATGCAAAACAATGTGTGAGTGTGTGTATAGATATGCATGTATGTGTGTATGTGTGTGTGTATATATGTGTGTGTGTATGTGACTGTGTATAAGCATGTATAAAAGTGCCGATTTTGGAATCTGAATTGGAATTGGAGTTAACCAGAGTTCAGGAGTCTAATGGCTTCTGGGAAGAAGCTGTTGCACAGTCTGGAGGTGCGGGACTGGATGCTGCAGTACCTTCTTCCAGATGGCAAAAGGGTGAACAGTTCATGTGAGGGGTGTGTGGGGTCTTTCACAACGTTGGTGGCTTTCCGGATGCAGCGTGTTATGTAGATGTTCGTGATAGAGGGAAGAGAGACCCCAATGATCTTCTCAGCTGTACTCACTATTCTCTGGAGGGTCTTGCGGTCAAAGACGGTGCAGTTCCCAAACCAGGTAATGATGCAGCTGCTCAGGATGCTTTCTACAGTACCTCTGTAGAAGGTAGTGAGGATGGGTGATGGGAGATGGGCTTCCCTCAGCTTCCGAAGGAAGTAAAGATGTTGCTGGGCTCGCTTGGTGATGGAACTGGTGTTCAGGGTCCAGGTGAGGTTCTCCGCTATGTGAACACCAAGGAACTTGATGTTCTTGACAATCTCCACTGAGGAGCCGTTGATGGCAAGCGGGGAGTGATCTCGCCTTGTTTTCCTGAAGTCAACAACCATTTCTTTTGTCTTGTCAACATTCAGATACAGGTTGTTGATCTTACACCATCTCACCAGTTCCCGCACCTCCTCTCTGTATGCTGACTCGTTGTCTTTGTTGATGAAACCCACCACGGTCATGTCATCAGCGAACTTGTTGATGTGATTCGAACTGTGCATCGCTGCACAGTCATGAGTCAGCAGTGTGAACAGCAGAGGGCTGAGTACGCTGCCCTGGGGAGCACCAGTACTCAGTGTGGTGGTGTTGGAAGTGCTGCTCCCAATCTGGACTGACTGAGGTCTACCAGTCAAGAAATCCAGGATCCAGGTGCAGAGGGAGGTGTTCAAGCCCAGTAAGCTCAACTTTTCAATCAGATGCTGAGGAACAATGGTGTTGAATGCTGAACTGAAGTCTATGAACAGCATTCTTACGTAGGTGTCCTTTTTATCCAGATGTGTGAGTGCCAGATGAAGTGTGGTAGAGATGGCATCATCTGTAGAGCGGTTGGAGCGGTATGCGAACTGCAAGGGGTCCAGAGAAGGGGGAAGCTGGATCTTGATGTGTCTCATGACGAGTTTCTCGAAGCACTTCATGATGATGGATGTGAGTGCGATGGGATGGTAGCCGTTGAGACACGACACCGTGGGCTTCTTAGGCACGGGGACGATGTTGGTGGTCTTGAAGCATGTTGGGACCACGTCGCAGCTCAGAGAGATATTGAAGATGTCTGTCAGGACATCTGCAAGCTGGTCAGCACATTCTCTGAGCACACGACCCGGGATGTTTTCTGGTCCAGCAGCTTTCCGTGGGTTAACTCCACGCAGAGTACGCCTCACATCAGCCGCCATCAGGCACAGCACCTGGTCATTTTGCAGAGGGATGGACTTTTCTGCTGCAACGTTGTTCTGCGCTTTAAACTGTGCATAGAAGTCATTCAGTGCATCTGGGAGGGTGGCATCACTGTCACAGTAAGGTGATGTTTTCCTGTAGTTAGTAATGGCCTGAATGCCCTCCCACATGCGCCGTGTGTCACCAGTGTCTTTGAAGTGTCCATGGATCCTCTGTGTGTGTGTACGCTTTGCTTCCCTGATCGCACGTGACAGTTTGGCTCTTGTTTTCCTGAGAGCCTCTCTGGCACCTGTTCTGAAGGCTGAGTCACGGGTCCTCAGTAGCATGCGCACCTCAGCAGTCATCCATGGCTTCTGGTTTGGGCGTGTGGTGATGGTCTTGGAGACAGTAACATCATCAATGCACTTTCTGATGTAGCCAGTCACTGATGCTGTATACTCTTCCAGGTTAACAGTGCCACCGTCAGTAGCAGCCTCCTTGAACGTGATCCAAGTTGCCTGCTCAAAACAGTCCTGAAGAGCAGAGATGGCTCCTGCTGGCCAGGTTCTCACCTGCTTCAGAGCGATTTCGAGCATCTGACGATCGGTCTATATGCAGGAATCAACATTACAGACATGTGATCAGAGTATCCGAGGTGGGGGTGGGGCTCTGCCTGGTACGCGCAGGAAATGTTTGTGTAAACGAGATCCAGCGCGTTCGCTCCTCTCGTTGCAAAGTTCACATGTTGATGGAATTTAGGCAGTACTGACTTGAGATTTGCGTGGTTGACTTGCCCTCCACCACAGTCCCAAAAAAAAAGAGCTAAACCAATCAAGATGCTACTAATCTCACTTCAGTATGGAGGGGCACAGCCTCCCTCAATATTAAAAAATATGCAAATATTATGCTAATAAATATTTTGATCAGAACATTGAAAAATTCATCAATCCATTTATATATCCAGGGCCCAGAGCTCACCACCACTAACACCACTAGCACCATTAATGATTTCAGCCACCATCAATTATTTGATTTTGATTTTAATGCTCTCTTACAACTCAATGTCCTGTCCAAACTTGGAGGTCTGCTTGACAATGCTGGGCACCTGAGCCAGGTGGATCTGCCTGTGTTGTGTAGTTATCAGTTTGAAAAGATAGCTAGCTGCGTGTAGCTGTGTGCCCACTTTGTGTCAGCCTTCATCCTGTGTCATCAGGAGGCATGACACGGAGGCGGGGGAGGTGCTGCAACTACCAAGGGCAAAAGAAGAACATTTCATTGTGGTTTATGATGGTTACTGGAAACGGCTTGCCTAGCCTGTCCTGACTTCCTCCATGTTTATTTATTTGATTATGGCTGCGCATTCTGAACACAGCTTGTTAAATGATGCAACAGTGGTAAAGCACCTGGACACATGCCAGAGGGATGCTGGGTTGAGAATTCGGCCCCAAGCCACGCGCCACCTTCTCTGAGCGACTGCGAAGCGGAGCGACACAGGCGAAGGCCGAGTGTGCCATCTGTCCATGAAACCCCAGTTAACAGGCCAAGAAGAAACAGAGGGGACATAGCCACACCTCCACCGTGCTGGCATAGCGCGGCTCTCCACTCAGACTCCGTTACTCCGCCCACTGGACCTCAGCACCTGTGACTCCTCCGACTGTTCAAGTTATGGATTCTGACAGGCTGATACAGTAAGAGCCCTTTGCCGCAGGCACAGCCCAAATTTCAGTGATGAGCTTCGCTCCACAAAGTCCATGGGAATAAAGACACAGCGCCAATCCCTCCCACATGAAGGCTCACTTGCTCCAAAAACCTCCCTTTGAAAAACTCATGAAAGTCATGTGAACCAAAAACATTTCTTTCTCTAGCACATATATGTGTGTGTGTGTGTGTGTGTGTGTGTGTGTGTGTGTGAGAGAGAGAGTGTGCAGGAAAGTGTGAGCTTTTTATGCACGCACGCACACACACACACACCATACTTCCTGCTAAATTTATTGTTTATTGTAACTTGAGATCCATCAAATTACAATGGCTTATGTGTGTTCCCTACTTCCACATTCTGCCCATGTAGACAAGTTTAGGTGAAAGGAAATGGTTCTTCACACTATAATACTACACAGTAGAGG
This sequence comes from Electrophorus electricus, assembly GCF_041902795.1. Lineage (NCBI taxonomy): Eukaryota > Metazoa > Chordata > Actinopteri > Gymnotiformes > Gymnotidae > Electrophorus > Electrophorus electricus. The sequence continues at coordinate 13,600,365 of NC_137516.1, forward strand.
TGTGGCTTACTCACTACCTCTTCCACTGTTTGGAAAAAGTTCTAGTTGTGCAAGACACAGGCTTCCTTGGAGCACCCTGGGGAATATCTCTAAAGGCTGCTTCAGCGCAACCTGTACACTCGGCCTGTCCAAAAACCTGAATTGTTTGGCTCGTAGTGCAGAGATCTGCAACACTTCCACAAATACCAACTCCAATCGGTCTCAGCCCAAGAACGTGAGAGCTGCTCTGAAAGGACAGATCTTGCTCCGGCCAGGAAACAGAGCTCCAGGGGTTCTGAGCTGGTTCCACTGCTCAGTGACGTCTGGCCAGAGTCTCCTACCTTCTGCCTTACAGGTCTTGCTCACTGGGTCCATGTCGTAGCCCCGGTGGCATTCGCACTTGAAGTCCCCTTTGAGGTTGACACAGATCTGACTGCAGGCATCTGGGTTCTCACATTCATCGATGTCTGTTGAGAGAGACTCAGGCCGATAAGGCTAAAGATCAATCAGGAACAGCGAATTTTACTAACAAAATCACAGGTGCTCAGAAGCACTGCATTAAAGAATCTCAGTAGAAATCATATGCTCAGGACTCATTATATGCTATCGATCATTCAAAGGTATTTTGATGTTATTTTAACAGCAATTTGTTAAACTTGGCAGGGTGCCGTTTATAGAGATTTTTTTTAATCACTGAACCCAATTCTCAGAGTCCCAACAAGTGATTTTATGGCAGATTTGTGACCAGGAGCAACAACACATCATATATAATCTTATATAAGCAGAACTGCAGGGGCAGTGCTTTAATCAGGGTTAATTCTGCTCTCACCACCACATGTTCTTTTATCCAGGAGTTTGTATCCAGCAGGACATTTGCACTCAAAACTGATGGGCCGGTCCACGCAAATATGGGAACAGCCTCCATTGTTTAGTATGCATTCATTCAAACCTATGAGAAAAAGAGGGGGTATGTATGTCATTGAAATACTAAGATCTCTGATCACGATGGATTTTCTCCACCTTATTTCTTAAAGTTTCTGGCCAAAGCTCTATAGTGTCAGACCCTTCACAGAGAGCCATGGACATTCTTTCCTCGCTGTGAAAAGTCAGCATACTCCTGAAATCATGATCACAAAGCTGGAAAGTCTTCCTAGTGCCAGCAGTTCCATATTATTTACTCAAATGTTTCTGTGTCTTAGGTCTGAAAGATCTTCCTTAGATCTAGAAGATTTGTCCTATTGATAAAATTATATACAGTTCTGGAAAAAGGAAAAATTTAGAGACCACTGCAAAATTACTGGTTCTCTGTTTTTGCTATTCACATGATGCGTGTATAGTAAAATGAACATTTGTTTCACTCCACAAGGTATTAACATTTTTTTCCAAATTCCAAATTAAAATAATTGTCATTTAAAGAAGGTATTTGCAGAAAATGATAAATAAAGATGCCGTGTTTTTAGACTTCAAATAATGCAAATAATACACGATCATATTTATTTTTACATAGCACAATACTAATGTATTGATTTAGGAAGAGTTAAAAAATTGGAATTTCATGGAATAAACCCAATTTTCATTCATGTATGCATCTTAGCATGCTCTCCTCTAGTTGTTCACATTGATCATTAAATAAGATTTGGTTCAAGCAATCACCTCATTAATATCTCAATAGAACCTCACTGCCCATGTTGGAATTCAACACTGGAATGGAAGCTGTACATAAAGAGATTATTTTTTAATCTTTTTAATCTTTTTCCAGAGCTGTATGAACTTCAGCCTTTGTGAACACAGTTTTAAATTAAAATAAATGAATAAATAAATTTAAAAAATCTATAGGCAGTAGACTGTTATTGCTACCAGCACACAAACATCACATAGTTTTAGGTTAAAGCACTGAACACTATTTTTTTAAAGTCACATTAACATGAACTTAACACACTCTGTATCTGCATTTTCAGGTCAAACAGCTTCTTAAATGCTTTCAAATTCCAAAGCAACTTCGCTACTCCACATTTCTTCAGAAACGTGTAGCTCTGTTCATGACTGAGAGGGAATCAACACACCTCACCGCTTTGTTGTTCAAAAGGTGGATTGAAAATCAAAAGGTGGATTGAACCCTTTGAAGCAGAGTCAAGTTCTAACTCTAAGCTCATTCCCATGGAGGACACATACTGTCATAGCGACAAATATATGAAAGTCCCTCTGGATGTGAGCATTAGCACCAAATGCTGAGCATGTAAAATGTAAATGTAAATAGTGTGATCTGTGTAATCCAGGGCTGCAGAAGCACTGGAGCAGGTGTGGCAGATTAATGCTGCAGCTAAACCCCGCAAGACGTCAGCTCTCTGCAAACAGGACTGAGCACCCCCTGTGGCTGGATCAGGGCGCAGCAGCGCAATCAACTGGGTGTGTGTTACTTCACGACTGTTGGGGCAGAGTTTGCAAATGTTTTTTTTTTTTACTCATGCCAGGTTTCCATGTGTCATTCCAAGTTCCTTTTAAACAATTTGCATTCCCAAAGGTCTGACTTTCGGCTAATCTGCCGCTCCCTTCTTAACGCCTGTGCTCCGAAAGCACGCGCTCTCTTTGAAATGTGAGCAGCATTAGTGCAGAGCTCGGAGAGACCACTACGGGAGCTTTATCGTGCTTTTCACCGCTGTGGGTGCCTGTTCCTGGAGGAGCTCGGTCGTCTGAGGGTAGGACGTCTAGTGGGTTGGGATTAGAAGCACGGCACGATGTGCAAAAAGGGCTGCGCAGATATGATTTTAATGAGGCAAAATGGACTCTGGGATCTGGTGAGACAGGAGGAGAGAATTCCCCAGGTCTTCGTCTTGGTGCAAATTCTTCATTCAGTGCTCCCCACCTACCCAGCCACCCTCCCTCCTCTCACCCTCACCCCAGGGTCTGTGGGGCAGGTGTTCTGTCAACAGCACCATGTTTATTAGGAGGTGCTGGCATCCTGACAAAAACCGTGAAAATGAACAATGTCCGGCAGGGGGGGGCAGACTTGTAGCCAGCTGTACTTCACGCCAGCAGCAGGGCCCCTTGGCATAAGGGAGGGAGGGGAGAGGGTGTGAGAAGAAGGGAGGAAGCAATTAATATTGGAGGGAGCCCAGGATCATTGCTAGTGTACGTATGTATGACGAATGCCAGAGGACAGGCAGGACCGTGTGGACCCACCGTAGCGACAGCTGAGACGAATGAGCGAAAGCACCAAAGAACCTCTGCCCTCTGCCTCTCGCTGCCTCTGAAGATGAGCACTTTTCTCTTGGAACAGCAGGGTATGTTGTGGAAGGGCTTTAGATACAGGAGGCTGGGGCATAACCTCCACCCTCACCACCCACCCACCCTCCTCCCCCCAGCGAGCGGCAGGTGCTGGCCGGCCTCCTTACCGCACTCCTTCTTGGGCTCGTCGGATCGGTCCTTGCAGTCCTTGACGTCGTCACACACCTTGGCGCTGTCGATGCACTCGCCGTTTCTGCACAGGAACTTCAGGGGACCGTCGCACTTAGTGGCTGTGGGGCAGACATGAGGAAGGCGGGCAGGAGTCACTTGCCACCCTGAGCTAGGCGATGGTGGCCAGTTTTGGTTTTTCGCTTTTTTATTTCTGAATTAAGGGCTAGACATGAAAGGTTTGGCGATTTGTTTGGGGGAAGCATCCCAGATGTGGCTAGCAACCTCCATGGCCACGTTCCATGCTGGCCCACGTGGAGCTGTACTGTGGGTAGGTGCAATGCTCTGTCATACTTAATTTCACCCCAACAGCAAGCTGAGTAAACACTGCATGGGTCGATAGAACTCAGTCAATGCAGGTGGTCAAACATATGCATGCACGCACACACACCATTGACACAGCCAGCCTCATCGCTCCTGTCGAGACAGTCGAAGGCTTTGTTGCATTGCTTCATGCCATGGATGCAGGAGCCGTCACCACACTGGAACTCATCCGGACGGCACGTTAGGAGAGCTGCAGCAGAACAAACACACACACGCACACAGAAGGATACATGCACACTGTGAGCTTACCTCAGTCCAGCGTGTTGTCTGATGATCAGAGACAAAACAAATGAGGAGAAAATCCAACTGGCATTTTAATGGTCTTTTTATGTCCCAGTGATCAAGCTAAGTAAACCCACTTCATTAGCTGGTGATCCAATATATAACACACACACACACACACACACACACACACTTCCTAGATCTCTTTCTCTCTATATCTCTCACTTAGGAGAAAAACAGCATTAATCCCTGTATGTCATGAGATCAGAGAGTCACAAACATTCTATGCCAGTCTGGATCCTTCCTGCTCTGGCTGCAACTATCCACCAACCCCAAACAACGCCCTCACCTGTGTCTCACGTGTAATGTCACCATCTGTACACACACACACACACACACACACACACACACACACGTTGCGTTACTGTGCATTTGCAAAATCTTGTGTAGGTCTACTGAGTATAGTTGTTTTTCTATTGTTGATCCCACTTTCCCCATTCTCGGGACCACGCCATAGAAAACAAGCCTGATTCGCTCACATCAGATTGCTTCTGGGCTGCTGAGTGTCACAGGAGCCCACCGCACCCGGAAAAGTAAAGGTGATGCATCTGCAAACACTCCCATGCTGTATGTGAGGACATGAGGAAAAATGTGACACGTGCTCATTTTATTATATGCATCTTGTCAGTTGTATTGACAGAAAATGTTCCAGACGGATATTAATCTTTGGTGAGTAGTGCTAGCCTTGCTTAGAGTACGCGTTAATGATGTGAACTGTCACGCCCTCAGTCGCTGCATGTGTTGTAGCTCCGCCCCACACTGTCAATCGAGCAATGACACCCATTTCTCACTATTGCTTCCTATTTACAGGACTCATTCTGCCACATCTCACGCGACCGTATTCTTCAGTTTTTCAATTTTCTTTTCACAGTTTTATTTCCCTGATTTCCTCCCCAGCTTCATACCATCACAGTCTGAATGTTTTAATTCTACTGGCTCAATATTGCAATAACCACATAAAAGTAGAACATTTCATGCAAATGATACGTAGATGAGGGCTACATGTTTTGTGCATATAATATGTAAATAAATTTCAGCTGTGGGCTAGTTTCTATGAGGATGGAACCAATTCATCAGCTGTGCTCAGATTGCCCCTCATTTGTGATGTCATTAAACAACATCCCGAATTGCGCATGGACTAGTGTGTACGTCACACTTGGCCCTTGAGTCCACAATCAATTTTCTGTTTGGTTACATAAGATCCATTATAATTATGCAAATGTTTTTTTTAGCAGTTTTGAATTGGGGCACGAGTGCTGTGGGTGTTCCCTTATGGAGACAGAGACAGAGCAGCCTGTTTTCAGCGTTTAGCCCGCCTCTTTCAGACGCCAGGTCCCCGCTGCTCGACCAGGGACATATAAAACACCCCAGTTGAAAAAAACAACAAAAAAAACACCCTGTAGCTTCCTGCTTTTGGGGGAGTGTTGAGGTGAGCGTGGGGGTTGTTTGGGCTCTTGCTGTTCGTTATGGCATGCACTTATCAAAACGGTGAGTAGTATCTAGCAGAAATCCTGCACTCTCAGGACCAGTGGGAGAGGGACGGAGGTTGCCCCACGGACGTCAAGAGAACATGGCAGTGCTTGGATTCGATTAGACTTCTTTTTGAGGTCAAGCATAAGAGGTTTGGTAAACAAGGTCACCTGTTTTCCCAATGAGATTCTGGTGCTTTGTAAAGGTCAACGGTTGAAGTCAGAGGTACTCAAACAGATATATGTCTGCTTTTACAATTATTTATATTGTCTTATACTGGTTTTTCATTTGTATTCATAACACAAAGTTTAATTTCTGTTTAAACCCAAAGAATTATACAGCTTTGAGAACTAAAATGAAATAAAAGAAAACTCAAGTTTTTGGTTAAGGGAAAAAATGTCCCGATATTCAAAAATGATTTCTTACATTTAACTGTTATCTGCAAACTGCAGCAGAACAGTCAGAATAAGCATCATGGTTTTGTTTCGTTCCCATGGCCATATAAGTGACGTGTCCTTCAGATAATTCACTGGATCCCGACGCAGCTACAGACTGTGCGCGAGTGCTTGAGATAGGCACAATCACCCACATTAGCTCTTCGGCACGGTTGCGTTTGATCAAGGGGTACACTGCCTAGTGTGTCTTTGGGAAAACGAAAGCCACGGCAAAGATTTCTGAAGGCTGCGTTGCCGTAGCAAAGGCAGACACACATGCAAACGACCCACAATGCACTGCCCAACAGGCATGGCTTTTGGGCCTGGAATTTCCTCAGATGTGTCCCGGTGCAGCCTTAAGCCCGTTTATAAACATGTTCAATGCAGTGCAGTTTTCCAATTATATTTTTATACCAAACCTGCTAAAAACAGAGGTGATGTCAATCTACTTAACCTTCTCTGTCACACTGAGTCAGCTAATGTCAGCAATCAGAACAGACAGTAAATGACAAGCTGTCAAATAAAATGTACCTATACTATAACACTTCAATAAACTTTGATGAAGCTAATCTAAAAGTATCTATATAAAAATGCATTTCAGAACATGCACTCCTCTGGGGGGTTCTGGGCCATCAGCGATTTCCTTGAAAACCGCTCTGGTGGATCCATAGACCCATTCACTCTCACTCACTACATCCACAAAGCCAAGCCTCAGATAGGTAGGTACGCATGCACACATGCATGCATGCACGCACTCACACACAGACTGAGGAGTGTGCTGGGATAAGCTTTTGTCTCTCACTCACAACTTCACATCCACTCCCCCACCAACAACCATGCCCACACACTCACTGATAACAAGTACTCACTTAAATGAATGGATTCAGTAATGGCGTTAATGGAGGTGGGTGTGTGTAATGCTTTCCTTGTTTGTCATCTCAGAGACAGTAGTTACATCAGAAATAGCTTAACAGGCTGCACTGAAGATTTCCCTTGATCTGTTAAATCTGATAAATTCAGCACTGTAATACACTGAACTACGCTCTGGACTTACGGCAGTCGAGTTCGTCTGACTTGTCCTTGCAGTCTGGATCTCTGTCGCACCTCCATGCTTGCCTGATGCACTCCCCACTGCCACAATGGAATGCTCCTGCGCCGCACTCCGGCCTGCGGCCAGGGGGTGGGGCCGGCCGGCTTGCTCTGCCCCCACACCGCCCCACCCACTCGTCTGAGCCATCAGAGCAATCGGGGTCGCCGTCGCAAGTCCAGGGCTGGGGCACACACTCTGAGCTGTTGCAGCGGAACTCGTGCGGCCCGCACGTGGGCGGCGAGCACTTCTCCTCGTCGCTGGCGTCGCCGCAGTCGTCGTCGCCGTCGCACACGTAGGCCGGCGCCAGGCACTTGCGGTTCCGGCACTGGAACTCAGCAGACGGGCAGGCCCGGGCGTCTGCGAAAAACACAACAATGCGAGTGCATGGAGGGAGCCCGACTTTAACAATCCTATAAATCAATGGCTATGTTCGTGGAAGCAAGCCTACCTTTCCACTTCTCTTAATTAGCTTAAAACCCATTTAGGCCATCTGACTTGGGTTTGGACCCTTGCTAATTTTAAACATCAGCTGTGGGCAGAATGCTGTGCAGACTAGCATAATATAGATGCATAGTGCAGTGAGAAAGGACAGATTTCACTCATTTACAGCAAAACGGAGACCCTACTCGAGGGAACTAGACAGCCCTCAGAGCTGGTTCAGCCTCATGACCCGTGTCATATGGCATGAAGGCAGCAATAAGAGCAGTGAGACGGGGAGAACCCCTAAGGCAAAGAGGAAGGCGTTTTACAGCTTTGTCTCGACCAATTCTCACATCAAGAGAAGTACCGGAACTTTTGATACAAATCAATTAAAAAGAAGACAATGCCAAATAAAAAGAATAAAGGAGGAGGAGGAAGAGCAGGAGAAGGTGTAGTTAGAATTAGATGCCCCCCCCAAAAAATGCACAAATGAGAAAACACAAATGAGTGTGCAGGAAAAATCTCTGGTCCTACTGCTTATTGACTGGTCATTAAAAAAAAAACAAGAGAAGCACACTTGCTAACCCCATGCTGTACAATATATTTCAATTGGGCCAGTGTACTTCACTGACTTTGCGTCTACTGACAGAGACTTATAGTGCCCCGGACTGTTAATCCAGGTGAGTACGTCATTACAACAAGACATTTCACACACTGCCATTTTAGCATGCATCTGCCATGTAGCTATGGGTAATAAGAGGATAACAGGGAATATTTGTTTGTTGTCAAGCTACAATTCAGTGACACCTGAATAGCTGTACAGATGATTTGTCCTTTATGGACAGCAGAAATCTCACAAGCCTATTTCTAAACAGAACCCTCAAATTCTTAGCTCTTCATCCAGGAGTTTGTACAGTTACATTTTATTACAAAATAATAATAACTTGTAGTACTCGTTTCATTGCTAGTCAATATAATGATATTCCAAACAATATTATTTCTACAGTACATAATTCTTTACCACAATACATACTGAATCTTATCATATTACAGTATAACCACAACATGGTCTACTCTCTATCAACCTATATGATCACTGAGTGTAAAGGGACCATAAGAACTGTTGTGTCTGGGTATTTTAGGCCTTGAAGTCTTGCACAGACTCCACTGAGACAGTAGCCCAGGGATATTCATTTTATATGAGCGATAAATCAGCTCCTTTCCCCCCAACTCCCTCCACCCTTTGCAAGGCCGTATAGATCTGAGCCATAACTCTGCCGTACCACTAGCTCTCACTGCAATTAATGCACTCTAGGGGCTACTGCAGCCATTTGCAAGATTCTAGCCTGGTCGCCCTCTACCAGGCATCAGGGGCTTGAGTCAGGACGGGTGCCCAGGAAAGCAGACAACGGTTCTGCCCACCATTATTGACTGGAACAGACAAGGCAACAGAGAACAGAAATGAATCACATGTGGCCAGGGACCACCAAGAGAGATCAATAAGCGATCAGAGACGAAAGCTTCTGGAAACCTTCTTTTTAGGAAGTGTTTTGAAATAGAATTTTAGTTGACCCATCATTGCTCCTGGATAAGCTGATGCGAGGAACTGGATATACTTGTTGTTTAAGAAATGCTGTCTACAACGTCAACAAGACCTCCGCCTGCTCTCGACCCGGCTGCCAGAGCCATGTACGTCACATGAAAGGCTTCATTAGCATAAAAAACACCCACAGTGCAAGATTAGCCTAGATTAAGCCTATTAACGCATATGGCAGTAATTGGTGTTTTACCCAAACCCCTAATCTCCCTCAGTTTAGATGAGCTGCCTCTTTTTAATTTATCACAGAGCTCCACTTCCCGCCAGCACTATAAACAAAAGAGATAATGGAACAGTTCATACAGCCTGTGGCTACTAAACTTACTTTCTGCCTTTTAAAACAAACTCTGAATTACTGCACTATAGTGCTAATGAATTACTGCGTGTATATAACAGCCAAGAGCAATTAGCAAAATCTGGAGGTGTTTGATTCATTAGTTCTTTTCCTGGCTTCCGGAGTTTGGTTTCAGAGTCCTGGGATCTGAGCTAGGCTACAGAGGAGTTGTGGGATACATCATGCCTGGTAAGTGGGACGGCATGAGCCTTCACATCAGCTCTTCAAAGAGGGACAGGGGCTTGACATGTGGAGAGACTGTACTGAAGGGGAGGTGTTTCCATAGGCTTAAGCGTTCAGAGGAATGAAAACATAGATCAGCTGTGTAGTGACAGAGACCATCACCTCCTGAAGGAGAGAGGATGATTTGATGGGGATTGTAACTTCAGCTATGTGAAATGGGTGCCAGTGGGCTAGCTTTTTGGTACGGTGGTCTGGGCATATGTTTATTGCCTGTTGGATCTGGGGTCGAGACCCAGCTGGGGTTGCTGCCCTCTGCCTTCGCCACAAGTAGCACATGTTCCTTCCAACAAGCAATTGAAACTTGCATGCACACGCACAAACATTCATTCAGGAACGAGCTCATTGTGACAGCAGATTAACAGAAATGACCTTCGCTTAAACGAACCTATACTTGACCTTTTTACTCAAAAAAAAGCACAATTTCATCAATTGTAATAACATAAAACAGAAACATTCAGAACAGAATGGAGTACCATTTTTTTCATTTCCCATACATTGCACAGCACTGCATGCCATCTAATCACAGGTGTAATGAAAAACATGTACGCTGCTCAGAGAAATGACACAACCGCTAATATAAGGCCGGTCAGCCTTTTTCTTTGCCTCAGACAACAGATGGACAGACCCGTTGTAGATGGACGGTGGATGGAGTGACAGATAAACGGACAGAGGTACTTTATTGATCAATGAGGTCTGTACACAAGCAGTGAGCTGTGAAAAGCTTACACTAAAGTGTAGATACCATAGCATATGGATTAATAGTAGATTTGATGCACATATACATAGGATACAGAGGACCTCAGGGAATGATCGCATCCAAGAGGAACAAGTTCCAGCTTCTACAGGGGCGATTTAATGCTAATCAAACTCTGCTCTGAAGAGAGTCATGCATAATTCAACATGGCAACAACTTGATTAGCCCAACGCCAAACAGTTATCGACTTTATTAAACCACATGTTGCATCAGTTCGCTTCCGATTAGACAATACTGCTGGAAGGGAGTGGAGTGAGAGAATGGAGGGGTTCCGCTGGGGCAGGCAACCTTTCTGATGAATAACTAGACAAGCCCCTATTACTGTTCACATGGGTGAAATTTATAAACATGGGAGTAATTTATAAAAACACCCACATGGTGGTGTATGATGAATAGAGACAGAAAGGGGAGATGATTTATGGTTTAAGAAAAGCCTAGAGAGAAAGCAAAGTTCGGAGGTAGTTTGCTGTGAAAACTATTTTAGCACTCAGGTATGCAGGGTGTGCTGTTTTACAAGAGCATTTTTCAAGTGAGGTGGGGTTGTCTTTTGGGGGGTTTTTTGGCATGGTGCATTGAGTACTGAAAATATGGGCCGAGGAAGTTGCTCACGTACCGTCATGATTAATGTTACATTGCATTGTTTACCACAAATTCATGGCTGCATTTATATATTATAACCCATGTAATTTTCACTATAGAAATATCCAGCTCACCTGACTGTATAGTAAAGACAATATGTGGAAAGAATATTCTTGTGTTTTCATGTTTATAGTTTCGTCATAGGCTACACATAATCAACAACTTTTAAAGTAAACTCTTTGCACTGAGATAGAAGCATCAAACACTAAAAATAGTTTGCGGTTAGTGATTCATGATTTAGTCATGTACACCTGTAAATAAGAATGCATTTCGCTAGTCCTGATTGGTGCATTCTGATACTTAAAACTTCCAAATTTTGGCCACGTAAAATTGTGTAATTAGGCTTAAATTAACCATCTTCATTGTTTTGATGGACAAAAACACCAACATGTTTTTGTCCATCACAAATACTTTGGTAAGCACATATGCCTGCAAGATGAAAAATACTTTGAAGTTCTGTTTCAACTACAAAATTACCAATAACCTGTAGTTTCTTTTGCTTTGGGTATTAACTGGTTTGTCAAAACTGTCACAAATAGAGTTTGGCATATTTGACTGCAGTTTTTGACTTTGGATTCAAATACAAAACCTGCTAGTAACCATTCAGCATAAATGATTTGTTGAATATTTCACAGTGTTTGTCATATTTGATTGTACAATTCTACTCCCACTGCTATATGACATAAGGGAACTGAACACTTCAGACTGAGAACTTCAGTACCATCTACAGGTAAAGCAGGCTTTAATCAACCAGCCTGATATGAATTTTTTCACAATCATGTTTTTGTTTGTCATGCATTCGTTGGTGAGCCTGCAATATTACAGCAGTTTTAGACTTCGAGTGCTCTTTCAAATGTAGAAAATGACTATAATCATGAAGTTTTACTTGCTTTAGGCTTAAAATGATTTGTAACTGATTTGTCATATGGATTGATGTTTTAGTGCTTGGTCACTTCATCAAAACTTCCCATGGTTGTGCAAGTAGAGCTGTACTAAGTAATCAAACATGCCAACTCTATTTGTGAATGTTTTAGCAAATCAGTTAATCTCTAAAGCATGTGAAAGAGAATGTCAAAGTAAAAGCCAGACATTTTTCATCTTTCAAGCACACGTGAGTTACCAGTGAGTTAGTGACAGACAAAACTATTGTAAAATATTTTATATCTATTTCTGAGACTGCTTCAAAACCCGAAGATGGTCAATATTTTGAAGTTATATGCATCAATGTTTGAGTTATTATTCTCCTCACAGAAATTATTTTACATGAAAATGGAAACAGAGCTGCATCAAGTAATCAAATTATTAATATGTTTTCACATATTGAGCTCTTTCTAAGAAAACTTCCTAAGAATTTAACCAGATAGCCAAAAAATAAATAAAAAGGTTTTTTGGACATTGCACATTTGTTTTGCTCTGAGTGGATTATGCGCTTTCAAAAATATGATCCAAAGTGAAATTTTGAGTTCAACTCACAAATCAGGAGTAATAAAGTACAATATTACTTGCAGGCCTGCATTTCCGTACCGCGGATTTATACCCGACATTTACCGAGGTGCAGAACTGTTTTCCCTCCCCGTTCAGGTGTCATTAAGGACGGATTAAACCCCGCGGATAATTAGCGAGGCAGGACGTGAGTGGTTACTGACAAACGGGAACGCCGAGCGCTCATGAAAATGACTACGATGGCGTTGATTAAAAGTGGGAGGATGCGGTGCGCCACCGCTGTCAGGTTAGCAGCGGCTGCCAGGTCAAAGTCAGTGAGACGAATGCGGCGTGAACGGCTGAACAGTAGGGCTGGTGGCAACTGACAGCAAATAAATGCAGATCATTCTATAGGAGCTCCTGAAGAAAATTTTATAAAGGGAAAAATGAGTGGAGCCTGATGTATTGCATAAAAGCTAAATGCTAGTGTATTGGATCAACGTTTCTATTCTTTGTTTTCTGCTGCAGAATGTGGTGTTGGTATTAAAAGGAATTGGGGGTGAAAGTAGAGTGTTTTTTTTCCTTTGCTTATTAACAGGGCAGATTTCACGAAAATTCATTTTTATGTTATTTCAGAAGCCAAACAGAAGAGCATTGTTATATTAGTGTTATATTACAGTGTGAAGACCCTTAATTCATGATTAATTACTAAATTATGATTTTGCTTATTTAGGTTTTGCTTTTATATGTTCTTGAATTCTGCACAGAAATAGGAGACATTTTTTAACATTGACCTCTGAGGCATCTTCAAAGACACCCTCCATCAATTTTCATAGAATAGAGGAGGTGGGAGAGAGAGCAAGAAGGTTAAGGAGGGAAAGTGAAAAGCAGAGACAAAGAAACTGTGAGAGAGAGGGTGAGAAAAATGGAAATGTAAGAAAGCTGAAGTGAAACAAGGTGAGACAGGGAGGGACGTTACAGTGCTTCTTTAAAGTAGGGCAGGAGTGATCGTAGTAGGCGGGACTTCCACACATTCACCTGATTGGTCAGGGTAGTCCTGCCATTTTTGGCAGACAAAAGCTCAAGCACCACCTCTACATTAATGCCTTACAAAAACTGGCTGTAACCTTCGACTGAAGAACCAAGGACATTGAGCTTTCAAAAATCTTGCCATGTCTTTGATTAATTAGCTGATATTAATTAGTTGACGGCACCTCTTCCACAAATCTGCCGGTTGCTGTGGATTAGACAGTCTGCATAGGTTTGCTTTAATGAGCATTACAAAGTCATTCAACGTACCTGCCCTCATCTGCATACATGATTAGGCCCAGGTGTGCGGCCAGGGATTTTGGGGTGCATGAAAAAGATATCACTTTGGGTCTAACAGCCTAATAATTTTTAGGGCTCCTGTCAGTCACAGGCTCTTAGAATTAGTAGAACTTTCTCTCCACGTACATCACGCCTGATTAGGCTTAAATTTGCAGGATTTAGCCTCGGCAGGTTAAAGCAGTTCATGCCATGCAATATACCTTCCAATTTCTACCTGCTAATTTTAGCGTGCAGTGCCTGAGAGAGAAGATCCACGGGAACGACAGCTCTTTGCACGCCAGAGGCAGCAAAAGAGGAGTAGCTAGCTCACCTGCTGCACAGTCTTCCTCATCGGTGCCGTTTTCGCAGTCCCTCTCGCCATCGCATCGCCACGACAACGCCACGCACTTCCCCCCGCAGTCGAACTTGTCTGGCGGGCACGTCTGCCTAGCTGCTGTGGAGACAAAGGGACAGATGGCGATGCTTAAAACTGAAACCGCCGACACATCTGCCCCAAAGGACATGGAAGCACTACACTTCTCCGAGACAATTACACACAGACCCGCAATCTAGCATAGATGATGTAGTGTATTTATGTTAAACAGCGGACAGGTGGGAGTTGCTAATTAACATTTGCCGTTAGCTCTTAGCCGTCACAGCTGAAGGATATTTTTAAAAAGCCCTGAGCTCAATCTCATCTTTCCAAACATGCTCAGGTCCTTCCATGAATGGACAGAATTTCAAAAAGACCATCATTACCACGCTGGCCTTGGTGACCAGCTTCTTCACACATTATGGAAGGCCTGAAGCCCCTGGAGACCCCGGAGGCCTGTCTGGGCGGAGACTTGCTGCTCTCCACAGGCAAGGGGAAAGATGGGAAGGCAGGCGGCCCCCTCCCTACAGTGGAAACATCCCCCACCCTCCCTCTGCAATCTGTTCCGTTTGGTGAGCTGGAGGCCGCTTCTAGCTTTCGGGGTGTGCAGTATCGTGTGTTGTGAATTGTAACACACTGCTACGGTTTTCCAGAAAGCATCTACGCAGTCATAGTTTGATGAGGCCTTTGCCACCGTTCTTGGACAAATTATCACGCTTCTTTCAAATTAAGGGAAAAAACACGTGTACGTGCTAGGTTATGTGAGCTTTTATGTAGTAAGTTCAGTGTATTTGGGAATGTTGTATTTACACGATACAATGTGATAGGGTAAGGTGAAAAAGATGTTAGGAGCAAATATCCTTTGTTTCATTTATTATAAAAATATAATACAAGTATAATACAATTTTTGTCTGGATATTTTGCTGTTATCTACATAAATGCATCAGAACTTTCCTGCTCTTCCGTTCAGCTGTTCCTCATTGCAATGCTGGCATTAGGCCATGACACAAAGCCAACGTCTCACTGAGAATCTGACAGACCCATCAGATACCATAGAGCCAGCTGAAATGTGCTACCAAGTCTATTATTGCCAAGCCTAAAGACAAACAGAGAGAGAGAGAGATGGATGAGAAGCAAAGAAAAGAAATGAAGAGAAGCTGCCATCACATATCATTCAGTGTGGGTAAGATAGAAAGAGGGTGTGTATTTTGTGTGTGTGTGTGTGTGTGTGTGTGTGTGTGTGTGTGTGTGTGTGTGTGTGAGAGAGAGGGAGAGAGAGAGAGAGAGAGAGAGAGTGAGTATGTGTGTGTGTGTGTGTGATTCAGGGGGAGAAAAACAGTGGGCGGATGGCTATACAGGCATGAAAGCACAAGACTGTGCCAAACAACCTTTCCCTGGATACCCCCCCACCCCAACCTCCCATGCTCCACTCCCCATGGTGTAGACTCTGAGACTGTGTAGACAGTGTACTTTGTGAGGTGCGAGATCACACTGAGCTTTGGGGAAACAACCCAGTGCTGATGGCTATTTGATAATGAGGCAACTTAATCCTACCTTGCAAACCAGGAGTGGCCAGGGCCAACGTGCCCCTGAAAACAAATTAGAAACTGATTCACTTGCTTTATTTAATTAATTCAGTAGTCCAGTGACCCAGGCATAAATGAAGACATAATAATAGGCCTGTAATGGTATACTGTCTTTTTTTCTTACAGTTGATTTATTTATTTTTGGGCAGCAATAAAACTGGCTGCCGTTTGATTGCAGCCTTGGCTGAAAAAGGTGTAAACTCCTTTAATGCTGTCAGCCATCTCATATAGGTCAATCTGTCCATCCATTTTGGATCTTAAGGATTAATCAGTCATGCTCATCTGCAGCAAATCATTTCTCTGTCAGCTTTCCAAGAGTTCCATAAACTATTCATCCATGAATTATGCCTGAAACACTATGACAGACAAATCCAATGGATATAAATGGCCAGATATGCTATTTACTGTACAGGTGTCAATCGACCACTACCACATAGAAAAAAACATAATATATCACTGCACTGCCATAAATAGTTTAGAAACTGATTTCAGGTACAACAACTCCCTGACAAACAATAGATTAAGCTCAGTTAAATCTCATCCACTTTTGACAATGGCAGGGTCAAACTGAAGTCAGCCAGACAGTAGCACACCGGTACTTCATTCAGCTCAAAGCACAGTATTTTTCACTTGTGGGTTCTTTGGTGTGCTGTTGGCTATTAGAATGATGTAGCCAAAGTTTGTGCTTATTCCAGGCTGTAAGTATGTGTTTGTATTTTTTAAATTTGTGTTTGTATTTATGTTAAATGTATAAAGAAATTTAACTGCATCTTTTCCCAGTCATGGAGCTCATTAGGCAGTGAAAGTACCCCACACCCAAATGCTTGTGCCCCTTTCCAAACGCCGACTATGACGGCTCTTCTTCACTGGCTCATTTCCCTGCAACCATGAAAGGTTTCATGCTGTCATCCGTAACATCCTCTGTCAGGGAGAAATAACCTAGCTTCTTGGAAAAGGCAACCCCCCCCCCAAATTCTGACTTCATGTGTTAGTATGCATGTGCATGTATATGACTCATGTCACAGGTCCATGAAAGCCTCCAGCTGCAAGAGTCTTCAATGTGTGTATGTATACGCGCACATGTGTGTGTGTGTCACTGCACCTAAGGAATTGAAGCATGCTCTAAGAGCCACCAGCACAAACCAAAAATCTGTGCATGCAAGGTTACACTCTCAGGAATGCAAGCAGTAGAGGAACTCTCAGTTGTCTACATTTTCAGTTCAACATACCTATTCAGGAAAATAAGCACTGGAACCCTTCTACAATTCTTTTTAACTTAGTCAAATATTGTTTTTAGGCACAAGTAATCATCTTATGGGATGTATAATGGATAATGGTTTCTGAAGGATAAAAAAATACTAGTGTCACAAACTATTCATACAACAGCTTAAACAATATATTAGGCAATGTATGGGAGCCAAATGAGGAATGATGTTCCCTAGGTTTGCCATATTCAGCCTGAAGGATGTCACCCATTTTCTCAGTTTTCAGCTTTCTGTTGTTAACTAGTTTATCTTTAAAGTCAACCAAAAATTCAAAGAATTAACTAAAACCTTAGCAAATATTCTCAATGTGGTTTCTGGACTTGGCACAGTCCACCGGAAGAGCGTACAGAGCATAATGGTGAGTGTCGTTCAGGTTTAAGTAGTGGGAATAAACCCAGTCAAGCTTGTGTGAGCGCTTCCAGACATGTGTGAGGAAAAAGCTCCTCGACTGTGAAATGGCCAAAGCATGCATGACACTGCTCAGTGAAGCCAGAGTTTGTGTGTGTCTTTGGGGGTTGTGCAGTTCTGTATGTGTTTCCTAATGAGCTACATTTGTATGCGTTAGTATGTGTACGCATATACCTCATGTCAGAGCTCCATGGGAGGTTCCAGTTCCAAGTGCCTTCAATGAGTGTGTGGTGTGTGTCTCTATTGCTCTAAAGAATCTGAAGCATCCTTTAAGAGGCACATTTGCTAGAGGAAGATCAAAGCTTCCAGCACCGCAATGCCGCAGACAGTTGCACTACTCCAAAATACACATTACCCATTCCTCCTGAAAGAAGACAGAGTTCTAACAGCAAACAGAGAAGCACTAAAAATTCAATGAAAGTCTAATGTCAAAACAAGATAGATCATACATGAACACCTGGGTAACTATAGACTACATGTCTCCAACACTGCAGGCAGTCTTAAACATGATGCTTTGATCGATAACCTTCTCCATAACCCAAGATAAATTTTAACCAGTCTATTTCTCAGACTGGACATTTCTCAACTGCAGCAATTATGAGCGATCTGCAGGATTCTGGGAAACCTAGTCTCTGGCACGTCCGGAATGGAGGGCGTGACAATATCCACACAACAACCATCTTTAAGTATATCAGCAAAGCTTAATATAACCAACACAGGCACATCTCTCAAATCAGCAAATAAAATAAGTTTACAAAAATATAAACTTTAAGCTTGTAGTGCCTTATGTTCAAATGGTGACAGGTCCTTCTCCTGGTTCATCCTCCTTCTGGTTCTTCAACTTCACTGAAACTCAATCAGGCACACTAACATCTTCATTACTCAGCTCGGGACCCATTAGCTGCAGGGCCAGTAGCACAGCGAGGGCTCACCCTCACCCAGATTTAGACGCGCTGTTGCCGCATGGCACACATCAGTGACCTTGTAGGACTCATTTCCATTTTAATGCATCTGGATATTTTTCTGTCTGATGTTTCCACTGAAGATGCTTCTTTAAGATTAGGAAAATCTTATTAGCATGCTAACGAGCACAACGCCTACAAAGCATACATTACAGGCCGATGGAAGCATATAGTGTTTAATGTGCTAAAGAAAACACTGACTCATCAATCCTATTCAAATGCATCTTCAAGCAGGTATAGTTTGAGCTTTTTAATAATCTTGGTTTTAGAATTTTCAGACAAATGACAGGATTCTTACTTTTGGCCAATGGACTCAGATAGACATAGGGATTCAAGGCCAAGCTCAGCTGTATCCTGTCACCTCTGTGGTACATGACAGTTAAAGGTACACTAAGTTGTTTTTGTGTGAGCTTCCTGTTTCTGCTCACATGACCACATGGGTAATAAGCAAATGAACTGGCATAGCACAGCAAGTGGAAATAGATACGACTGTTACCCGGGACATTAAAGAAGAGATCTACTATTTGAGCCTGTGCACTATCATAAGTGTCCAATACTTCTGACTTTATCTTTCTATTTAATGGCCCAGTTGTGGTAGACACAGCAGGAGGATGTGGACATGCACATGCCCTTATGCTGCTTAATGTCTGCCCTACACCCCAGTTGCTTTCACACCTTCTATGTTATTTTCATGTCTGAATATTTTAAATTATTCCACATAAAGACTAATAAAGTGTAAAATGCATCAACTGATTGCAGAGGAAAAAAAGTAATATACCTATTCGCAAATGTGCCTTTGTTGCCATGGTTATGATATGTCAGCTGGACATGGAGCTTCTTTTTCCACCCCCCACCCCCCCCAAAAAAACCCCACAAACAAACAAACACCACACACACACACACACACACACTGCTAAAGTACATTGATCTAATTCAATGTTTTCCATCACACTACCTTGTTCTAGATCCTGGAGAGTACAAAAAAGTCTCTTTCCCTTTTGTTTTCTGAAGTTCTTTAATGTCTGGAATAACAATCATATCCATTTCCTGTTCCTGCATCATGTCAATCCATGTGATTAATACCAAATTGGTCATATGATCAGAAACAGGAAGCTCCCACAAAAAGAAAAACAAAAAGATACTTAGGGTATTTAACTGTTATGTGCTGCGGAGGTTACAGGGTACAACCAGCCTTGAATTTGAATTCCTATGTCTAACTGAGTCTACTGGCCAAAAGCCATCAAATATGAAACTTGATCTGTCAGCAAATATGAAACCAGGATTACATTTCAGATTGCTTTTATTGCTCTGTATTGTACAGTAGATAAGAGTATAATGTACCATTGTAAACTCTTGTATTGTTAGACACAAAGCACATAGTTATCTTAGTAATGACTGAAATAATTTTGTAATTTTTTCAGAGTGAATAAAATTTGAGGATAATATACAAAAGTTAAGTCCGCTCTATCCAATCTCCTGCCACATATGAGTTCAGAACTATCAACCACAATGACGCGCCCACAATACACATCAAGTCATTAGTGTGAAAACTGTCTCTATATCCCTCTAGTGCTGTTTATAGAAGTTTGACCGAGTGTATCGAAATGGTTCTGCAAAATTTCAGTCCCATTCATCTTTAATTGGGTTCCTAGCATAAACAGCCCATTCTGTAGACATCTCCCGATGTCTGTATAATGCTGAACCTCCATGGGATGACATTTTCTTAACTCACACAAGATGGCTGTTGAATCATTCATGAGAAGAGGCCATACGCAAGGGTCCCAGGAGCTGGTGCAGCAATATGAGACTTGCTGAATACCTCTTACTGAATTAACTTTGCCTTCTGCTGAGTTTAATAATATGCATTCAACTCACACCCCAAGTTTCAAATAGCAGACTTAGTGCTAGTTACATGTAACATTTATTAGGTATGCAGACCAGATTGTTATCAGTAGAAACCACTGAAAAACCATGGTGGACCACATAATATCACATTTACTGTCACAGCCTAATGTAAAACACTTACATTTTCACTACATCTCCAGCTATGGCAATGTCACCTCAAAGATAATCTGCTGATGGCAAGTTAATATGCAAATTCAGCCAAGAGTCAGAAAGATAGTCTTTAGAAAATCAATAAAAGACCTAAATCGATGAAAGCAGATCCGAATCTCTTGTAATGATCTTGCTCTTTCCTGCTTTTTATTTCTTCCACAACCGAGTTAACAATATGCATTCTGCTCACATCCCAATCTTTAAATAGTGGAGACTTTAAATATTCAGTATTAGTTACATTTAATACTCTATTTGTATGCAGGCCAGGTCACAGAAACCACTGAAAACAGAAAACAGACCATGCAATGTCACAGGCACGGTTTCACAACCCACTGTAAAACACTTTAAAGCTAGATCTTTCGCTATAGCAATGCTAACCTACTCTTGTCAGCTGAAAGGCAAAATGATGGTCTTTGCTAAATCAATAAAGGACCTGAAAGCAATGACAGCGAATCTAAATCTGTTGTATTTTGCTCAGTTTGGCCAATTTTATTGAATGTCTCTATTCACAGATCCTCCTCCCCAAGGATCCCGGCATAAGTAAAACAAAACAAGCTAAAACAAAAACAAGAGGCAAATCAAGTGCATACAAAACATCCAAAGAGCTAATAGCAATGGAGTTAATGGGTGGAGTTAACAGCACTTGCTTTTAGAGTATAAGAAAAATCAAAGATTTGTTTTGAGCCTTTTTCCTAGGCAAGTTTTCACTTGTATTTTAGTCTGTTTTTCATTCTTATTCCATTCTAATTCACATTTTATTTTTCCTACTTAAATACAAAGATGTTAAAACCCACACAGTGTATTATCAGTTGAATACATTTGCAAATAAATACTTTTTATATTAAATAAACTAAAAATGTATACTTTTTGCCAGCTCTGTTTTTTTAGTTCATACATTGTTATACTGTTGACATTGCTACTTTTATGAGGAATTTCAGTGAAATGTATTTCAGGGGTGATGAAAAAGCATTTAAAATGAATTGCAATGAATTGGAAATTGGTTTCTATATGGAGAAATAATGCAATATAGGAAAAGGAGAGTTCTAGAAAACTGGCTAAATTTGCGGTCGAAATGTCTTGGAGCCAGAGCAGTGAGGTCTGGAGATTGCTTACTACAGGTAGCCTCAGCCTCGTCTGACCCATCCGGACACTCAGGTTCCCCATCGCAGCGCCACCGTCCTGGCACACACTGCCCATTCTCACATGCAAAGTCCGACGGTGCACAGGTCTTCTTCACTGCAGAGAGACAGATGGGAGGGTTAAAAATTAACGAGAAATGGTTTGTGTCTAGTCATTTTCGTTGGTATTTTTTCTCACTACGTGCATTACTGTATACTCACGGTGCATTACCAATTACTCACATATTTATAGGAACAACTTTGGCCTCCATAATTAGTTCAATTTTTAAAGGCTGCAGTTCCTTTTAGTAGTATGTTTTCATCTTCCGAATGCAACATTCCTAGCACTGCTGGGATAATAAGCGTTCTACTGAAATGTAGAAAGTTCAGTTAGGAAGCATGAAGTGTTCATCTGATTCGCAGTTCTTCCAGTGGTGGTGCAGATGTCACAAATCATAAGTAAGCTCAGTTGGTGCTTTGCATTTTCAGTCCCACATTTTGGTTTTAGACTCAACTGAAAATCGATTCAACTTATTTTCCCCCCCATCGATCTACTGCATTTACATAAGTATTCAGACCCTTTCTTGTGACACTCATAATTGAGCGCTGGTGTGTCCTACTTCTACAACTTAACTGGAGTCTGATTTACTTGGACATAATTAGGAAAGGCAGACATGTCTACAAGTTCTCACAGTTGAGGGTGCATATCAGAGTGAAAACCAAGAAATTAAATTGAAAGATTTGTCTGTAGATCTGTGAGACAGGGTTGTGTCAAGGCACAACTCTGGGGAAGGGTTTAAGAAAATGTCTGCAGCATCGAAAGTGCCCCAGAGCACAGTAGCCTCCATCATTCATAAATGGAAGAAGTTCAGAACCACCAAAAGTCTTCCCAGATCAGACAGGTAACCAAGAAGGCAATGGTTACTTTGAATGAGATCCAGAATTCCTTTGGAAAGATGGGAAAACTATAAAGAAGGACATCCATCAGTGTAGCACTCCAACCACTTCCACTCCATCAGGCTTTTATGGTAGTGTGGCCAGACAAAGGTCATTCCTCACTAAAAGTCTTGTTAGAGCTTGATTGGGGTCTGCGATGAGGAACCGGAACAAATCTCAGTCTATTAAAAGTAAGATCCTCTGGTCTGAACAAGCCAAGTATTTGGCTACAAATACCCAGCGGCATGGATGGAGGAAATCAGGCACTGAGCATTGCCTCATTAATACCATCCCTGCAGTCAAATGCAGCAATGGCAGTGTCATGCCATGCGGATGATGTAGGGACAAGGAAAATAGTCAGGAAAAGGAAAAATGCATATACAAAAGACTCCATAAAACTGTTCTTGCTTTGTTATTGTGGAGTATTGTGTGTAGATTGAAGAGAAAATTACCTATCTTATCCATTTTAAGATGAGTCTGAAACAAAAAAATTCTATATGCACTGTGATACAGTGCCAGTGCAACTAATCATAATCATCAGAATCATGCATTTCAAGTCAACAATAGCATTTTTAACATATTTATTCAACACATATGAAATGTGATTTTTTTCAAACAAAACGATGAATTATATGTTTGGATGAGGGAAAGATGAGAAGAAAGTGCATCATCTGTGACTGCATGTTACAGTCTGTAACTGTGCAACTATAAAATGCCCCTTTAAGACAGGTGTACCTATTAAAGTGGATAGTTAGGCTTTAAGTGTAAGGTAGATGTTTCTAACAGAGTTGGGGTATGTGTAGAATACACATTTAATGCATTTTAAAGTGTGAGGGAAAAGCCACACTGTGTAAAAAAAAAAAAAAAGAAAGATAAATCTTTAATTGATATAAACTGAAAGTGGCACAAGGTGTAGAACTTCATGGAAATATTATAAATATCAGATAAAAACACAAATTACCAGTATTTTCTACATGCTGTACTCGGGTGTATGTGAATCAAAGCAGGCAGTCATAAAATCTTTCATAAATCCCGCAGCCTGACAGCTAATATAAAGGAAACTTAAATCTACTGGGTTTGTTTTTTTTTTCCTCTTCAGCACTGTGTGGACGGCTGTTTTTTTCCTTCGGTCTCCTAACGGCCATGTATGCGCCTAAGCAGGAAAGGAATGGCATTCTCTCCACAGCACCATTCTGCGAAATAAACGGTGTTGCCCCCAGACATATTACATCGGCCATTCATCTATAGGTTTGTCTCGCAGCCGTAAACATTTTTTACATGGAACGGATCGCTCTCTGTTCGGGCTGTAATTATATCAGACGCTGTGCAGAATTTTTTCCTTCCCGTCCGAAGGCGCGGGCGTGAAGTTGTTTGTCACGTGTGCTGGGCAACAACTCAGCGGGCTGCAGATGAGTTTAATAAGGAGGAATGAGCACTGACGTGTCCGACCTTCTTCGTTGTCGTCGGTTATTGAGTTTTCAACGCAACTCGTGTTTGTGGCCACTGGAACAAGACCGCAAATCTTTGCTCCCGAGAAGGTCGCGTTTGCTGAGATATTGATATGGAAGAGTTGTGATTCGCCCAACAATTCATATCGCCGACTTGTGCCATCTGGCAGGGAGGCTCGGGTTCTTTTAATTAGATTAGAAACGTGTGTAGATGGAGCGAGCAGGACGGGGAGCATCTGAGAAGGAGCAGGAGGAGACACCCTCTTGGAGGAGAGAGAAGTTAAAGAAAACGGGAGCGCTAAAACAAGAGGTTAAAAGATCAGTGAAGACACTTGAAAAATAACACCAGCGTCTTCGATATGTCACGTAATCCCGTCAATTTTGTGTTGAACCATGTGTTTCAATTTTGATGCGGCAGGGTTGGCGTTTCTCGGGTCTCAGTCAAAGTTATGTTTGGGGCGCTTATCAAAGACATTTTTATTTTTTACTGCAAAATGCAGAATTTACCCACCCTGTAGAATATATTCCTTTCTTAATACTGCAGCCAGAATTGAACATTCTGGTTTATTTTCCCTTCAATTTCTTTATTATTTGGGAGTCGCCGGGATACGAGCGTTTCGTGAATGCGTTCAAGAGTTACGATTAGCTAGTGTGTTACGGTATCTCTCTGGTGTCGCGCAAATGAAAGAAAGAATGCGTTTAGTCGGTTTTCTCGTTATTTCAGCCAGCCGCTTGTTGCCAGAATTTTGCGTAGTGGTAAAACCGCCGCTGGATGTGGTTAATGTTAGGGTTTCCCGTTCAGCATTCAGGATTTCAGCTGTTAGTTTTAGGTGGCCTGCGGACATTTAGCCAAAGTTAATACAGTACAGCGTCTGGTAGACAACACCAGAAGCATAATTGCAAATGAGTTTTAGTTGCCCATAGTACCAAACAGCTTGTCAGTACTGAGAAAGAACTGCTGAGTTTATGACTGTTAAGCAAACAAAAATGACAAAAGAATATGGTGTGTTCGCCCGTTACATGCAGGGAGAAAGAGAGAACTGCCTCTTCCCATCACAGCAGCAATCTTCTTCCATGAATTTTGAACCACTGGGATCCTTCATGGAATAATCATAGAAATTTCTGTGGAGTCGTACCTTCTCAGCCAGTCTCCCTTCAAATTTATCTGTTTTCCTGAGGTGCCCTGCGCACATAGCGCTAAGTCAGAAAATTCATGAATTGTACAAGCACATCACACATGAGCGCAAGCGTCGCAACTGTAATTTTTGGCGTGCAGATCCTCACGCCAATGCAACATGTCAAGTATAAACCTAGAGCATGGTCCTAGTCATGGTGAACACAGCTCCATAGTCGGCTATCAAAAGCAGCACACAGCACCTTGACACATATGTGTGTATTTTTGTGCTTCACTCTCTCTTTTTAAGCCAACGTTATAAGAGTGTTGCTAATGGATACTCTTAAGACTTATGGGCACGTGTAGGTTACCAGAGGCGAACCTATACATTATACGTGGTTGGCCCACATTAGGTAAGCGGGTTCTGTCCATGTATTTATGCTGTTCTTAGTTAGGTAGGACCGATGTTTGCTTTTATGGTTTTGGCGCAGGTAATGGGAGTTTTGGTTTTGTTGGTTTCTTTTCTTTGCCGCTGCCCACAGCCATTTCTCCAGGGCATCTAGCTTTCTTTTATACAGAGTATAAGGTAAGTAGTGAATACTGACTTGAGACTTTACTTGGTTCTTGGGTTCAGTTTGGGTGATTTTTGTATAATACACATGGTGGTCTATGGAATTAGGGCTCGTGTTATCAATCAAACTCTCTTTTCATACCCTTTCAATACCTGCTTAATGTTTATGTCCCCTCACACCCTAGAGATTTGTGTGTGCTAAATGACCTTGATAGCAATGTTGCTCGGACCTAAAAGAAAGCAAGCAGAAAGATAATATGAAACTGAACTGAATGCCAGTTTGAGATGCCAGAATTAGAGGCGTTAAATGAACAGACAAATAAGTATATTAAAGAGCTATGGGGGAATAAGTAAATAGATAAATATAAAATGCCATTGCTTTTGAAGAAAAAAAAACACTGAAAGAAGATGAGAAGATGGTAAAACACGAGAACAATAACAACCACAAAAATAATAAGATAAAACCAAAATGGCATTGCTAGACATCTCTCATTATTTTGGCCTTTCACATTTAAAAAGTGCTGACATCTGTTCTCAATGTAGTTTTGTTTCTTATAGTTCCTTTCTTGTCAAGACAACAGAAGCCATGAAACGTGTGACAGATTAGTACATGCCCCTCAGTTGGATTAATTCACACATGCAATTGCCACTCTTTGAGGCTTAGTAAAACACTGGAAGTGCCGAATTAATCTATTTGCATTAACAACATCCTTTATTTTGTACCCTTAAGTAGAAAATACCCGAATTGTATATTAGAGAAGGCAAACCCTTGCATGTTATTTTATTAATTTGAAAAATGCAATCCTTTTAGTAGATAAATTTTGGGTGTTAAATTTGCACATGCTTTTACACATGAAAAGCTTAGTGCATTATGGAGCATTCAGAGCCTTACTGAGCTGTGCACAGTGAAAATGAGTATTCAAACCTGACAGGCCTGTCAAATACACATATGGAGGCCACATCCTTTGCTACAATATCAAGCATTACTGATAATAAAAGACACTATAGAAACAACAGAATCCAAAACATTTCAAGTCTATAAGGAAACTTCTTAAAAATATTTTTTTATTATTATTGAAACAAAGGATGCTTCAACAAACAAATGAACAAATCCCATAATGTGAGAACTCAGCCCACAGAAATGACAAATTCTCATCAGCTTCTCACTGCAAACTCATTCTGAGTCACCTCAGGCAAGACAGAGTGGTGGTCTTCAAAATCACTTCAAGAATAAAAAGCATACATAAGGCAAGTACGCCCCCACACAGCTATAGGTGAGTCAAATAAAAAGAATATGCCAGCAACAAAACACGTAGCCATGGCTGCTTCGCGACCCCCACACCCACACCCACCATGAGCGTGGTACAGAACAACGCACCTCTCGAACAGGTCTACCTTCTAGCCGTGAACACCTGCTGACTCCTTGGCAGCTGGGTAGACGCTCCTGTTTTGTTAGAAGTGTATGTGAGTGTGGTTTTCTCTTTCCTTCCTCCCATCTCATCCTCTGGCTTAAGAGAATCTCCCCCTCCGAGAGCTCTGCGATTAAGATCAGTGGTTTTCTTGAATCTTTGACGCCAAGCTCTAAGCTCAGGTCTTTAACCCGATAAAACAGATGAGCGATTAGGTACTAACAAGCCCAGTGAAATTTCAAGACCTCATTAGTGAACATTTA
This sequence comes from Electrophorus electricus, assembly GCF_041902795.1. NCBI lineage: Eukaryota > Metazoa > Chordata > Actinopteri > Gymnotiformes > Gymnotidae > Electrophorus > Electrophorus electricus. Next base: position 13,627,622 of record NC_137516.1, read on the forward strand.
GGGAAAAAAAGGACAACACAAGTATACAACATGGCAATAAATGTGATTACTCCAACAAAAAAACACACACTTTCCATCTCTCGCAAACACACAAATACAATAGTCAAGCCTATACCTTTTACATGCATCTTCAAAGCTGAGTTCAATGATGAATAGAAGATAAGCATTTAATTTGCGTTTCCAACCTCAAAAATTAAATAGCCCTCATTCCGTGTACGAAAATCCCATTTACAGTGGACTGCGTTGCTGTGTCTGCATCCAGAGAATGAGAAGAAAGGGCCCCATGCAGAAATCCCCATCACTGCTCTCCCAATACTCCACTACTGACATTGTTGGCCAACGCTCTCAAATCTCCCTTTCACTACTTTCACTACGTTCATCTGAGCTCTTTTGACTGGCTGGGGTTAGATCTGCTATGTGGCAGCAGGGGTGGTCACAGTAGTGGAGCAAAGCAGTGGACAAATTGATATCTGGGCATGACAGTCGTACGACAAGACAGACGTCATGATAAGGACCAAATAAGACACTCGGCTGATGTTCTAGTCTGTGTCAGACTAGAAGGACAGACCCCAGAAGATGCAGCAAAGGTTCTAGAGCTACGTCACACAGCCAAGAATGCAGAGATTATTATTTTTGTTTGTTGTTATTTTTAGGTGAGTTTCTACGCTAAGCATACAGTTACAGTTGTAGTGTTAATATTGTTAAAACTATTGGATTCGATAGTTTTTTTTCCATGTGGTTCACAATGTTTTAGAAATCCTCTATAGTACATGGTACATACTGACATATTGTTGGCACCAAGCTGTAAATGGTTTTTAACCAGTATGAAATGGGTTCCATTTCCATACACAGTCATCTGCTTCTTTGTGGTTTAATACCTAGAGAAAAATTAAAAAACTATGTCAGCTAATAAAGCCCTGTAGGTTACTGCCAAAGTTTAAAGAAAATGTTGCATGTTGCAATAATAATGGTGAGCATTGCTAGACCTTGGGTGAAATGCACATTAAGCAATGTCCAATATGTCAGGCTTCTGTGTGAAACCTACAATGTTGTTTTACTTCAAGTAGATGCTTCATTAGACATTTCTCTTCCAGTGGCCAATGGTAAAGATTAGCTGGTAATGCTTGGTCCCAGAAACTGGCCTTAACCAAAGTCTCAGAGGACAGGCAATAATCACACTGTGTACCGAAGTCTGAAAATCAAAGGCCTGCCTTGTACATGAAAGGAGTTACGAGCCTGGAGATTCTATCAGCCAGACAAATCTGTCCTTCCTCCAAACTGCCGGAAAATCTACTGTCAGAATCAAGACCTGCGGTCTATTATTTAAGTTTCTGATGAATAAAATTACATTGACTCGATTATTACACTTGCTTTCTTGCTCCATTTTATTCTAGTATGTTTTTTTCTTTGTTTTTACAGTGAAGCATTAAATAAAACCAATATAGAGAGTGTCTTTTATTCTTGTACCATTTGGGCTAGATAAAATGTGTCTTTTGTTAGTCTCTGCAGGTAGTTTTGTCTGCAGTCCTACTTCTAATTGTCTCATGTGGGACTATGTGTGAGACAGACATTGTTACAGGCCATAATGTTCATCTGGTGCACACAAATGTCTGCTCTTCATCAAATTTAACATTTATCCACTGGCTAGTAAAAAGAAAGCTTATCTCACATTGATGAGGGGAACAATCAAGTTTAATGCATGGGAAATATACTGTCATTCTGACTCTAATCTCAGAATTTGAAGCTATTGTACCAGAAGGATAAAAGAAAAATGCTACTGTAACCATTTTGGCATGGTGCCCAGTCCATTATGTTTCACTAAATAATCAATAATAGATTTGAAAATATAATACTTCCAGTGCAACAAATGACTTCATTCAATCCCTGAGGAAAATAACACATCAACGAATGTCTAGATTACATCGCTATGCACATTGCATTATATCTCGAAACCTTTTCATTTCAGTCAAAAATTGAATTTAAAATGCTGTTTGCCTGTTGATGTTTACAGTGTAACTACAATGAAGAATATGCTAATGATATGCTAAATACCTGCGACACCTATAGGACGATGTACAACAAATTGTTTCTCCCAGACAACAAATAGCAAACCCTGATTTGTTGTCCTTTATTTAAATGAATTAGGTCATATTTGCATTGCAGCAAAAATAACAATTAGATGATTTTAGATATATTTTGATCATTTGTGACTATTCATATGTGTGTATGTTGATATGTGTGTATTTGTGTGTCTACACTCACTGCTTCATCTGGTCTTTGATGTGAATCTTTTCCCAAATGCATACATTGTGTTGGTACCAAAAAAATCACTGAGACAGTAGCCTGCATCTGTGGCATGCACCTGACCTAAGAGATGATCTCCACATGTAAGTCAGCGCTAATGTCTAACAGGCTGAAAAATCGCCCCCACAAGATCTTCAGGCGCAGGTCCAGCTCAGATCGATGCAGGGAAGGTTCAGTCACTTCCAAAAGAGGTAAGCAGTTGCCATGTCTACCAAGATGCTGCCTGAGTGTTCTATATGTTTATTTTCAGGTGAGAAACACATATTTGCTAAATGCACAACAAACTGAATTTTGTTCTGAATTTTTAGACATGGTAGCTAAATATTGAAGCCTAAATATTAAGATAGACATTTAGAATTAACTTGTGCTACAAAAAGTAATCTCAGTGCCCTATAATTCACTCTACTCCTTGCCGAGTTCTCCTTTTTCATTTTACAAAAACATGTCTTTGAGTAATATCACCACAGAGACACAACTTTACTCCCTGTAATATTTAAGAACATGCTATGGCTACTGAAGTGAAATCCAAATAAAAGATGCTGACAGTCAGACTTGGAAATGCAGCCACTGAAGGTTGTGACTGCAGCACGCCATATTAGTCACACACTAATGTTCATTTTTTTAGATGGAGCCCAGACAAATGCTTCAAATGCGCACATGGACCAGATATGCCCCAGCAAGTACCACTCAAATAATTCTCATCTCAATTAACGAGGCCACTGGCATTAGCTGCCATCGGAGAGGATGGCTTTCTGATCTTCTCGTTGGCCTTTTCGACCTCTTGACAAGCTTCGAGTCGATGACTGGCCCTCCTCTGGCTGATTAGACTATAGCTTAGGCCATTACAAATTCCCAGTAAGATCGTTGCTCCATCCAGCTCAGTGCTGTACCATACAGGGTTGTTTTTTTCTGGCTTGGTTTGGGTGACGGTGATGCATTTTGATGGATTCTCCTCTGAGTTCACTAGCTTTGATCCCCAGGGACTTGATGCCGGGGGGGTGTGGAGAGTGAGGGGCCATCTGCTGTCTTTGCTCCTGCATTAGAGCGCTGCCTAGATCAGAGGGCAGAAGGTCTGTCAGCGGCTGCAGCCGATCTGAGCTACTAGAGCATCTCTCAGTAGGTAGAGTTGCTCTAGGCAGCAGCTAGACTGTCTTTTAGCAGCTAGTGTTCTCAGTAGCAAGAGCCTGTACTGAGCAGTAGGCCACTCTCATGAGCTAGAGCAGGTGTCATGGATAGTCTAGGGAAGAGTGAGTCGGAGAAGAAGAAGGTCGGATTGTTGACAGTTGAAGACAAGCTGTGAGCTGTACGCTGCAATTTAGTGGACCATGTACATCCATATCTAGACTGACAAGAAATGACATTAGTGCCATTTTTCTTCTTGGCAGACATGTGGACAGATTTCACAGCTCTATATGTGCATGTGTACATGTGCGTTTGTGTGTCCGTGTGAGTGTGTGTGTGTGGGTGGGTGGGTGTGAGCGAGAGAGAGAGAGAGGGAGAGAGCGAGCAAGAGAGAGAGAGAGAGAGAGAGAGAGAGAGAGAGAGTAAGAGAGAGAATGTGTGTATGTGTGTGTCACCATTATCCACTAGCTTAGCATCTCAACCTCCTTAGCAGAGAAAATGCAAAACTGACTCAAGACATAAATGCCAGCCACCCGCAGCAAGGTTCTCTCAGTGTCAGAGAACATGTGCTTTCTTCCTGAACTCTGTGAATACCAAGGAAAAGTCCACTCTCAAATGACTTGGTTCCTTAGAAACATTTTTCCAAAGTGACAGACGCGTCATTAATACCACATAAACTATTAATGTAGTCTCTCAGTGGAGCAGCCTGCTGGGGATGGTCAACATGTCTTCAATCAGTTACACACATGCTCGTTATAAAGCAATATGCCACATATGAGGTAAAACAACACTTTGGCTTAATCTTAATTTTTGCTATAGTATCATATAAAGAGTGCTTAAGGACTTCACTACCACAAAAAAAGGGACAAAGCTATTAATTTTCAGTTGGACACATCATACATGTATAATGTAGAAATCCTGCCTGTGGATGATATCACATCCACACACTAAATATGAATCTCTTCGAATGCTCTGTGGATAATGTAGTATGCTCCTAATATAATTCAGAGCATTACAAAGTTTCAGTAAGTGAGATTACTGTTTCTACAGCTAATTTTTAAAAATAACTTTCACTGAACCTTTTCAGCTGGTTGAGTCTATTTCATTGTTCTTAACTTTATTTACAAGTGTTTTCACCATATATATTTTTTATTATTCACATAAATACACGACAGCATTAAAGCAAATGAAATAATATACACTGTTTCACAGCCACAATTTTTTTTTTAATGAAAGTCATTAAATCTTTTGATTATATACCATGCTACAAAAGAGTGGCCCAGATGATGCCAAGGATCATTGAGCCTAATTTATAAACTCTACACTCCAAAAGAGGTCTGTCCACCACAACATTATTCTTGGTATCTCTAAACCTTTTCATCATTTCATGATAAATTCTGTTGAGCATATCATTCTGAGCTAGGTAAAAGATCAAAGAACAAGGCAGAGTCTGTCATCACATCTATTCAGCTCTTCACTGCTTCATAAGAAGCTCTTTCTGAGAGATAACAAAAAACACAGGCAGCATATGGGAATGAAACCTCAGGGCTCTCAATGATTGCCTGATTACAGTGCTATCTGATATGCGTTTTATTGATCTGGTACAACAAGCCGCACTCATAATATGGAGTGTCATCATTCCAAGTGCCCTGAAATTACAGTAGAAGTGAACACAGACACTGTATTTATAAACTATGAGGTAGAATATGAAATTGTCAGGCCAAATTTTAGGATCGAAATGATGCAAGTGGTAATAATATCTCAGACTGTACTTCTGTACATAATAACCTAACTGAGGGAATTAGAAACATACATCAACTAAAAAGGTTACAATCAACCCAATACAGGCTTACTCACAAAGCTTTTCAGTTAGTTAGGTCAGTGCATGTCATCTTTGTGTCCATTTATGAATGCTTTATGAGTTTACGTCATGGGCCAATTAAGTATTTCCATGGGAAAATACTTCTCAATGCCGGGTTGTGTGCTCTCTTCACACATGACACATCCATCACATTAGCGTGGTTTCCATCACATTATTACCCTGACATCAAACAAGGTAATATGCTACAAAATATCATTTAAAAAACCCCCGCAAATGCTGGAGACATGAAGAGGTCGTTAAGAGTCTTGCCTTTGCATCAATAGAAATGCTCTGACCCAGCATTTGCTAATCTTTTCTCAGCGTTCTTCTCACTAATTGCAGATAATGCCCAGATTTAGACTGCAGGGTCCATAAGAGTCACGTTGGGGGCTGGTTCAAAGAGGTAGACAACAGAAAAAAAGCAGAGAGAGAGAGAGAGAGAGAGAGAGAGAGAGAGAGAGAGAGAGAGAGAGCGCAAGCAGACACCTTTCAGGATGCTAATCTATGGCATGGATAGGAGGTTAGTTTAAAATACTTACGCCACAGGGGTTCAAGGACTAAAGCAATTATGGTTGCGATTGCATACTGAGCATCAGGTGACAGAGAACATAGTCATGGCTGGATGATTGTCTTAAAAGAAGATGCACTGCATTAAAAAATGCTCTGAAGTGGAAATTTAAACCACACATTAAAGACGATTTTCTAAACCAGAGCACAAGGGCAGCATTTAAAAAACTCTTCAAAGAATCCTTTATCAGAAGGGAATTGCATTGTTCTGCAATATTAGGGAAGAGCGTAAGAGATGAGAATGGCACAATTAGAAGAATTCATTAAAAGCAATGATGAGATTTGTGTGTAGGTACTGTTATAAAGTAGCACCGGTGCTATGCTCAGCTACTTAAACTGTGTCAAGATGTTACAAGATTAAGGAATCCCTTATGTGGCAAATAAATAATCGTGCAGAATGCTAAATAACAAGAATGTCACAAGTCCTTCAATAATTTGATTTACCACTTCCCAATATCAGAAGTCACTATTACTATTTATCACAAATGCAAACATCTACATCAACCTTTTTTTCACAAAAACAAATACTACAACTCCAAATTCTCAAAGTTCCTTTGACGTCGCTGCAGTTATTTCTTTCTCAGTATTTGTTTCTCAATCTGCAACAGACTTTTGACTCTGAGTGATCTGTTTCGTACTGTTTTTCTCTCTATATCACTCCTTCCTATGGCTAATCACATATTAAATTAATCACATATTAATCAAAATTGCAATTTTGGCCTCAGTAATTATATGATCATAAAAGGATGCAATTAGCTTTTCCTGTGTACTTGTATGTCTGCTGCATCATAATCAAACATTTCCAGCAATACACTACACCACACATCAACTGAATCCTCTAATAAATCATTGTGGTGCCAGATGTTTCCAAAGAGTGTTCTGACAAATTGCAGGTGCTCATGTCTCCTGCCAAAACATGCACATCCTGGAGTGCACTGTGTCTGTAGACTGCAGTGTAGCAATCAATGTTTATTGTGATTAATGATTGCAGTCCCTATACCATTGAAAATATTTGCAATAATCATTTTTTGTCAATATTGCGGAGCCCTTCTCCTGCACTCTCTCTACATCTCTGGATTTACCAGGACTCTTTGGTGAGGTATTTTCTGTGTCCAGTTCATTGTCAGATTGTATTCTTACATAATGGAGGAGTCCTCTATCCATCTGCTGTACAAAGAGGCTTACTCCTGTCAGCATAGTGAAGCCCTCAGGTGCAGCTGTCTGGCAGAGGGTTTAGTACAGGAGATAGGAGATCAGCCTGCTGTGTGAGACCGTACATTATTCTGGGAAGTACAGTGTGGGGACCCTGTATTTTGTCCATCATTTAGTTCCATTAGTAAGTGAAATATGGACTCACATAAAGCCTGCACAATATATCATCTGTTAATCAATATTTGCCTTTGCAATACTGGTATTGCATAAAGCTGCAAAATGCAGATCAGCCTGCCGGGAGCATCTGAACCCATTTCAGATGTTTCAGCTGAGTGTTCTGGGAGGTGTCCTGAGGAATCATAGACTGGACATGATCCAAACAAAGTAGACAGTTTTGATCAAAATAATGCAAGCCAGAACCATGTCACATTAAGACTTCCCCAGTGTATTGTAATACATTGCAAGGCGCATTGCAATCTCAGTATGTAGGAATGCAAGTACAATATACTGTTTCCATCTATATCGTGAACCCATATGTCACACTCCAACACAACTGGTATGACCTGTTGACTTGGAAGGTAGTGCTGTTTGCATCTCAAAGTGTATAATTGCGATTCTCTGTACATCCATTTACTGTGGCCTGTTGTGATTTACTGACTACAGGGGATAACATCATGATTTGAAATCAGTTGTGAAGTACTTAGTCTGAGTGTTCACCCAGAAAGCAAGTTGATCAAAAAGAAATAACCAATTATCACCAAAAGATTGTCATCCAATCAGAACGAAGCACATAAGCTTCATTATTTCCATCTTAAAGCCAGCACCCCCTCACCCAATAGCTAGTCTGTGAACATAGGTACAGTAGCTAAATAACAGTAACAGTGCTTAATGACTTACACAGTAAAAGGCAAGTATTAACTCCCACAGAGTTACAGAAGGTCCAAATAAACACACTACTAGCACCTGCTAAGCACCTGGTGTAATACTTACTCATATTGACTTAATTACTGTACTGTACAGTACTGTATAATGTATATAGCTTGTGCTATTGAGCAGATAACCGGGTTAACAAGTAGTAAAAGTAGTAAAATACTTTTAAGGTGTTCCTTGGTGTGTGTGTGGGGGGGGGAGGAAATGTCATGCCTAAATGTCAGAAATGTATTAATTTAAAAACAACTTGGAAATATTTATTTCTGGCATATCTGCCATAGATGTGCAGTAAACATGGGTGGAATTCCACTGTAGTAGTGCACATGTGAAAGACAAAATAACACTAAGTCCCATTTGGTTTTATACAAAGTGCTGTTTGCTGGTGGGAGGCTTTAAAGATGGACCTTCTGATTAACAATTGATATCAGAGTTACACAGACCTTGGAAGATCCAATCAAACCTCTCACCAGGATGAAGAGGCTTTTATAATTCTCTCTGGCTGCCAAAGTGCATTGTTTTCTGATATTAGAAGAAGAAAAAAAAAAATGTGCACAGTACCCAGACTAACCCAGACTAAGGCAGACACTCAAACAGCTTCACAGAGTGTCCCTGCTTGGTCGGGAAACAGAGGTACGGCACACCCCTGCCACAAATGTCCTACTTAAGCACGTCTGCCGAATAACCGACATGGCTTTGCTAGCAGGGTAAACAAGCCTTCAGCAGCATGGCCCAACAAAAGCCCTGAAACTCTTCTGAAATCACATCACATGAGGGCTCTTCCAGGGGGCGTCAATCCCCTTCTATTTATAAAAACTGCCAGACCACTTCATCTAAGCCCTGCGCTGATAACAACCAGGAGGAAAAATTACATAAAGACAGAGAAAGCAGGGACATCACAGTCTATAAAGAATAAGGTATGTCAATCTGTGTAATGGTGCTTTTGCTAATGGTTGTGATTATTTCAAGAATACAAGTGAATATCGAGACCTATTATGCATAATTACAACTTTTGATCTGTGGAGATTTTTTTTTTTTTTTTTGCATGATTTTGGCATTTTTCTTCTTACATGGTAAATGCCAGCGAACCAGTCCTGGATTATCCGGTACCCCAAGCTAAAACTGTATAAGAAAATGTTGAGCTCTGTGGAGCCATTCCATTTCAGCAGGTTAAAAGAGATGCATTATTAGTACAGATCCGGAGATTAGCAGCATCATCTACCCCATGCCCCCACAGACCCATGCAGCCATTGCTCTGGTTGTGTCCTGGAGATGGGGGCAGCATTGATCAGGGGGATGTAGAGCATCCACGGGGGGATGGGGTCAGGTGAATACATCACACGGAAAGGTCAGCTGATGGTGTACCAGCAACCAACCCGAACTCAATGCAGGATGGTGTAATACACTAATGAGTGAGATCAATAAATCCATTGATCTGTGAGCAGTCTGTGAGACAAAAAAAAAAAAAACCCCATTTGCAGAATTGTTTTGACTGGCATAGGACGGATGTAATCCACAGTTTTTCAGTCATCAAGCGCAAATGCATTAGGGTCTTAAAGCAAAACCACTGTCTGTGCCTGCATACCCAAAGATAACGCAACTACACAAATCTACACTTAGTATGCAGTTGCTGGCCTGGCCTGGTGTCACAGGAACAGCTAGGTGCATTTTCATTACCGCGACAGCAAAATCCAGCAAGCTCAGACAACACTGCATGTGGCACTAAAAGCTGATCCGTTGCTTTGGCCATGCCACCGCAGTGCTACCACACAGCCACCCTTTACTTTATCTTTGGATGTCACTTGAATGTGCAATATGTTCTTTTTCCTTCGCTGCTACAGTGAAGTGGCTGGGCCAGAGCTTTGACTCTTCCTGACTGGACCTTTAAGAAATCAGTACAGTTGTAAATGGAGAAAGAAATTCCCACGAGGTGAAGGATTTGGACAGTTGTCCTGCTCTAACAGGTGGAGTAACCCTGCTGCCCTTTACAGTGCAAAACCTGAACAAGTGGGCAAGACTGCAAATGCAACAGCAACATGAATTATGCAGAAAGACAAACACACACACACACACCCCAAAGCCTTGGGACTTGTTCTATCTCAGCAGCCGGCCATGGTGCACTCGGCTATGTTGGACTATGTTCGTGCGCCGATGTGCAACATGCGGGCACAAGCTCTCCTGGCACTGCGTTTAACCCGGGCAGGGAAAAAAAAGAAAAACAAGTGCTGCAAGTGGGATGGCTTGATGGCTTTTGCAGAAAGGATTCTCCAAGCTATTGTTTCTGCTTGTCTTGTTTTTGCTCCAAATAAATGTAGGCCACATGCTCAGAGGGAGGAGGTGAGAAAGAGAGACAGAGAGAGAGAGAGAGAGAGAGAGAGAGAATCACAGAGCAAAAGGGACACAGAGAGAGAGAGAGACAAAGAAAGGGGGAAGGGGGAAGAAAGAGAGAAAGAGAGAAAGAGAGAGAGATGAATAGATAAAGTTATGAGAAGGTCAAATCGTATATTTGTACCTGCTATAGTTAGAAATCATTATCATTTATCATTAAATAATGAAGCTTTTCAACCCAAGGGCAAGATTGTAATTGTAACAATGGGCAATACAAATAATAGAATTTGCTCAGCACAGGACACTCCACACAGGTACTAGAGTCAAGTACTCAGAACTCACTCACTACTCAGTAAACAGCTGTCATTCTAGACTGAAATAAACCCTTTGTGGTCTCTCACAACATGGAATGACAATCGAAATGTCAAAAGTAAGAAAAAAGAGAAAAACTAATAACATCAAATTGCTACACAGTGGAGGAGCTAAATGAGTACAACATGAAGGTGAAACATGTGATGATACCGTTTCCTTCCAATGCTTCAAAACAATACAACTGCTTTTTACCAAGAGAAGATGATGAACATATTATTACAAAATGGCTGAACTGGAAATAGCACTTTATATAATATTAAAGAACTGATTGGCTTTTTTTAAGTGAGTTTTGACATATGCAAGAGCTCTATGAGTGTGGCCCGACATCGTGTGATTTCACCATGGGGCTGAGTGGACAGAATCTGATTGGTGGCAATCATGAACGCTGAGGGAGCATTTGACTTACAGCCTCTGCATAGCTTTAAGCTTGTTGGATTTACGACAAGAAAGCAACCGATTTCTAGGTGGTTAAATATCTTTGTACCAGGCACGCTCCCTAGAATCTTTCTTGAAAGTAATACCTTTATGTCTAAGTGTCCGGTGCTGTCTATCATGTGGCCCCCAAAGGGGGTTGGTTTTTCTGTCACCTTTAAATTTTGCAGCTTAGTGTTCAAACATTGTAGAGATAATTTAAATATTGGTGATTTTTCACCTGCTGAGTCTATAGGTCTGTGAGGCAGACGTCACAAAAGATATTTAAGAAGATAAAACACCTCAGTACCAAATTTAAATACTAGTATTAAATAAAACGTGATGAAGAAAAAACGTTGCTTTATTAATTTAAAAGATTTCATACAATGAGATATTAAGACTAGTGTAGTGGACCCTGGTTCTTAAAAGAACTAGCTTATCTCCCTCGTTTTCACATTTACACATTTGTCATTCCACCTCACAACACGGGATATTACTTACGACAGTTTTCCTCGTCGCTGTTGTCGGAGCAGTCGTCATCATCGTCGCATCTCCATATAGTCGGAATACATCTCTTGTTATTGCACTGAAACTGTCCATCCTCACACTCCGTTTCGTCCGCTGTGTTTAAAAACACCGAAGATATCGTTCTAGTATATTTCAGATTGGTTTATGCGTACGACAATAAACTATGAACAGAGAGGAAGCTTCGAAGCACAAATCGCCCAATCTTGGTATATTAGGGATAATTTTACTGAGTATAAATTCATCTGGCTTTGGCTTTGTGCAGTTTAAGATCTCAGCACGCACCATTTAGCCAACCAATCATACACACAAAAAAAAGAGAAAAGCAATAAGTGCACAAAATATTCTTAGTTGTTTTACATAAGCATGTCCTCAGGTCAATTATGTCCACAGATCGATATTAACAATTTCAGTAGAGAAGATCATACTCCGGGAACAATAACTGTCAATCACGTCAGGTGGACAAACCTCTATTTTATGTTTTATAGGCTTATACCAGATATTCTGTGCGTACTTTACTCAATGGATACAAATTTCTTAAGTGGTTATGAATGAGTACATGTTTTAGTCATATACATTTTCATTAACACGAGATGCAAGACGCAAAAGTAGCCCACTATGCGCGTCTTGTACTAAAACAACCAACCATGACAGATTTCGCAGGACCCAGCATTATTAATTCATTAAATATTCATGTTGCCTTTGCATAGTTTGAAAATAACTAACCTTTTCCCGAATAAACCTCCATCATTACAAAATGCAAAAATAGTAATTTTCCTATTACAGTCCACATTTCGGAGATGGATAATGGTGTTCATCCACAAACAAAGCAGGTCCCGGCGGCGTTCCTCCAGTGACGCGACAGCTCTACTTCACTGAGTCTCCAATCGCTTCTCCCGCGATTTGAATCAATGACGACACCAAACGTGGGCGTGGTTTGTGCTAATATGAATTATGAGCCACGTTGGTCGCGGACTGAAATGGGAATGTAGAATTCAGAGGCGAACGGTGAAACGGAGTAAGAACGGAGTAAGAATTGATCATTTACAGAGAACATTCCAGTGTTCTCACCGACTAACCTACTGATGATAAAAGAAAACGCGCTTTCGTATCTAGCCTGTGTTTATAAAGACGTACACCCCTTTGCCATCACTATCAAAAAAGAAAGCCCCGTACTGCAGACAATCAATAGTCTGTAAAACCCCAATAGCCTACTGTACGAAAGATGACTCAGCATTCATTTTGTTCGTATTATGGGGTCTTTCATAAGGCAACATTCACATCTCAACTATCTCCAATCCACTGCATATTACAATGACAGATATTCTGTCAGTCAAAACTAGGTCACGACTGGCGCTAACGGGATTTTAACAACGGTTACTTTAACAACGGTAAACTGCATTCCCACCCCTAGCCCCCACACTATCTTTAGGTTCTACATGAATTATCTACCTTCATATTTTCCCAAATCACGAAACGCCAAGTATAGCTAAGGGTTGGAGGGTGGTGTCATAAAGCAAGATTTTGGCTTAGATAAATCAAGTTGTCTGTTAGAATTGGACAGTTGAAGATTCCTGACTTTTATTTGTATTTTTCTTCACTCTCACCACTTTACTGGAAACATCTACCTACAAACTCCTATATGTACAGCAATAGCTATAGGTGTACAGTTACAGACTGTAGCACCTGCTGCCAGTGTGCACTTTGTCAGTCACCATTTGCCCTGTCCATCACCAGTCAGTTACTGATCACAGGACTACTGCTGACCACAGCAACACTCACATGAAAGTGACATGTTGCATGGCTATGAGGTTATCAGACACAGCAGTGTGACTGCTGCAGATTGTGGGCTGCCATGTCAATAATGTAGTACCCAGCCAACAGCACTTTGGTCAAAAACTGAGCATGAACATTTAGGAAATTCCCAGCACAAATTGTGAATGACAACAGATAATTTCTAATGATATAATAATTTCTTACTGTAGCTATGCCTACGGGGTGTATCTGATAAATTAATGTCTAATAAAGTTGGAGGTGATTGTGTATTTATTTGTTTTTTGGGTTTTTTTTGGGGGGGGGTGTTTGTTTTTTGGTTGCTTTTTTTTTGCTTGCTTGCTTGCTTTTATCAGGATTTTGCAATTTAGTTGTTGCTTTAATCATGTAAAATAATATCTTGTAGCTACATGAAGGTAGAGATACAGAGGAGTCTGAGGAAAAAAATATATGGTAGTGCTAAGCAGAATAAAATGTACTGATTCTGACCTACAAAAAAGTAATCAGATCCAGTGGGAAAACAGACATTAATGAGCAGTGTTGTTAAAAACTGAGTATGTTTACTGCATAAAATAATTCTCTCGCTTGCCACTTTAAGAAATACTGATAAATTTGTTTAACTGTATTCTGAAATCTGTCTAGTGCACATTATCTAGTAATTTTTCTGCAGTCTTTAGTTGTAAATGGATTTGTAGGCCCCATGTATAGGACTGTGATGTCTGGTGCGGGTAGGGGGTTGGGGTTAATAAGTCCCATAAAGTATAGGTCCCATCCAAATGAAAATGCCACTGATTCTTCGTACTTTAACTGTATTAAATGTTTCTTCCTCGTAATGGTCCAACTTATCCAAATTTATAATAGCTAGAGATGTTGGGCACAGCGCTAAGCTATGACCCGCTATCTTGGAAACTCAGACAAACCTAGACAAGTATGTTAAACGTCTGACGTCTACTTGGTAAAAACTGACTTGGGAAATTTGTCGTTGGACTTTCCCACGAAGAAAACGATACATTGTATAGTGTCACGTCACGTCGCGTCTGTACCCTTCGTCGCAAACTAGGAGTCTTTGACAGATTATCGCTTTAGTTTTCAATAGTGCTGTTCAAAAATGTTTTTCAGTACACATTTATTTTACATTTGAAATGTTTATGCATACCTGAGACCGTCACTTATTATGGCAAACATCTCTACAACGAAAGATCACAACACCTCGAAAAGAAACGTGGCGCGGAGCCCGAAGTGTGCGAGATGTCGCAATCATGGCTTCATCGTTCAACTGAAAGGACATTCAGGTAAATGCCAATTCATGTCATGTAAATGCTGGAAATGCTCTCTTATCTCGGAGCGAACAAAAATTATGGCAACTCAGCGACGACTAAAGAAGATTCAACGGGAGCAGACACTGACCGCCGTGAATACGAGAACGGAGGTAACGGTTTCTCGATCCGATGAAGACGGGCCTTGTGGCTCGAAAGCCGACTTAAGGTCCTTGCCTGTAAAAATCATCGGTGGGTGTTCAAGTGTGAATGGCGACGTATTAAATGACAATAAAGATGAGACAGTGAGTGAAATCAACACCCCAGTTCCTCGTAGCGAAGTGGACGGCAAAACGTATACCGATCTTGAGGTCCCAACGACCAGTTCGTGGCGTGCAAACGATCCTGAAAGGCGGCCAGAGCAGATCGAGGACCTCGCACGGCAAAGTACCCGTTATAATGACTCGAAAGGAGGAACGGAAGATGCCGTTTGCAGAGGTAGGAATTAAAAACCGTTATATTAGTTATAATGGTTATAATATTCAGGGTGCCTCTTAGGCGCAGGTCCGTTATAAATGTAGCTGACTAAGCAAATTAGCTAATTAGCCAACTTGGCTAGCTGCGCAGCCCATGTTGTATTTTCACAATTATCTAACAGTCTTTTACGAAACCTTGATATTTACAATTTAATATTATTTTTAGACCCAACCCAGGTTCCTTGGGAGTACATTGTAACGGAAGCGGCTCCGAAGAACATTTGCTCAAGCGAAATATTAGTGCCGCTGCCCTTTCACCTGCATCCCCGCCATCCCAACAGTTATGCATGCCCGCCTTTCCTGGTTAGCCTGTGTCCGCCCACACCAGGCGCTTTCCAAGGAGCCGTTGGCTTTCCTCACCTACCACCTGGTACAATAGTATGTCCTCCAAAGAGCTGGGCACCACAGGTAAGTTTCTGATGTGGATTTCGAGTGTAATTCTAGGCGGTTGCTGAACTGAAATTGAAAGTACTAAATCTTTATTTAGAATATATTCCCCGAACGCCTGCTGCCACAAATGAGAAAATTCACTTCAACCAATTCACTGTAGTGATATTATCCTATCCATAGTGCATTCCTCCTGGTCGTGTGGTTTTAAATACTGATGAGAAAGTTTAAATGGATGTTATAAATTAATCATGAATTTTGGTTAGATTATTAGTATAACTGATAATATAATTTTATACTGTAGCTACAGTATATGTAGTTCCATGTGTGGATAAATGAATAAACCTGTTCCTGCTGAGTCATAACTATCTTACCCATTGACTGACATACTTTATAACTACATTTTAATGATCCTCTAGGCAGTACATATTAATTTTTAGAGTGCACTAATTTATCAGTTTCTCAATCTTAATTAACACCCCACCATTGCTACCCCAAACAACATCCATTTGTTTTCTTTCTACCATAACACAAAGCATTTTTAACAATATGAATAAACTGAACAGCACAGTACAACTTGCACTTCTTAATGTTTTATAGTTATCTTTGAGAATCAGTAGGTGGTTTTTTTGATAATATGTCTGCTCGTAGGATGGCCCCATGGCCTTCTTTGCATCATATGCCACACACCCCTTTGGTTGTGGAGAGGGTGACCTGTTACTTCATGATTACCACCTGTCCAACTGGGATGGTGTTTCAAGGATCTGAGGAATCTCTACAACCTGGTATGAACAGAGCTCTATGTAAAGTAGCTAAGATAAAAGTGCAGCTACTAAAGTTAAATAAAGGCAGGGCTTGTGTCTTGCAAAGTTATGGCACCCATAGGTTTTATAGAAGTTTTTACAGAATTTGTTAAAACAGTTGCTGTCCATTTTTCCCAGTGCAGGAATCACATACAAGGAAGAGATATTGTGCTTGTGGACAACAGGTGCAGAAGATGAATAAAAGAAACATGGAAATACATGCGCTCCTAGAGAACCCTTAAAAGGTGCTTTCAATGCACATCTATGACTAGTTAAGATTTGAATCACAGGGTGCATTGATCCATAAAAGTGCACTAAAAACCAGATGCAGCTGTTATGTCAAGAAATACTTGTCTGCCAGTCTTACTGAATATTAATAATGCATTTAATGTTATCTTCCATAAACTTCAGCATACCTTTAGGTAAAATTACAATCCATTAACAATGCATTCATGTGTTGATTCGAATTCTTTATTGGCATTTTGCATTTTAAATAGTAAAAACGATTAAAACAATTGTTAAACTCATTAAATCTGATTTGTAAAGGTGGCGTTTTCAATCTGGTGTAGTGTCTAACATTATTCATTGTAACCATTGCTTTTTTTTTTAAGCCTTAAGACCTGACTACTCTGTTAGTGGCCATCCTGCATTGAAGATCTTTTAATGCTATTAAAAGTACAAGATTGTAGATGTTGCCTATGAAGGACTAGAGTTTGGGTCCAGTATGTTCAGTGTTCTTGGTTTTGTTGTTTTTGCGGTTACATTTTGAAGTAGAGGCCCTGTCTGCATATTTAGCTTAAGAGGATATTTGACTGCTCTGCTATAATGGTTTTGATATTTAGCAACATGTTACTTAATATCAAATGGTTTCTACTGCAAATTCAGTCATGACTGCAGAAGGCATAGAACAGATGTTAACATGACTATCCGTGTGTTCTTACAAGCAAACTCATCAGTTTATTTAGCTTAACTTTGGTATACCTTAAGTAGAACCTGAGGTCTGCTAACCAAGTTGTGAATACAGCTTCACAATAAAAACCCATTTAGGGCCTGTA